>NC_092730.1:4941575-5682407 GCF_047496885.1 Scyliorhinus torazame | reverse complement strand
CCCATTCACCCCACACCACCCCCTTCACACACCCACCCTTCACACACAACCCTACAACACACACCTTACCACCCCCACCACCCACCCCCACCACCCACACCCACCCCCCACAACCCTACACACACACACACCCCCTTCCCACACACACACACACCCTCACCACACACACACACACCCTCACACCACACACACACCCTCACACACACACACCCACCCTCACACACACACACACCCCCTCACACACACACACACCCTCACACACACACACACCCTCACACACACACACACCCTCACACACACACACACCCTCACACACACACACACCCTCACACACACACACACACCCTCACACACACACACACCCTCACACACACACACACCCTCACACACACACACACACCTCACACACACACACACACCCTCACACACACACACACCCTCACACACACACACACCTCACACACACACACCCTCACACACACACACCCTCACACACACACACCCTCACACACACACACACCCTCACACACACACACACCTCACACACACACCCACACACACCTCACACACACACCCTCACACACACACCCTCACACACACACCCTCACACACACACCCTCACCAACCCTCACACACACACCCTCACACACACACCCTCACACACACACCCTACACACACACACCCTCACACACCACACCCTCACACACACACCCTCACACACACACCCTCACACACACACCCTCACACACACACCCACACACACCTCACACAGCACACCCTCACACACACACCCTCACACACACACCCTCACACACCACACCCCTCACACACACACACACCACAACACACACCCTCACACACACACCCTCACACACACACCCTCCACACACACACCCTCACACCCACACACACACCTCACACACACACCCTCACACACACCCTCACACACACCCCTCATCTCCCCCCCACCCCCCTCAATCTCCCCCCCATCTCTCCCCCTCCCCGCACCCTTCAAACAACCCCTCATGCCGATAGATGCAAGGAGCCTCCAATGGCCTGGTTGCCGGGGCCTCCCTGGCCTGGTGCCGGGGCCTCCAATGGCCTGGTGCCGGGGCCTCCAATGGCCTGGTGCCGGGGCCTCCAATGGCCTGGTGCCGGGGCCTCCAATGGCCTGGTGCCGGGGGCCTCCAATGGCCTGGTTGCCGGGGCCTCCCTGGCCTGGTGCCGGGGGCCTCCCTGGGCCGCCGATAGATGCCATAAGTTGGTCAGATCCAGCATCAGCACAAATGTATTCTTAATCCCACAGCCGCAAGAGACTGGGTCCCACCCATTGCCTGCATGGTGCGGGGTCAGGCTGTGTCTGATCATCGCTCCAGCCAATTGTTTTGGGATGTTTTACAATGTTGCAGGAACTGTGTAAATGCACATTCTGGTCACCTCCATCGCCTGTCCCACTCGCCTGTCCTCACTTCAACCCGTTAGCTGTGGTACATGAAGAAACATCAAAGCTCACCTTGGTTGTAGACGGCACGTCGGGATGCAGGAGCTGCAATATAAAGATGGTCACATTAACGTTCGTCCGTCATTCAACACAAAGCAGGGTGCAGATTAGACACACTGCGAGTTAACACAGGGTGCAGATTAGACACACTGCGAGTTAACACAGGGTGCAGATTAGACACACTGCGAGTTAACACAGGGTGCAGGTTAGACACACTGCGAGTTAACACAGGGTGCAGGTTAGACACACTGCGAGTTAACACAGGTGCAGGTTAGACACACTGCGAGTTAACACAGGGTGCAGGTTAGGACACACTGCGAGTTAACACAGGGTGCAGGTTAGACACACTGCGAGTTAACACAGGGTGCAGATTAGACACACTGCGAGTTAACACAGGGTGCAGGTTAGACACACTGCGAGTTAACACAGGGTGTAGGTTAGACACACTGCGAGTTAACAGAGTGTGCAGATTAGACACACTGCGAGTTAACACAGGGTGCAGGTTAGACACACTGCGAGTTAACACAGGGTGCAGATTAGACACACTGCGAGTTAACACAGGGGTGCAGGTTAGACACACTGCGAGTTAACACAGGGTGCAGATTAGACACACTGCGAGTTAACACAGGGTGCAGATTAGACACACTGCGAGTTAACACAGGGTGCAGATTAGACACACTGCGAGTTAACACAGGGTGCAGGTTAGACACACTGCGAGTTAACACAGGGTGCAGGTTAGACACACTGCGAGTTAACACAGGGTGCAGGTTAGACACACTGCGAGTTAACACAGGGTGCAGATTAGACACACTGCGAGTTAACACAGGGTGCAGATTAGACACACTGCGAGTTAACACAGGGGCAGGTTAGACACACTGCGAGTTAACACAGGGTGCAGATTAGACACACTGCGAGTTAACACAGGGTGCAGATTAGACACACTGCGAGTTAACACAGGGTGCAGATTAGCACACTGCGAGTTAACACAGGGTGCAGGTTAGACACACTGCGAGTTAACACAGGGTGCAGGTTAGACACACTGCGAGTTAACACAGGGTGCAGGTTAGACCACACTGCGAGTTAACACAGGGTGCAGATTTAGACACACTGCGTGTTAACACAGGGTGCAGGTTAGACACACTGCGAGTTAACACAGGGTGCAGAGTTAGACACACTGCGAGTTAACACAGGGTGCAGGTTAGACACACTGCGAGTTAACACAGGGTGCAGATTAGACACACTGCGAGTTAACACAGGGTGCAGGTTAGACACACTGCGAGTTAACACAGGGTGCAGGTTAGACACACTGCGAGTTAACACAGGGTGCAGGTTAGACACACTGCGAGTTAACACAGGGTGCAGATTAGGACACACTGCGAGTTAACACAGGGTGCAGGTTAGACACACTGCGAGTTAACACAGGGTGCAGGTTAGACACACTGCGAGTTAACACAGGGTGCAGGTTAGACACACTGCGAGTTAACACAGGGTGCAGGTTAGACACACTGCGAGTTAACACAGGGTGCAGGTTAGACACACTGCGAGTTAACACAGGGTGCAGATTAGACACACTGCGAGTTAACACAGGGTGCAGGTTAGACACACTGCGAGTTAACACAGGGTGCAGGTTAGACACACTGCGAGTTAACACAGGGTGCAGGTTAGACACACTGCGAGTTAACACAGGGCGCAGGTTAGACACACTGCGAGTTAACACAGGGCGCAGGTTAGACACACTGCGAGTTAACACAGGGCGCAGATTAGACACACTGCGAGTTAACACAGGGCGCAGATTAGACACACTGCGAGTTAACACAGGGTGCAGGTTAGACACACTGCGAGTTAACACAGGGTGCAGATTAGACACACTGCGAGTTAACACAGGGTGCAGATTAGACACACTGCGAGTTAACACAGGGTGCAGGTTAGACACACTGCGAGTTAACACAGGGTGCAGGTTAGACACACTGCGAGTTAACACAGGGTGCAGGTTAGACACACTGCGAGTTAACACAGGGTGCAGGTTCGACACACTGCGAGTTAACACAGGGTGCAGGTTAGACACACTGCGAGTTAACACAGGGTGCAGGTTAGACACACTGCGAGTTAACACAGGGTGCAGGTTAGACACACTGCGAGTTAACACAGGGTGTAGGTTAGACACACTGCGAGTTAACAGAGTGTGCAGATTTGACACACTGCGAGTTAACACAGGGTGCAGGTTAGACACACTGCGAGTTAACACAGGGTGCAGGTTAGACACACTGCGAGTTAACACAGGGTGCAGGTTAGACACACTGCGTGTTAACACAGGGTGCAGGTTAGACACACTGCGTGTTAACACAGGGTGCAGGTTAGACACACTGCGAGTTAACACAGGGTGCAGGTTAGACACACTGCGAGTTAACACAGGGTGCAGGTTAGACACACTGCGAGTTAACACAGGGTGCAGGTTAGACACACTGCGAGTTAACACAGAGTGCAGGTTAGACACACTGCGAGTTAACACAGGGTGCAGATTAGACACACTGCGAGTTAACACAGGGTGCAGGTTAGACACACTGCGAGTTAACACAGGGTGCAGGTTAGACACACTGCGAGTTAACACAGGGTGCAGGTTAGACACACTGCGAGTTAACACAGGGTGCAGGTTAGACACACTGCGAGTTAACACAGGGTGCAGGTTAGACACACTGCGAGTTAACACAGGGTGCAGGTTAGACACACTGCGAGTTAACACAGGGTGCAGGTTAGACACACTGCGAGTTAACACAGGGTGCAGATTAGACACACTGCGAGTTAACACAGGGTGCAGGTTAGACACACTGCGAGTTAACACAGGGTGCAGATTAGACACACTGCGAGTTAACACAGGGTGCAGATTAGACACACTGCGAGTTAACACAGGGTGCAGGTTAGACACACTGCGAGTTAACACAGGGTGCAGATTAGACACACTGCGAGTTAACACAGGGTGCAGATTAGACACACTGCGAGTTAACACAGGGTGCAGATTAGACACACTGCGAGTTAACACAGGGTGCAGATTAGACACACTGCGAGTTAACACAGGGTGCAGGTTAGACACACTGCGAGTTAACACAGGGTGCAGGTTAGACACACTGCGAGTTAACACAGGGTGCAGGTTAGACACACTGCGAGTTAACACAGGGTGCAGATTAGACACACTGCGAGTTAACACAGGGTGCAGATTAGACACACTGCGAGTTAACACAGGGTGCAGATTAGACACACTGCGAGTTAACACAGGGTGCAGGTTAGACACACTGCGAGTTAACACAGGGTGCAGATTAGACACACTGCGAGTTAACACAGGGTGCAGGTTAGACACACTGCGAGTTAACACAGGGTGCAGATTAGACACACTGCGAGTTAACACAGGGTGCAGATTAGACACACTGCGAGTTAACACAGGGTGCAGATTAGACACACTGCGAGTTAACACAGGGTGCAGATTAGACACACTGCGAGTTAACACAGGGTGCAGATTAGACACACTGCGAGTTAACACAGGGTGCAGATTAGACACACTGCGAGTTAACACAGGGTGCAGGTTAGACACACTGCGAGTTAACACAGGGTGCAGGTTAGACACACTGCGTGTTAACACAGGGTGCAGGTTAGACACACTGCGAGTTAACACAGGGTGCAGGTTAGACACACTGCGAGTTAACACAGGGTGCAGGTTAGACACACTGCGAGTTAACACAGGGTGCAGGTTAGACACACTGCGAGTTAACACAGAGTGCAGGTTAGACACACTGCGAGTTAACACAGGGTGCAGATTAGACACACTGCGAGTTAACACAGGGTGCAGGTTAGACACACTGCGAGTTAACACAGGGTGCAGGTTAGACACACTGCGAGTTAACACAGGGTGCAGGTTAGACACACTGCGAGTTAACACAGGGTGCAGGTTAGACACACTGCGAGTTAACACAGGGTGCAGGTTAGACACACTGCGAGTTAACACAGGGTGCAGATTAGACACACTGCGAGTTAACACAGGGTGCAGGTTAGACACACTGCGAGTTAACACAGGGTGCAGATTAGACACACTGCGAGTTAACACAGGGTGCAGATTAGACACACTGCGAGTTAACACAGGGTGCAGGTTAGACACACTGCGAGTTAACACAGGGTGCAGATTAGACACACTGCGAGTTAACACAGGGTGCAGATTAGACACACTGCGAGTTAACACAGGGTGCAGATTAGACACACTGCGAGTTAACACAGGGTGCAGATTAGACACACTGCGAGTTAACACAGGGTGCAGGTTAGACACACTGCGAGTTAACACAGGGTGCAGGTTAGACACACTGCGAGTTAACACAGGGTGCAGGTTAGACACACTGCGAGTTAACACAGGGTGCAGGTTAGACACACTGCGAGTTAACACAGGGTGCAGGTTAGACACACTGCGAGTTAACACAGGGTGCAGGTTAGACACACTGCGAGTTAACACAGGGTGCAGATTAGACACACTGCGAGTTAACACAGGGTGCAGGTTAGACACACTGCGAGTTAACACAGGGTGCAGGTTAGACACACTGCGAGTTAACACAGGGTGCAGATTAGACACACTGCGAGTTAACACAGGGTGCAGGTTAGACACACTGCGAGTTAACACAGGGTGCAGATTAGACACACTGCGAGTTAACACAGAGTGCAGATTAGACACACTGCGAGTTAACACAGGGTGCAGATTAGACACACTGCGAGTTAACACAGGGTGCAGATTAGACACACTGCGAGTTAACACAGGGTGCAGGTTAGACACACTGCGAGTTAACACAGGGTGCAGGTTAGACACACTGCGAGTTAACACAGGGTGCAGATTAGACACACTGCGAGTTAACACAGGGTGCAGATTAGAAAGTCAGGTTTCCAAATTGTGACTTGGGAGCTTTACCAACTGAAGGGGACGAGACGCCTCAGTACTGACCCTCTGACAGTGCGGCACTCCCTCAGTACTGACCCTCTGACAGTGTGGCACTCCCTCAGTACTGACCCTCTGACAGTGCGGCGCTCCCTCAGTACTGACCCTCTGACAGTGCAGCACTCCCTCAGTACTGACCCTCTGACAGTGCGGCACTCCCTCAGTACTGACCCTCTGACAGTGCGGCACTCCCTCAGTAGTGACCCTCTGACAGTGCAGCACTCCCTCAGTACTGACCCTCTGACAGTGCGGCACTCCCTCAGTACTGACCCTCTGACAGTGCAGCACTCCCTCAGTACTGACCCTCTGACAGTGCGGCGCTCCCTCAGTACTGACCCTCTGACAGTGCGGCACACCCTCAGTAGTGACCCTCTGACAGTGCGGCACTCCCTCAGCACTGTCCCTCTGACAGTGCAGCACTCCCTCAGTACTGACCCTCTGACAGTGCAGCACTCCCTCAGTAGTGACCCTCTGACAGTGCGGCGCTCCCTCAGTACTGACCCTCTGACAGTGCGGCACTCCCTCAGTACTGACCCTCTGACAGTGCAGCACTCCCTCAGTACTGACCCTGACAGTGCAGCACTCCCTCAGTACTGACCCTCTGACAGTGCGGCACTCCCTCAGTACTGACCCTCTGACAGTGCAGCACTCCCTCAGTACTGACCCTCTGACAGTGCAGCACTCCCTCAGTACTGACCCTCTGACAGTGCGGCACTCCCTCAGTACTGACCCTCTGACAGTGCAGCACTCCCTCAGCACTGTCCCTCTGACAGTGCAGCACTCCCTCAGCACTGTCCCTCTGACAGTGCAGCACTCCCTCAGCACTGTCCCTCTGACAGTGCAGCACTCCCTCAGTAGTGACCCTCTGACAGTGCAGCACTCCCTCAGTACTGTCCCTCTGACAGTGCGGCACTCCCTCAGTACTGACCCTCTGACAGTGCAGCACTCCCTCAGTAGTGACCCTCTGACAGTGCGGCACTCCCTCAGTACTGACCCTCTGACAGTGCGGCGCTCCCTCAGTACTGACCCTCTGACAGTGCGGCACTCCCTCAGTACTGACCCTCTGACAGTGCAGCACTCCCTCAGTACTGACCCTGACAGTGCAGCACTCCCTCAGTACTGACCCTCTGACAGTGCGGCACTCCCTCAGTACTGACCCTCTGACAGTGCAGCACTCCCTCAGCACTGTCCCTCTGACAGTGCAGCACTCCCTCAGCACTGTCCCTCTGACAGTGCAGCACTCCCTCAGTAGTGACCCTCTGACAGTGCAGCACTCCCTCAGTACTGACCCTCTGACAGTGCGGCACTCCCTCAGTACTGACCCTCTGACAGTGCGGCACTCCCTCAGTACTGACCCTCTGACATTCCAGCACTACCTCAGTAGTGACCCTCTGACAGTGCGGGGCTCCCTCAGTACTGACCCTCTGACAGTGCGGCACTCCCTCAGTACTGACCCACTGACAGTGCGGCGCTCCCTCAGAACTGACCCTCTGACAGTGCGGCACTCCCTCAGTACTGACCCTCTGACAGTGCAGCACTCCCTCAGTACTGACCCTCTGACAGTGCAGCACTCCCTCAGTACTGACCCTCTGACAGTGCAGCACTCCCTCAGCACTGTCCCTCTGACAGTGCAGCACTCCCTCAGCACTGTCCCTCTGACAGTGCAGCACTCCCTCAGTAGTGACCCTCTGACAGTGCGGCACTCCCTCAGTACTGTCCCTCTGACAGTGCGGCACTCCCTCAGTACTGACCCTCTGACAGTGCAGCACTCCCTCAGTAGTGACCCTCTGACAGTGCGGCACTCCCTCAGTACTGACCCTCTGACAGTGCGGCGCTCCCTCAGTACTGACCCTCTGACAGTGCGGCACTCCCTCAGTACTGACCCTCTGACAGTGCAGCACTCCCTCAGTACTGACCCTGACAGTGCAGCACTCCCTCAGTACTGACCCTCTGACAGTGCGGCACTCCCTCAGTACTGACCCTCTGACAGTGCGGCACTCCCTCAGCACTGTCCCTCTGACAGTGCAGCACTCCCTCAGCACTGTCCCTCTGACAGTGCAGCACTCCCTCAGTAGTGACCCTCTGACAGTGCAGCACTCCCTCAGTACTGACCCTCTGACAGTGCGGCACTCCCTCAGTACTGACCCACTGACAGTGCGGCACTCCCTCAGTACTGACCCACTGACAGTGCGGCGCTCCCTCAGAACTGACCCTCTGACAGTGCGGCACTCCCTCAGTACTGACCCTCTGACAGTGCGGCAGTACTGTCCCCCCCCCCCCCCCCCCCCCCCCCAGGCTGTGAGGTGTGCTGGGGGCACAGGCACAGTGAACCCCACCCACCAACTCCTGGTACATACCTGGAATCAGGAATGGGTCCTTGCCTCGGCTAGAGGAAAGAAAAGTGAAACATAGATTAGTCCCGGAGAAACCTCAGTGGGAACGGAGATACCCAGTGTTTATATTGCTGAAATAGGGGGCAAGTAATGTAACGTGAAGAACTTCAAATGATTGTCAAAGGGGCTAAATGATGACCATCCCCAGGACCTGGTGTTCTAACACCCCAGGGCCGTCACTGGGGTCGCTGACGAGGCAGTAGATGCACTAATTGCCATTTTCAAAAATCCCTCTATTTTGGAACGGTCCAAGCAGATTGGAAGTTGTGAAATATAACACTGGTATTCAAGAAAGGAGGAAGAGAGACAATGACAGACCAGTTAGCCTGACATCCGCCATTGGGATAAAACTGGCATCGATTAAAGAAATCCTAGCAATGAGTTTGGAAAGTTAGAAGCTGATCTGACAAATGGTCTTGCAAAAGGAAAATGGTGATTGTTATGGAGTAGGATAGATAAAGGGGGACCAGTAGATGTTGTATACCTGGATTGTTATGTAGTAGGATAGATAATGGGGAAGCAGTAGATGTTGTATACCTGGATTGTTATGCAGTAGGATAGATAAAGGGGGGCCAGTAGATGTTGTATACCTGGATTGTTATGTAGTAGGATAGATAAAGGGGGACCATTAGATGTTATATACTTGGATTGTTATGTAGTAGGATAGATAATGGGGGGCCAGTAGATGTTATATACCTGGATTGTTATGTAGTAGGATAGATAATTGAGAAGCGGTAGATGTTGTATACCTGGATTGTTATGGAGTAGGATAGATAAAGGGGGACCAGTAGATGTTATATACCTGGATTGTTATGTAGTAGGATAGATAAAGGGGGCCAGTAGATGTTATATACCTGATTGTTATGTAGTAGGATAGATAAAGGGGGACCAGTAGATGTTATACACCAGGATTGTTATGTAGTAGGATAGATAAAGGGGGACCAGTAGATGTTGTATACCTGGATTGTTATGTAGTAGGATAGATAAAGGCGACCCGTAGATGTTATATACTTGGATTGTTATGTAGTAGGATAGATAAAGGGGGGCCAGTAGATGTTATATACCTGGATTGTTATGTAGTAGGATAGATAAAGGGGGGCCAGTAGATGTTATATACCTGGATTGTTATGTAGTAGGATAGATAAAGGGGGACCAGTAAATGTTATACACCTGGATTGTTGTGTAGTAGGATAGATAAAGGGGGCCAGTAGATGTTATATACCTGGATTGTTATGTAGTAGGATAGATAAAGGGGGACCATTAGATGTTATATACCTGGATTGTTATGTAGTAGGATAGATAAAGGGGGGGCCAGTAGATGTAATATACTTGGATTGTTTTGTAGTAGGATAGATAAAGGGGGGCCAGTAGATGTTATATACCTGGATTGTTATGTAGTAGGATAGATAAAGGGGGACCATTAGATGTTATATACCTGGATTGTTATGTAGTAGGATAGATAAAGGGGGGCCAGTAGATGTTATATACCTGGATTGTTATGGAGTAGGATAGATAAAGGGGGACCAGTAGATGTGGTATACCTGGATTGTTATGTAGTAGGATAGATAAAGGGGGGCCAGTAGATGTTATATACCTGGATTGTTATGTAGTAGGATAGATAAAGGGAAAGCAGTAGATGTTATATACCTGGATTGTTATGTAGTAGGATAGATAATGGGGAAGCAGTAGATGTTGTATACCTGGATTGTTATGTAGTAAGATAGATAAAGGAGAAGCAGTAGATGTTGTATACCTGGATTGTTATGTAGTAGGATAAAGGGGGGCCAGTAGATGTTATATACCTGGATTGTTATGTAGTAGGATAGATAAAGGGGGGCCAGTAGATGTTATATACCTGGATTGTTATGTAGTAGGATAGATAAAGGGGGGCCAGTAGATGTTGTATACCTGGATTGTTATGGAGTAGGATAGATAAAGGGGGACCATTAGATGTTATATACCTGGATTGTTATGTAGTAGGATAGATAAAGGGGGACCATTAGATGTTGTATACCTGGATTGTTATGTAGTAAGATAGATAAAGGAGAAGCAGTAGATGTTGTATACCTGGATTGTTATGTAGTAGGATAGATAAAGGGGGGCCAGTAGATGTTATATACCTGGATTGTTATGGAGTAGGATAGATAAAGGGGGACCATTAGATGTGGTATACCTGGATTGTTATGTAGTAGGATAGATAAAGGGGGACCAGTAGATGTTATACACCAGGATTGTTATGCAGTAGGATAGATAAAGGGGGGCCAGTAGATGTTGTATACCTGGATTGTTATGGAGTAGGATAGATAAAGGGGGACCATTAGATGTGGTATACCTGGATTGTTATGTAGTAGGATAGATAAAGGGGGGCCAGTAGATGTTGTATACCTGGATTGTTGTGTAGTAGGATAGATAAAGGGGGACCAGTAGATGTTGTATACCTGGATTGTTGTGTGGTAGGACAGATAAAGGGGGGCCAGTAGATGTTGTATACCTGGATTGTTATGTAGTAGGATAAAGGGGGGGCCAGTAGATGTTATATTCCTCGATTGTTTTGTAGTAGGATAGATAAAGGGGGGCCAGTAGATGTTATATACCTGGATTGTTATGTAGTAGGATAGATAAAGGGGGGCCAGTAGATGTTATATACCTGGATTGTTATGTAGTAGGATAGATAAAGGGGGGCCAGTAGATGTTATATACCTGGATTGTTTTGTAGTAGGATAGATAAAGGGGGGCCAGTAGATGTTGTATACCTGGATTGTTATGTAGTAGGATAGATAAAGGGGGGCCAGTAGATGTTATATACCTGGATTGTTATGTAGTAGGATAGATAAAAGGGGGACCATTAGATGTGGTATACCTGGATTGTTTGTAGTAGGATAGATAAAGGGGGGCCAGTAGATGTTATATACCTGGATTGTTATGTAGTAGGATAGATACAGGGGGGGCCAGTAGATGTTATATACCTGGATTGTTATGTAGTAGGATAGATAAAGGGGGGAGCCCAGTAGATGTTGTATACCTGGATTGTTATGTAGTAGGATAGATAAAGGGGGGCCAGTAGATGTTATATCCCTGGATTGTTATGTAGTAGGATAGATAAAGGGGGGCCAGTAGATGTTGTATACCTGGATTGTTATGTAGTATGATAGATAAAGGGGGACCAGTAGATGTGGTATGCCTGGATTGTTATGTAGTAGGATAGATAAAGGGGGGCCAGTAGATGTTATATACCTGGATTGTTATGTAGTAGGATAGATAAAGGGGGGGCCAGTAGATGTTATATACCTGGATTGTTATGTAGTAGGATAGATAATGGGGAAGCAGTAGATGTTGTATACCTGGATTGTTATGTAGTAAGATAGATAATGGGGGGCCAGTAGATGTTGTATACCTGGATTGTTATGTAGTAGGATAGATAATGGGGGGCCAGTAGATGTTGTATACCTGGATTGTTATGTAGTAGGATAGATAAAGGGGGACCATTAGATGTGGTATACCTGGATTGTTATGTAGTAGGATAGATAAAGGGGGGCCAGTAGATGTTATATACCTGGATTGTTATGTAGTAGGATAGATAAAGGGGGGCCAGTAGATGTTGTATACCTGGATTGTTATGTAGTAGGATAGATAAAGGGGGACCATTAGATGTGGTATACCTGGATTGTTATGTAGTAGGATAGATACAGGGGGGCCAGTAGATGTTATATACCTGGATTGTTATGTAGTAGGATAGATAAAGGGGGGCCAGTAGATGTTGTATACCTGGATTGTTATGTAGTAGGATAGATAAAGGGGGACCATTAGATGTGGTATACCTGGATTGTTATGTAGTAGGATAGATACAGGGGGGCCAGTAGATGTTATATACCTGGATTGTTATGTAGTAGGATAGATAAAGGGGGGAGCCCAGTAGATGTTGTATACCTGGATTGTTATGTAGTAGGATAGATAAAGGGGGGCCAGTAGATGTTATATACCTGGATTGTTATGTAGTAGGATAGATAAAGGGGGGCCAGTAGATGTTGTATACCTGGATTGTTATGTAGTAGGATAGATAAAGGGGGGCAAGTAGATGTTATATACCTGGATTGTTATGTAGTAGGATAGATAAAGGGGGGCCAGTAGATGTGGTATGCCTGGATTGTTATGTAGTAGGATAAAGGGAGGCCAGTAGATGTTATATACCTGGATTGTTTTTTAGTAGGATAGATAAAGGGGGGCCAGTAGATGTTATATACCTGGATTGTTATGTAGTAGGATAGATAAAGGGGGGCCAGTAGATGTTATATACCTGGATTGTTATGTAGTAGGATAGATAAAGGGGGGCCAGTAGATGTGGTATGCCTGGATTGTTATGTAGTAGGATAAAGGGAGGCCAGTAGATGTTATATACCTGGATTGTTTTTTAGTAGGATAGATAAAGGGGGGCCAGTAGATGTTATATACCTGGATTGTTATGTAGTAGGATAGATAAAGGGGGGCCAGTAGATGTTATATACCTGGATTGTTATGTAGTAGGATAGATAAAGGGGGGCCAGTAGATGTTATATACCTGGATTGTTATGTAGTAGGATAGATAAAGGGGGACCATTAGATGTGGTATACCTGGATTGTTATGTAGTAGGATAGATACAGGGGGGCCAGTAGATGTTATATACTTGGATTGTTATGTAGTAGGATAGATAAAGGGGGGGCCCAGTAGATGTTGTATACCTGGATTGTTATGTAGTAGGATAGATAAAGGGGGACCAGTAGATGTTATATACCTGGATTGTTATGTAGTAGGATAGATAAAGGGGATAAGATAATACACAAAAGATGAACAGGCAAAAATATGGTCTGAAGGGGCTGGGTATGTCAGTCTGGATAAAGAATTGGTTAATAGGCAGCAAGTGGAGGGTGGAGCTAAATGGGGCATTTTCAAACTAACCACATACATCCTGATTCAAGGTGGAGGATAGGGGCAGACAGTCTCAATCGAGCCAGAGCTGACCCAGCAAATGGTGCCAGGCAGTGATAAGGACCCTACATCCTCTGACTGGCAATGGTTGGTGGTGGCAGGCAGGTTGGTGGGTGGGTGGGGAGGGTTGGCGGGCAGGCAGAGTTGGTGGGTGGGTGGGCAGCGTTGGTGGTGGATGGGTGGGCGGGCAGGTGGCAGGGTTGGCGGGCGGGTCGGTGGGCATGCACTGCTGCAGCAGAACATCAGCCGGGGTTGTGGTTCCACGTCATTATCCAGTTCCCCATGTAGAACACGTGTTTACATGAATGTTGTTGGGCGGGGGGGGGGGGGGGGTTCGACACAATTTGCTGCCAAGAGTCAGAGGATGGAAATGTGAATAAGTCAGTGAGTTATTGACTGAAAGGTCAATTCTGAATGGAGTGTATCTCAGGCACAATTGATTCCTTGTTCCGTTAGGCCGCCATCAATTGGGGCCCCAGTGCCCAGATCGACCGTTCAGAAGCTGAAGAATTTATTAGCAGCCATAATGAAATAACGGCAGCTTTCTTCCTCAAACCAATCACCCTCTCTCATTGCGGGGGGGGGGGGGGGGGGGGGTCAGGGCTGGAACGAGTGGCGGTGACAAGATTCGGGCTGACCCCAAACAGCAGCAGCAGCCCAGGCTCACACACTCATCACAATGGGCAGGCTTGGGGCCTAGGGAGAGCAGTTAGTCAGGCAGGCATGGGAGGAGAGAGCAGGGGAGTAGACAGGCAGGCCTTGTGGGGAGAGGGTGGGGTAACCAGGCAGCCTGCGGGGAGAGGGTGGGGTAGACAGGCAGCCTGTGGGGAGAGGGTGGGGTAACCAGGCAGCCTGCGGGGAGAGGGTGGGGTAGACAGGCAGCCTGTGGGGAGAGGGTGGGGTAACCAGGCAGCCTGCGGGGAGAGGGTGGGGTAACCAGGCAGCCTGCGGGGAGAGGGTGGGGTAACCAGGCAGCCTGCGGGGAGAGGGTGGGGTAACCAGGCAGCCTACGGGGAGAGGGTGGGGTAACCAGGCAGCCTGCGGGGAGAGGGTGGGGTAACCAGGCAGCCTGCGGGGAGAGGGTGGGGTAGACAGGCAGGCCTGGGGAGGGGAGGGGGGGGGGGGGGGGGGGGGGGGGGGGGGGGGAGTAGACAGGCAGGCCTTGTGGGGAGAGGGTGGGGTAGACAGGCAGGCCTTGTGGGGAGAGGGTGGGGTAGACAGGCAGGCCTTGTGGGGAGAGGGTGGGGTAGACAGGCAGGCCTTGTGGGGAGAGGGTGGGGTAGACAGGCAGGCCTTGTGGGGAGAGGGTGGGGTAGACAGGCAGGCCTTGTGGGGAGAGGGTGGGGTAGGCAGGCAGGCCTTGTGGGGAGAGGGTGGGGGTAGACAGGCAGGCCTTGTGGGGAGAGGGTGGGGTAGACAGGCAGGCCTTGTGGGGAGAGGGTGGGGTAGACAGGCAGGCCTTGTGGGGAGAGGGTGGGGGTAGACAGGCAGGCCTTGTGGGGAGAGGGTGGGGTAACCAGGCAGCCTGCGGGGAGAGGGTGGGGTAGACAGGCAGGCCTTGTGGGGAGAGAGTGGGGGTAGACAGGCAGGCCTTGTGGGGAGAGGGTGGGGTAGACAGGCAGGCCTTGTGGGGAGAGGGTGGGGTAGACAGGCAGGCCTTGTGGGGAGAGAGTGGGGGTAGACAGGCAGGCCTTGTGGGGAGAGGGTGGGGTAGACAGGCAGGCCTTGTGGGGAGAGGGTGGGGGTAGACAGGCAGGCCTTGTGGGGAGCAGATAGTCAGGGGGGGCTGGAAGCACACTGACAGAAACAGGCATGAGAGATAGAGAGAATAAACAGTGCCGAAGGAGGCCATTCGGCCCATCAAGACCGCACCGGCCCCTGGAAAGAGCACCCCACCCAAACCCCCACCCCCACCCGATCCCCATAACCCAGTAACCCCACCGAACACGAAGGGCAATTTTGGACACTAAGAGCAATTGATCACGGCCAATCCACCTAACCTGCACATCTTTGGACTGTGGGAGGAAACCGGAGCACCCGGAGGAAACCCACGCACACACGGGGAGGACGTGCAGACTCCGCACAGAGAGTGACCCGAGGCGGGAATCGAACCCGGGACCCTGGAGCTGTGAAGCTACAGTGCTGACCACTGTGCTACTGTGAGAGAGAGAGAGAGACAGAGAGAGTGGTGTAAGAGACTCACCTGTCTGCATTCCTGGATTTTGTCAGCAGGTTTACCGAGGAGACAGATTTTCTGGAGAGTTTGGGTTTTCCATTGTCCGCCGCACCGTTCCGCATCATTCCGAGTTTATCTGACGTGTTGCTGCGTCGTAAACTAAAGAAAATAGTTTGTAAAAGAAAGAGTGGTTAGTATCATAGGCAAGATAGGAGGGTGAGTGAAGAGGGAGGGGGGCCATGCGTTAGAAGCCAGTCACCCAGGTTAGAGAGAGCTGGGGTTAGGAACAGGGAGAAATAAGCTCGATACACCACGGGATAGAAGAGTGCAGCCCGGACACCCCCTCAGCTCGTGTCCCGGATTGTGTTAGTGAGTTCCGCTGCCTTCGCTTTGTAAAGAATGGAGATTTACAGAAGGGAATGCTCGCTTCCTCCCTCTCCTCCCAGAACATCGTTCCCTGTTAGCTTAGCTGAAGATCACTCCATTTTTCCCCAAACGCAGGCAGGGTTTGATTAGGTTTGAATCTGGTGTTTGAAATTTGACATGCATTAGTCTCACACCTCGGCAGCCATCTTTCTGATGGGGTTAGAGGTTAGTACAGGAGTGTTCAAAGGTGCAAGGTATCGCGACACGTTAAAACCAGCTGAGGGTGGAGCCCCAGGCAGGGTTTTCCAAATCAGCTGCTCCAAGTCCTTTTCCAATCAGATGCCTCACATTCACTCCTATTTCCAGTTGTCCAGTTTCTGCGAGTTAGTGTCAGTCGGAACGGATTGGATGTTGAAGGATTGCCAACCTGATCGAGGCCAGTGGGTGGAGCTGTTCGAAATCAGGAGCCTCTACTCGCTGTCAGTACCAGGGACATGGCCCCAATCATTACTCAATCTCCCCTACCCCTGTCCCCATCTCCACTGGGAAGAGTAACCCCAACTGGGAATGACATAACACTCCCATTCTCCGGAACGGACCTGCCCAGATAGTAAATCGATTGCCCATCACATCCAGAGGTGCTACCCCCACTGAGGGACTCAGTTACTATTCATGAGGTTTCCAAAGAGGGCAACACTGCCTATCCCCGTCACTTCCCATTTTACCCAATTTCCAGGAAAGGGATGCGGAGGAGTGGGGGTAAGAACGCTGTCCACCATACTGCCTCACTGTGCCCGGGACCTGGGTTAACACTGCTGTCCCACAGTGCCCGGGATCCGGGTTAACACTGCTGTCTCACAGTGCCAGGGATCTGGGTTAACACTGCTGTCTCACAGTGCCAGGGACCCGGGTTAACACTGCTGTCTCACAGAGCCAGGGACCCGGGTTAACACTGCTGTCTCACAGAGCCAGGGACCCGGGTTAACACTGCTGTCTCACAGTGCCAGGGACCCGGGTTAACACTGCTGTCTCACAGAGCCAGGGACCCGGGTTAACACTGCTGTCTCACAGTGCCAGGGACCTGGGTTAACACTGCTGTCTCACAGAGCCAGGGACCCGGGTTAACACTGCTGTCTCACAGTGCCAGGGACCCGGGTTAACACTGCTGTCTCACAGTGCCAGGGACCTGGGTTAACACTGCTGTCTCACAGAGCCAGGGACCCGGGTTAACACTGCTGTCTCACAGTGCCAGGGACCTGGGTTAACACTGCTGTCTCACAGAGCCAGGGACCCGGGTTAACACTGCTGTCTCACAGTGCCAGGGACCCGGGTTAACACTGCTGTCTCACAGTGCCAGGGACCCGGGTTAACACTGCTGTCTCACAGAGCCAGGGACCCGGGTTAACACTGCTGTCTCACAGTGCCCGGGATCCGGGTTAACACTGCTGTCTCACAGAGCCAGGGACCCGGGTTAACACTGCTGTCTCACAGAGCCAGGGACCCGGGTTAACACTGCTGTCTCACAGTGCCAGGGACCCGGGTTAACACTGCTGTCTCACAGTGCCAGGGACCCGGGTTAACACTGCTGTCCCACAGTGCCCGGGATCCGGGTTAACACTGCTGTCTCACAGAGCCAGGGACCTGGGTTAACACTGCTGTCCCACAGTGCCCGGGATCCGGGTTAACACTGCTGTCTCACAGTGCCAGGGACCCGGGTTAACACTGCTGTCCCACAGTGCCCGGGATCCGGGTTAACACTGCTGTCCCACAGTGCCCGGGATCCGGGTTAACACTGCTGTCTCACAGTGCCAGGGACCCGGGTTAACACTGCTGTCCCACAGTGCCCGGGATCCGGGTTAACACTGCTGTCTCACAGAGCCAGGGACCTGGGTTAACACTGCTGTCTCACAGTGCCAGGGACCCGGGTTAACACTGCTGTCTCACAGTGCCAGGGACCTGGGTTAACACTGCTGTCTCACAGTGCCAGGGACCCGGGTTAACACTGCTGTCTCACAGAGCCAGGGACCCGGGTTAACACTGCTGCCTCACAGTGCCAGGGACCCGGGTTAACACTGCTGTCTCACAGAGCCAGGGACCCGGGTTAACACTGCTGTCTCACAGAGCCAGGGACCCGGGTTAACACTGCTGCCTCACAGTGCCAGGGACCCGGGTTAACACTGCTGTCCCACAGTGCCCGGGATCCGGGTTAACACTGCTGTCTCAGTGCCAGGGACCCGGGTTAGCACTGCTGTCTCACTGTGAAGCCACAGTGCTAACCACTGTGCTACCGTGCCGCCCAATGTGCAGGTTGGGCGGATTGGCCTTGCTAAAATTACCCCTTTGTTTCAGGGTTGTGCGGGTTAGGTGGGGTTACGGAGCGAGGGAGTGGGTCTGGGTAGGGAGCTCTATCAGAGGGTCAGTGCAGTCTCGATAGGCCGAATGGCCTCCTTCTGCACTTTAAGGATTCTCGGATTCTAGCCCAACGCTGACTGGGAGTCTCACTGAACTTCTAAATGATTGGCCTTTTCAGCGGAAGGTAGGATTGTCTGGACAGAATCGGTGATGTTCGCACCATAGCTTCTCCCCAGGGTGCAGGCCCCACAGCTGGGAGATAGATTGAAAGGTGTACAGTCACTGGACCAGATGCCCAGAGGGGTCTCTCGCCAGTCCAGGGTCAGTGACATTCTGTCCCGTGAGGAGTTATCGGCGAGAGCTTCAGCTATCTGGAAAGGACTGGTTCAACTCCCTGAACCAGGAACACC
Organism: Scyliorhinus torazame; assembly: GCF_047496885.1. NCBI lineage: Eukaryota > Metazoa > Chordata > Chondrichthyes > Carcharhiniformes > Scyliorhinidae > Scyliorhinus > Scyliorhinus torazame. Next base: position 5,663,282 of record NC_092730.1, on the reverse strand, counting down.
AGGAGCTGCTCCTCGAGGCAAGGAGCTGCTCCTCGAGGCAAGGAGCTGCTCCTCGAGGCAAGGAGCTGCTCCTCGAGGCAAGGAGCTGCTCCTCGAGGCAAGGAGCTGCTCCTCGAGGCAAGGAGCTGCTCCTCGAGGCAAGGAGCTGCTCCTCGAGGCAGAGGTGCGGGGACGGGAGAGGGCACCAGGCCGAGATTCTGACCTTTGGTGCGGCACCATCACAACTTCAGGCAGTCTCGGTACTTTGACCACCTCTCCTTAGATGCCCACAGCCCGAACGCTAGGCCGTCAGAAAATGTTCCTCAATTACTTCACCTGGCATCAAAATCAAAGTTGGGGAGAATGATGGTGCTGGAGGGAGGGGCGGTCCCATCAAGACCGTCCCCAATTAGATACAAACTCAAAGTCTCACCAATCAGAGGGGCTTGAAGGCAGAGCGAGGGCAACTGGAGACCCCGTTTCTTGAAAAGGTTCTGAAAGATGGACTGGGATTTATATTGCCTCTCACACCCTCCCTCCCCTTGCTGTCGAAGCCGAACCTCCTATACATGGCCCCAGGACCCTGGGACCTACAAGGAGACGGGCATTGTCCTAAACTGATTTCACTTGGGACAGGAGGATGCCACCAGTTAAGATGTGGTGAGGCCTTAATTCCAACAGAGAGATGACTTTATAAGAAGGAACACAGACTGGGCCTGCTACAATCTCCATACAAAGGCTCACATGGGCCCCCAGTATCACTGCATCTCATCCGGAATCAAACCAGGATAGAGATTACCGATGGAAGCTGACCCCACTCCGAGTAGGTGCAATGAGGACAGGGTTGGGTAATGCTGCAGATGGAAGGAAATCTCCGCCAGAATGGAAAATAGTGAGGTGTTATCGGAGTGGGTGGGTTGGGGAGAGGGCGTGGGTTGAGGGGGCTGATGTGGTCACCCCCCCCCCCAATCATTCAGACAACCCACATATTTAACACAACAGCTAATCTCCAACGCACACAAGTTTCTTGCTGATAGCAGAGGCAGTCACAGGGGGCAAGTTGCAGACGCCATCCTTGGGGCTCAGCTGGGCAGCTTGGCTGATACTTCGAGGAGCCCGAGGTTGCGTATCCGGCTCCTCCAGACTTCCCTGGGGTTGCGGCAGCACTTGCGACACCGGAGCGGAGTGTGTTTGAGCTGGAGCCTGAGATGCCCGAGGGCAGGCCGCCGGGGGAAATGCCTGTGCTGAATTGGGGCTGGTTGCAGGAGGCGCCGGGAGCTCCTGTTGCAAACATTCAGATCCATTGGGACTCATCTCCGAAGCACGGGCGTCATTTTCCAGCTGGCACTGAGACACATCAGAGTGAGGGGCTGCCTCTGGCCTCGGCTGCAACGGAGGAAGGGTCTCTGCTTTGGGCTGACTCCCAGGCACATTCAGAGGAGCCACGGAAATGACAGCTTGTGACGAGGCCGGACAGCGATCCTTCTGGGAAAGTCTCGGACTCCACTGCTGGGCTGGAATCCCGTTGGGGAGCGCTTGGAATGAGCACGGTGAATATTGCTGAGCTTTGTCCTGTGAGAGAGGAAGCAGGGGGATAGGCCGGATTTCCTGAGGGGACGTTTCTAAGGCAGCGATGCTCTCAGTTCCTGGTCGCGTGGCTGGTCCTTGCGTCTTCCGATCTCCAGAGCGGGTTTCGGCCGGTTGGGGCTGGATTTCCGTCCTCACTGGAGGCTGCTGGTCCCTTCCTTCAGTTTCCTGCTGGGCTCCAGGTTCTGCCCAGTGGACTGGGAGCGGGTCGCCCTCACAAAGCTGGAGGGCGCCCTCACCCTCGAGTTGAAGCGGAGCTGCCCAGGCATCGGGCTCGAACCCTGGTCTCTCCACCCCAACCTGGCAACTCGGCATGTGCTCCTGAACTCCGGCAGGCTGGTGGCTGGAGGTGTGCCGCTGGATCGGATGAGGGTCATTGTGGGACAGGCAGTGAGAGACGAGCGAGCTTGGAGGATTCCGGACTCTGAATTCCGCCTCCTGGGACCCCGGGAACACGCCCACCGCAGCCCGACCCCGGGGGTGTTGTACACGCACTCGGTGTAAGGTCTCAATCCCTGGGCCTCTCCTCTCCTTTGTGCCTGTGAAACTGTAGATAGTACACGATAAAGAGAAAGATTAAACACACAAATCACACACAAATTGGCAGCTCTCATCCCCCACCCCCCACCCCCACCCACAATACCCCTCACACCGAAACCCTCCTCAGTTGTGGTCCCAAGGGCACTGGTCCAGGACTGTTCGGGTGGTGGCACCAACATTCCCTCACTCCGGAATCTATAGACCCCCCTCGTCCCCCCTCCCCCCGGTTAACCGCCCCATCTTAGAGCAGAAGGCTCTGGGGGAGTGGCCTCTTTGCCGTGGCTGACTGACCAGCGAGGGGGGCTCTGCGGCCCCACCCCACACTGCCAGGGCCACTCGGGTTACCCAGCCTGCAGCGGGCTGGGGTTGGTGGGGAGGGGGTTACCCAGCCTGCAGTGGGCTGGGGTTGGTGGGGAGGGAGTTACCCAGCCTGCAGTGGGCTGGGGTTGGTGGGGAGGGGGTTACCCAGCCTGCAGTGGGCAGGGGTTGGTGGGGAGGGGGTTACCCAGCCTGCAGTGGGCTGGGGTTGGTGGGGAGGGGGTTACCCAGCCTGCAGTGAGCTGGGGGCCGGGGGAGGGGGTTACCCAGCCTGCAGTGAGCTGGGGGCCGGGGTTACCCAGCCTGCACTGCGCTGGGGTTGGTGGGGCTGGGGAGGGGGTTACCCAGCCTGCAGTGAGCTGGGGGCCGGGGGAGGGGGTTACCCAGCCTGCAGTGGGCACGGGATGGTGGGGAGGGGGTTACCCAGCCTGCAGTGGGCTGGGGGTTACCCAGCCTGCAGTGGGCTGGGGTTGGTGGGGAGGGGGTTACCCAGCCTGCAGTGGGCTGGGGTTGGTGGGGAGGGGGTTACCCAGCCTGCAGTGAGCTGGGGGCCGGGGGAGGGGGTTACCCAGCCTGCAGTGAGCTGGGGGCCGGGGGAGGGGGTTACCCAGCCTGCACTGCGCTGGGGTTGGTGGGGCTGGGGAGGGGGTTACCCAGCCTGCAGTGAGCTGGGGGCCGGGGGAGGGGGTTACCCAGCCTGCAGTGGGCTGGGGGCCGGGGGAGGGGGTTACCCAGCCTGCAGTGGGCTGGGGTTGGTGGGGAGGGGGTTACCCAGCCTGCAGTGAGCTGGGGGCCGGGGGAGGGGGTTACCCAGCCTGCAGTGGGCACGGGATGGTGGGGAGGGGGTTACCCAGCCTGCAGTGGGCTGGGGTTGGTGGGGAGGGGGTTACCCAGCCTGCAGTGGGCTGGGGTTGGTGGGGAGGGAGTTACCCAGCCTGCAGTGGGCTGGGGTTGGTGGGGAGGGGGTTACCCAGCCTGCAGTGGGCAGGGGTTGGTGGGGAGGGGGTTACCCAGCCTGCACTGGGCTGGGGTTGGTGGGGCTGGGGAGGGGGTTACCCAGCCTGCCGTGGGCTGGAGGCCGGGGGAGGGGGTGACCCAGCCTGCAGTGGGCACGGGATGGTGGGGAGGGGGTTACCCAGCCAGCAGTGAGCTGGGGTTAGTGGGGAGGGGGTTACCCAGCCTGCACTGGGCTGGGGTTGGTGGGGAGGGGGTTACCCAGCCTGCAGTGGGCTGGGGTTGGTGGGGAGGGGGTTACCCAGCCTGCACTGGGCTGGGGTTGGTGGGGAGGGGGTTACCCAGCCTGCAGTGAGCTGGGGTTGGTGGGGAGGGGGTTACCCAGCCTGCAGTGGGCTGGGGTTGGTGGGGAGGGGGTTACCCAGCCTGCAGTGGGCTGGGGTTGGTGGGGAGGGGGTTACCCAGCCAGCAGTGGGCTGGGGTTGGTGGGGGGGGGGGTACCCCACCTGGAATGGGCTTTGGTGGGGTAGGGTTTGACCACCTGGAATGGCCTGGGTGGGGGTGGGGGAGGGTAGGGATGGGTTTGCCACCATTCCTCCCGGGATGGGCTGGGTAAGAGTTCGACAAATCTCCAGGACTGTCTCAGGGAAGCAAGTTTCAATCTCACCGACCCTGCTGGGTAATAACTGAGGGAGGAGACGGGAGTCTGTCCCGAGAACGGGGAGTATGGGCTAGACAGACTGAGGGAGGAGACGGGGGTCCCGAGAACGGGGAGTATGGGCTAGACAGACTGAGGGAGGAGACGGGGGTCCCGAGAACGGGGAGTATGGGCTAGACAGACTGAGGGAGGAGACGGGGGTCCCGAGAACGGGGAGTATGGGCTAGACAGACTGAGGGAGGAGACGGGGGTCCCGAGAACGGGGAGTATGGGCTAGACAGACTGAGGGAGGAGACGGGGGTCCCGAGAACGGGGAGTATGGGCTAGACAGACTGAGGGAGGAGACGGGGGTCTGTCCCGGCACACGGGGGAGAATGGGCTAGACAGACTGAGGGAGGAGACGGGGGTCCTGAGAACGGGGAGTATGGGCTAGACAGACTGAGGGAGGAGACGGGGGTCCAGAGAGCGGGGAGTATGGGCGAGACAGACTGAGGGAGGAGACGGGGATCTGTCCCGGCACACGGGGGAGTATGGGCTAGACAGACTGAGGGAGGAGACGGGGGTCCTGAGAACGGAGAGTATGGGCTAGACAGACTGAGGGAGGAGACGGGAGTCTGTCCCGAGAACGGAGAGTATGGGCTAGACAGACTGAGGGAGGAGACGGGGGTCCCGAGAACGGGGAGTATGGGCTAGACAGACTGAGGGAGGAGACGGGGGTCCCGAGAACGGGGAGTATGGGCTAGACAGACTGAGGGAGGAGACGGGGGTCCCGAGAACGGGGAGTATGGGCTAGACAGACTGAGGGAGGAGACGGGGGTCCCGAGAACGGAGAGTATGGGCTAGACAGACTGAGGGAGGAGACGGGGGTCCAGAGAACGGGGAGTATGGGCTAGACAGACTGAGGGAGGAGACGGGAGTCTGTCCCGAGAACGGGGAGTATGGGCTAGACAGACTGAGGGAGGAGACGGGGGTCCCGAGAACGGGGAGTATGGGCTAGACAGACTGAGGGAGGAGACGGGGGTCTGTCCCGAGAACGGGGAGTATGGGCTAGACAGACTGAGGGAGGAGACGGGAGTCTGTCCCGAGAACGGAGAGTATGGGCTAGACAGACTGAGGGAGGAGACGGGGGTCTGTCCCGGCACACGGGGGAGTATGGGCTAGACAGACTGAGGGAGGAGACGGGGTCCCGAGAACGGGGAGTATGGGCTAGACAGACTGAGGGAGGAGACGGGAGTCTGTCCCGGCACACGGGGGAGTATGGGCTAGACAGACTGAGGGAGGAGACGGGAGTCTGTCCCGGCACACGGGGGAGTATGGGCTAGACAGACTGAGGGAGGATACGGGGGTCCCGGCACACGGGGGAGTATGGGCTAGACAGACTGAGGGAGGAGACGGGGGTCCCGAGAACGGGGAGTATGGGCTAGACAGACTGAGGGAGGAGACGGGAGTCTGTCCTGGCACACGGGGGAGTATGGGCTAGACAGACTGAGGGAGGAGACGGGAGTCTGTCCCGAGAACGGGGAGTATGGGCTAGACAGACTGAGGGAGGAGACGGGGGTCTGTCCCGGCACACGGGGAAGTATGGGCTAGACAGACTGAGGGAGGAGACGGGGGTCCCGAGAACGGGGAGTATGGGCTAGACAGACTGAGGGAGGAGATGGGGGTCCCGAGAACGGAGAGTATGGGCTAGACAGACTGAGGGAGGAGACGGGGGTCTGTCCCGAGAACGGGGAGTATGGGCTAGACAGACTGAGGGAGGAGACGGGGGTCTGTCCCGAGAACAGGGAGTATGGGCTAGACAGACTGAGGGAGGAGACGGGGGTCTGTCCCGAGAACGGAGAGTATGGGCTTGACAGACTGAGGGTGGAGACGGGGGTCCCGAAAACGGGGAGTATGGGCTAGACAGACTGAGGGAGGAGACGGGGGTCCCGAGAACGGGGAGTATGGGCTAGACAGACTGAGGGAGGAGACGGGGGTCCCGAGAACGGGGAGTATGGGCTAGACAGACTGAGGGAGGAGACGGGGGTCCCGAGAACGGGGAGTATGGGCTAGACAGACTGAGGGAGGAGACGGGAGTCTGTCCCGGCACACGGGGGAGTATGGGCTAGACAGACTGAGGGAGGAGACGGGGGTCCCGAGAACGGAGAGTATGGGCTAGACAGACTGAGGGAGGAGACGGGGGTCCCGGCACACGGGGGAGTATGGGCTAGACAGACTGAGGGAGGAGACGGGGGTCTGTCCCGAGAACGGGGAGTATGGGCTAGACAGACTGAGGGAGGAGACGGGGGTCCCGAGAACGGGGAGTATGGGCTAGACAGACTGAGGGAGGAGACGGGGGTCCCGAGAACGGGGAGTATGGGCTAGACAGACTGAGGGAGGAGACGGGGGTCGGTCCCGAGAACGGGGAGTATGGGCTAGACAGACTGAGGGAGGAGACGGGAGTCTGTCCCGGCACACGGGGGAGTATGGGCTAGACAGACTGAGGGAGGAGACGGGAGTCTGTCCCGAGAACGGAGAGTATGGGCTAGACAGACTGAGGGAGGAGACGGGAGTCTGTCCCGGCACACGGGGGAGTATGGGCTAGACAGACTGAGGGAGGAGACGGGGGTCTGTCCCGAGAACGGGGAGTATGGGCTAGACAGACTGAGGGAGGAGACGGGAGTCTGTCCCGGCACACGGGGGAGTATGGGCTAGACAGACTGAGGGAGGAGACGGGAGTCTGTCCCGGCACACGGGGGAGTATGGGCTAGACAGACTGAGGGAGGAGACGGGGGTCTGTCCGGGCACACGGGGGAGTATGGGCTAGACAGACTGAGGGAGGAGACGGGGGTCCCGAGAACGGAGAGTATGGGCTAGACAGACTGAGGGAGGAGACGGGGGTCCCGAGAACGGGGAGTATGGGCTAGACAGACTGAGGGAGGAGACGGGGATCCCGAGAACGGGGAGTATGGGCTAGACAGACTGAGGGAGGAGACGGGAGTCTGTCCCGAGAACGGAGAGTATGGGCTAGACAGACTGAGGGAGGAGACGGGGGTCCCGAGAACGGGGAGTATGGGCTAGACAGACTGAGGGAGGAGACGGGAGTCTGTCCCGGCACACGGGGGAGTATGGGCTAGACAGACTGAGGGAGGAGATGGGAGTCCCGGCACACGGGGGAGTATGGGCTAGACAGACTGAGGGAGGAGACGGGGGTCCCGGCACACGGGGGAGTATGGGCTAGACAGACTGAGGGAGGAGACGGGGGTCTGTCCGGGCACACGGGGGAGTATGGGCTAGACAGACTGAGGGAGGAGACGGGGGTCCCGAGAACGGGGAGTATGGGCTAGACAGACTGAGGGAGGAGACGGGAGTCTGTCCCGAGAACGGGGAGTATTGGCTAGACAGACTGAGGGAGGAGACGGGAGTCTGTCCCGGCACACGGGGGAGTATGGGCTAGACAGACTGAGGGAGGAGACGGGGGTCCCGAGAACGGAGAGTATGGGCTAGACAGACTGAGGGAGGAGACGGGGGTCCCGAGAACGGGGAGTATGGGCTAGACAGACTGAGGGAGGAGACGGGGGTCTGTCCCGGCACACGGGGGAGTATGGGCTAGACAGACTGAGGGAGGAGACGGGAGTCCCGAGAACGGGGAGTATGGGCTAGACAGACTGAGGGAGGAGACGGGGGTCCCGAGAACGGGGAGTATGGGCTAGACAGACTGAGGGAGGAGACGGGAGTCTGTCCCGAGAACGGGGAGTATGGGCTAGACAGACTGAGGGAGGAGACGGGGGTCCCGAGAACGGAGAGTATGGGCGAGACAGACTGAGGGAGGAGACGGGGGTCCCGAGAACGGGGAGTATGGGCTAGACAGACTGAGGGAGGAGACGGGGGTCCCGAGAACGGAGAGTATGGGCTAGACAGACTGAGGGAGGAGACGGGGGTCTGTCCCGAGAACGGAGAGTATGGGCTAGACAGACTGAGGGAGGAGACGGGGGTCCCGAGAACGGGGAGTATGGGCTAGACAGACTGAGGGAGGAGACGGGGGTCCCGAGAACGGGGAGTATGGGCTAGACAGACTGAGGGAGGAGACGGGGGTCCCGAGAACGGGGAGTATGGGCTAGACAGACTGAGGGAGGAGACGGGAGTCTGTCCTGGCACACGGGGGAGTATGGGCTAGACAGACTGAGGGAGGAGACGGGGGTCCCGAGAACGGAGAGTATGGGCTAGACAGACTGAGGGAGGTGACGGGGGTCCCGAGAACGGAGAGTATGGGCTAGACAGACTGAGGGAGGAGACGGGAGTCTGTCCTGGCACACGGGGGAGTATGGGCTAGACAGACTGAGGGAGGAGACGGGAGTCTGTCCTGGCACACGGGGGAGTATGGACTAGACAGACGGACAGAGGAGACGGGGGTCCCGAGAACGGGGAGTATGGGCTAGACAGACTGAGGGAGGAGACGGGGGTCCCGAGAACGGAGAGTATGGGCTAGACAGACTGAGGGAGGAGACGGGGGTCCCGAGAACGGAGAGTATGGGCTAGACAGACTGAGGGAGGAGACGGGGGTCCCGAGAACGGAGAGTATGGGCTAGACAGACTGAGGGAGGAGACGGGGGTCCCGAGAACGGGGAGTATGGGCTAGACAGACTGAGGGAGGAGACGGGGGTCCCGAGAACGGAGAGTATGGGCTAGACAGACTGAGGGAGGAGACGGGGGTCCCGAGAACGGAGAGTATGGGCTAGACAGACTGAGGGAGGAGACGGGGGTCCCGAGAACGGAGAGTATGGGCTAGACAGACTGAGGGAGGAGACGGGGGTCCCGAGAACGGGGAGTATGGGCTAGACAGACTGAGGGAGGAGACGGGAGTCTGTCCTGGCACACGGGGGAGTAGGGGCTAGACAGACTGAGGGAGGAGACGGGGGTCCCGAGAACGGGGAGTATGGGCTAGACAGACTGAGGGAGGAGACGGGAGTCTGTCCCGGCACAGGGGGGAGTATGGGCTAGACAGACTGAGGGAGGAGACGGGGGTCCCGAGAACGGGGAGTATGGGCTAGACAGACTGAGGGAGGAGACGGGAGTCTGTCCCGGCACACGGGGGAGTATGGGCGAGACAGACTGAGGGAGGAGACGGGGGTCTGTCCCGAGAACGGGGAGTATGGGCTAGACAGACTGAGGGAGGAGACGGGGGTCCCGAGAACGGAGAGTATGGGCTAGACAGACTGAGGGAGGAGACGGGAGTCTGTCCTGGCACACGGGGGAGTATGGGCTAGACAGACTGAGGGAGGAGACGGGGGTCCCGAGAACGGAGAGTATGGGCTAGACAGACTGAGGGAGGAGACGGGGGTCCCGAGAACGGGGAGTATGGGCTAGACAGACTGAGGGAGGAGACGGGAGTCTGTCCTGGCACACGGGGGAGTATGGGCTAGACAGACTGAGGGAGGAGACGGGGGTCCCGAGAACGGAGAGTATGGGCTAGACAGACTGAGGGAGGAGACGGGGGTCCCGAGAACGGAGAGTATGGGCTAGACAGACTGAGGGAGGAGACGGGGGTCCCGAGAACGGGGAGTATGGGCTAGACAGACTGAGGGAGGAGACGGGGGTCCCGAGAACGGAGAGTATGGGCTAGACAGACTGAGGGAGGAGACGGGGGTCCCGAGAACGGAGAGTATGGGCTAGACAGACTGAGGGAGGAGAGGCGGGTCCCGAGAACGGGGAGTATGGGCTAGACAGACTGAGGGAGGAGACGGGGGTCCCGAGAACGGAGAGTATGGGCTAGACAGACTGAGGGAGGAGACGGGGGTCCCGAGAACGGAGAGTATGGGCTAGACAGACTGAGGGAGGAGACGGGGATCCCGAGAACGGGGAGTATGGGCTAGACAGACTGAGGGAGGAGACGGGGGTCCCGAGAACGGGGAGTATGGGCTAGACAGACTGAGGGAGGAGACGGGAGTCTGTCCCGAGAACGGGGAGTATGGGCTAGACAGACTGAGGGAGGAGACGGGAGTCTGTCCCGAGAACGGGGAGTATGGGCGAGACAGACTGAGGGAGGAGACGGGAGTCTGTCCCGAGAACGGGGGAGTATGGGCTAGACAGACTGAGGGAGGAGACGGGAGTCTGTCCGGAGAACGGGGAGTATGGGCTAGACAGACTGAGGGAGGAGACGGGGGTCCCGAGAACGGAGAGTATGGGCTAAACAGACTGAGGGAGGAGACGGGGGTCTGTCCCGAGAACGGGGAGTATGGGCTAGACAGACGGACAGAGGAGACGGGGGTCTGTCCTGGCACACGGGAGAGTATGGGCTAGACAGACTGAGGGAGGAGACGGGGGTCCCGAGAACGGGGAGTATGGGCTAGACAGACTGAGGGAGGAGACGGGGGTCCAGAGGTCGGGGAGTATGGGCTAGACAGACTGAGGGAGGAGACGGGGGTCCCGAGAACGGGTAGTATGGGCTAGACAGACGGACAGAGGAGACGGGGGTCTGTCCCGAGAACGGAGAGTATGGGCTAGACAGACTGAGGGAGGAGACGGGGGTCCCGAGAACGGGGAGTATGGGCTAGACAGACTGAGGGAGGAGACGGGGGTCTGTCCCGAGAACGGGGAGTATGGGCTAGACAGACTGAGGGAGGAGACGGGGGTCCCGAGAACGGGGAGTATGGGCTAGACAGACTGAGGGAGGAGACGGGGGTCCCGAGAACGGGGAGTATGGGCGAGACAGACTGAGGGAGGAGACGGGGGTCTGTCCCGAGAACGGGGAGTATGGGCTAGACAGACTGAGGGAGGCGACGGGAGTCTGTCCCGGCACACGGGGGAGTATGGGCTAGACAGACTGAGGGAGGAGACGGGGGTCCCGAGAACGGGGAGTATGGGCTAGACAGACTGAGGGAGGAGACGGGGGTCCCGAGAACGGGGAGTATGGGCTAGACAGACTGAGGGAGGAGACGGGGGTCTGTCCCGAGAACGGGGGAGTATGGGCTAGACAGACGGACAGAGGAGACGGGGGTCTGTCCTGGCACACGGGGGAGTATGGGCTAGACAGACTGAGGGAGGCGACGGGAGTCTGTCCCGAGAACGGAGAGTATGGGCTAGACAGACTGATGGAGGAGACGGGGGTCCCGAGAACGGGGAGTATGGGCTAGACAGACTGAGGGAGGAGACGGGAGTCTGTCCCTGCACACGGGGGAGTATGGGCTAGACAGACTGAGGGAGGAGACGGGGGTCTGTCCCGAGAACGGAGAGTATGGGCTAGACAGACTGAGGGAGGAGACGGGGGTCCCGAGAACGGGGAGTATGGGCTAGACAGACTGAGGGAGGAGACGGGGGTCCCGAGAACGGGGAGTATGGGCTAGACAGACTGAGGGAGGCGACGGGGGTCCCGAGAACGGGGAGTATGGGCTCGACAGACTGAGGGAGGAGACGGGGGTCCCGAGAACGGGGAGTATGGGCTAGACAGACTGAGGGAGGAGACGGGGGTCTGTCCCGAGAACGGGGAGTATGGGCTAGACAGACTGAGGGAGGAGACGGGAGTCTGTCCCGAGAACGGGGAGTATGGGCTAGACAGACGGACAGAGGAGACGGGGGTCTGTCCTGGCACACGGGGGAGTATGGGCTAGACAGACTGAGGGAGGAGACGGGAGTCTGTCCCGAGAACGGGGAGTATGGGCGAGACAGACTGAGGGAGGAGACGGGAGTCTGTCCCGAGAACGGGGGAGTATGGGCTAGACAGACTGAGGGAGGAGACGGGAGTCTGTCCGGAGAACGGGGAGTATGGGCTAGACAGACTGAGGGAGGAGACGGGGGTCCCGAGAACGGAGAGTATGGGCTAAACAGACTGAGGGAGGAGACGGGGGTCTGTCCCGAGAACGGAGAGTATGGGCTAGACAGACTGAGGGAGGAGACGGGGGTCCCGAGAACGGGGAGTATGGGCTAGACAGACTGAGGGAGGAGACGGGGGTCTGTCCCGAGAACGGGGAGTATGGGCTAGACAGACTGAGGGAGGAGACGGGGGTCCCGAGAACGGGGAGTATGGGCTAGACAGACTGAGGGAGGAGACGGGGGTCCCGAGAACGGGGAGTATGGGCTAGACAGACTGAGGGAGGAGACGGGGGTCTGTCCCGAGAACGGGGAGTATGGGCTAGACAGACTGAGGGAGGCGACGGGAGTCTGTCCCGGCACACGGGGGAGTATGGGCTAGACAGACTGAGGGAGGAGACGGGGGTCCCGAGAACGGGGAGTATGGGCTAGACAGACTGAGGGAGGAGACGGGGGTCCCGAGAACGGGGAGTATGGGCTAGACAGACTGAGGGAGGAGACGGGGGTCTGTCCCGAGAACGGGGGAGTATGGGCTAGACAGACGGACAGAGGAGACGGGGGTCTGTCCTGGCACACGGGGGAGTATGGGCTAGACAGACTGAGGGAGGCGACGGGAGTCTGTCCCGAGAACGGAGAGTATGGGCTAGACAGACTGAGGGAGGAGACGGGGGTCCCGAGAACGGGGAGTATGGGCTAGACAGACTGAGGGAGGAGACGGGAGTCTGTCCCTGCACACGGGGGAGTATGGGCTAGACAGACTGAGGGAGGAGACGGGGGTCTGTCCCGAGAACGGAGAGTATGGGCTAGACAGACTGAGGGAGGAGACGGGGGTCCCGAGAACGGGGAGTATGGGCTAGACAGACTGAGGGAGGAGACGGGGGTCCCGAGAACGGGGAGTATGGGCTAGACAGACTGAGGGAGGCGACGGGAGTCTGTACCGAGAACGGGGAGTATGGGCTAGACAGACTGAGGGAGGAGACGGGGGTCCCGAGAACGGGGAGTATGGGCTCGACAGACTGAGGGAGGAGACGGGAGTCTGTCCCTGCACACGGGGGAGTATGGGCTAGACAGACTGAGGGAGGCGACGGGAGTCTGTCCCGAGAACGGGGAGTATGGGCTAGACAGACTGAGGGAGGCGACGGGAGTCTGTACCGAGAACGGGGAGTATGGGCTAGACAGACTGAGGGAGGAGACGGGGGTCCCGAGAACGGGGAGTATGGGCTAGACAGACTGAGGGAGGAGACGGGGGTCCCGAGAACGGGGAGTATGGGCTAGACAGACTGAGGGAGGAGACGGGAGTCTGTCCCGAGAACGGAGAGTATGGGCTAGACAGACTGAGGGAGGAGACGGGGGTCCGTCCCGGCACACGGGGGAGTATGGGCTAGACAGACTGAGGGAGGAGACGGGGGTCCCGAGAACGGGGAGTATGGGCTAGACAGACTGAGGGAGGAGACGGGAGTCTGTCCCGAGAACGGGGAGTATGGGCTAGACAGACTGAGGGAGGAGACGGGGGTCCCGAGAACGGGGGAATATGGGCTAGACAGACTGAGGGAGGAGACGGGAGTCTGTCCCGAGAACAGAGAGTATGGGCTAGACAGACTGAGGGAGGAGACGGGGGTCCCGAGAACGGAGAGTATGGGCTAGACAGACTGAGGGAGGAGACGGGGGTCTGTCCTGGCACACGGGGGAGTATGGGCTAGACAGACTGAGGGAGGAGACGGGAGTCTGTCCCGGCACACGGGGGAGTATGGGCTAGACAGACTGAGGGAGGAGACGGGGGTCCCGAGAACGGAGAGTATGGGCTAGACAGACTGAGGGAGGAGACGGGAGTCTGTCCCGGCACACGGGGGAGTATGGGCTAGACAGACTGAGGGAGGAGACGGGAGTCTGTCCCGGCACACGGGGGAGTATGGGCTAGACAGACTGAGGGAGGAGACGGGAGTCTGTCCCGGCACACGGGGGAGTATGGGCTAGACAGACTGAGGGAGGAGACGGGGGTCCCGGCACACGGGGGAGTATGGGCTAGACAGACTGAGGGAGGAGACGGGGGTCCCGAGAACGGGGAGTATGGGCTAGACAGACTGAGGGAGGAGACGGGGGTCTGTCCTGGCACACGGGGGAGTATGGGCTAGACAGACTGAGGGAGGAGACGGGAGTCTGTCCCGAGAACGGGGAGTATGGGCAAGACAGACTGAGGGAGGAGACGGGGGTCCCGAGAACGGGGAGTATGGGCTAGACAGACTGAGGGAGGAGACGGGAGTCTGTCCCTGCACACGGGGGAGTATGGGCTAGACAGACTGAGGGAGGAGACGGGGGTCCCGAGAACGGGGAGTATGGGCTAGACAGACTGAGGGAGGAGACGGGGGTCTGTCCTGGCACACGGGGGCGTATGGGCTAGACAGACTGAGGGAGGAGACGGGAGTCTGTCCCGGCACACGGGGGAGTATGGGCTAGACAGACTGAGGGAGGAGACGGGAGTCTGTCCCGAGAACGGGGAGTATGGGCTAGACAGACTGAGGGAGGAGACGGGGGTCCCGAGAACGGGGAGTATGGGCTAGACAGACTGAGGGAGGAGACGGGGGTCCTGAGAACGGAGAGTATGGGCTAGACAGACTGAGGGAGGAGACGGGAGTCTGTCCCGGCACACGGGGGAGTATGGGCTAGACAGACTGAGGGAGGAGACGGGAGTCTGTCCCGGCACACGGGGGAGTATGGGCTAGACAGACTGAGGGAGGAGACGGGGGTCTGTCCCGGCACACGGGGGAGTATGGGCTAGACAGACTGAGGGAGGAGACGGGAGTCTGTCCCGGCACACGGGGGAGTATGGGCTAGACAGACTGAGGGAGGAGACGGGGGTCCCGAGAACGGGGAGTATGGGCTAGACAGACTGAGGGAGGAGACGGGAGTCTGTCCCGAGAACGGAGAGTATGGGCTAGACAGACTGAGGGAGGAGACGGGGGTCCCGAGAACGGGGGAGTATGGGCTAGACAGACTGAGGGAGGAGACGGGGGTCCCGAGAACGGAGAGTATGGGCTAGACAGACTGAGGGAGGAGACGGGGGTCCCGAGAACGGAGAGTATGGGCTAGACAGACTGAGGGAGGAGAATGGGGGTCCCGAGAACGGGGAGTATGGGCTAGACAGACTGAGGGAGGAGACGGGGGTCCCGAGAACGGAGAGTATGGGCTAGACAGACTGAGGGAGGAGACGGGGGTCCCGAGAACGGGGAGTATGGGCTAGACAGACTGAGGGAGGAGACGGGGGTCCCGAGAACGGGGAGTATGGGCTAGACAGACGGACAGAGGAGACGGGGGTCTGTCCCGAGAACGGAGAGTATGGGCTAGACAGACTGAGGGAGGAGACGGGAGTCTGTCCCGAGAGCGGGGAGTATGGGCTAGACAGACTGAGGGAGGAGACGGGGGTCCCGAGAACGGAGAGTATGGGCTAGACAGACTGAGGGAGGAGACGGGGGTCCCGAGAACGGGGAGTATGGGCTAGACAGACTGAGGGAGGAGACGGGGGTCCCGAGAACGGGGAGTATGGGCTAGACAGACTGAGGGAGGAGACGGGGGTCTGTCCCGGCACACGGGGGAGTATGGGCTAGACAGACGGACAGAGGAGACGGGGGTCTGTCCCGAGAACGGAGAGTATGGGCTAGACAGACTGAGGGAGGATACGGGAGTCTGTCCCGAGAACGGGGAGTATGGGCTAGACAGACTCAGGGAGGAGACGGGAGTCTGTCCCGAGAACGGGGAGTATGGGCTAGACAGACTCAGGGAGGAGACGGGAGTCTGTCCTGGCACACGGGGGAGTATGGGCTAGACAGACTGAGGGAGGAGACGGGGGTCCCGAGAACGGGGAGTATGGGCTAGACAGACTGAGGGAGGAGACGGGGGTCCCGAGAACGGGGAGTATGGGCTAGACAGACTGAGGGAGGAGACAGGAGTCTGTCCCGAGAACGGGGAGTATGGGCTAGACAGACTGAGGGAGGAGACGGGGGTCCCGAGAACGGGGGAGTATGGGCTAGACAGACTGAGGGAGGAGACGGGGGTCCCGAGAACGGAGAGTATGGGCGAGACAGACTGAGGGAGGAGACGGGAGTCTGTCCCGAGAACGGGGAGTATGGGCTAGACAGACTGAGGGAGGAGACGGGGGTCCCGAGAACGGAGAGTATGGGCGAGACAGACTGAGGGAGGAGACGGGAGTCTGTCCCGAGAACGGGGGAGTATGGGCTAGACAGACTGAGGGAGGAGACGGGAGTCTGTCCGGAGAACGGGGAGTATGGGCTAGACAGACTGAGGGAGGAGACGGGGGTCCCGAGAACGGAGAGTATGGGCTAAACAGACTGAGGGAGGAGACGGGGGTCTGTCCCGAGAACGGGGAGTATGGGCTAGACAGACGGACAGAGGAGACAGGGTCTGTCCTGGCACACGGGGGAGTATGGGCTAGACAGACTGAGGGAGGAGACGGGGGTCCCGAGAACGGAGAGTATGGGCTAGACAGACTGAGGGAGGAGACGGGGGTCCCGAGAACGGAGAGTATGGGCGAGACAGACTGAGGGAGGAGACGGGAGTCTGTCCCGGCACACGGGGGAGTATGGGCTAGACAGACTGAGGGAGGAGACGGGGGTCCCGAGAACGGGGAGTATGGGCTAGACAGACTGAGGGAGGAGACGGGGGTCTGTCCCGAGAACGGGGAGTATGGGCTAGACAGACGGACAGAGGAGACGGGGGTCTGTCCTGGCACACGGGGGAGTATGGGCTAGACAGACTGAGGGAGGAGACGGGGGTCCCGAGAACGGAGAGTATGGGCTAGACAGACTGAGGGAGGAGACGGGAGTCTGTCCCGGCACACGGGGGAGTATGGGCTAGACAGACTGAGGGAGGAGACGGGGGTCCCGAGAACGGAGAGTGTGGGCTAGACAGACTGAGGGAGGAGACGGGGGTCCCGAGAACGGGGAGTATGGGCTAGACAGACTGAGGGAGGAGACGGGGGTCCCGAGAACGGGGAGTATGGGCTAGACAGACTGAGGGAGGAGACGGGGGTCTGTCCCGGCACACGGGGGAGTATGGGCTAGACAGACTGAGGGAGGAGACGGGGGTCTGTCCCGAGAACGGGGAGTATGGGCTAGACAGACTGAGGGAGGAGACGGGGGTCTGTCCTGGCACACGGGGGAGTATGGGCTAGACAGACGGACAGAGGAGACGGGGGTCTGTCCCGGCACACGGGGGAGTATGGGCTAGACAGACGGACAGAGGAGACGGGGGTCTGTCCCGGCACACGGGGGAGTATGGGCTAGACAGACTGAGGGAGGAGACGGGGGTCTGTCCTGGCACACGGGGGAGTATGGGCTAGACAGACTGTCGGAAGAGATGACAATCATACCTTGTTGCAGTGTGATGTGATAAATCAGAGGCTGAACTCAGAGATTGGCTCCGTTTTGCACTGGGACGTTCGATTAGACCCGAGGCCGAGAACGTGCTTTGTAAAGAGGGGCTTCCTGAAAGAGAGAGAGACAGAGAGAGAGATCATTACATATCTCACATACTCCGGGACAAGGTTACTAATCCCAACCTCCTGTGTCTCTCTCAGCTCCAAACTGATCGCCCCACGAACTCCCCACAGTATCCCCTAGTGTGGAAATAGTATTCCAGGGAGCCCACCTCTCTCAGTCCTAGCTCCAGCCCTGTCAATCCTTTTTTTCAAAAAAATCTTGTTATTGGCATTTCCCATATTTATACAGTTGTATACAAACACATCACATTTCTCTCGCCTGCGCTAATTTCCTTTATTATACAGCGGTTTAGTTTGTCCTTTCTTTAACTGACCCTACGTGCCTTTCATTGCCCTCTGGATCGGTCTATGGTCCCCCCCCCCCGGGTTGCGCAGTCTTTTGGTACCTCATCTATCTTGGTGTGTTTTTCTAAAAATTCTTATTCGCTTACTCCTCGTTGCTGGCCTCGAACAGGTTTTGGAACAGACCGACAAACTGCCCCCAAGTATCCAGGAAGCCTTCCTCTGACCCTCGGGTGGCAAACATAATCTTCTCCAGGTGGAGAGGTTCCGAGAGGTCAGCGAGCCAGGCTGCAGCTGGGGGTGGTGCTGCCGATCGCCAGCCGGGCAGGATTCTCCGGCGGGCGATTAGGGAAGCGAGGGCGTTGGCCCCCTTCCCCATGTGTAACCCTGGCTGCTCCGATACCCCGAAGATTGCCACGATTGGGCATGGCTTCACCCTCACCCCCACAACCCTGGACATTGCCTCGGAGAAGGCCGTCCAGAACCCAGCAAGCTTGGGGCAAGCCCAAAACATGTGGGTGTGGTTGGCCGGGCACCTCTGGCACCGCTCACATTTGTCCCCCACCTCCGGGAAGAACCTGCTCATTCGGGTTCTGGTCAGGTGCGCTCTGTGCACCACTTTGAGCTGCATTCGGCTTAGCCTTGCGCAGGAGGAGGTGGAGTTCACGCTGCTCAGCGCTTCGCTCCAGAGTCCCCATCCTACCTCTGTCCCCAGTTCGTCCGCCCATTTTTGTCTGGTCCCGTCCAGTGGAGTCCGGGCTCTGTCCAGTAGCTGTCTGTATATTTTCCCACATAGCCCCCCCCCTTCTCGTGGCTCTGCCTATCAGGTCCTCTAGCAGTGTGGTTTCTGGGCCCCGAGGTACCCCACTGTCCCTTTGCGGAGGAAGTGTTTTATTTGGAGGTGTCTCATTCCTGTCCTTTTGCTAGCCTCCACTTCCTCATCAGTGCGTCCAGTGTCGCCAGTCTGTGCCCTACGTAGAAGTCCCCAACCATCAATGTGCCCCCGTCCCGCCTCCATCTTTTGAAGGTGGTATCCAGCATGGCTGGGGGAATCTGTGATTGCCGCAGATGGGAGCCATGGGGGACATTTTAGTTATCCCGAAGTGTTGTCTGAGCTGGGTCCACGTTCTCAGCATGGCCGCTACCACTGGGCTCGTTGTGTCCCTTGTTGAGGGGGATGGGAGTGCTGCTGGAGCCAGGGCCCTGAGGGTCGTTCCTTTACCCATCCCCTCACTCTTTCTGCCGTTGCTGCCCAGCGGTAGTATTGTAGGTTTGGTAAGGCCAAGCTCCTTTGATTTTCCTTCTTTGCAGTGTCTGTTTTGGGATTCTCGGGTTCTTACCCCCCCACACAAACGCCATGATTAGCCTGTCTACGTTTTGGAAAAAGGCCTTGGGGATGAAGATCGGAATGGATCTAAACAGGAAGAGGAACCTTAGCAGTATGTTCATCTTGATCGTCTGCACTCTCCCCGCCAGGGAGAGTGGGAGTGAGCCCCACCTTTGAAGGTCTCTTCTTACTTCCTCCACCAGGCTGGTCAGGTTCCACTTGTGGATCTGTGTCCAGTCTCTGGCTATCTGGATCCCCAGTTAGCGGAATCTGTTCTGGGCTGTTTTGAACAGGAGCCCCTCCAGCTCGGTCCCTGCCCCTTTTGGGTTCACTGGGAATGCCTCGCTTTTGCCCAGGTTACGTTTGTAGCCCGAGAAGGTTCCAAACTCTTTCAGTATTTGTAGTATTGCCTTCAGTCCCTCCTGTGACTTCGAGACACAGAGGAACAGGTCATCTGCATAGAGTGAGACTCTGTGCTCTCTGTCTCCTCTCCGGATTCCCTTCCAGCTTTTCGCATCCCGCAGGGAGCCCCGTCAATCCTTGCTCTTCCTTCCCCTGTGCAGCCCCTCGGTCAGGGTGCAGTCACCCCCAGGTTGGGTTATTCTGCTCCTGGACCCTGTTGAATAGCCGCTCGAACTAGACTCCAACCCGAACCTCCCTGACCCCACAGACCCCCATCCCCAAACCTCATCCAACTCCTCTGCAATCATCACACCCCCATACCCCACCCTTCAAACCCTAGCCCTCACCCAGCAACCCGCATCAAACCACCCCCCCCCCTCCAATAAACCCCCTTTTCCTCCAAACCCAAACCAACCGCAGCCTGTACCCCGAACCCCACAGTCTACCCAAGGGAGTGGGGAATTGGGAACAAACCGGGGAGGCTGCCTTTCAGAGTGGCAAAATGCTGGTCGTAGAAGCAGATGCGCCGGAGAGCGTCAGCAAGAGCGGACTTCAGCAACGTAATCTCGTCCTCCTGCTGTTGTAGCCTCTGTTCGAGTTGAGACAGGCGGTGGTCCTGGTAATCCCACTCGCTCAACCCAGACACATTGTCATCTGTAAGAGACACATTCAACCAGTCAGATTAACCAGTACCTCAATGATTCCCTCATCGATTCAAATTCCTCCCAGGCCAGTGAACCACTTAATAATGTAATGTTAGGAAAGGAGACAGTGAATTGGTGCAATCTTTGGGGTATCGGGGCAGGGCGAGGGAGAGGGGGGGCAGAGCGAGGGAGAGGGGGGGAGAGGGGGGAGGAGAGCGAGGGAGAGGGGGGGAGAGGGGGGAGGAAGAGCGAGGGAGAGGGGGGGAGAGGGGGGAGGAAGAGCGAGGGAGAGGGGGGGAGAGGGGGGAGGAAGAGCGAGGGAGAGGGGGGGAGAGGGGGGAGGAAGAGCGAGGGAGAGGGGGGGAGAGGGGGGAGGAAGAGCGAGGGAGAGGGGGGGAGAGGGAGGAAGAGCGAGGGAGAGGGGGGGAGAGGGAGGAAGAGCGAGGGAGAGGGGGGGAGAGGGAGGAAGAGCGAGGGAGAGGGGGGGAGAGGGAGGAAGAGCGAGGGAGAGGGGGGGAGAGGGAGGAAGAGCGAGGGAGAGGGGGGGAGAGGGAGGAAGAGCGAGGGAGAGGGGGGGAGAGGGAGGAAGAGCGAGGGAGAGGGGGGGAGAGGGAGGAAGAGCGAGGGAGAGGGGGGGAGAGGGAGGAAGAGCGAGGGAGAGGGGGGGAGAGGGAGGAAGAGCGAGGGAGAGGGGGGGAGAGGGAGGAAGAGCGAGGGAGAGGGGGGGAGAGGGAGGAAGAGCGAGGGAGAGGGGGGGAGAGGGAGGAAGAGCGAGGGAGAGGGGGGGAGAGGGAGGAAGAGCGAGGGAGAGGGGAGGGAGGAAGAGCGAGGGAGAGGGGAGGGAGGAAGAGCGAGGGAGAGGGGCGGGGGGCAGAGCGAGGGAGAGGGGCGGGGGGCAGAGCGAGGGAGAGGGCGGGGGGCAGAGCGAGGGAGAGGGCGGGGGGCAGAGCGAGGGAGAGGGCGGGGGGCAGAGCGAGGGAGAGGGCGGGGGGCAGAGCGAGGGAGAGGGCGGGGGGCAGAGCGAGGGAGAGGGCGGGGGGCAGAGCGAGGGAGAGGGCGGGGGGCAGAGCGAGGGAGAGGGCGGGGGGCAGAGCGAGGGAGAGGGCGGGGGGCAGAGCGAGGGAGAGGGCGGGGGGCAGAGCGAGGGAGAGGGCGGGGGGCAGAGCGAGGGAGAGGGCGGGGGGCAGAGCGAGGGAGAGGGCGGGGGGCAGAGCGAGGGAGAGGGCGGGGGGCAGAGCGAGGGAGAGGGCGGGGGGCAGAGCGAGGGAGAGGGCGGGGGGCAGAGCGAGGGAGAGGGCGGGGGGCAGAGCGAGGGAGAGGGCGGGGGGCAGAGCGAGGGAGAGGGCGGGGGGCAGAGCGAGGGAGAGGGCGGGGGGCAGAGCGAGGGAGAGGGCGGGGGGCAGAGCGAGGGAGAGGGCGGGGGGCAGAGCGAGGGAGAGGGCGGGGGGCAGAGCGAGGGAGAGGGCGGGGGGCAGAGCGAGGGAGAGGGCGGGGGGCAGAGCGAGGGAGAGGGCGGGGGGCAGAGCGAGGGAGAGGGCGGGGGGCAGAGCGAGGGAGAGGGCGGGGGGCAGAGCGAGGGAGAGGGCGGGGGGCAGAGCGAGGGAGAGGGCGGGGGGCAGAGCGAGGGAGAGGGCGGGGGGCAGAGCGAGGGAGAGGGCGGGGGGCAGAGCGAGGGAGAGGGCGGGGGGCAGAGCGAGGGAGAGGGCGGGGGGCAGAGCGAGGGAGAGGGCGGGGGGCAGAGCGAGGGAGAGGGCGGGGGGCAGAGCGAGGGAGAGGGCGGGGGGCAGAGCGAGGGAGAGGGCGGGGGGCAGAGCGAGGGAGAGGGCGGGGGGCAGAGCGAGGGAGAGGGCGGGGGGCAGAGCGAGGGAGAGGGCGGGGGGCAGAGCGAGGGAGAGGGCGGGGGGCAGAGCGAGGGAGAGGGCGGGGGGCAGAGCGAGGGAGAGGGCGGGGGGCAGAGCGAGGGAGAGGGCGGGGGGCAGAGCGAGGGAGAGGGCGGGGGGCAGAGCGAGGGAGAGGGCGGGGGGCAGAGCGAGGGAGAGGGCGGGGGGCAGAGCGAGGGAGAGGGCGGGGGGCAGAGCGAGGGAGAGGGCGGGGGGCAGAGCGAGGGAGAGGGCGGGGGGCAGAGCGAGGGAGAGGGCGGGGGGCAGAGCGAGGGAGAGGGCGGGGGGCAGAGCGAGGGAGAGGGCGGGGGGCAGAGCGAGGGAGAGGGCGGGGGGCAGAGCGAGGGAGAGGGCGGGGGGCAGAGCGAGGGAGAGGGCGGGGGGCAGAGCGAGGGAGAGGGCGGGGGGCAGAGCGAGGGAGAGGGCGGGGGGCAGAGCGAGGGAGAGGGCGGGGGGCAGAGCGAGGGAGAGGGCGGGGGGCAGAGCGAGGGAGAGGGCGGGGGGCAGAGCGAGGGAGAGGGCGGGGGGCAGAGCGAGGGAGAGGGCGGGGGGCAGAGCGAGGGAGAGGGCGGGGGGCAGAGCGAGGGAGAGGGCGGGGGGCAGAGCGAGGGAGAGGGCGGGGGGCAGAGCGAGCGAGGGAGAGGGCGGGGGGCAGAGCGAGGGAGAGGGCGGGGGGCAGAGCGAGGGAGAGGGCGGGGGGCAGAGCGAGGGAGAGGGCGGGGGGCAGAGCGAGGGAGAGGGCGGGGGGCAGAGCGAGGGAGAGGGCGGGGGGCAGAGCGAGGGAGAGGGCGGGGGGCAGAGCGAGGGAGAGGGCGGGGGGCAGAGCGAGGGAGAGGGCGGGGGGCAGAGCGAGGGAGAGGGCGGGGGGCAGAGCGAGGGAGAGGGCGGGGGGCAGAGCGAGGGAGAGGGCGGGGGGCAGAGCGAGGGAGAGGGCGGGGGGCAGAGCGAGGGAGAGGGCGGGGGGCAGAGCGAGGGAGAGGGCGGGGGGCAGAGCGAGGGAGAGGGCGGGGGGCAGAGCGAGGGAGAGGGCGGGGGGCAGAGCGAGGGAGAGGGCGGGGGGCAGAGCGAGGGAGAGGGCGGGGGGCAGAGCGAGGGAGAGGGCGGGGGGCAGAGCGAGGGAGAGGGCGGGGGGCAGAGCGAGGGAGAGGGCGGGGGGCAGAGCGAGGGAGAGGGCGGGGGGCAGAGCGAGGGAGAGGGCGGGGGGCAGAGCGAGGGAGAGGGCGGGGGGCAGAGCGAGGGAGAGGGCGGGGGGCAGAGCGAGGGAGAGGGCGGGGGGCAGAGCGAGGGAGAGGGCGGGGGGCAGAGCGAGGGAGAGGGCGGGGGGCAGAGCGAGGGAGAGGGCGGGGGGCAGAGCGAGGGAGAGGGCGGGGGGCAGAGCGAGGGAGAGGGCGGGGGGCAGAGCGAGGGAGAGGGCGGGGGGCAGAGCGAGGGAGAGGGCGGGGGGCAGAGCGAGGGAGAGGGCGGGGGGCAGAGCGAGGGAGAGGGCGGGGGGCAGAGCGAGGGAGAGGGCGGGGGGCAGAGCGAGGGAGAGGGCGGGGGGCAGAGCGAGGGAGAGGGCGGGGGGCAGAGCGAGGGAGAGGGCGGGGGGCAGAGCGAGGGAGAGGGCGGGGGGCAGAGCGAGGGAGAGGGCGGGGGGCAGAGCGAGGGAGAGGGCGGGGGGCAGAGCGAGGGAGAGGGCGGGGGGCAGAGCGAGGGAGAGGGCGGGGGGCAGAGCGAGGGAGAGGGCGGGGGGCAGAGCGAGGGAGAGGGCGGGGGGCAGAGCGAGGGAGAGGGCGGGGGGCAGAGCGAGGGAGAGGGCGGGGGGCAGAGCGAGGGAGAGGGCGGGGGGCAGAGCGAGGGAGAGGGCGGGGGGCAGAGCGAGGGAGAGGGCGGGGGGCAGAGCGAGGGAGAGGGCGGGGGGCAGAGCGAGGGAGAGGGCGGGGGGCAGAGCGAGGGAGAGGGCGGGGGGCAGAGCGAGGGAGAGGGCGGGGGGCAGAGCGAGGGAGAGGGCGGGGGGCAGAGCGAGGGAGAGGGCGGGGGGCAGAGCGAGGGAGAGGGCGGGGGGCAGAGCGAGGGAGAGGGCGGGGGGCAGAGCGAGGGAGAGGGCGGGGGGCAGAGCGAGGGAGAGGGCGGGGGGCAGAGCGAGGGAGAGGGCGGGGGGCAGAGCGAGGGAGAGGGCGGGGGGCAGAGCGAGGGAGAGGGCGGGGGGCAGAGCGAGGGAGAGGGCGGGGGGCAGAGCGAGGGAGAGGGCGGGGGGCAGAGCGAGGGAGAGGGCGGGGGGCAGAGCGAGGGAGAGGGCGGGGGGCAGAGCGAGGGAGAGGGCGGGGGGCAGAGCGAGGGAGAGGGCGGGGGGCAGAGCGAGGGAGAGGGCGGGGGGCAGAGCGAGGGAGAGGGCGGGGGGCAGAGCGAGGGAGAGGGCGGGGGGCAGAGCGAGGGAGAGGGCGGGGGGCAGAGCGAGGGAGAGGGCGGGGGGCAGAGCGAGGGAGAGGGCGGGGGGCAGAGCGAGGGAGAGGGCGGGGGGCAGAGCGAGGGAGAGGGCGGGGGGCAGAGCGAGGGAGAGGGCGGGGGGCAGAGCGAGGGAGAGGGCGGGGGGCAGAGCGAGGGAGAGGGCGGGGGGCAGAGCGAGGGAGAGGGCGGGGGGCAGAGCGAGGGAGAGGGCGGGGGGCAGAGCGAGGGAGAGGGCGGGGGGCAGAGCGAGGGAGAGGGCGGGGGGCAGAGCGAGGGAGAGGGCGGGGGGCAGAGCGAGGGAGAGGGCGGGGGGCAGAGCGAGGGAGAGGGCGGGGGGCAGAGCGAGGGAGAGGGCGGGGGGCAGAGCGAGGGAGAGGGCGGGGGGCAGAGCGAGGGAGAGGGCGGGGGGCAGAGCGAGGGAGAGGGCGGGGGGCAGAGCGAGGGAGAGGGCGGGGGGCAGAGCGAGGGAGAGGGCGGGGGGCAGAGCGAGGGAGAGGGCGGGGGGCAGAGCGAGGGAGAGGGCGGGGGGCAGAGCGAGGGAGAGGGCGGGGGGCAGAGCGAGGGAGAGGGCGGGGGGCAGAGCGAGGGAGAGGGCGGGGGGCAGAGCGAGGGAGAGGGCGGGGGGCAGAGCGAGGGAGAGGGCGGGGGGCAGAGCGAGGGAGAGGGCGGGGGGCAGAGCGAGGGAGAGGGCGGGGGGCAGAGCGAGGGAGAGGGCGGGGGGCAGAGCGAGGGAGAGGGCGGGGGGCAGAGCGAGGGAGAGGGCGGGGGGCAGAGCGAGGGAGAGGGCGGGGGGCAGAGCGAGGGAGAGGGCGGGGGGCAGAGCGAGGGAGAGGGCGGGGGGCAGAGCGAGGGAGAGGGCGGGGGGCAGAGCGAGGGAGAGGGCGGGGGGCAGAGCGAGGGAGAGGGCGGGGGGCAGAGCGAGGGAGAGGGCGGGGGGCAGAGCGAGGGAGAGGGCGGGGGGCAGAGCGAGGGAGAGGGCGGGGGGCAGAGCGAGGGAGAGGGCGGGGGGCAGAGCGAGGGAGAGGGCGGGGGGCAGAGCGAGGGAGAGGGCGGGGGGCAGAGCGAGGGAGAGGGCGGGGGGCAGAGCGAGGGAGAGGGCGGGGGGCAGAGCGAGGGAGAGGGCGGGGGGCAGAGCGAGGGAGAGGGCGGGGGGCAGAGCGAGGGAGAGGGCGGGGGGCAGAGCGAGGGAGAGGGCGGGGGGCAGAGCGAGGGAGAGGGCGGGGGGCAGAGCGAGGGAGAGGGCGGGGGGCAGAGCGAGGGAGAGGGCGGGGGGCAGAGCGAGGGAGAGGGCGGGGGGCAGAGCGAGGGAGAGGGCGGGGGGCAGAGCGAGGGAGAGGGCGGGGGGCAGAGCGAGGGAGAGGGCGGGGGGCAGAGCGAGGGAGAGGGCGGGGGGCAGAGCGAGGGAGAGGGCGGGGGGCAGAGCGAGGGAGAGGGCGGGGGGCAGAGCGAGGGAGAGGGCGGGGGGCAGAGCGAGGGAGAGGGCGGGGGGCAGAGCGAGGGAGAGGGCGGGGGGCAGAGCGAGGGAGAGGGCGGGGGGCAGAGCGAGGGAGAGGGCGGGGGGCAGAGCGAGGGAGAGGGCGGGGGGCAGAGCGAGGGAGAGGGCGGGGGGCAGAGCGAGGGAGAGGGCGGGGGGCAGAGCGAGGGAGAGGGCGGGGGGCAGAGCGAGGGAGAGGGCGGGGGGCAGAGCGAGGGAGAGGGCGGGGGGCAGAGCGAGGGAGAGGGCGGGGGGCAGAGCGAGGGAGAGGGCGGGGGGCAGAGCGAGGGAGAGGGCGGGGGGCAGAGCGAGGGAGAGGGCGGGGGGCAGAGCGAGGGAGAGGGCGGGGGGCAGAGCGAGGGAGAGGGCGGGGGGCAGAGCGAGGGAGAGGGCGGGGGGCAGAGCGAGGGAGAGGGCGGGGGCAGAGCGAGGGAGAGGGCGGGGGGCAGAGCGAGGGAGAGGGCGGGGGGCAGAGCGAGGGAGAGGGCGGGGGGCAGAGCGAGGGAGAGGGCGGGGGGCAGAGCGAGGGAGAGGGCGGGGGGCAGAGCGAGGGAGAGGGCGGGGGGCAGAGCGAGGGAGAGGGCGGGGGGCAGAGCGAGGGAGAGGGCGGGGGGCAGAGCGAGGGAGAGGGCGGGGGGCAGAGCGAGGGAGAGGGCGGGGGCAGAGCGAGGGAGAGGGCGGGGGGCAGAGCGAGGGAGAGGGCGGGGGGCAGAGCGAGGGAGAGGGCGGGGGGCAGAGCGAGGGAGAGGGCGGGGGGCAGAGCGAGGGAGAGGGCGGGGGGCAGAGCGAGGGAGAGGGCGGGGGGCAGAGCGAGGGAGAGGGCGGGGGGCAGAGCGAGGGAGAGGGCGGGGGGCAGAGCGAGGGAGAGGGCGGGGGGCAGAGCGAGGGAGAGGGCGGGGGGCAGAGCGAGGGAGAGGGCGGGGGGCAGAGCGAGGGAGAGGGCGGGGGGCAGAGCGAGGGAGAGGGCGGGGGCAGAGCGAGGGAGAGGGCGGGGGGCAGAGCGAGGGAGAGGGCGGGGGGCAGAGCGAGGGAGAGGGCGGGGGCAGAGCGAGGGAGAGGGCGGGGGGCAGAGCGAGGGAGAGGGGGGCAGAGCGAGGGAGAGGGCGGGGCAGAGCGAGGGAGAGGGGGGGCAGAGCGAGGGAGAGGGGGGGCAGAGCGAGGGAGAGGGGGGGCAGAGCGAGGGAGAGGGGGGGCAGAGCGAGGGAGAGGGGGGGCAGAGCGAGGGAGAGGGGGGGCAGAGCGAGGGAGAGGGGGGCAGAGCGAGGGAGAGGGGGGGCAGAGCGAGGGAGAGGGGGGGCAGAGCGAGGGAGAGGGGGGCAGAGCGAGGGAGAGGGGGGGCAGAGCGAGGGAGAGGGGGGCAGAGCGAGGGAGAGGGGGGCAGAGCGAGGGAGAGGGGGGCAGAGCGAGGGAGAGGGGGGGCAGAGCGAGGGAGAGGGGGGGCAGAGCGAGGGAGAGGGGGGGCAGAGCGAGGGAGAGGGGGGGCAGAGCGAGGGAGAGGGGGGCAGAGCGAGGGAGAGGGGGGCAGAGCGAGGGAGAGGGGGGCAGAGCGAGGGAGAGGGGGGCAGAGCGAGGGAGAGGGGGGCAGAGCGAGGGAGAGGGGGGCAGAGCGAGGGAGAGGGGGGCAGAGCGAGGGAGAGGGGGGCAGAGCGAGGGAGAGGGTGGGCAGAGCGAGGGAGAGGGGGGCAGAGCGAGGGAGAGGGGGGCAGAGCGAGGGAGAGGGGGGCAGAGCGAGGGAGAGGGGGGCAGAGCGAGGGAGAGGGGGGCAGAGCGAGGGAGAGGGGGGCAGAGCGAGGGAGAGGGGGGCAGAGCGAGGGAGAGGGGGGCAGAGCGAGGGAGAGGGGGGCAGAGCGAGGGAGAGGGGGGCAGAGCGAGGGAGAGGGGGGCAGAGCGAGGGAGAGGGGGGCAGAGCGAGGGAGAGGGGGGCAGAGCGAGGGAGAGGGGGGCAGAGCGAGGGAGAGGGGGGCAGAGCGAGGGAGAGGGGGGCAGAGCGAGGGAGAGGGGGGCAGAGCGAGGGAGAGGGGGGCAGAGCGAGGGAGAGGGGGGCAGAGCGAGGGAGAGGGGGGCAGAGCGAGGGAGAGGGGGGCAGAGCGAGGGAGAGGGGGGCAGAGCGAGGGAGAGGGGGGCAGAGCGAGGGAGAGGGGGGCAGAGCGAGGGAGAGGGGGGCAGAGCGAGGGAGAGGGGGGCAGAGCGAGGGAGAGGGGGGCAGAGCGAGGGAGAGGGGGGCAGAGCGAGGGAGAGGGGGGCAGAGCGAGGGAGAGGGGGGCAGAGCGAGGGAGAGGGGGGCAGAGCGAGGGAGAGGGGGGCAGAGCGAGGGAGAGGGGGGCAGAGCGAGGGAGAGGGGGGCAGAGCGAGGGAGAGGGGGGCAGAGCGAGGGAGAGGGGGGCAGAGCGAGGGAGAGGGGGGCAGAGCGAGGGAGAGGGGGGCAGAGCGAGGGAGAGGGGGGCAGAGCGAGGGAGAGGGGGGCAGAGCGAGGGAGAGGGGGGCAGAGCGAGGGAGAGGGGGGCAGAGCGAGGGAGAGGGGGGCAGAGCGAGGGAGAGGGGGGCAGAGCGAGGGAGAGGGGGGCAGAGCGAGGGAGAGGGGGGCAGAGCGAGGGAGAGGGGGGCAGAGCGAGGGAGAGGGGGGCAGAGCGAGGGAGAGGGGGGCAGAGCGAGGGAGAGGGGGGCAGAGCGAGGGAGAGGGGGGCAGAGCGAGGGAGAGGGGGGCAGAGCGAGGGAGAGGGGGGCAGAGCGAGGGAGAGGGGGGCAGAGCGAGGGAGAGGGGGGCAGAGCGAGGGAGAGGGGGGCAGAGCGAGGGAGAGGGGGGCAGAGCGAGGGAGAGGGGGGCAGAGCGAGGGAGAGGGGGGCAGAGCGAGGGAGAGGGGGGCAGAGCGAGGGAGAGGGGGGCAGAGCGAGGGAGAGGGGGGCAGAGCGAGGGAGAGGGGGGCAGAGCGAGGGAGAGGGGGGCAGAGCGAGGGAGAGGGGGGCAGAGCGAGGGAGAGGGGGGCAGAGCGAGGGAGAGGGGGGCAGAGCGAGGGAGAGGGGGGCAGAGCGAGGGAGAGGGGGGCAGAGCGAGGGAGAGGGGGGCAGAGCGAGGGAGAGGGGGGCAGAGCGAGGGAGAGGGGGGCAGAGCGAGGGAGAGGGGGGCAGAGCGAGGGAGAGGGGGGCAGAGCGAGGGAGAGGGGGGCAGAGCGAGGGAGAGGGGGGCAGAGCGAGGGAGAGGGGGGCAGAGCGAGGGAGAGGGGGGCAGAGCGAGGGAGAGGGGGGCAGAGCGAGGGAGAGGGGGGCAGAGCGAGGGAGAGGGGGGCAGAGCGAGGGAGAGGGGGGCAGAGCGAGGGAGAGGGGGGCAGAGCGAGGGAGAGGGGGGCAGAGCGAGGGAGAGGGGGGCAGAGCGAGGGAGAGGGGGGCAGAGCGAGGGAGAGGGGGGCAGAGCGAGGGAGAGGGGGGCAGAGCGAGGGAGAGGGGGGCAGAGCGAGGGAGAGGGGGGCAGAGCGAGGGAGAGGGGGGCAGAGCGAGGGAGAGGGGGGCAGAGCGAGGGAGAGGGGGGCAGAGCGAGGGAGAGGGGGGCAGAGCGAGGGAGAGGGGGGCAGAGCGAGGGAGAGGGGGGCAGAGCGAGGGAGAGGGGGGCAGAGCGAGGGAGAGGGGGGCAGAGCGAGGGAGAGGGGGGCAGAGCGAGGGAGAGGGGGGCAGAGCGAGGGAGAGGGGGGCAGAGCGAGGGAGAGGGGGGCAGAGCGAGGGAGAGGGGGGCAGAGCGAGGGAGAGGGGGGCAGAGCGAGGGAGAGGGGGGCAGAGCGAGGGAGAGGGGGGCAGAGCGAGGGAGAGGGGGGCAGAGCGAGGGAGAGGGGGGCAGAGCGAGGGAGAGGGGGGCAGAGCGAGGGAGAGGGGGGCAGAGCGAGGGAGAGGGGGGCAGAGCGAGGGAGAGGGGGGCAGAGCGAGGGAGAGGGGGGCAGAGCGAGGGAGAGGGGGGCAGAGCGAGGGAGAGGGGGGCAGAGCGAGGGAGAGGGGGGCAGAGCGAGGGAGAGGGGGGCAGAGCGAGGGAGAGGGGGGCAGAGCGAGGGAGAGGGGGGCAGAGCGAGGGAGAGGGGGGCAGAGCGAGGGAGAGGGGGGCAGAGCGAGGGAGAGGGGGGCAGAGCGAGGGAGAGGGGGGCAGAGCGAGGGAGAGGGGGGCAGAGCGAGGGAGAGGGGGGCAGAGCGAGGGAGAGGGGGGCAGAGCGAGGGAGAGGGGGGCAGAGCGAGGGAGAGGGGGGCAGAGCGAGGGAGAGGGGGGCAGAGCGAGGGAGAGGGGGGCAGAGCGAGGGAGAGGGGGGCAGAGCGAGGGAGAGGGGGGCAGAGCGAGGGAGAGGGGGGCAGAGCGAGGGAGAGGGGGGCAGAGCGAGGGAGAGGGGGGCAGAGCGAGGGAGAGGGGGGCAGAGCGAGGGAGAGGGGGGCAGAGCGAGGGAGAGGGGGGCAGAGCGAGGGAGAGGGGGGCAGAGCGAGGGAGAGGGGGGCAGAGCGAGGGAGAGGGGGGCAGAGCGAGGGAGAGGGGGGCAGAGCGAGGGAGAGGGGGGCAGAGCGAGGGAGAGGGGGGCAGAGCGAGGGAGAGGGGGGCAGAGCGAGGGAGAGGGGGGCAGAGCGAGGGAGAGGGGGGCAGAGCGAGGGAGAGGGGGGCAGAGCGAGGGAGAGGGGGGCAGAGCGAGGGAGAGGGGGGCAGAGCGAGGGAGAGGGGGGCAGAGCGAGGGAGAGGGGGGCAGAGCGAGGGAGAGGGGGGCAGAGCGAGGGAGAGGGGGGCAGAGCGAGGGAGAGGGGGGCAGAGCGAGGGAGAGGGGGGCAGAGCGAGGGAGAGGGGGGCAGAGCGAGGGAGAGGGGGGCAGAGCGAGGGAGAGGGGGGCAGAGCGAGGGAGAGGGGGGCAGAGCGAGGGAGAGGGGGGCAGAGCGAGGGAGAGGGGGGCAGAGCGAGGGAGAGGGGGGCAGAGCGAGGGAGAGGGGGGCAGAGCGAGGGAGAGGGGGGCAGAGCGAGGGAGAGGGGGGCAGAGCGAGGGAGAGGGGGGCAGAGCGAGGGAGAGGGGGGCAGAGCGAGGGAGAGGGGGGCAGAGCGAGGGAGAGGGGGGCAGAGCGAGGGAGAGGGGGGCAGAGCGAGGGAGAGGGGGGCAGAGCGAGGGAGAGGGGGGCAGAGCGAGGGAGAGGGGGGCAGAGCGAGGGAGAGGGGGGCAGAGCGAGGGAGAGGGGGGCAGAGCGAGGGAGAGGGGGGCAGAGCGAGGGAGAGGGGGGCAGAGCGAGGGAGAGGGGGGCAGAGCGAGGGAGAGGGGGGCAGAGCGAGGGAGAGGGGGGCAGAGCGAGGGAGAGGGGGGCAGAGCGAGGGAGAGGGGGGCAGAGCGAGGGAGAGGGGGGCAGAGCGAGGGAGAGGGGGGCAGAGCGAGGGAGAGGGGGGCAGAGCGAGGGAGAGGGGGGCAGAGCGAGGGAGAGGGGGGCAGAGCGAGGGAGAGGGGGGCAGAGCGAGGGAGAGGGGGGCAGAGCGAGGGAGAGGGGGGCAGAGCGAGGGAGAGGGGGGCAGAGCGAGGGAGAGGGGGGCAGAGCGAGGGAGAGGGGGGCAGAGCGAGGGAGAGGGGGGCAGAGCGAGGGAGAGGGGGGCAGAGCGAGGGAGAGGGGGGCAGAGCGAGGGAGAGGGGGGCAGAGCGAGGGAGAGGGGGGCAGAGCGAGGGAGAGGGGGGCAGAGCGAGGGAGAGGGGGGCAGAGCGAGGGAGAGGGGGGCAGAGCGAGGGAGAGGGGGGCAGAGCGAGGGAGAGGGGGGCAGAGCGAGGGAGAGGGGGGCAGAGCGAGGGAGAGGGGGGCAGAGCGAGGGAGAGGGGGGCAGAGCGAGGGAGAGGGGGGCAGAGCGAGGGAGAGGGGGGCAGAGCGAGGGAGAGGGGGGCAGAGCGAGGGAGAGGGGGGCAGAGCGAGGGAGAGGGGGGCAGAGCGAGGGAGAGGGGGGCAGAGCGAGGGAGAGGGGGGCAGAGCGAGGGAGAGGGGGGCAGAGCGAGGGAGAGGGGGGCAGAGCGAGGGAGAGGGGGGCAGAGCGAGGGAGAGGGGGGCAGAGCGAGGGAGAGGGGGGCAGAGCGAGGGAGAGGGGGGCAGAGCGAGGGAGAGGGGGGCAGAGCGAGGGAGAGGGGGGCAGAGCGAGGGAGAGGGGGGCAGAGCGAGGGAGAGGGGGGCAGAGCGAGGGAGAGGGGGGCAGAGCGAGGGAGAGGGGGGCAGAGCGAGGGAGAGGGGGGCAGAGCGAGGGAGAGGGGGGCAGAGCGAGGGAGAGGGGGGCAGAGCGAGGGAGAGGGGGGCAGAGCGAGGGAGAGGGGGGCAGAGCGAGGGAGAGGGGGGCAGAGCGAGGGAGAGGGGGGCAGAGCGAGGGAGAGGGGGGCAGAGCGAGGGAGAGGGGGGCAGAGCGAGGGAGAGGGGGGCAGAGCGAGGGAGAGGGGGGCAGAGCGAGGGAGAGGGGGGCAGAGCGAGGGAGAGGGGGGCAGAGCGAGGGAGAGGGGGGCAGAGCGAGGGAGAGGGGGGCAGAGCGAGGGAGAGGGGGGCAGAGCGAGGGAGAGGGGGGCAGAGCGAGGGAGAGGGGGGCAGAGCGAGGGAGAGGGGGGCAGAGCGAGGGAGAGGGGGGCAGAGCGAGGGAGAGGGGGGCAGAGCGAGGGAGAGGGGGGCAGAGCGAGGGAGAGGGGGGCAGAGCGAGGGAGAGGGGGGCAGAGCGAGGGAGAGGGGGGCAGAGCGAGGGAGAGGGGGGCAGAGCGAGGGAGAGGGGGGCAGAGCGAGGGAGAGGGGGGCAGAGCGAGGGAGAGGGGGGCAGAGCGAGGGAGAGGGGGGCAGAGCGAGGGAGAGGGGGGGAGAGCGAGGGAGGAGAGCGAGGGAGAGGGGGGGGGAGAGCGAGGGAGAGGGGGGGGAGAGCGAGGGAGAGGGGGGGGAGAGCGAGGGAGAGGGGGGGGGGGAGAGCGAGGGAGAGGGGGGGGGGAGAGCGAGGGAGAGGGGGGGGGAGAGCGAGGGAGAGGGGGGGGGAGAGCGAGGGAGAGGGGGGGGGGGGGGGAGAGCGAGGGAGAGGGCGGGGGGGAGAGCGAGGGAGAGGGGCGCAGAGCGAGGGAGAGCCTCCCTCGCTCTGCCCCCCTCTCCCTCGCTCTGCCCCCAAATGTCTGGGGACATTTCAGGAGGCTCAGGCAGGGGGACATTTCAGGAGGCTCAGGCCTGCTCGGAACAGCAAGTGATTCATCTTGTTTTTATTCCCACTGAATCGCTTCATTGTGTGAGAAATATGTGACCGCTGGTTAACTTTATTTACCAGCGTGTATTCCAAGACTAACTCTGCTGTTGTTGGTCAGTCATTGCGGGGGCCTGCCAGTAACTCCACACAATGAATATTTCACCCAAACCAGGCTGGCTGAAAGTGGCCTGTAGACCGGAAGCTCCAAACTCACATCTGCTGTGCAACTCTCAACACCACTTTCAAATCCCAACCACACTCTGCCTCTGGCCTGTGCAGCGCTGTCACTTCTTCTTTCGGGTTCGACACCTCACCCAGGTCCCCCGCATTCCCCGTCTCTCCAACCTTTAGTTACAAACTCCGACAAAATCTCTGTTCCCCCCCCACCCTTCCAGCTTTAATCGTGCCAGCAGTTTACCTCCCCAAATAACTGCGGGTCCCTCCGCTCCGGCTCTCCTTAAAAACAAACTCTTTTATGGCCACGATTTGGGCCTCCCGTCTCCCTGCGACCTCTTTTTACGGCTGGATCTCATTCTACTTGCCCAATTAACACTCGTGCGGAGGGGCTTTGGGACATGGTAAAAGGTGCTAGTTAAATGCACGGCCTTGTTCAGTGGATGCCGACTCCTTTGGCGTCTCGCGTGAAAGGTTCTCTCTCTCAGCCATGTAGGGCAGCACGGTAGCACAGTGGTTAGCACAGTTGCTTTACAGCTCCTGGACCAGGGTTCGATTCCCGGCTTGGGTCACTGTCTGTGTGGAGTCTGCACATCCTCCCCGTGTCTGCGTGGGTTTCCTCCGGGTGCTCCGGTTTCCTCCCACAGTCCAAAAATGTGTGGGTTAGGTGGATTGGCCATGATAAATTGCCCCTTAGTGTCCAAAAAAGGATCATGTGACAGGTATAGAGTGGAGGTATGGGTTTAGGTAGGGTGCTCTTTCCAAGGGCCGGTGCAGACTCGATGGGCCGAATGGCCTCCTTCTGCACTGTAAATTCTATGATTCTATGTTATTACTGAATCTTTCTAAAGACTGGTTAGGCCTTGGCGAGGATTGGGCCCCAATTCTGGGCCCCACACTTTAGGGAGGGTGTTGAGGCTCTTCGAGAGAATGCGGAGGGAGATTTTCTAGAAGGTTCCCAGCAATGAGGGACTTCGGTTACCGTGGAGACCGGAGACGCTGAGATTGTCCTCAGAGCAGAAAAGGTGAAGGGGGAGATTGAAATGAGGCGTTTTGTCAGAGTCAATGAGGAGAAAGTGTTTCCAGTGTCAGGGGGGTGGGCACGGGGGGGTGGGCAAGCAGAGGGGACAGCGGGCGAAGAGAATGGGTAACAGAGCTGCTTTCTGCCTTGGGGCTGCTAGAGACTGACCGGGCCACACCAGCCGGTTGGTGGGAAGGTGTGGGTGTAAGAGAGACACAGAAACAGCGAAGGCTCAGTCAGCGGCCTACGTGTGGTTACAGGAGGGGGTGGAGGAAGATGAATAACAAGAATATTTCAAATTTGGTAAATTCACTTCAACCCACTCACTGCCGGCAGAGAGAGAGCGCAAACTGAGAAGGTGACGTCAAAGCCCACAGTCCACTCGGAGCTCCAGCACGTTGGGGAAAGTGGCAGTACCCGTCTGCCACATACACCGGAATACCACGCGGGCCCGATTCACCCACCGCAGCGGGTGAACCCCCCTCCCCGGAGAGCCCCAAATTGACCCCGCCTCGCCCAGTGCGAATTGGATCATGCCCTGTCTGTGCGGAGTCTGCACATCCTCCCCGTGTCTGCGTGGGTTTCTTCCGGGTGCTCTGGTTTCCTCCCACAGTCCAAAGATGTGCGGGTTAGGTGGACTGGCCAGGATAAATTTCCGTCAGTGTCCAGGGATGTCTAGGTTAGGTGGGGTTTCAGGGTTGTGGCGAGGGATTGGGCCTGGGTAGGCTGCTCTTTCAGAGGGTCGGTACAGATTCGATGGGCCGAAAGGCCGGCTTCTGCGCTATAGGAACTCTATGGGGCTATGCACAGTGACGAAATGGCTGCTAGAGTTCCGAGTCAGCATGGTGAGTGACTTGGAGTGGAACTAAGTTGTTGGTGTTTCCATATACCTGCTGCCCTTGTCCTTGTAGCTGGCAGTGGTCTGCCTAAGGAGCATTTGCGATGCAAGGATTGTAGACGGTACACACGGCTGCAGCCGTGCGTCAGTGGTGGAGGGAGTGAATTTTGAAGATGATGGATGGAGGTCAATCAAGACGTTGAACTTAAGAGTGTTGTTAGAGCCGCACTCATCCAGGCAAGTGGAGAGTATTCCCTCACACTCCTGACTTGTGCCTTGCAGCTGGTGGACAGGCTTTGGGGGGGGTCAGGAGGTGAGTTACTCTCCACAGGATTCCCAGCCTCTGACCTGCCCTGGTAGCCACAGTATTAATGTGGCTGGGTCCAGTTCAGTTTCTGATCAATGGTGACCCCCAGGATGTTGATTGTGGGGATTCAGCGATGGGAATGCCATCGAATGTCAAGGGGCGATGGTTAGACCCTCTCTTGTAGGAGATGGTCATTGCCGGGCACTTGTGTGGTGTGAATGTAACTTGCCCCTTGTCAGCCCCGAGCCTGGATATTGTCCGGGTCTTGCTGCATTTGGACAGGGACTGCTTCATTATCTGCGGAGTCGCGAATGGTGCTGAACATTGTGTAGTCATCCGCAAACATCCCCACTTCTGACCTTATGATGGAAGGGAGGTCATTGATGAAGCAGCTGAAGATGGTTGGGCCGAGGTCACGACCCTGGGGAACTCCCGCAGTGATGTCCTGGAGCTGAGATGATTGACCTCCAACCACCACAACCATCTTCCTTTGTGCCGGGTATGACTCCAACCAGCGGAGAGTTTCCCCCCCGATTCCCACTGACTCCAGTTTCGCTCGGGCTCCTTGATGCCACACTCGGTCAAACGCTGCCTTGATGTCAGGGCAGTCACTCCCACCTCACCTCTGGCATTCAGCTCTTTGTCCATGTTTGACCCAAGGCTGTAATGGGGTCAGGAGCTGAGTGACCCTGGGCGGAACCCAAACTGAGCCTCCGTGAGCAGCTTATTGCTGAGTAAGTGCCGCTCTGTTGATGACTCCTTCCAGCCCCTGTCAGCAGACATGTCCAGGAAACAGGCACAACATCAACCAGACGGTCAACCAGGGGAGGCTGCACCTCTCCCGCCCCCACCCCCCCAGCATCGAGCAGCTTCCAGCTCACCGTGCCCCGGACCCCTCCGCTCCCCCGAGCCCTAAAGGGTGCTGAGGCCAATTCCTTCTCCCCAACATCAAGCAGCTAAGCTGGCCAAGATCAGTGTGAGAGACTGTCGAGCTCGGAGCAGCTTCGAGTCCCAAGGTGAAGAGTTTCTCGAATGAGGGCTAGTTTCGGAAGGGGATTGGGGGG
Organism: Scyliorhinus torazame; assembly: GCF_047496885.1. NCBI lineage: Eukaryota > Metazoa > Chordata > Chondrichthyes > Carcharhiniformes > Scyliorhinidae > Scyliorhinus > Scyliorhinus torazame. The sequence goes on along the minus strand of NC_092730.1, from coordinate 5,626,938 downwards.
GGGGGGGGGGGGGGGGGGGGGAAAGAGAGATGGAAGCAGCCAGGTGGTGGGTCAGCTCATCGAAGGGATTCTTCCGACACCTCACTCCAGCCAGCAGACATTCCCCTCGCTATTCCACATTAAATAACATCCCGCCTGGCCTCTCGGGCAGATACACAGAGAAAATAGGAGGAGGAGGCCGTTCGGCCCTTCCAGCCTGCTCCGTTATTCACTATGATCATGGCCGATCATCAAGTTCAATACCCTGATCCCGCCTTCCCCCCATATCCCTCGATCTCTTCAGCCCCAAGAGCCAAATCTAATTCCTTCTTGAAATTACACAACGTTTTGTCCTCAACTACTTTCTGTGGGAGTGAATTACACAGATTCTCCGCTCTCTGGGTGAAGAAATTTCTCCTCACCTCAGTCCGAAAGGTTTACCCCTTATCCTCAAACTGTGACCCCTAGTTCTGGTCTCCCCACCATCGGGAACATTCTTTCTGAATCTACCCTGTCCAATCCTGTTAGAATTTTGGACGTTTCGATGAGATCCCCTCTCACTCGTCTAAACTCCAATGAATATAATCCTAACCCACTTAAGTGTCTCCTCCTGTGACAATCCCACCATCCCAGGAATCAGCCTGGTAAACCTTCGCTGCTCTCCCTCCACAGCAAGAACATCCTTCCTCAGATAAGGTCACCAAAACTGCCCACAATACTCCCGGTGTGGCCTCACCAAGGCCCTGTACAATTGCAGTAAAACATCTCCATTCCGATACTCAAATCCTCTCGCTATGAAGCCAACATACCATTTACCTTCTTTACTGCCTGCTGTACCCACGCGCTTACTTTCAGCGACTGATGCACGAGGACACCAAGGTCTCGCTGGGTATCCGCTTCTCTCAATTTACACCCATTCACAGAATAATCTGCCTTCCTATTTTAGCTACCGAATAATAAGAATCTTTATTATTGTCACAAGTAGGTTTACATTAACACTGCAATGAAGTTACTGTGAAAAGCCCCTAGTCGCCACATTCCAGCGCCTGTTCGGGTCACAGAGGGAGAATTCAGAATGTCCAATTCACCCAACAGCACGTCTTTCGGGACTTGTGGGAGGAAACCGGAGCACCCGGAGGAAACCCACGCAGACACGGGGAGAACGTGCAGACTCCGCACAGACAGTGACCCAGCGGGGAATCGAACCCGGGTCCCTGGCACTGTGAAGCTCGAAGCCTGCTGATATTCAGGTCAGAAGGAATCGAGTGAGTTTGTCATATCGAGATGTGACGTTTGAGATTTCTGTCTGTAATTCCTCCTCTTGCACTATCCAATTTTGGATGCGAAGGAGCCCGTTCTGCATTGCCTTTACCCACACAGTGCGCGCTCACAACCTCGCATTTATCCACCTGCATTTGCCATGCGCGTGTCCACTCACTCAGCCCGAATTGGACATTCTGAATTCTCCCTCCGTGTACCCGAACAGGCGCCGGAATGTGGCGACGAGGGGATTTTCACAGGAACTTCAATGCAGTGGGTTTTTTTTTTTAAGAAATATTTTTATTGGCTTTTGCACTTAATGTCCAAACTTTGCAGAACAATCCAGATACAGCAATAACACCGGAACAACATCAACACAGGGGCTGTCCCTGCAGCAGTGACAGTGGTCCCACTTCAATCTTTTCCCAACTCTATTAATGTGCACCTTGTTTTAAGAAGTGTTCTTGTCAGGATTCTTGACATTTAGAGATACAAGTTACACACAACTTTCCCCGCCCCCTCCTTTATCCCTCCTCTGCTGTAGGTGGGCTGCTTTTTATCCAGGCAGTGCCCAGTTGGTTGTGAACAGGTTTGTAAAGAGGTTTGTGAACTTCCTCCACACGTTCTGGAATGTCCTCCCACTGATTGAGAATTTTACTTTTTCTAGTTTCAGAAACGAGGCCGGGAGGGCCGGGCCCGCCCCGAGGCCGGGAGGGCCGGGCCCGCCCCGAGGCCGGGAGGGCCGGGCCCGCCCCGAGGCCGGGAGGGCCGGGCCCGCCCCGAGGCCGGGAGGGCCGGGCCCGCCCCGAGGCCGGGAGGGCCGGGCCCGCCCCGAGGCCGGGAGGGCCGGGCCCGCCCCGAGGCCGGGAGGGCCGGGCCCGCCCCGAGGCCGGGAGGGCCGGGCCCGCCCCGAGGCCGGGAGGGCCGGGCCCGCCCCGAGGCCGGGAGGGCCGGGCCCGCCCCGAGGCCGGGAGGGCCGGGCCCGCCCCGAGGCCGGGAGGGCCGGGCCCGCCCCGAGGCCGGGAGGGCCGGGCCCGCCCCGAGGCCGGGAGGGCCGGGCCCGCCCCGAGGCCGGGAGGGCCGGGCCCGCCCCGAGGCCGGGAGGGCCGGGCCCGCCCCGAGGCCGGGAGGGCCGGGCCCGCCCCGAGGCCGGGAGGGCCGGGCCCGCCCCGAGGCCGGGAGGGCCGGGCCCGCCCCGAGGCCGGGAGGGCCGGGCCCGCCCCGAGGCCGGGAGGGCCGGGCCCGCCCCGAGGCCGGGAGGGCCGGGCCCGCCCCGAGGCCGGGAGGGCCGGGCCCGCCCCGAGGCCGGGAGGGCCGGGCCCGCCCCGAGGCCGGGAGGGCCGGGCCCGCCCCGAGGCCGGGAGGGCCGGGCCCGCCCCGAGGCCGGGAGGGCCGGGCCCGCCCCGAGGCCGGGAGGGCCGGGCCCGCCCCGAGGCCGGGAGGGCCGGGCCCGCCCCGAGGCCGGGAGGGCCGGGCCCGCCCCGAGGCCGGGAGGGCCGGGCCCGCCCCGAGGCCGGGAGGGCCGGGCCCGCCCCGAGGCCGGGAGGGCCGGGCCCGCCCCGAGGCCGGGAGGGCCGGGCCCGCCCCGAGGCCGGGAGGGCCGGGCCCGCCCCGAGGCCGGGAGGGCCGGGCCCGCCCCGAGGCCGGGAGGGCCGGGCCCGCCCCGAGGCCGGGAGGGCCGGGCCCGCCCCGAGGCCGGGAGGGCCGGGCCCGCCCCGAGGCCGGGAGGGCCGGGCCCGCCCCGAGGCCGGGAGGGCCGGGCCCGCCCCGAGGCCGGGAGGGCCGGGCCCGCCCCGAGGCCGGGAGGGCCGGGCCCGCCCCGAGGCCGGGAGGGCCGGGCCCGCCCCGAGGCCGGGAGGGCCGGGCCCGCCCCGAGGCCGGGAGGGCCGGGCCCGCCCCGAGGCCGGGAGGGCCGGGCCCGCCCCGAGGCCGGGAGGGCCGGGCCCGCCCCGAGGCCGGGAGGGCCGGGCCCGCCCCGAGGCCGGGAGGGCCGGGCCCGCCCCGAGGCCGGGAGGGCCGGGCCCGCCCCGAGGCCGGGAGGGCCGGGCCCGCCCCGAGGCCGGGAGGGCCGGGCCCGCCCCGAGGCCGGGAGGGCCGGGCCCGCCCCGAGGCCGGGAGGGCCGGGCCCGCCCCGAGGCCGGGAGGGCCGGGCCCGCCCCGAGGCCGGGAGGGCCGGGCCCGCCCCGAGGCCGGGAGGGCCGGGCCCGCCCCGAGGCCGGGAGGGCCGGGCCCGCCCCGAGGCCGGGAGGGCCGGGCCCGCCCCGAGGCCGGGAGGGCCGGGCCCGCCCCGAGGCCGGGAGGGCCGGGCCCGCCCCGAGGCCGGGAGGGCCGGGCCCGCCCCGAGGCCGGGAGGGCCGGGCCCGCCCCGAGGCCGGGAGGGCCGGGCCCGCCCCGAGGCCGGGAGGGCCGGGCCCGCCCCGAGGCCGGGAGGGCCGGGCCCGCCCCGAGGCCGGGAGGGCCGGGCCCGCCCCGAGGCCGGGAGGGCCGGGCCCGCCCCGAGGCCGGGAGGGCCGGGCCCGCCCCGAGGCCGGGAGGGCCGGGCCCGCCCCGAGGCCGGGAGGGCCGGGCCCGCCCCGAGGCCGGGAGGGCCGGGCCCGCCCCGAGGCCGGGAGGGCCGGGCCCGCCCCGAGGCCGGGAGGGCCGGGCCCGCCCCGAGGCCGGGAGGGCCGGGCCCGCCCCGAGGCCGGGAGGGCCGGGCCCGCCCCGAGGCCGGGAGGGCCGGGCCCGCCCCGAGGCCGGGAGGGCCGGGCCCGCCCCGAGGCCGGGAGGGCCGGGCCCGCCCCGAGGCCGGGAGGGCCGGGCCCGCCCCGAGGCCGGGAGGGCCGGGCCCGCCCCGAGGCCGGGAGGGCCGGGCCCGCCCCGAGGCCGGGAGGGCCGGGCCCGCCCCGAGGCCGGGAGGGCCGGGCCCGCCCCGAGGCCGGGAGGGCCGGGCCCGCCCCGAGGCCGGGAGGGCCGGGCCCGCCCCGAGGCCGGGAGGGCCGGGCCCGCCCCGAGGCCGGGAGGGCCGGGCCCGCCCCGAGGCCGGGAGGGCCGGGCCCGCCCCGAGGCCGGGAGGGCCGGGCCCGCCCCGAGGCCGGGAGGGCCGGGCCCGCCCCGAGGCCGGGAGGGCCGGGCCCGCCCCGAGGCCGGGAGGGCCGGGCCCGCCCCGAGGCCGGGAGGGCCGGGCCCGCCCCGAGGCCGGGAGGGCCGGGCCCGCCCCGAGGCCGGGAGGGCCGGGCCCGCCCCGAGGCCGGGAGGGCCGGGCCCGCCCCGAGGCCGGGAGGGCCGGGCCCGCCCCGAGGCCGGGAGGGCCGGGCCCGCCCCGAGGCCGGGAGGGCCGGGCCCGCCCCGAGGCCGGGAGGGCCGGGCCCGCCCCGAGGCCGGGAGGGCCGGGCCCGCCCCGAGGCCGGGAGGGCCGGGCCCGCCCCGAGGCCGGGAGAGCCGGGCCCGCCCCGAGGCCGGGAGAGCCGGGCCCGCCCCGAGGCCGGGAGAGCCGGGCCCGCCCCGAGGCCGGGAGAGCCGGGCCCGCCCCGAGGCCGGGAGAGCCGGGCCCGCCCCGAGGCCGGGAGAGCCGGGCCCACTCCAAGGCCCTGGGTGACGCTGACATGTCGCAACCCAGCCGAGGCCTCCGCCTGGCGATCAGTGAGGCGAACGTCAGGGCGTCCACCCTCTTCCCTGTCCAGAGCTGTGGGTGCGCTGACCACCCCCCGCCCCCCCCCCGAACCCGAAGACTGCCACAGAAGGGCTCGGCTCCAACTCGACCCCCCCCCCCCACCACCCTGCACACGGCCTCGGAAAAGGCCGTCCAGAACGAGTCAGGGGCAGGCCCAGAACACGTGGGTGTGGTTGGCCAGGTGGGGGTGGGGGTGGGGGAAGAGGGTGGGTGGGTGGGGGGGGGGGGGGGGGGGTTGGTGGGGTCGGTGTGTGGTGGGGCGGGGGTGGTGGTGCGTGGGGGTTGGTGGGGTGGGAGGGTGGGTGGGGGGGGAGTGGGGGGGGTGGGTGGGTGGGGGGGGGGGGGGGGAGGTTGGTGGGGTCGGTGTGGTGGTGGTGGGGGGGTGGTGGTGCGTGGGGGTGGGGATTGGTGGGGTGGGAGTGGGATGGGGTGGTGGGGGTGGGAGGGGGGTGGGGTGGGAGTGGGGGGAGGGGGTGGAGGTTGGTGGGGCGGTGGGTGGGGGTGGGGGGGGGGGGGGAGCGGTGGCCAACGCTCAGAGAGATGTCCGTGTGCAGGAGGCCTCCTCCTGGGTACCAACGGGACTCTTTCCCCCCCCCCCCCCCCCCGACGAGGACCATGATTAACTTGTCGACCCAGGTGAAGAAGGATTTGAGGATAAATATCGGGAGTGATCTGAATAAGTGGAGGAACAGTCCAAACCCACGACCTCCACCACCGAGAAGGACAAGAGCAGCAGAGTCACTCTCCATCCCGACTGGGAAATATATGCTGAATGCAGGGTTAAAGGCAGGGTTCTTGGAAGTGTGGAGAAACAGAGGGATCGTGGGGTCCAAGTACAAACGGGATCTGTTCCTCTGCTGCTCGCTGCACCTCTCCGCCTGCCTCGTTATCCGATCCCACTGCCTGGGGAAATTCCCCATCCTTCACTCCCGACTTCCACTCGGTTACAGAGATAGGGAGGGGTGTAGGGGCTGGAGGAGGTTACAGAGATAGGGAGGATGTAGGGGCTGGAGGAGGTTACAGAGATAGGGAGGGTTGTAGGGGCTGGAGGAGGTTACAGAGATAGGGAGGGGTGTAGGGGCTGGAGGAGGTTACAGAGATAGGGAGGATGTAGGGGCTGGAGGAGGTTACAGAGATAGGGAGGGTTGTAGGGGCTGGAGGAGGTTACAGAGATAGGGAGGGGTGTAGGGGCTGGAGGAGGTTACAGAGATAGGGAGGGGTGTAGGGGCTGGAGGAGGTTACAGAGATAGGGAGGATGTAGGGGCTGGAGGAGGTTACAGTGATAGGGAGGGTTGTAGGGGCTGGAGGAGGTTACAGAGACAGGGAGGGTTGTAGGGGCTGGGAGGAGGTTATAGAGATAGTGAGGGGTGTAGGGGCTGGAGGAGGTTACAGAGATAGGTAGGGGTGTAGGGGCTGGAGGAGGTTACAGAGATAGGGAGGGGTGTAGGGACTGGAGGAGTTTACAGAGATAGGGAGGGTGTAGGGGCTGGAGGAGGTTTCAGTGATTGGGAGGGTTGTAGGGGCTGGAGGAGGTTACAGAGATAGGTAGGGGTGTAGGGGCTGGAGGAGGTTACAGAGATAGGGAGGGGTGTAGGGACTGGAGGAGGTTACAGAGATAGGTAGGGGTGTAGGGGCTGGAGGAGGTTACAGAGATAGGGAGGGTTGTAGGGGGTTACAGAGATAGGAAGGAGTGTAGGGGCTGGAGGAGGTTACAGAGATAGGGAGGGTTGTAGGGGCTGGAGGGGGTTACAGAGATAGGGAGGGTTGTAGGAGCTGGAGGAGGTTACAGAGATAGGGACGGTTGTCAGGCTGGAGGAGGTTCCAGAGATAGGGAGGGTTGTCGGGGCTGGAGGAGGTTACAGAGATAGGGGGGATTGTCGGGGCTGAAGGAGGTTACAGAGATAGGGAGGGTTGTCGGGGCTGGAGGAGGTTACAGAGATAGGGAGGGTTGCAGGGGCTGGAGGAGGTTACAGAGATAGGGAGGGATGTAGGGGCTGGAGGAGGTTACAGAGATAGGGAGGGGTGTAGGGGCTGGAGGAGGTTACAGAGATAGGGAGGGTTGTAGGGGCTGGAGGAGGTTACAGAGATAGGGAGGGTTGTAGGGGCTGGAGGAGGTTACAGAGATAGGGAGGGGTGTAGGGGCTGGAGGAGGTTACAGAGATAGGGAGGGTTGCAGGGGCTGGAGGAGGTTACAGAGATAGGGAGGGTTGTAGGGGCTGGAGGAGGTTACAGAGATAGGGAGGGGTGTAGGAGGCTACAGAGATAGGGAGGGTTGCAGGGGCTGGAGGAGGTTACAGAGATAGGGAGGGGTGTAGGGGCTGGAGGAGGTTACAGAGATAGGGAGGGTTGTAGGGGCTGGAGGAGGTTACAGAGATAGGGAGGGAGTGTAGGGGCTGGAGGAGGTTACAGAGATAGGGAGGGAGTGTAGGGGCTGGAGGAGGTTACAGAGATAGGGAGGGTTGTAGGGGCTGGGGGAGGTTACAGAGATAGGGAGGGTTGTAGGGGCTGGAGGAGGTTACAGAGATAGGGAGGGTTGTAGGGGCTGGAGGAGGTTACAGAGATAGGGAGGGGTGTAGGAGGCTACAGAGATAGGGAGGGTTGCAGGGGCTGGAGGAGGTTACAGAGATAGGGAGGGGTGTAGGGGCTGGAGGAGGTTACAGAGATAGGGAGGGTTGTAGGGGCTGGAGGAGGTTACAGAGATAGGGAGGGGTGTAGGGGCTGGAGGAGGTTACAGAGATAGGGAGGGTTGTAGGGGCTGGAGGAGGTTACAGAGATAGGGAGGGTTGTAGGGGCTGGAGGAGGTTACAGAGATAGGGAGGGGTGTAGGGGCTGGAGGAGGTTACAGAGATAGGGAGGGTTGCAGGGGCTGGAGGAGGTTACAGAGATAGGGAGGGTTGTAGGGGCTGGAGGAGGTTACAGAGATAGGGAGGGGTGTAGGGGCTGGAGGAGGTTACAGAGATAGGGAGGGTTGTAGGGGCTGGAGGAGGTTACAGAGATAGGGAGGGTTGTAGGGGCTGGAGGAGGTTACAGAGATAGGGAGGGGTGTAGGGGCTGGAGGAGGTTACAGAGATAGGGAGGGTTGTAGGGGCTGGAGGAGGTTACAGAGATAGGGAGGGTTGTAGGGGCTGGAGGAGGTTACAGAGATAGGGAGGGGTGTAGGGGCTGGAGGAGGTTACAGAGATAGGGAGGGGTGTAGGAGGCTACAGAGATAGGGAGGGTTGCAGGGGCTGGAGGAGGTTACAGAGATAGGGAGGGGTGTAGGGGCTGGAGGAGGTTACAGAGATAGGGAGGGTTGTAGGGGCTGGAGGAGGTTACAGAGATAGGGAGGGAGTGTAGGGGCTGGAGGAGGTTACAGAGATAGGGACGGAGTGTAGGGGCTGGAGGAGGTTACAGAGATAGGGAGGGTTGTAGGGGCTGGGGGAGGTTACAGAGATAGGGAGGGTTGTAGGGGCTGGAGGAGGTTACAGAGATAGGGAGGGTTGTAGGGGCTGGAGGAGGTTACAGAGATAGGGAGGGGTGTAGGAGGCTACAGAGATAGGGAGGGTTGCAGGGGCTGGAGGAGGTTACAGAGATAGGGAGGGGTGTAGGGGCTGGAGGAGGTTACAGAGATAGGGAGGGTTGTAGGGGCTGGAGGAGGTTACAGAGATAGGGAGGGAGTGTAGGGGCTGGAGGAGGTTACAGAGATAGGGAGGGAGTGTAGGGGCTGGAGGAGGTTACAGAGATAGGGAGGGTTGTAGGGGCTGGGGGAGGTTACAGAGATAGGGAGGGTTGTAGGGGCTGGAGGAGGTTACAGAGATAGGGAGGGTTGTAGGGGCTGGAGGAGGTTACAGAGATAGGGAGGGGTGTAGGAGGCTACAGAGATAGGGAGGGTTGCAGGGGCTGGAGGAGGTTACAGAGATAGGGAGGGGTGTAGGGGCTGGAGGAGGTTACAGAGATAGGGAGGGTTGTAGGGGCTGGAGGAGGTTACAGAGATAGGGAGGGGTGTAGGGGCTGGAGGAGGTTACAGAGATAGGGAGGGTTGTAGGGGCTGGAGGAGGTTACAGAGATAGGGAGGGTTGTAGGGGCTGGAGGAGGTTACAGAGATAGGGAGGGTTGCAGGGGCTGGAGGAGGTTACAGAGATAGGGAGGGTTGTAGGGGCTGGAGGAGGTTACAGAGATAGGGAGGGGTGTAGGGGCTGGAGGAGGTTACAGAGATAGGGAGGGGTGTAGGGGCTGGAGGAGGTTACAGAGATAGGGAGGGGTGTAGGAGGCTACAGAGATAGGGAGGGTTGCAGGGGCTGGAGGAGGTTACAGAGATAGGGAGTGGTGTAGGGGCTGGAGGAGGTTACAGAGATAGGGAGGGTTGTAGGGGCTGGAGGAGGTTACAGAGATAGGGAGGGAGTGTAGGGGCTGGAGGAGGTTACAGAGATAGGGAGGGAGTGTAGGGGCTGGAGGAGGTTACAGAGATAGGGAGGGAGTGTAGGGGCTGGAGGAGGTTACAGAGATAGGGAGGGTTGTAGGGGCTGGGGGAGGTTACAGAGATAGGGAGGGTTGTAGGGGCTGGAGGAGGTTACAGAGATAGGGAGGGTTGTAGGGGCTGGAGGAGGTTACAGAGATAGGGAGGGGTGTAGGAGGCTACAGAGATAGGGAGGGTTGCAGGGGCTGGAGGAGGTTACAGAGATAGGGAGGGGTGATGGGGCTGGAGGAGGTTACAGAGATAGGGAGGGTTGTAGGGGCTGGAGGAGGTTACAGAGATAGGGAGGGAGTGTAGGGGCTGGAGGAGGTTACAGAGATAGGGAGGGTTGTAGGAGCTGGGGGAGGTTACAGAGATAGGGAGGGTTGTAGGGGCTGGAGGGGGTTACAGAGATAGGGAGGGTGTAGGGGCTGGAGGAGGATACAGAGATAGGGAGGGTTGTAGGGGCTGGAGGGGGTTACAGAGATAGGGAGGGGTGTAGGGGCTGGAGGAGGATACAGAGATAGGGAGGGTTGTAGGGGCTGGAGGAGGTTACAGAGATAGGGAGGGGTGTAGGGGCTGGAGGAGGTTACAGAGATAGGGAGGGTGTAGGGGCTGGAGGAGGATACAGAGATAGGGAGGGTTGTAGGGGCTGGAGGGGGTTACAGAGATAGGGAGGGGGTGAGAAGGCCATGGAGAATTTGAGGCAGAGGATGAGAATTATAAATTTGAGACATTAGGGAGTAACGGTTGGGGTGCGAGGTCAGGGATGTGCTGGTAAAGAGATTTTGGATAAGTTGTAGCTTACAAAGCTACCAGGCCTGTATGTCCAGATTGACAAGGGACAGCACAGGTGAAACAGACACACAGGCCGATCTGATCAGACCGACACACATTCACACTAAATCACTGCTGTAGGCGCTGGACACTGCAAAGGCTCTGGGCCCTGACAATATCCCGGCAATAGTACTGAAGACCTGTGCTCCTGAATTTGCCGCACCCCTTGCCAAGCTGTTCCAGTACAGCTACAACACTGGCAGCTACCCGGCAATGTGGGTTAATAAATTTGCCGATGACACGAAGGTTGGGGGAGTTGTAGATAGTGTTGAGGGTTGTTGCAGGTTACAACAGGACATTGACAGGATGCAGAGCTGGGCTGAGAAGTGGCAGATGAAGTTCAACCTAGATAAACGTGACGCGATTCATTTTGGAAGGTCGAATTTGAATGCTGAATACAGGGTTAAAGGCAGGATTCTTGGAATTGTGGAGGAACAAAGGGATCCTGGGGTCCACGTATATAGATCCCTCAAAGTTTCCACCCAGGTTGATAGGGTTGTTAAGAAGGCGTATGGCGTGTTGGCTTTCATTAACAGGGGGATTGAGTTTAAGAGCCGCGAGGTTTTGCTGCAGCTTTATAAAACCCTAGTTAGACCACACTTGGAATATTGTGTCCAGTTCTGGTCGCCTCATTATAGGAAGGATGTGGATGCTTTGGAGAGGGTGCAGAGGAGATTTACCAGGATGCTGCCTGGACTGGAGGGCAGGGCTTATGAAGAAAGATTGAGGGAGCGAGGGCTTTTCTCACTGGAGCGAAGAAGGCAGAGAGGTGACTTGATAGAGGTGTACAAGGTGATGAGAAGCACGGATAGAGTGGATAGCCAGAGGCTTTCCCCAGGGCAGAAATGGCTGTCACGAGGGGACATAATTTGAAGGTGATTGGAGGAAGGTATAGGGGAGATGTCAGAGGTTCTTTACACAGAGAGTGGTGGGTGTGTGGAATGCACTGCCAGCAGAGGTGGTGGAGTCAGAGTCATTCGGGACATTTAAGCGACTCTGGGACAGGCACATAGACAGCAGTAAATTGAAGGGGTGGAGGTTAGGCTGATCTTAGATTTGGATAAATGGTCGGCACCACATCGTGGGCCGAAGGGCCTGGACTGTGCTGTACTGGTCTGTGTTCTCACTATGTTCTAATGTGGAAAATTGCCCAGGTGTGTCCTGTACACAACAAACAGGACAAATCCAACCCAGCCAATTCCCGCCCTGTCAGTCTCCTCTCCATCATCAGCAAAGTGATGGAAGGAGTCATCAACAGAGCGGCACTTACTCAGCAATAACCTGCTCACGGAGGCTCAGTTTGGGTTCCGCCCAGGGTCACTCAGCTCCTGACCCCATTACAGCCTTGGGTCAAACATGGACAAAGAGCTGAATGCCAGAGGTGAGGTGGGAGTGACTGCCCTCGACATCAAGGCAGCGTCTGACCGAGTGTGGCATCAAGGAGCCCGAGCTAAACTGGAGTCAGTGGGAATCAGGGGGAAACTCTCCGCTGGGGGGGGGGGTCAGACCCGGCACAAAGGAAGATGGTTGTGGTGGTTGGAGGTCAATCATCTCAGCTCCAGGACATCGCAGCAGGAGTTCCCCAGGGTCGTGTCCTCGGCCCAACCATCTTCAGCTGCTCCATCAATGACCTCTCTTCCATCGTAAGGTCAGAAGTGGGGATGTTTGCACAATGTTCAGCACCATTCACGACTCCTCAGATACTGAAGCAGTTCCTGTCCAAATGCAGCAAGACCCGGACAATATCCAGGCTCGGGGCTGACAAGGGGCAAGTTACATCCGCGCCACACAAGTGCCCGGCAATGACCATCTCCCACAATAGAGGATCTAACCATCGCCCCTTGACATTCGATGGCGTTACCATCGCTGAATCCCCCACAATCAACACCCTGGGGTTACCATTGATCAGAAACTGAACTGGACCCAGCCACATTAATACTGTGGCTACCAAATTTAGGGAGGAGGCAAATTTAGGGGGATGCCATTTACGATAGCGAGGGATAGGTTTAGGAGCGAGGGATAGGTTTAGGAGCGAGGGATAGGTTTAGGAGCGAGGGATAGGTTTAGGAGCGAGGGATAGGTTTAGGAGCGAGGGATAGGTTTAGGAGCGAGGGATAGGTTTAGGAGCGAGGGATAGGTTTAGGAGCGAGGGATAGGTTTAGGAGCGAGGGATAGGTTTAGGAGCGAGGGATAGGTTTAGGAGCGAGGGATAGGTTTAGGAGCGAGGGATAGGTTTAGGAGCGAGGGATAGGTTTAGGAGCGAGGGATAGGGTTAGGAGCGAGGGATAGGGTTAGGAGCGAGGGATAGGGTTAGGAGCGAGGGATAGGGTTAGGAGCGAGGGATAGGGTTAGGAGAGAGGGATAGGGTTAGGAGAGAGGGATAGGGTTAGGAGCGAGGGATAGGTTTAGGTATTTGGGGATTCAGGGAGCGAGGGAATGGACGGGGCTCCATAAGTGGAACTTAACGAAGCTGGTGGAGGAGGCCAGGGAGGATCTTAAGAGGTGGGATACACGGCACTTAACGTTGGCAGGGAGGGTCCAAGTGGAGAAAATGAATATTCTGCCGAGGTTCTCGTTTATCTTTCAGGCTCTCCCGATCTTTATACCAAAGGCCTGTTTTCAGAAAGTGGACACAATCATCTCTGACTTTGTGTGGGCGGGGAAGGTGCCGAGGGTGGGGAGGACCCTGCTACAGAGGCAGAGGCAGCAGGGGGGGGTTGGCGTTGCCAAACTTGCTTCATTATTATTGGGCGGCGAATGTGGACAAGGTGCGGCGGTGGTGGGAAGGAGAAGGGGTAGAGGGGGTTAGGATGGAGGAGGAATCGTGTAAGGGGTCTAGTTTGAGGGCTATGGTGATGGCAGCGTTGCCAATGGCTCCGAGTAGGTATTCAGGGAGCCCAGTGGTGCAGTCCACGGTGAAGATATGGAATCAGCTGAGGAGGAATTTTAGGGTGGAAGGGATGTCGGTGCTAACACCGCTGTGCGAGAATCATGGGTTTGAGCCGGGGGGGATGGATAGTGTATACAGGAGGTGGAGGGAAGTGGGGTTGGTCAAGGTGAGGGATCTGTATTTGGAGGAAGGGTTCGTCAGTCTGGAGGAGCTCAGGGAGAGGGTAGAGCTGCCGAGGGGGAGTGAGTTCAGGTACCTGCAGGTTAGGGACTTTGCACAAAAGGTCTGGAAGGGGTTCCCTAGATTGCCGGGATATACCCTGCTGGAGCGACTGCTGCTTCCGGATGTGGAAATTGGGGATCTATATAAGTGGCTGGGGGAGCAGGGAGGTGAGTGGGTGGTGAAGATCCAGGAGAAATGGGAAGCGGAGTTGGGAATGGAGATCAATTGGGGAGTATGGAGTGAGGCACTGCGAAGGGTAAACGGGACCTCCTCGTGTGCGAGGATGAGCCTGATACAGTTTAAGGTGATGCACAGGGTGCATATGACTCGGGCGAGAATGAGTGGGTTCTTTCAGGGGGTAGCAGATGAGTGTGAGAGGTGTGGGCGGGGGCCAGCGAATCACGCGCACATGTTTAGGGGTTGTGAAAAATTGGGAAGATTCTGGGTGGGAGTGTTGGCGGTCTTAGCCAGGATAGTGGAGGAGGGCGTGGACCCGGACCCTTTGGTGGCGATATTTGGGGTTTCAGAGAAGCCGGAGCTCATGGAGAGGAGGAAGGCCGATGTCGTGGCCTTCGCCTCCCTGATTGCACGGCGATGAATTTTGCTGGAGTGGCGGTCGGCATCGCCACCGGGGGGAGCGGCCTGGTTGGGTGACCTGTACGACTTCCTGCGGTTAGAGAAGATAAAGTATGAGTTAAAGGGGCTCAGCAGGGGGGTTTGAGAGAAGGTGGGGGATGTTTGTGACCGTGTTTGAGGAGCTGTTCATCGCGGGGGGGGGGGGGAATTTGTACAGACTGTTTCGTTGATTGTTGGGAAGTACGTTTCCCGGGGTGTTTATCTGTTGTCACCTGTTTTGATACAGGTTTGTAATAAAATACATTTTTTTAAAACACTATGGCTCCCAGAGCAGGTCAGAGGCTGGGAATCCTACAGCAAGTAACTCAACTCCTGACCCCCCCCACAAAGCCTATCCACCATCTACAAGGCACAAGTCAGGAGTGTGAGGGAATACTCTCCACTTGCCTGGATGAGTGCAGCTCCAACAACCCTCGAGAAGCTCGACACCATCCAGGACAAAGCAGCCCCGCTTGATTGCTCCCCTTCCACAAACATTCACTCCCTCCCCCACCGACGAACAGTGGCAGCCGTGTGTCCCATCTACAAGATGCACTGCAGCAACTCACCAAGGTTCCTCAGGCAGCACCTTCCAAACCCACGTCCTCCACCATCTAGGACAAGAGCAGCAGATACCTGGGAACCCCACCACCTGGAGGTTCCCCTCCGAGTCACTCACCACCCCGACTGGGAAATATATCGGCCGTCCCTTCACTGTCGCCGGGCCAACACCCTGGAACTCCCTCCCTGACAGCACAGTGGGTGTACCTACACCTCAGGGACTGCAGAGGTCCGAGAAGGCGGCTCACCCACCACCTTCTGAAGGGCAACTAGGGATGGGCAACAAATGCTGGGCCTGACCAGCGTCGCCCACATGCTGTAAATGAATTTGTAAAGCCTGCAGGAGTGAGCTATTCCACAGCTCGATACACCACATTATATTTCCACCTGGCTGTTTTGTGGATGTTTGTCATGCCGGACACTTTTTTATTCCACATTGTACAGCAGCAAAGTTTCACCACCAACTTCCACCACCACAGGATGTCCCAATGAGCTTCAAACCAACTTTGGACAGTTTATAAACTGTAGTCAGTATTTCTCAGTAACAAATTTCACCCTGCAAGATTTCACAAACTGCACGGAAATAACCATTCGCTTATTTGTGTTTATGTTGATTGCTCCAGGGCAGCAAACCACATAGAACTGGCCCCATTCACACCACATAGAACTGCCCCCCCCCATTCACACCACATAGAACTGCCCCCCTCATTCACACCACATAGAACTGCCCCCCCCCCATTCACACCACATAGAACTGGCCCCATTCACACCACATAGAACTGCCCCCCCCCCATTCACACCACATAGAACTGCCCCCCCCCCCCATTCACACCACATAGAACTGCCCCCCCCCCATTCACACCACATAGAACTGGCCCCCTTCACACCACATAGAACTCCCCCCCCCCCCCCATTCACACCACATAGAACTGCCCCCCCCATTCACACCACATAGAACTGCCCCCCCTTCACACCACATAGAACTGGCCCCCCATTCACACCACATAGAACTGCCCCCCCCCATTCACACCACATAGAACTGGCCCCCTTCACACCACATAGAACTGGCCCCCTTCACACCACATAGAACTGCCCCCCCCATTCACACCACAGAACTGCCCCCCCCATTCACACCACATAGAACTGCCCCCCCATTCACACCACATAGAACTGCCCCCCCCATTCACACCACATAGAACTGCCCCCCCCCCATTCACACCACATAGAACTGGCCCCCTTCACACCACATAGAACTGCCCCCCCCCATTCACACCACATAGAACTGCCCCCCCCCATTCACACCACATAGAACTGCCCCCCCCCATTCACACCACATAGAACTGCCCCCCCCCATTCACACCACATAGAACTGGCCCCCCCCATTCACACCACATAGAACTGCCCCCCCCCCATTCACACCACATAGAACTGCCCCCCCCCATTCACACCACACCCACATAGAACTGCCCCCCCCCCCATTCAACACCACAGAACTGCCCCCCCCATTCACACCACATAGAACTGCCCCCCCCCCATTCACACCACATAGAACTGCCCCCCCCATTCACACTACATAGAACTGCCCCCCCCATTCACACCACATAGAACTGCCCCCCCCCCATTCACACTACATAGAACTGCCCCCCCCCATTCACACCACATAGAACTGCCCCCCCATTCACACCACATAGAACTGCCCCCCCCCATTCACACCACATAGAACTGGCCCCATTCACACCACATAGAACTGCCCCCCCCCCATTCACACCACATAGAACTGCCCCCCCCCCCCATTCACACCACATAGAACTGGCCCCCTTCACACCACATAGAACTCCCCCCCCCCCCCATTCACACCACATAGAACTGCCCCCCCCATTCACACCACATAGAACTGCCCCCCTTCACACCACATAGAACTGGCCCCCCCCCATTCACACCACATAGAACTGCCCCCCCCCATTCACACCACATAGAACTGGCCCCCCCATTCACACCACATAGAACTGGCCCCCTTCACACCACATAGAACTGGCCCCCTTCACACCACATAGAACTGGCCCCCTTCACACCACATAGAACTGCCCCCCCCCATTCACACCACATAGAACTGCCCCCCCCCATTCACACCACATAGAACTGCCCCCCCCCCATTCACACCACATAGAACTGCCCCCCCCCATTCACACCACATAGAACTGCCCCCCCCATTCACACCACATAGAACTGCCCCCCCCCATTCACACCACATAGAACTGCCCCCCCCATTCACACCACATAGAACTGCCCCCCCCATTCACACCACATAGAACTGCCCCCCCCCATTCACACCACATAGAACTGGCCCCCTTCACACCACATAGAACTGCCCCACCCCCATTCACACCACATAGAACTGGCCCCATTCACACCACATAGAACTGCCCCCCCCCCATTCACACCACATAGAACTGCCCCCCCCCATTCACACCACATAGAACTGGCCCCCTTCACACCACATAGAACTGCCCCCCCATTCACACCACATAGAACTGCCCCCCCCATTCACACCACATAGAACTGCCCCCTTCACACCACATAGAACTGCCCCCCCCATTCACACAACATAGAACTGCCCCCCCCCATTCACACCACATAGAACTGCCCCCCCCCATTCACACCACATAGAACTGCCCCCCCCCCATTCACACCACATAGAACTGCCCCCCCCCCATTCACACCACATAGAACTGGCCCCCCCCCCATTCACACCACATAGAAACTGGCCCCATTCACACCACATAGAACTGCCCCCCCCCCCATTCACACCACATAGAACTGCCCCCCCCCATTCACACCACATAGAACTGGCCCCCTTCACACCACATAGAACTGCCCCCCCCATTCACACCACATAGAACTGCCCCCCCCCATTCACACCACATAGAACTGCCCCCTTCACACCACATAGAACTGCCCCCCCCATTCACACCACATAGAACTGCCCCCCCCCCATTCACACCACATAGAACTGCCCCCCCCATTCACACCACATAGAACTGGCCCCCTTCACACCACATAGAACTGCCCCCCCCATTCACACCACATAGAACTGCCCCCCCCATTCACACCACATAGAACTGCCCCCCCCATTCACACCACATAGAACTGCCCCCCCCATTCACACCACATAGAACTGCCCCCCCCATTCACACCACATAGAACTGCCCCCCCCCATTCACACCACATAGAACTGGCCCCCCCCATTCACACCACATAGAACTGCCCCCCCCCCCCCATTCACACCACAGAACTGCCCCCCCCCCATTCCCCACTCGTGGCAATGGAATCGTTTCAGTCAGCAGACATTGGTTCAAAGTTTTATCTAGTCGGTGCCCTCTCAGCCCCTCCAGCCAGGAGGCCCCCTTGACCCCTGTCCCTCCAACCATGCAGCGCCCAATTGGCCCTGCCCCTCTGGCTGTGTGGCACAACCCCCCCCCCCCCCCCCTGCCTCGATTGGGCCTGCCCCCACCCCACACCCCACACCCAGACCCCAACCACTCGCTGTGTGGAAACAGCTCCCCTCACGTCACTTCTCTTTCATTTTGTTATCTGTGCAGATCAGGTTAAACCTCTGCCCTTCCCTTCCCACCAACCTTCAAAGGCACAGCTCCTTCTGCCTGGGAGAGAGCCCCCTGCCCTGCCAGCCCCCTGCCCTGCCAGCTCCCCCTGCCCTGCCAGCCCCCGTGCCAGCTCCCCCTGCCCTGCCAGCCCCCTGCCCTGCCAGCCCCCTCTGCCAGCTCCTTGCCCTGCCAGCTCCCCTGCCAGCCCCCCTGCCCTGCCAGCTCCCCCTGCCCTGCCAGCCCCCTGTGCCAGCTCCCCCTGCCCTGCCAGCCCCTTGCCCTGCCAGCTCCCCCTGCCCTGCCCTCCTGCTACAATGTGCCAAACCTCACTCAGTGGCACCCCGGAAGTGAGGCTGGGGAGGCCAAGAATTAACAGTTAGCCCAAGTAAAGACCCACCTGAGCAGCTCCCAGTACAATTGCTCAACTTGGGTTTAGAAAAAAAAATAAAAACTTTGTCCTGGCCCACCCAGCTGCGGGACTTCCTCTTTCCCAGTCTAACCACTGCTGTCTGCACTGGAGCAGAGAATGTCTCTGCACAGGGGGGGGGGGGGGGGGGGATTGATCCAGGGGAGGGGGATGAAAAGCGAAAAGGGGAGAGAGTTAAAGTTGCTGGGGAGGAGAAATGCAGAAGAGAATGAGAGCTGATGTGAATCACAGATGCTCCCTCCCCTTGCAAAACTTTTTGTTTTGTTGCAAAACTTTTTGTTTTGTTGCAAAACTTTGTCAACTCACCCAGACTATTAGCTGCGGAGTTCTCCATCGCCCTGGGGCTGAGACTGGGGCTGGGGCCAGGAGGGCAGTCCACATCCACACCTCTCACTCAGGAGAACAGCAAGATCCCACTGAAGGAGAGGAAAGAAAATACGGATCAAAGTCTTGTGTATCCGCCGCCCAATCAGAGGCAGGGCCTGGGGGCCATGTGATGGAGCCAGCTGCAAACACACACAGCAGAGAGAGAGAGAGAGCCAAGACTGAGGCAGAGAGGGAGGGAGCTGCAGCCAAGGTTCACACACATACAGAGTGTGTGTCAGGCAGCACCGCCTCTCTGTGTTCACTGCTCCAAAACCTGCTTTACACCTCCCCCAAACCACTGCTGTCAACTCTCTCAGTTCCTCCCAGCATCAACTCAGCCACAACCGGCCCAGGTTCACTCTTGTTAAACTCTGAATCTTTTAAATTCATTCAGGGGACGAGGTGTCGCTGTGGTCACGTGGAGGCCAGGCCGTGAAAGGACGGCAGATTTCCTTCCCGAAATGATGGGCGGGATTCTCCACCCCCGCGCCCAAGTGGCCCCGCCGTCGTGAACGCCGTCGAGGTTCACGACGGCGCAGAACGGCCCCGGTCCCGACCGATTCAGGCCCTGACAATGGGCCAGTATCGGGGCCGCGTCACCTGCACGCGCCCGGCCTTGTCGCCCGCGTAAAGGCGGCGCCGCATAACGGGCGTCACCCGCGCCTGCGCGGGTTGCCGTCCTCTCCGAGTCCGCCCCGCAAGAAGATGGGGGACGGATCTTGCGGGGCGGCGGGAGGAAGGAGGTCCGCCTTCAGAGAGGACGGCCCGACGATCGGTGGGCACCGATCGCGGGCCACCCCACATTTGAGGTACCCCCCGGCGCAGGATCCCCCCCCCTGCCCCCGCAGGCCGCCCCCCCCAGCGTTCACGCACCGCCCACGACGGCAGCGACCAGGTGTGGACGGCGCCGGGGGGAACCCGCCGTTTTGGCCTGGCCGCTCGGCCCATCCGGGCCTGAGACTAGCGGGGGTGCCGGAGAATCGCCATTTTGGGTGTCTCCAGCGATTCTCCGGCCTGCGGCCCGCGGAACTCGACCAGGCCGTTCCCGCCGCTCGGGAGAATCGCGGGAGGGCGTCGGACCGCGTCCCCGGAAATTTTGGCGGCCCAGGCGATTCTCCCAACCGGCGCGGGAGTGGAGAATCGCGCCCAATGTCAGTGCAGCAGACGGGATTTTACCACAAACGACAATGGGTTTCACAGCCATCGTTAGACTTTCAATACCTGATTTTTATTGAATTCTCATTTCACCATCTGCCCAGGTGGGACTGAACCTGGGACCCCAGAGCATGACTCTGGGTCTCTGGATTACCCATCCAGCGACAATACCACAACACCACTGCCCCCATCGAGCCTGACAACTCCCAGGGGAGTGCCGCACTGTCAGAGGGTCAGTACTGAGGGAGTGCCGCACTGTCAGAGGGTCAGTACTGAGGGAGCGCCGCACTGTCAGAGGGTCAGTACTGAGGGAGTGCTGCACAGTCAGAGGGTCAGTACTGAGGGAGTGCTGCACTGTCAGAGGGTCAGTACTGAGGGAGTGCTGCACTGTCAGAGGGTCAGTACTGAGGGAGTGCTGCACTGTCATAGGGTCAATGCTGAGGGAGTGCCGCATTGTCAGATGGTCAGTACTGAGGGAGTGCCGCACTGTCAGAGGGTCAGTACTGAGGGAGTGCTGCACTGTCATAGGGTCAGTACTGAGGGAGTGCCGCACTGTCATAGGGTCAGTACTGAGGGAACGCCGCACTGTCAGAGGGTCAGTACTGAGGGAGTGCCGCACTGTCAGAGGGTCAGTACTGAGGGAGTGCCGCACTGTCAGAGGGTCAGTACTGAGGGAGTGCGGCACTGTCAGAGGGTCAGTACTGAGGGAGCGCCGCACTGTCAGAGGGTCAGTACTGAGGGAGTGCCGCACTGTCAGAGGGTCAGTACTGAGGGAGCGCCGCACTGTCAGAGGGTCAGTACTGAGGGAGTGCAGCACTGTCAGAGGGTCAGTACTGAGGGAGTGCCGCACTG
The DNA here is from genome assembly GCF_047496885.1 of Scyliorhinus torazame. NCBI lineage: Eukaryota > Metazoa > Chordata > Chondrichthyes > Carcharhiniformes > Scyliorhinidae > Scyliorhinus > Scyliorhinus torazame. Next base: position 5,606,088 of record NC_092730.1, on the reverse strand, counting down.
TCAGAGGGTCAGTACTGAGGGAGTGCCGCACTGTCAGAGGGTCAGTACTGAGGGAGTGCCGCACTGTCAGAGGGTCAGTACTGAGGGAGTGCCGCACTGTCAGAGGGTCAGTACTGAGGGAGTGCCGCACTGCCAGAGGGTCAGTACTGAGGGAGTTCCGCACTGTCAGAGGGTCAGTACTGAGGGAGTGCTGCACTGTCAGAGGGTCAGTACTGAGGGAGTGCCGCACTGTCAGAGGGTCAGTACTGAGGGAGTGCTGCACTGTCAGAGTGTCAGTACTGAGGGAGTGCCGCACTGTCAGAGGGTCAGTACTGAGGGAGTGCCGCACTGTCAGAGGGTCAGTACTGAGGGAGTGCTGCACTGTCAGAGGGTCAGTACTGAGGGAGTGCCGCACTGTCAGAGGGTCAGTACTGAGGGAGTGCCGCACTGTCAGAGGGTCAGTACTGAGGAAGTGCCGCACTGTCAGAGGGTCAGTACTGAGGGAGTGCTGCACTGTCAGAGGGTCAGTACTGAGGGAGTGCCGCACTGTCAGAGGGTCAGTACTGAGGGAGTGCCGCACTGTCAGAGGGTCAGTGCTGAGGGAGTGCTGCCCTGTCAGAGTGTCAGTACTGAGGGAGTGCCGCACTGTCAGAGGGTCAGTGCTGAGGGAGTGCCGCACTGTCAGAGGGTCAGTACTGAGGGAGTGCCGCACTGTCAGAGGGTCAGTACTGAGGAAGTGCCGCACTGTCAGAGGGTCAGTACTGAGGGAGTGCTGCACTGTCAGAGGGTCAGTACTGAGGGAGTGCCGCACTGTCAGAGGGTCAGTACTGAGGGAGGGCCGCACTGTCAGAGGGTCAGTGCTGAGGGAGTGCTGCCCTGTCAGAGTGTCAGTACTGAGGGAGTGCCGCACTGTCAGAGGGTCAGTGCTGAGGGAGTGCTGCACTGTTGGAGAGTCAGTACTGAGGGAGTGCCGCACTGTCAGAGGGTCAGTACTGAGGGAGTGCTGCACTGTCAGAGGGTCAGTACTGAGGGAGTGCCGCACTGTCAGAGGGTCAGTACTGAGGGACTGCCGCACTGTCAGAGGGTCAGTACTGAGGAAGTGCCGCACTGTCAGAGGGTCAGTACTGAGGGAGTGCTGCACTGTCAGAGGGTCAGTACTGAGGGAGTGCCGCACTGTCAGAGGGTCAGTACTGAGGGAGTGCCGCACTGTCAGAGGGTCAGTGCTGAGGGAGTGCTGCCCTGTCAGAGTGTCAGTACAGAGGGAGTGCCGCACTGTCAGAGGGTCAGTGCTGAGGGAGTGCTGCACTGTCAGAGGGTCAGTACTGAGGGAGTGCCGCACTGTCAGAGTGTCAGTACTGAGGGAGTGCCGCACTGTCAGAGGGTCAGTACTGAGGGAGTGCCGCACTGTCAGAGGGTCAGCACTGAGGGGCGCTGCACTGTCAGAGGGTCAGTACAGAGGGAGTGCTGCACTGTCAGAGGGTCAGTACTGAGGGAGTCCTGCAATGTCAGAGGGTCAGTACTGAGGGAGTCCTGCACTGTCAGAGGGTCAGTACTGAGGGAGTGCTGCACTATCAGAGGGTCAGTACTGAGGGAGTGCTGCCCTGTCAGAGGGTCAGTACTGAGGGAGTGCCGCATTGTCAGAGGGTCAGTACTGAGGGAGTGCCGCACTGTCAGAGGGTCAGTACTGAGGGAGCGCCGCACTGTCAGAGGGTCAGTACTGAGGGACTGCCGCACTGTCAGAGGGTCAGTACTGAGGGAGTGCCGCACTGTCAGAGGGTCAGTACTGAGTGAGTGCCGCACTGTCAGAGGGTCAGTCCTGAGGGAGTGCCGCACTGTCAGAGGGTCAGTATTGAGGGAGTGCCGCACTGTCAGAAGGTCAGTACTGAGGGAGTGCCGCACTGTCAGAGGGTCAGTACTGAGGGAGTGCTGCACTGTCAGAGGGTCAGTACTGAGGGAGTGCTGCCCTGTCAGAGGGTCAGTGCTGAGAGAGTGCCGCACTGTCAGAGGGTCAGTACTGAGGGAGCGCCGTACTGTCAGAGGGTCAGTACTGAGGGAGTGCCGCACTGTCAGAGGGTCAGTACTGAGGGAGCGCCGGACTGTCAGAGGGTCAGTACTGAGGGAGCGCCGCACTGTCAGAGGGTCAGTACTGAGGGAGCGCCGCACTGTCAGAGGGTCAGTACTGAGGGAATGCTGCACTGTCACAGGGTCAGTACTGAGGGAATGCTGCACTGTCAGAGGGTCAGTACTGAGGGAGTGCTGCACTGTCAGAGGGTCAGTACTGAGGGAATGCTGCACTGTCAGAGGGTCAGTACTGAGGGAGTGCCGCACTGTCAGAGGGTCAGTACTGAGGGAGTGCCGCATTGTCAGAGGGTCAGTACTGAGGGACTGCCACACTGTCAGAGAGTCAGTACTGAGGGAGTGCCGCACTGTCAGAGGGTCAGTACTGAGGGAGTGCCGCACTGTCAGAGGGTCAGTACTGAGGGAGTGTCGCACTGTCAGAGGTTCAGTACTGAGGGAGTGCTGCACTGTCAGAGGGTCAGTACTGAGGGTGTGCTGCACAGTCAGAGGGTCAGTCCTGAGGGAACGCCGCACTGTCAGAGGGTCAGTACTGAGGGAGTGCCGCACTGTCAGAGGGTCAGTCCTGAGGGAGTGCTGCACTGTCAGAGGGTCAGTACTGAGGGAGTGCCGCACTGTCAGAGGGTCAGTCCTGAGGGAGTGCTGCACTGTCAGAGGGTCAGTACTGAGGGAGTGCCGCACTGTCAGAGGGTCAGTACTGAGGGAGTGCTGCACTGTCAGAGGGTCAGTACTGAGGGAATGCTGCACTGTCAGAGGGTCAGTACTGAGGGAGTGCTGCACTGTCAGAGGGTCAGTACTGAGGGAGTGCTGCCCTGTCAGAGGGTCAGTACTGAGGGAGTGCCGCATTGTCAGAGGGTCAGTACTGAGGGAGTGCCGCACTGTCAGAGGGTCAGTACTGAGGAAGTGCCGCACTGTCAGAGGGTCAGTATTGAGGGAGTGCCGCACTGTCAGAAGGTCAGTACTGAGGGAGTGCCGCACTGTCAGAGGGTCAGTACTGAGGGAGTGCGGCACTGTCAGAGGGTCAGTACTGAGGGAGTGCTGCCCTGTCAGAGGGTCAGTGCTGAGAGAGTGCCGCACTGTCAGGGGGTCAGTACTGAGGGAGCGCCGTACTGTCAGAGGGTCAGTACTGAGGGAGTGCCGCACTGTCAGAGGGTCAGTACTGAGGGAGTGCCGCACTGTCAGAGGGTCAGTACTGAGGGAGTGCTGCACTGTCAGAGGGTCAGTACTGAGGGAGTGCTGCACTGTCAGAGGGTCAGTACTGAGGGAATGCCGCACTGTCAGAGGGTCAGTACTGAGGGAGTGCCGCATTGTCAGAGGGTCAGTACTGAGGGACTGCCGCACTGTCAGAGAGTCAGTACTGAGGGAGTGCCGCACTGTCAGAGGGTCAGTACTGAGGGAGTGCCGCACTGTCAGAGGGTCAGTACTGAGGGAGTGTCGCACTGTCAGAGGTTCAGTACTGAGGGAGTGCTGCACTGTCAGAGGGTCAGTACTGAGGGTGTGCTGCACAGTCAGAGGGTCAGTACTGAGGGAACGCCGCACTGTCAGAGGGTCAGTACTGAGGGAGTGCCGCACTGTCAGAGGGTCAGTCCTGAGGGAGTGCTGCACTGTCAGAGGGTCAGTACTGAGGGAGTGCCGCACTGTCAGAGGGTCAGTCCTGAGGGAGTGCTGCACTGTCAGAGGGTCAGTACTGAGGGAGTGCCGCACTGTCAGAGGGTCAGTACTGAGGGAGTGCCGCACTGTCAGAGGGTCAGGACTGAGGGTGCGCCACACTGTCAGAGGGTCAGTACTGAGGAAGTGCCGCACTGTCAGAGGGTCAGTACTGAGGGAGTGCCGCACTGTCAGAGGGTCAGTACTGAGGGAGTGCTGCACTGTCAGAGGGTCAGTACTGAGAGAGCACCGCACTGTCAGAGGGTCAGTACTGAGGGAGTGTCGCACTTTCAGAGGGTCAGTGCTGAGGGAGTGCTGCACTGTCAGAGGGTCAGTACTGACGGAGTGCCACACTGTCAGAGGGTCAGTACTGAGGGAGTGCTGCACTGTCAGAGGGTCAGTACTGAGGGAGTGCCGCACTGTCAGAGGGTCAGTACTGAGGGAGCGTCGCACTGTCAGAGGGTCAGTACTGAGGGAGTGCTGCACTGTCAGAGGGTCAGTACTGAGGGAGTGCTGCACTGTCAGAGGGTCAGTACTGAGGGAGTGCCGTACTGTCAGAGGGTCAGTACTGAGGGAGTGCCGCACTGTCAGATGGTCAGTACTGAGGGAGTGCTGCACTGTCAGAGGGTCAGTACTGAGGGAGTGCCGCACTGTCAGAGGGTCAGAACTGAGGGAGTGCCGCACTGTCAGAGGGTCAGTACTGAGGGAGTGCAGCACTGTCCGAGGGTCAGTACTGAGGGAGTGCTGCACTGTCAGAGGGTCAGTACTGAGGGAGCCGCACTGTCAGAGGGTCAGTACTGAGGGAGTGCTGCACTGTCAGAGGGTCAGTACTGAGGGAGTGCCGCACTGTCAGAGAGTCAGTACTGAGGGAGTGCCGCACTGTCAGAGAGTCAGTACTGAGGGAGTGCCGCACTGTCAGAGGGTCAGTACTGAGGGAGTGCCGCACTGTCAGAGAGTCAGTACTGAGGGAGTGCCGCACTGTCAGAGGGTCAGTACTGAGGGAGTGCCGCACTGTCAGAGGGTCAGTACTGAGGGAGTGCTGCACTGTCAGAGGTTCAGTACTGAGGGAGTGCCGCACTGTCAGAGGGTCAGTACTGAGGGAGTGCTGCACTGTCAGAGGGTCAGTACTGAGGGTGCGCCGCACTGTCGGAGGGTCAGTACTGAGGGAGTGCCGCACTGTCAGAGGGTCAGTCCTGAGGGTGCGCCACACTGTCAGAGGGTCAGTACTGAGGGAGTGCCGCACTGTCAGAGGGTACGTACTGAGGGAGTGCCGCACTGTCAGAGGGTCAGTGCTGAGGGAGTGCTGCACTGTTGGAGAGTCAGTACTGAGGGAGTGCCGCACTGTCAGAGGGTCAGTACTGAGGGAGTGCTGCACTGTCAGAGGGTCAGTTCTGAGGGAGTGCCGCACTGTCAGAGGGTCAGTGCTGAGGGAGTGCCGCACTGTCAGAGGGTCAGTACTGAGGAAGTGCCGCACTGTCAGAGGGTCAGTACTGAGGGAGTGCTGCACTGTCAGAGGGTCAGTACTGAGGGAGTGCCGCACTGTCAGAGGGTCAGTACTGAGGGAGTGCCGCACTGTCAGAGGGTCAGTGCTGAGGGAGTGCTGCCCTGTCAGAGTGTCAGTACTGAGGGAGTGCCGCACTGTCAGAGGGTCAGTGCTGAGGGAGTGCTGCACTGTTGGAGAGTCAGTACTGAGGGAGTGCCGCACTGTCAGAGGGTCAGTACTGAGGGAGTGCTGCACTGTCAGAGGGTCAGTACTGAGGGAGTGCCGCACTGTCAGAGGGTCAGTACTGAGGGAGTGCCGCACTGTCAGAGGGTCAGTACTGAGGAAGTGCCGCACTGTCAGAGGGTCAGTACTGAGGGAGTGCTGCACTGTCAGAGGGTCAGTACTGAGGGAGTGCCGCACTGTCAGAGGGTCAGTACTGAGGCAGTGCCGCACTGTCAGAGGGTCAGTGCTGAGGGAGTGCTGCCCTGTCAGAGTGTCAGTACTGAGGGAGTGCCGCACTGTCAGAGGGTCAGTGCTGAGGGAGTGCTGCACTGTCAGAGGGTCAGTACTGAGGGAGTGCCGCACTGTCAGAGTGTCAGTACTGAGGGAGTGCCGCACTGTCAGAGGGTCAGTACTGAGGGAGTGCCGCACTGTCAGAGGGTCAGTACTGAGGGAGTGCCGCACTGTCAGAGGGTCAGTACTGAGGGAGTGCCGCACTGTCAGAGGGTCAGTACTGAGCGAGCGCCGTACTGTCAGAGGGTCTGTACTGAGGGAGTGCTGCACTGTCAGAGGGTCAGCACTGAGGGAGTGCCGCTCTCTCAGAGGGTCAGTACTGAGGGAGTGCCGCACTGTCAGAGGGTCAGCACTGAGGGGCGCTGCACTGTCAGAGGGTCAGTACAGAGGGAGTGCTGCACTGTCAGAGGGTCAGTACTGAGGGAGTCCTGCACTGTCAGAGGGTCAGTACTGAGGGAGTGCTGCACTGTCAGAGGGTCAGTACTGAGGGAGTGCTGCACTGTCAGAGGGTCAGTACTGAGGGAATGCTGCACTGTCAGAGGGTCAGTCCTGAGGGAGTGCTGCACTGTCAGAGGGTCAGTACTGAGGGAGTGCTGCACTGTCAGAGGGTCAGTACTGAGGGAGTGCTGCCCTGTCAGAGGGTCAGTACTGAGGGAGTGCCGCATTGTCAGAGGGTCAGTACTGAGGGAGTGCCGCACTGTCAGAGGGTCAGTACTGAGGGAGCGCCGCACTGTCAGAGGGTCAGTACTGAGGGACTGCCGACATGTCAGAGGGTCAGTACTGAGGGAGTGCCGCACTGTCAGAGGGTCAGTACTGAGTGAGTGCCGCACTGTCAGAGGGTCAGTACTGAGGAAGTGCCGCACTGTCAGAGGGTCAGTATTGAGGGAGTGCCGCACTGTCAGAAGGTCAGTACTGAGGGAGTGCCGCACTGTCAGAGGGTCAGTACTGAGGGAGTGCTGCACTGTCAGAGGGTCAGTACTGAGGGAGTGCTGCCCTGTCAGAGGGTCAGTGCTGAGAGAGTGCCGCACTGTCAGAGGGTCAGTACTGAGGGAGCGCCGTACTGTCAGAGGGTCAGTACTGAGGGAGTGCCGCACTGTCAGAGGGTCAGTACTGAGGGAGTGCCGCACTGTCAGAGGGTCAGTACTGAGGGAGTGCCGCACTGTCAGAGGGTCAGTACTGAGGGAGTGCTGCACTGTCAGAGGGTCAGTACTGAGGGAATGCTGCACTGTCAGAGGGTCAGTACTGAGGGAGTGCTGCACTGTCAGAGGGTCAGTACTGAGGGAGTGCTGCACTGTCAGAGGGTCAGTACTGAGGGAGCGCCGGACTGTCAGAGGGTCAGTACTGAGGGAGCGCCGCACTGTCAGAGGGTCAGTACTGAGGGAGCGCCGCACTGTCAGAGGGTCAGTACTGAGGGAGTGCTGCACTGTCAGAGGGTCAGTACTGAGGGAATGCTGCACTGTCACAGGGTCAGTACTGAGGGAATGCTGCACTGTCAGAGGGTCAGTACTGAGGGAGTGCTACACTGTCAGAGGGTCAGTACTGAGGGAATGCTGCACTGTCAGAGGGTCAGTACTGAGGGAGCGCCGCACTGTCAGAGGGTCAGTGCTGAGGGAGTGCCGCATTGTCAGAGGGTCAGTACTGAGGGACTGCCGCACTGTCAGAGAGTCAGTACTGAGGGAGTGCCGCACTGTCAGAGGGTCAGTACTGAGGGAGTGCCGCACTGTCAGAGGGTCAGTACTGAGGGAGTGTCGCACTGTCAGAGGTTCAGTACTGAGGGAGTGCCGCACTGTCAGAGGGTCAGTACTGAGGGTGTGCTGCACAGTCAGAGGGTCAGTACTGAGGGAGTGCTACACTGTCAGAGGGTCAGTACTGAGGGAGTGCCGCACTGTCAGAGGGTCAGTACTGAGGGAGTGCCGCACTGTCAGAGGGTCAGTACTGAGGGAGTGCCGCACTGTCAGAGGGTCAGTACTGAGGGTGTGCTGCACAGTCAGAGGGTCAGTACTGAGGGAACGCCGCACTGTCAGAGGGTCAGTACTGAGGGAGTGCCGCACTGTCAGAGGGTCAGTACTGAGGGAGTGCCGCACTGTCAGAGGGTCAGTCCTGAGGGAGTGCTGCACTGTCAGAGGGTCAGTACTGAGGGAGTGCCGCACTGTCAGAGGGTCAGTCCTGAGGGAGTGCTGCACTGTCAGAGGGTCAGTACTGAGGGAGTGCCGCACTGTCAGAGGGTCAGTACTGAGGGAGTGCCGCACTGTCAGAGGGTCAGGACTGAGGGTGCGCCACACTGTCAGAGGGTCAGTACTGAGGAAGTGCCGCACTGTCAGAGAGTCAGTACTGAGGGAGTGCCGCACTGTCAGAGGGTCAGTACTGAGGGAGTGCTGCACTGTCAGAGGGTCAGTACTGAGGGAGCACCGCACTGTCAGAGGGTCAGTACTGAGGGAGTGTCGCACTTTCAGAGGGTCAGTGCTGAGGGAGTGCCGCACTGTCAGAGGGTCAGTACTGAGGGAGTGCTGCACTGTCAGAGGGTCAGTACTGAGGGAATGCTGCACTGTCAGAGGGTCAGTACTGAGGGAGTGCTGCACTGTCAGAGGGTCAGTACTGAGGGAGTGCTGCCCTGTCAGAGGGTCAGTACTGAGGGAGTGCCGCATTGTCAGAGGGTCAGTACTGAGGGAGTGCCGCACTGTCAGAGGGTCAGTACTGAGGAAGTGCCGCACTGTCAGAGGGTCAGTATTGAGGGAGTGCCGCACTGTCAGAAGGTCAGTACTGAGGGAGTGCCGCACTGTCAGAGGGTCAGTACTGAGGGAGTGCGGCACTGTCAGAGGGTCAGTACTGAGGGAGTGCTGCCCTGTCAGAGGGTCAGTGCTGAGAGAGTGCCGCACTGTCAGGGGGTCAGTACTGAGGGAGCGCCGTACTGTCAGAGGGTCAGTACTGAGGGAGTGCCGCACTGTCAGAGGGTCAGTACTGAGGGAGTGCCGCACTGTCAGAGGGTCAGTACTGAGGGAGTGCTGCACTGTCAGAGGGTCAGTACTGAGGGAGTGCTGCACTGTCAGAGGGTCAGTACTGAGGGAATGCCGCACTGTCAGAGGGTCAGTACTGAGGGAGTGCCGCATTGTCAGAGGGTCAGTACTGAGGGACTGCCGCACTGTCAGAGAGTCAGTACTGAGGGAGTGCCGCACTGTCAGAGGGTCAGTACTGAGGGAGTGCCGCACTGTCAGAGGGTCAGTACTGAGGGAGTGTCGCACTGTCAGAGGTTCAGTACTGAGGGAGTGCTGCACTGTCAGAGGGTCAGTACTGAGGGTGTGCTGCACAGTCAGAGGGTCAGTACTGAGGGAACGCCGCACTGTCAGAGGGTCAGTACTGAGGGAGTGCCGCACTGTCAGAGGGTCAGTCCTGAGGGAGTGCTGCACTGTCAGAGGGTCAGTACTGAGGGAGTGCCGCACTGTCAGAGGGTCAGTCCTGAGGGAGTGCTGCACTGTCAGAGGGTCAGTACTGAGGGAGTGCCGCACTGTCAGAGGGTCAGTACTGAGGGAGTGCCGCACTGTCAGAGGGTCAGGACTGAGGGTGCGCCACACTGTCAGAGGGTCAGTACTGAGGAAGTGCCGCACTGTCAGAGGGTCAGTACTGAGGGAGTGCCGCACTGTCAGAGGGTCAGTACTGAGGGAGTGCTGCACTGTCAGAGGGTCAGTACTGAGAGAGCACCGCACTGTCAGAGGGTCAGTACTGAGGAAGTGTCGCACTTTCAGAGGGTCAGTGCTGAGGGAGTGCTGCACTGTCAGAGGGTCAGTACTGACGGAGTGCCACACTGTCAGAGGGTCAGTACTGAGGGAGTGCTGCACTGTCAGAGGGTCAGTACTGAGGGAGTGCCGCACTGTCAGAGGGTCAGTACTGAGGGAGCGTCGCACTGTCAGAGGGTCAGTACTGAGGGAGTGCTGCACTGTCAGAGGGTCAGTACTGAGGGAGTGCTGCACTGTCAGAGGGTCAGTACTGAGGGAGTGCCGTACTGTCAGAGGGTCAGTACTGAGGGAGTGCCGCACTGTCAGATGGTCAGTACTGAGGGAGTGCTGCACTGTCAGAGGGTCAGTACTGAGGGAGTGCCGCACTGTCAGAGGGTCAGTACTGAGGGAGTGCCGCACTGTCAGAGGGTCAGTACTGAGGGAGTGCAGCACTGTCCGAGGGTCAGTACTGAGGGAGTGCTGCACTGTCAGAGGGTCAGTACTGAGGGAGCCGCACTGTCAGAGGGTCAGTACTGAGGGAGTGCTGCACTGTCAGAGGGTCAGTACTGAGGGAGTGCCGCACTGTCAGAGAGTCAGTACTGAGGGAGTGCCGCACTGTCAGAGAGTCAGTACTGAGGGAGTGCCGCACTGTCAGAGGGTCAGTACTGAGGGAGTGCCGCACTGTCAGAGGGTCAGTACTGAGGGAGTGCCGCACTGTCAGAGGGTCAGTACTGAGGGAGTGCTGCACTGTCAGAGGTTCAGTACTGAGGGAGTGCCGCACTGTCAGAGGGTCAGTACTGAGGGAGTGCTGCACTGTCAGAGGGTCAGTACTGAGGGTGCGCCGCACTGTCGGAGGGTCAGTACTGAGGGAGTGCCGCACTGTCAGAGGGTCAGTCCTGAGGGTGCGCCACACTGTCAGAGGGTCAGTACTGAGGGAGTGCCGCACTGTCAGAGGGTACGTACTGAGGGAGTGCCGCACTGTCAGAGGGTCAGTGCTGAGGGAGTGCTGCACTGTTGGAGAGTCAGTACTGAGGGAGTGCCGCACTGTCAGAGGGTCAGTACTGAGGGAGTGCTGCACTGTCAGAGGGTCAGTTCTGAGGGAGTGCCGCACTGTCAGAGGGTCAGTGCTGAGGGAGTGCCGCACTGTCAGAGGGTCAGTACTGAGGAAGTGCCGCACTGTCAGAGGGTCAGTACTGAGGGAGTGCTGCACTGTCAGAGGGTCAGTACTGAGGGAGTGCCGCACTGTCAGAGGGTCAGTACTGAGGGAGTGCCGCACTGTCAGAGGGTCAGTGCTGAGGGAGTGCTGCCCTGTCAGAGTGTCAGTACTGAGGGAGTGCCGCACTGTCAGAGGGTCAGTGCTGAGGGAGTGCTGCACTGTTGGAGAGTCAGTACTGAGGGAGTGCCGCACTGTCAGAGGGTCAGTACTGAGGGAGTGCTGCACTGTCAGAGGGTCAGTACTGAGGGAGTGCCGCACTGTCAGAGGGTCAGTACTGAGGGAGTGCCGCACTGTCAGAGGGTCAGTACTGAGGAAGTGCCGCACTGTCAGAGGGTCAGTACTGAGGGAGTGCTGCACTGTCAGAGGGTCAGTACTGAGGGAGTGCCGCACTGTCAGAGGGTCAGTACTGAGGCAGTGCCGCACTGTCAGAGGGTCAGTGCTGAGGGAGTGCTGCCCTGTCAGAGTGTCAGTACTGAGGGAGTGCCGCACTGTCAGAGGGTCAGTGCTGAGGGAGTGCTGCACTGTCAGAGGGTCAGTACTGAGGGAGTGCCGCACTGTCAGAGTGTCAGTACTGAGGGAGTGCCGCACTGTCAGAGGGTCAGTACTGAGGGAGTGCCGCACTGTCAGAGGGTCAGTACTGAGGGAGTGCCGCACTGTCAGAGGGTCAGTACTGAGGGAGTGCCGCACTGTCAGAGGGTCAGTACTGAGCGAGCGCCGTACTGTCAGAGGGTCTGTACTGAGGGAGTGCTGCACTGTCAGAGGGTCAGCACTGAGGGAGTGCCGCTCTCTCAGAGGGTCAGTACTGAGGGAGTGCCGCACTGTCAGAGGGTCAGCACTGAGGGGCGCTGCACTGTCAGAGGGTCAGTACAGAGGGAGTGCTGCACTGTCAGAGGGTCAGTACTGAGGGAGCACCGCACTGTCAGAGGGTCAGTACTGAGGGAGTGCTGCACTGTCAGAGGGTCAGTACTGAGGGAGTGCTGCACTGTCAGAGGGTCAGTACTGAGGGAATGCTGCACTGTCAGAGGGTCAGTCCTGAGGGAGTGCTGCACTGTCAGAGGGTCAGTACTGAGGGAGTGCTGCACTGTCAGAGGGTCAGTACTGAGGGAGTGCTGCCCTGTCAGAGGGTCAGTACTGAGGGAGTGCCGCATTGTCAGAGGGTCAGTACTGAGGGAGTGCCGCACTGTCAGAGGGTCAGTACTGAGGGAGCGCCGCACTGTCAGAGGGTCAGTACTGAGGGACTGCCGCACTGTCAGAGGGTCAGTACTGAGGGAGTGCCGCACTGTCAGAGGGTCAGTACTGAGTGAGTGCCGCACTGTCAGAGGGTCAGTACTGAGGAAGTGCCGCACTGTCAGAGGGTCAGTATTGAGGGAGTGCCGCACTGTCAGAAGGTCAGTACTGAGGGAGTGCCGCACTGTCAGAGGGTCAGTACTGAGGGAGTGCTGCACTGTCAGAGGGTCAGTACTGAGGGAGTGCTGCCCTGTCAGAGGGTCAGTGCTGAGAGAGTGCCGCACTGTCAGAGGGTCAGTACTGAGGGAGCGCCGTACTGTCAGAGGGTCAGTACTGAGGGAGTGCTGCACTGTCAGAGGGTCAGTACTGAGGGAATGCTGCACTGTCAGAGGGTCAGTACTGAGGGAGTGCTGCACTGTCAGAGGGTCAGTACTGAGGGAGTGCTGCCCTGTCAGAGGGTCAGTACTGAGGGAGTGCCGCATTGTCAGAGGGTCAGTACTGAGGGAGTGCCGCACTGTCAGAGGGTCAGTACTGAGGAAGTGCCGCACTGTCAGAGGGTCAGTATTGAGGGAGTGCCGCACTGTCAGAAGGTCAGTACTGAGGGAGTGCCGCACTGTCAGAGGGTCAGTACTGAGGGAGTGCGGCACTGTCAGAGGGTCAGTACTGAGGGAGTGCTGCCCTGTCAGAGGGTCAGTGCTGAGAGAGTGCCGCACTGTCAGGGGGTCAGTACTGAGGGAGCGCCGTACTGTCAGAGGGTCAGTACTGAGGGAGTGCCGCACTGTCAGAGGGTCAGTACTGAGGGAGTGCCGCACTGTCAGAGGGTCAGTACTGAGGGAGTGCTGCACTGTCAGAGGGTCAGTACTGAGGGAGTGCTGCACTGTCAGAGGGTCAGTACTGAGGGAATGCCGCACTGTCAGAGGGTCAGTACTGAGGGAGTGCCGCATTGTCAGAGGGTCAGTACTGAGGGACTGCCGCACTGTCAGAGAGTCAGTACTGAGGGAGTGCCGCACTGTCAGAGGGTCAGTACTGAGGGAGTGCCGCACTGTCAGAGGGTCAGTACTGAGGGAGTGTCGCACTGTCAGAGGTTCAGTACTGAGGGAGTGCTGCACTGTCAGAGGGTCAGGACTGAGGGTGTGCTGCACAGTCAGAGGGTCAGTACTGAGGGAACGCCGCACTGTCAGAGGGTCAGTACTGAGGGAGTGCCGCACTGTCAGAGGGTCAGTACTGAGGGAGTGCTGCACTGTCAGAGGGTCAGTACTGAGGGAGTGCCGCACTGTCAGAGGGTCAGTCCTGAGGGAGTGCTGCACTGTCAGAGGGTCAGTACTGAGGGAGTGCCGCACTGTCAGAGGGTCAGTACTGAGGGAGTGCCGCACTGTCAGAGGGTCAGGACTGAGGGTGCGCCACACTGTCAGAGGGTCAGTACTGAGGAAGTGCCGCACTGTCAGAGGGTCAGTACTGAGGGAGTGCCGCACTGTCAGAGGGTCAGTACTGAGGGAGTGCTGCACTGTCAGAGGGTCAGTACTGAGAGAGCACCGCACTGTCAGAGGGTCAGTACTGAGGGAGTGTCGCACTTTCAGAGGTTCAGTGCTGAGGGAGTGCTGCACTGTCAGAGGGTCAGTACTGACGGAGTGCCACACTGTCAGAGGGTCAGTACTGAGGGAGTGCTGCACTGTCAGAGGGTCAGTACTGAGGGAGTGCCGCACTGTCAGAGGGTCAGTACTGAGGGAGCGTCGCACTGTCAGAGGGTCAGTACTGAGGGAGTGCTGCACTGTCAGAGGGTCAGTACTGAGGGAGTGCTGCACTGTCAGAGGGTCAGTACTGAGGGAGTGCCGTACTGTCAGAGGGTCAGTACTGAGGGAGTGCCGCACTGTCAGATGGTCAGTACTGAGGGAGTGCTGCACTGTCAGAGGGTCAGTACTGAGGGAGTGCCGCACTGTCAGAGGGTCAGTACTGAGGGAGTGCCGCACTGTCAGAGGGTCAGTACTGAGGGAGTGCAGCACTGTCCGAGGGTCAGTACTGAGGGAGTGCTGCACTGTCAGAGGGTCAGTACTGAGGGAGCCGCACTGTCAGAGGGTCAGTACTGAGGGAGTGCTGCACTGTCAGAGGGTCAGTACTGAGGGAGTGCCGCACTGTCAGAGAGTCAGTACTGAGGGAGTGCCGCACTGTCAGAGAGTCAGTACTGAGGGAGTGCCGCACTGTCAGAGGGTCAGTACTGAGGGAGTGCCGCACTGTCAGAGAGTCAGTACTGAGGGAGTGCCGCACTGTCAGAGGGTCAGTACTGAGGGAGTGCCGCACTGTCAGAGGGTCAGTACTGAGGGAGTGCTGCACTGTCAGAGGTTCAGTACTGAGGGAGTGCCGCACTGTCAGAGGGTCAGTACTGAGGGAGTGCTGCACTGTCAGAGGGTCAGTACTGAGGGTGCGCCGCACTGTCGGAGGGTCAGTACTGAGGGAGTGCCGCACTGTCAGAGGGTCAGTCCTGAGGGTGCGCCACACTGTCAGAGGGTCAGTACTGAGGGAGTGCCGCACTGTCAGAGGGTACGTACTGAGGGAGTGCCGCACTGTCAGAGGGTCAGTGCTGAGGGAGTGCTGCACTGTTGGAGAGTCAGTACTGAGGGAGTGCCGCACTGTCAGAGGGTCAGTACTGAGGGAGTGCTGCACTGTCAGAGGGTCAGTTCTGAGGGAGTGCCGCACTGTCAGAGGGTCAGTGCTGAGGGAGTGCCGCACTGTCAGAGGGTCAGTACTGAGGAAGTGCCGCACTGTCAGAGGGTCAGTACTGAGGGAGTGCTGCACTGTCAGAGGGTCAGTACTGAGGGAGTGCCGCACTGTCAGAGGGTCAGTACTGAGGGAGTGCCGCACTGTCAGAGGGTCAGTGCTGAGGGAGTGCTGCCCTGTCAGAGTGTCAGTACTGAGGGAGTGCCGCACTGTCAGAGGGTCAGTGCTGAGGGAGTGCTGCACTGTTGGAGAGTCAGTACTGAGGGAGTGCCGCACTGTCAGAGGGTCAGTACTGAGGGAGTGCTGCACTGTCAGAGGGTCAGTACTGAGGGAGTGCCGCACTGTCAGAGGGTCAGTACTGAGGGAGTGCCGCACTGTCAGAGGGTCAGTACTGAGGAAGTGCCGCACTGTCAGAGGGTCAGTACTGAGGGAGTGCTGCACTGTCAGAGGGTCAGTACTGAGGGAGTGCCGCACTGTCAGAGGGTCAGTACTGAGGCAGTGCCGCACTGTCAGAGGGTCAGTGCTGAGGGAGTGCTGCCCTGTCAGAGTGTCAGTACTGAGGGAGTGCCGCACTGTCAGAGGGTCAGTGCTGAGGGAGTGCTGCACTGTCAGAGGGTCAGTACTGAGGGAGTGCCGCACTGTCAGAGTGTCAGTACTGAGGGAGTGCCGCACTGTCAGAGGGTCAGTACTGAGGGAGTGCCGCACTGTCAGAGGGTCAGTACTGAGGGAGTGCCGCACTGTCAGAGGGTCAGTACTGAGGGAGTGCCGCACTGTCAGAGGGTCAGTACTGAGCGAGCGCCGTACTGTCAGAGGGTCTGTACTGAGGGAGTGCTGCACTGTCAGAGGGTCAGCACTGAGGGAGTGCCGCTCTCTCAGAGGGTCAGTACTGAGGGAGTGCCGCACTGTCAGAGGGTCAGCACTGAGGGGCGCTGCACTGTCAGAGGGTCAGTACAGAGGGAGTGCTGCACTGTCAGAGGGTCAGTACTGAGGGAGTCCTGCACTGTCAGAGGGTCAGTACTGAGGGAGTGCTGCACTGTCAGAGGGTCAGTACTGAGGGAGTGCTGCACTGTCAGAGGGTCAGTACTGAGGGAATGCTGCACTGTCAGAGGGTCAGTCCTGAGGGAGTGCTGCACTGTCAGAGGGTCAGTACTGAGGGAGTGCTGCACTGTCAGAGGGTCAGTACTGAGGGAGTGCTGCCCTGTCAGAGGGTCAGTACTGAGGGAGTGCCGCATTGTCAGAGGGTCAGTACTGAGGGAGTGCCGCACTGTCAGAGGGTCAGTACTGAGGGAGCGCCGCACTGTCAGAGGGTCAGTACTGAGGGACTGCCGCACTGTCAGAGGGTCAGTACTGAGGGAGTGCCGCACTGTCAGAGGGTCAGTACTGAGTGAGTGCCGCACTGTCAGAGGGTCAGTACTGAGGAAGTGCCGCACTGTCAGAGGGTCAGTATTGAGGGAGTGCCGCACTGTCAGAAGGTCAGTACTGAGGGAGTGCCGCACTGTCAGAGGGTCAGTACTGAGGGAGTGCTGCACTGTCAGAGGGTCAGTACTGAGGGAGTGCTGCCCTGTCAGAGGGTCAGTGCTGAGAGAGTGCCGCACTGTCAGAGGGTCAGTACTGAGGGAGCGCCGTACTGTCAGAGGGTCAGTACTGAGGGAGTGCCGCACTGTCAGAGGGTCAGTACTGAGGGAGTGCCGCACTGTCAGAGGGTCAGTACTGAGGGAGTGCCGCACTGTCAGAGGGTCAGTACTGAGGGAGTGCTGCACTGTCAGAGGGTCAGTACTGAGGGAATGCTGCACTGTCAGAGGGTCAGTACTGAGGGAGTGCTGCACTGTCAGAGGGTCAGTACTGAGGGAGTGCTGCACTGTCAGAGGGTCAGTACTGAGGGAGCGCCGGACTGTCAGAGGGTCAGTACTGAGGGAGCGCCGCACTGTCAGAGGGTCAGTACTGAGGGAGCGCCGCACTGTCAGAGGGTCAGTACTGAGGGAGTGCTGCACTGTCAGAGGGTCAGTACTGAGGGAATGCTGCACTGTCACAGGGTCAGTACTGAGGGAATGCTGCACTGTCAGAGGGTCAGTACTGAGGGAGTGCTACACTGTCAGAGGGTCAGTACTGAGGGAATGCTGCACTGTCAGAGGGTCAGTACTGAGGGAGCGCCGCACTGTCAGAGGGTCAGTGCTGAGGGAGTGCCGCATTGTCAGAGGGTCAGTACTGAGGGACTGCCGCACTGTCAGAGAGTCAGTACTGAGGGAGTGCCGCACTGTCAGAGGGTCAGTACTGAGGGAGTGCCGCACTGTCAGAGGGTCAGTACTGAGGGAGTGTCGCACTGTCAGAGGTTCAGTACTGAGGGAGTGCCGCACTGTCAGAGGGTCAGTACTGAGGGTGTGCTGCACAGTCAGAGGGTCAGTACTGAGGGAGTGCTACACTGTCAGAGGGTCAGTACTGAGGGAGTGCCGCACTGTCAGAGGGTCAGTACTGAGGGAGTGCCGCACTGTCAGAGGGTTAGTACTGAGGGAGTGCCGCACTGTCAGAGGGTCAGTACTGAGGGTGTGCTGCACAGTCAGAGGGTCAGTACTGAGGGAACGCCGCACTGTCAGAGGGTCAGTACTGAGGGAGTGCCGCACTGTCAGAGGGTCAGTACTGAGGGAGTGCCGCACTGTCAGAGGGTCAGTCCTGAGGGAGTGCTGCACTGTCAGAGGGTCAGTACTGAGGGAGTGCCGCACTGTCAGAGGGTCAGTCCTGAGGGAGTGCTGCACTGTCAGAGGGTCAGTACTGAGGGAGTGCCGCACTGTCAGAGGGTCAGTACTGAGGGAGTGCCGCACTGTCAGAGGGTCAGGACTGAGGGTGCGCCACACTGTCAGAGGGTCAGTACTGAGGAAGTGCCGCACTGTCAGAGAGTCAGTACTGAGGGAGTGCCGCACTGTCAGAGGGTCAGTACTGAGGGAGTGCTGCACTGTCAGAGGGTCAGTACTGAGGGAGCACCGCACTGTCAGAGGGTCAGTACTGAGGGAGTGTCGCACTTTCAGAGGGTCAGTGCTGAGGGAGTGCTGCACTGTCAGAGGGTCAGTACTGACGGAGTGCCACACTGTCAGAGGGTCAGTACTGAGGGAGTGCCGCACTGTCAGAGGGTCAGTACTGAGGGAGTGTCGCACTGTCAGAGGGTCAGTACTGAGGGAGTGCTGCACTGTCAGAGGGTCAGTACTGAGGGAGTGCTGCACTGTCAGAGGGTCAGTACTGAGGGAGTGCCGCACTGTCAGAGGGTCAGTACTGAGGGAGTGCCGCACTGTCAGAGGGTCAGTACTGAGGGAGTGCCGCACTGTCAGAGGGTCAGTACTGATGGAGAGCCGCACTGTCAGAGAGTCAGTACTGAGGGAGTGCTGCACTGTCAGAGCGTCAGTACTGAGGGAGTGCCGCACTTTCAGAGGGTCAGTACTGAGGGAGTGCTGCACTGTCAGAGGGTCAGTACTGAGGGAGTGCTGCACTGTCAGAGGGTCAGTACTGAGGGAGCGCCGCACTGTCAGAGGGTCAGTACTGAGGGAGGGCCGCACTGTCAGAGGGTCAGTACTGAGGGAGTGCCGCACTGTCAGAGAGTCAGTACTGAGGGAGTGCCGCACTGTCAGAGGGTCAGTACTGAGGAAGTCCCGCACTGTCAGAGGGTCAGTACTGAGGGAGTGCCGCACTGTCAGAGGGTCAGTACTGAGGGATTGCTGCACTGTCAGAGGGTCAGTACTGAGGGAGTGCCGCACTGTCAGAGGGTCAGTACTGAGGGAGTGCCGCACTGTCAGAGGGTCAGTACTGAGGGAGTGCCGCACTGTCAGAGGGTCAGTACTGAGGGAGTGCTGCACTGTCAGAGGGTCAGTACTGAGGGAGTGCCGCACTGTCAGAGGGTCAGTTCTGAGGGAGTGCTGCACTGTCAGAGGGTCAGTACTGAGGGAGTGCCGCACTGTCAGAGGGTCAGTACTGAGGGAGTGCCGCACTGTCAGAGGGTCAGTACTGAGGGAGTGCAGCACTGTCAGAGGGTCAGTACTGAGGGAGTGCTGCACTGTCAGAGGGTCAGTACTGAGGGAGCCGCACTGTCAGAGGGTCAGTACTGAGGGAGTGCTGCACTGTCAGAGGGTCAGTACTGAGGGAGTGCCGCACTGTCAGAGAGTCAGTACTGAGGGAGTGCCGCACTGTCAGAGAGTCAGTACTGAGGGAGTGCCGCACTGTCAGAGGGTCAGTACTGAGGGAGTGCCGCACTGTCAGAGAGTCAGTACTGAGGGAGTGCCGCACTGTCAGAGGGTCAGTACTGAGTGAGTGCCGCACTGTCAGAGGGTCAGTACTGAGGGAGTGCTGCACTGTCAGAGGTTCAGTACTGAGGGAGTGCCGCACTGTCAGAGGGTCAGTACTGAGAGAGTGCCGCACTGTCAGAGGGTCAGTACTGAGGGAGTGCCGCACTGTCAGAGAGTCAGTACTGAGGGAGTGCCGCACTGTCAGAGGGTCAGTACTGAGGGAGTGCCGCACTGTCAGAGGGTCAGTACTGAGAGAGTGCCGCACTGTCAGAGGGTCAGTACTGAGGGAGTGCCGCACTGTCAGAGAGTCAGTACTGAGGGAGTGCCGCACTGTCAGAGGGTCAGTACTGAGGGAGTGCCGCACTGTCAGAGGGTCAGTACTGAGAGAGTGCCGCACTGTCAGAGGGTCAGTACTGAGGGAGTGCCGCACTGTCAGAGGGTCAGTACTGAGGGAGTGCGCACTGTCAGAGGGTCAGTACTGAGGGAGTGCTGCACTGTCAGAGGGTCAGTGCTGAGGGAGGGCCGCACTGTCAGAGGGTCAGTACTGAGGGAGTGCCGCACTGTCAGAGGGTCAGTACTGAGGGAGTGCTGCACTGTCGGAGGGTCAGTACTGAGGGAGTGCGGAGTTGTCTGGTGGTGGTGACGCTGGAATGGGCAGGGATCCCGCCCTTTATCGCACTAAACTGGAATGACCAATCTCTGCTGACGCTGCTGTCCCGGGCGAGGCTGGTACCCACAGACACAATGTAGAAACAGCCTCAAAGACGAGGGCACCTTAATCCCATGGGAGTGTCACCGCAGAATACGGAGCCAACCCACTTGAAGAGATCATTCCCTGGGAGTTGGAAAGGTATTTGAGTGGGTGGTGGAAATTTTCTTATTGCTACACAAGAGATAGATTTCGTAACACAACAGCAAAGTTCCCACCTGTGCCAGAGACACCAACAACCTGCATTCCTGCGGCACTTTCCAAATGTTGCCTGGCCTTCACTGTGGCCTCGAGATATCAGGACAGGAACACGAGCTTGGCCAAACAGTTTGGTTTTAAGAGCATCTTGAAGGGTGACAGAGAGGTGCAAAGATCTAATGGGGGAATTCAGGAGCTCAGGCCCCCCCCCCCCCCCCCCCCCCAAGGCAGCTGAAGGCACGGCCGCCAATGGTGGAGCGATGGAAATGGGGGGGATGGTCAAGAGGCCGGAATTGGAGGAGCCCAGAGATCTCGGAGGGTTGTAGGGACTGGAGGAGGTTACAGAGATAGGGAGGGTTGTAGGGGCTGGAGGAGGTTACAGAGATAGGGAGGGGTGTAGGGGTTGGAGGAGATTACAGAGATAGGGAGGGTTGTAGGGACTGGAGGAGGTTACAGAGATAGGGAGGGTTGTAGGGGCTGGAGGAGGTTACAGAGATAGGGAGGGTTGTAGGGGTTGGAGGAGGTTACAGAGATAGGGAGGGTTGTAGGGACTTGAGGAGGTTACAGAGATAGGGAGGGTTGTAGGGACTGGAGGAGGTTACAGAGATATGGAGGGTTGTAGGGGCTGGAGGAGGTTACAGAGATAGGGAGGGTTGTAGGGGCTGGAGGAAGTTACAGAGATAGGGAGGGTTGTAGGGGCTGGAGGAGGTTACAGTGATATGGAGGGTTGTAGGGGCTGGAGGAGGTTACAGAGATAGGGAGGGTTGTGGGGGCTGGAGGAGGTTACAGAGATAGGGAGGGTTGTAGGGGCTGGAGGAGGTTACAGAGATAGGGACGGTTGGCGGGGCTGGAGGAGGTTACAGAGATAGGGAGGGTTGTTTGGGCTGGAGGAGGTTAGAGAGATAGGGAGGGTTGTAGGGAATGGAGGAGGTTACAGAGATAGGGAGAATTGTAGGGGCTGGAGGAGGTTACAGAGATAGGGAGGGTTGTAGGGGCTGGAGGAGGTTACAGAGATAGGGAGGGTTGTAGAGGCTGGAGGAGGTTACAGAGATAGGGACGGTTGGCGGGGCTGGAGGAGATTACAGAGATAGGGAGGGTTGTTGGGGCTGGAGGAGGTTACAGAGATAGGGAGGGTTGTAGGGACTGGAGGAGGTTACAGAGATAGGGAGGATTGTAGGGGTTGGAGGAGATTACAGAGATAGGGAGGGTTGTAGGGACTGGAGGAGGTTACAGAGATAGGGAGGGTTGTAGGGGCTGGAGGAGGTTACAGAGATAGGGAGGGTTGTAGGGGTTGGAGGAGGTTACAGAGCTAGGGAGGGTTGTAGGGACTGGAGGAGGTTACAGAGATAGGGAGGGTTGTAGGGGCTGGAGGAGGTTACAGAGATATGGAGGGTTGTAGGGGCTGGAGGAGGTTACAGAGATAGGGAGGGTTGTAGGGGCTGGAGGTGGTTACAGAGATAGGGAGGGTTGTAGGGGCTGGAGGAGGTTACAGAGATAGGGAGGGTTGTAGGGGCTGGAGGAGGTTACAGAGATAGGGAGGGTTGTAGGGGCTGGAGGAGGTTACAGAGATAGGGAGGGTTGTAGAGGCTGGAGGAGGTTACAGAGATAGGGACGGTTGGCGGGGCTGGAGGAGGTTACAGAGATAGGGAGGGTTGTTGGGGCTGGAGGAGGTTACAGAGATAGGGAGGGTTGTAGGGAATGGAGGAGGTTACAGAGATAGGGAGGGTTGTCGGGACTGGAGGAGATTACAGAGATAGGGAGGGTTGTAGGGGCTGGAGGAGGTTACAGAGATAGGGAGGATTGTAGGAGTTGGAGGAGATTACAGAGATAGGGACGGTTGTAGGGGCTGGAGGAGGTTACAGAGATAGGGAGGGTTGTAGGGGCTGGAGGAGGTTACAGAGATATGGAGGGTTGTAGGGGCTGGAGGAGGTTACAGTGATAGGGAGGGTTGTAGGGGCTGGAGGAGGTTACAGAGATAGGGAGGGTTGTAGGGGCTGGAGGAGGTTACAGAGATACGGAGGGTTGTAGGGGCTGGAGGAGGTTACAGAGATAGGGAGGGTTGTAGGGGCTGGAGGAGGTTACAGAGATAGGGAGGGTTGTAGGGGCTGGAGGAGGTTACAGAGATATGGAGGGTTGTAGGGGCTGGAGGAGGTTACAGAGATAGGGAGGGTTGTAGGCGCTGGAGGAGGTTACAGAGATAGGGATGGTTGTAGTGGCTGGAGGAGATTACAGAGATAGGGAGGGTTGTAGGGGCTGGAGGAGGTTACCGAGATAGGGAGGGTTGTAGGGGCTGGAGGAGTTTACAGAGATAGGGATGGTTGTAGTGGCTGGAGGAGATTACAGAGATAGGGAGGGTTGTAGGGGCTGGAGGAGGTTACAGAGATAGGGAGGAGTGTAGGGACTGAGGGAGGTTGCACAGATAGGGTAGGTTTTGGGGCTGAGGGAGGTTACAGAGATAGGGAGGGTGGTAGGGGCTGAGTGAGGTCACAGAGATACGGAGGGGTGTAGGGGCTGAGGGACGTTACAGAGATAGGGAGGGTGGTAGGGCCTGAGGGAGGTTACAGAGATAGGGAGGGTTGTAGGGGCTGGAGGAGGTTACAGAGATAGGGAGGGATGTAGGCGCTGGAGGAGGTTACAGAGATAGGGAGGTTTGTTGGGGCTGGGGGAGGTTACAGAGATACGGAGGGGTGTAGGGGTTGGAGGAAGTGTACAGAGATAGGGAGGGTGGTAGGGGCTGAGGGAGGTTACATAGGGAGAGTGGTAGGGACTGGAGGAGGTTACAGAGATAGGGAGGGTTGTAGGGTCTGGAGGAGGTTACAGAGATAGGGAGGTTTGTCGGGGCTGTGGGAGGCTACAGAGATACGGAGCGGTGTAGGGTTTGGAGGAGGTTACAGAGATAGGGAGGGGTGTAGGGGCTGAGGGAGGTTACAGAGATAGGGAGGTTTGTAGGGGCTGGAGGAGGTTACAGAGATAGGGAGGGTGGTAGGGACTGGAGGAGGTTACAGAGATAGGGAGGGTGGTAGGGACTGGAGGAGGTTACAGAGATAGGGAGGGTTGTAGGGGCTGGAGGAGGTTACAGAGATAGGGAGGGGTGTAGGGGCTGAGGGAGGTTACAGGGATAGGGAGGTTTGTAGGGGCTGGAGGAGGTTACAGAGATAGGGAGGGTTGTAGGGGCTGGAGGAGGTTACAGAGATAGGGAGGGTGATAGGGGCTTAGGGAGGTTACAGAGATAGGGAGGGTGGTAGGGGCTGGAGGAGGTTACAGAGATAGGGAGAGTGGTAGGGGCTGAGGGAGGTTACATAGGGAGGGTGGTAGGGACTGGAGGAGGTTACAGAGATCGGGAGGGTGGTAGGGACTGGAGGAAGTTACAGAGTTGTCGATAAGCTTACGTTTAAGGAGCAGGAGGAGGCCATTTGGCCCATCGAGCCTGCTCCGCCATTCAAACAGATTGAGGCTGACCACCTACCTGGGTGACACGTCCTCCCCCCGATTCACATCTCTGTTGACATCATTAGTGTCCAGAGATCGATCTTGAACACGCTCAACAATTTGAGTTTTCACAGCCTCTGAGGGACAACATTCCTCCTCTGCTCAGTCCGTAACGTCCTGCCCCTTATTCTGAGATTGTGCCCCTGGTTCTGCCCTCCCCTGCCCCCCAGCCAGGTTCCTGCACCTACCCTATCACGCCCTGTACGTCTTTTGATGCCACAGCGAGATCAACTCTTTGAAACTCAAGAGGTTAGAGGCCCAGTTTCCTTAATCTCCCCAGGTTGGCGAGGACAGCGTCAGGTTAGTCACGTCCGATGATATTAAAGCATGGATGAGGATTTCAGCAGAGGGTGAGCAGAGGTGTACATTCAGGGTCTTAGGCTCCACTCGATTGAGGGGACCAGCTTGTGTTTTGGGTTAACAGGGAGCTGCCCCAAATAGCTGAGCAGCAATTACCTGTCAATCTCCTGAAGCTGGATTAGCAGGAAAGAGGTGTTGATTATCTGGTGTGAGTCATCCCAGACAGTCGCAGCTCTATTGAAGTAAAGGGCTTCAAAGCGCACTCACAGTGAGCTTTGCGCACGAGCAATGGGGGAGAGGCCACAGGCAGAGGGAGTTTTAAACTAGGGAATTCGGTGAAGAGCGGGGACTCGGTGCAGAGTGGGGAATTCGGAGCAGAGCGGGGACTCGGTGCAGAGTGGGGAATTCGGTGCAGAGTGGGGACTCGGTGCAGAGTGGGGACTCGGTGCAGAGCGGGGACTCGGTGCAGAGCGGGGACTCGGTGCAGAGCGGGGACTCGGTGCAGAGTGGGGACTCGGTGCAGAGTGGGGAATTCGGTGCAGAGCGGGGACTCGGTGCAGTGTGGGAACGCGGTGCAGAGTGGGAACTCAGTGCAGAGTGGGAACTCGGTGCAGAGTGGGGAATTCGGTGCAGAGCGGGGACTCGGTGCAGAGCGGGGAACTCGGTGCAGAGTGGGAACTCGGTGCAGAGTGGGGAATTCGGTGCAGAGTGGGGACTCGGTGCAGAGTGGGGAATTCGGTGAAGAGCGGGAACTCGGTGCAGAGTGGGGAACTCGGTGCAGAGTGGGAACTCGGTGCAGAGTGGGGAATTCGGTGCAGAGTGGGAACTCGGTGCAGAGCGGGGACTCGGTGCAGAGCGGGGACTCGGTGCAGAGTGGGGACTCGGTGCAGAGCGGGGACTCGGTGCAGAGTGGGGACTCGGTGCAGAGTGGGGACTCGGTGCAGAGTGGGGACTCGGAGCAGAGTGGGGAATTCAGTGCAGAGTGGGGAATTCGGTGCAGAGTGGGAATTTGGAGCAGAGCGGGGACTCGGTGAAGAGCGGGAACACGGTGCAGAGTGGGGACTCGGTGCAGATTGGGGACTCGGTGAAGAGCGGGAACTCGGTGCAGAGAGGGGAACTCGGTGCAGAGTGGGAACTCGGTGAAGAGCGGGAACTCGGTGCAGAGTGGGGAATTCGGTGCAGAGTGGGGACTCGGTGCAGAGCGGGGACTCGGTGCAGAGTGGGATTCGGTGCAGAGCGGGAACTCGGTGCAGAGTGGGAACTCGGTGCAGAGTGGGGAATTCGGTGCAGAGTGGGGAATTCGGTGCAGAGCGGGGAATTCAGTGCACAGTGGGGAATTCGGTGCAGAGCGGGAACTCGGTGAAGAGCGGGAACACGGTGCAGAGTGGGGAATTCGGAGCAGAGCGGGAACTCGGTGCAGAGTGGGGACTCGGTGCAGAGTGGTAACTCGGTGCAGAGTGGGAATTCGGTGCAGAGCGGGAACTCGGTGCAGAGTGGGGACCCGGTGTAGAGCGGGGACTCGGTGCAGAGTGGGGAATTCGGTGAAGAGCGGGGACTCTGTGCAGAGTGGGAACCCGGTGCAGAGTGGGGAATTCGGTGCAGAGCGGGAACTCGGTGCAGAGTGGGAATTCGGTGCAGAGTGGGAACTCTTTGCAGAGTGGGGACTCGGTGCAGAGTGGGGAATTCGGTGCAGAGCGGGGAATTCAGTGCAGAGTGGGGAATTCGGTGCAGAGTGGGGAATTCGGTGCAGAGCATGAACTCGGTGAAGAGCGGGAACACGGTGCAGAGTGGGGAATTCGGTTCAGAGTGGGAACTCGGTGACGAGCGGGAACTCGGTGCAGAGTGGGGAATTCGGTGCAGAGTGGGGACTCGGTGCAGAGTGGGAACTCGGTGCAGAGTGGGGAACTCGGTGCAGAGTGGGGAATTCGGTGCAGAGTGGGGACTCGGTGCACAGTGGGAACTCGGTGCAGAGAGGGAACTCGGTGAAGAGCGGGAACTCGGTGCAGAGTGGGGAATTCGGTGCAGAGTGGGGACTCGGTGCAGAGTGGGGAATTCGGTGCAGAGTGGGGACTCGGTGCAGAGTGGGATTCGGTGCAGAGCGGGAACTCGGTGCAGAGTGGGGAATTCGGTGCAGAGTGAGAACACGGTGCAGAGTGGGGAATTCGGTGCAGAGCGGGGACTCAGTGCAGAGTGGGGAACTCGGTGAAGAGCGGGATCTCGGTGCAGAGTGGGAACTCGGTGCAGAGTGGGGAATTCGGTGCAGAGTGGGGACTCGGTGCAGAGCGGGGACTCGGTGCAGAGTGGGGAATTCGGTGCAGAGTGGGGAAGTCGGTGCAGAGCGGGGACTCGGTGCAGAGTGGGAACGCGGTGCAGAGTGGGGACTCGGTGCAGAGCGGGGACTCGGTGCAGAGTGGGGAATTCGGTGCAGAGTGGGGAAGTCGGTGCAGAGCGGGGACTCGGTGCAGAGCGGGGACTCGGTGCAGAGTGGGGACTCGGTTCAGAGTGGGAACTCGGTGCAGAGTGGGGAATTCGGTGCTTAGTGGGAACTCGGTGCAGAGTGGGGACTCGGTGCAGAGCGGGGACTCGGTGCAGAGTGGGGAATTCAGTGCAGAGCGGGGACTCGGTGCAGAGCGGGGACTTGGTGCAGAGTGGGGACTCGGGGCAGAGTGGTGACTCGGTGCAGAGTGGGAACTCGGTGCAGAATGGGAACTCGGTGCAGAGTGGGAATTCGGTGCAGTTTCCTTAATCTCCCCAGGTTGGCGAGGACAGCGTCGGGTTAGTCACGTCCGATGATATTAAAGCATGGATGAGGATTTCAGCAGAGGGTGAGCAGAGGCATACATTCAGGGTCTTAGGCTCCACTCGATTGAGGGGACCAGCTTGTGTTTTGGGTTAACAGGGAGCTGCCCCAAATAGCTGAGCAGCAATTACCTGTCAATCTCCTGAAGCTGGATTAGCAGGAAAGAGGTGTTGATTATCTGGTGTGAGTCATCCCAGACAGTCGCAGCTCTATTGAAGTAAAGGGCTTCAAAGCGCACTCACAGTGAGCTTTGCGCACGAGCAATGGGGGAGAGGCCACAGGCAGAGGGAGTTTTAAACTAGGGAATTCAGTGCAGAGTGGGGACTCGGTGCAGAGTGGGGAATTCGGTGCAGAGTGGGGACTCGGTGCAGAGCGGGGACTCGGTGCAGAGTGGGGACTCGGTGCAGAGTGGGAACTCGGTGCAGAGTGGGGAACTCGGTGCAGAGTGGGGAATTCGGTGCAGAGTGGGGAATTCGGTGCAGAGCGGGGACTCGGTGCAGAGTGGGGAACTCGGTGCAGAGCGGGGACTCGGTGCAGAGTGGGGAATTCGGTGCAGAGCGGGGACTCGGTGCAGAGTGGGGAACTCGGTGCAGAGCGGGGACTCGGTGCAGAGATGGGACTCGGAGCAGAGTGGGGACTCGGTGCAGAGTGGGGAACACGGTGCACAGTGGGAACTCGGTGCAGAGTGGGGAATTCGGTGCAGAGCGGGGACTCGGTGCAGAGTGGGGAACTCGGTGCAGAGTGGGAACTCGGTGCAGAGTGGGAAATTCGGTGCAGAGTGGGGGCTCGGTGCAGAGTGGGGAACTCGGTGCAGAGTGGGGAACTCGGTGAAGAGCGGGAACTCGGTGCAGAGTGGGGAATTCGGTGCAGAGCGGGGACTCGGTGCAGAGCGGGGACTCGGTGCAGAGCGGGGACTCGGTGCAGAGTGGGAATTCAGTACAGAGTGGGAACCCGGTGAAGAGTGGGAATTTGGTGCAGAGTGGGAACTCGGTGCAGAGTGGGAACTCGGTGCAGAGTGGGAACTCGGTGCAGAGTGGGAATTCGGTGCAGAGTGGGAACCCGGTGCAGAGTGGGAACTCGGTGCAGAGTGGGGAACTCGGTGCAGAGCGGGAACTCGGTGCAGAGTGGGAACTCGGTGCAGAGTGGGAACTCGGTGCAGAGTGGGGACTCGGTGCAGAGCTGGGACTCGGTGCAGAGCTGGGACTCGGTGCAGAGTGGGAACTCGGTGCAGAGCGGGAACTCGGTGCAGAGTGGGAACTCGGTGCAGAATGGGAACTCGGTGAAGAGCGGGGACTCGGTGCAGAGTGGGAGTTCGGAGCAGAGTGGGAACTCGGTGCAGAGCGGGGACTCGGTGCAGAGTGGGAACTCGGTGCAGAGTGGGGACTCGGTGCAGAGTGGGAATTCGGTGCAGAGTGGGGATTTCGGTGCAGAGTGGGGACTCGGTGAAGAGCGGGGAATTCGGTGCAGAGCGGGGACTCAGTGCAGAGTGGGGAACTCGGTGAAGAGCGGGAACTCGGTGCAGAGTGGGAACTCGGTGCAGAGTGGGGAATTCGGTGCAGAGTGGGAATTCGGTGCAGAGTGGGGACTCGGTGCAGAGTGGGGACTCGGTGCAGAGCGGGGACTCGGTGCAGAGTGGGGAATTCGGTGCAGAGTGGGGAAGTCGGTGCAGAGCGGGGACTCGGTGCAGAGTGGGAACGCGGTGCAGAGTGGGGACTCGGTGCAGAGCGGGGACTCGGTGCAGAGTGGGGAATTCGGTGCAGAGTGGGGAATTCGGTGCAGAGCGGGGACTCGGTGCAGAGTGGGGAACTCGGTGCAGAGCGGGGACACGGTGCAGAGTGGGGACTCGGTGCAGAGTGGGGACTCGGAGCAGAGTGGGGACTCGGTGCAGAGTGGGGAACACGGTGCAGAGTGGGAACTCGGTGCAGAGTGGGGAATTCGGTGCAGAGCGGGGACTCGGTGCAGAGTGGGGAACTCGGTGCAGAGTGGGAACTCGGTGCAGAGTGGGAAATTCGGTGCAGAGTGGGAAATTCGGTGCAGAGTGGGGACTCGGTGCAGAGTGGGGAACTCGGTGCAGAGTGGGGAACTCGGTGAAGAGCGGGAACTCGGTGCAAGGTGGGGAATTCGGTGCAGAGCGGGGACTCGGTGCAGAGCGGGGACTCGGTGCAGAGCGGGGACTCGGTGCAGAGTGGGAATTCAGTACAGAGTGGGAACCCGGTGCAGAGTGGGAATTTGGTGCAGAGTGGGAACTCGGTGCAGAGTGGGAACTCGGTGCAGAGTGGGAACTCGGTGCAGAGTGGGAATTCGGTGCAGAGTGGGAACCCGGTGCAGAGTGGGAACTCGGTGCAGAGTGGGGAACTCGGTGCAGAGTGTGAACTCGGTGCAGAGCGGGAACTCGTTGCAGAGTGGGAACTCGGTGCAGAGTGGGAATTTGGTGCAGAGTGGGAACTCGGTGCAGAGTGGGAACTCGGTGCAGAGTGGGAACTCGGTGCAGAGTGGGAATTCGGTGCAGAGTGGGAACCCGGTGCAGAGTGGGAACTCGGTGCAGAGTGGGGAACTCGGTGCAGAGTGGGAACTCGGTGCAGAGCGGGAACTCGGTGCAGAGTGGGAACTCGGTGCAGAGTGGGAACTCGGTGCAGAGTGGGAACTCGGTGCAGAGCGGGAACTCGGTGCAGAGTGGGAACTCGGTGCAGAATGGGAACTCGGTGAAGAGCGGGGACTCGGTGCAGAGTGGGAGTTCGGAGCAGAGTGGGAACTCGGTGCAGAGCGGGGACTCGGTGCAGAGTGGGAACTCGGTGCAGAGTGGGGACTCGGTGCAGAGTGGGAATTCGGTGCAGAGTGGGGATTTCGGTGCAGAGTGGGGACTCGGTGAAGAGCGGGGACTCGGTGCAGAGTGGGAATTCGGTTCAGAGTGGGAACTCGGTGCAGAGTGGGGACTCGGTGCAGAGTGGGGACTCGGTGCAGAGTGGGGACTCGGTGCAGAGTGGGGACTCGGTGCAGAGTGGGAACTCGGTGCAGAGTGGGTATTCGGTGCAGAGTGGGGAATTTGGTGCAGAGTGGGGACTCGGTGAAGAGCGCGGACTCGGTGCAGAGTGGGAATTCGGTTCAGAGTGGGAACTCGGTGCAGAGCGTGGACTCAGTGCAGAGCGTGAATTCGGTGCAGAGCATGGACTCGGTGCAGAGTGGGGAATTCGGTGCAGAGTGGGGACTCGGTGCAGAGCGGGGACTCGGTGCAGAGTGGGAACTCGGTGCAGAGTGGGAACTCGGTGCAGAGTGGGAACTCGGTGCAGAGTGGGAATTCGGTGCAGAGCGTGGACTCGGTGCAGAGTGGGGAAATCAGTGCAGAGTGGGGACTCGCTGCAGAGTGGGGAATTCAGTGCAGAGTGGGGAATTCGGTGCAGAGCATGGACTCGGTGCAGAGTGGGGAATTCAGTGCAGAGTGGGGAATTCGGTGCAGAGTGGGAACACGGTGCAGAGTGGGGAATTCGGTGCAGAGTGGGGAACTCGGTGCAGAGCGGGGACTCGGTGCAGAGTGGGGACTCGGTGCAGAGTGGGGAATTCAGGGCAGAGTGGGGAATTCGGTGCAGAGTGGGAACACGGTGCAGAGTGGGGAATTCGGTGCAGAGTGGGGAACTCGGTGCAGAGTGGGGAATTCGGTGCAGAGTGGGAATTCGGTGCAGAGTGGGGACACGGTGCAGAGTGGGGACTCGGTGCAGAGCGGGGACTCGGTGCAGAGTGGGGAATTCGGTGCAGAGTGGGGAAGTCGGTGCAGAGCGGGGACTCGGTGCAGAGTGGGAACGCGGTGCAGAGTGGGGACTCGGTGCAGAGCGGGGACTCGGTGCAGAGTGGGGAATTCGGTGCAGAGTGGGGAAGTCGGTGCAGAGCGGGGACTCGATGCAGAGCGGGGACTCGGTGCAGAGTGGGGACTCGGTTCAGAGTGGGAACTCGGTGCAGAGTGGGGAATTCGGTGCTTAGTGGGAACTCGGTGCAGAGTGGGGACTCGGTGCAGAGCGGGGACTCGGTGCAGAGTGGGGAATTCAGTGCAGAACGGGGACTCGGTGCAGAGCGGGGACTTGGTGCAGAGTGGGGACTCGGGGCAGAGTGGTGACTCGGTGCAGAGTGGGAACTCGGTGCAGAATGGGAACTCGGTGCAGAGTGGGAATTCGGTGCAGTTTCCTTAATCTCCCCAGGTTGGCGAGGACAGCGTCAGGTTAGTCACGTCCGATGATATTAAAGCATGGATGAGGATTTCAGCAGAGGGTGAGCAGAGGCATACATTCAGGGTCTTAGGCTCCACTCGATTGAGGGGACCAGCTTGTGTTTTGGGTTAACAGGGAGCTGCCCCAAATAGCTGAGCAGCAATTACCTGTCAATCTCCTGAAGCTGGATTAGCAGGAAAGAGGTGTTGATTATCTGGTGTGAGTCATCCCAGACAGTCGCAGCTCTATTGAAGTAAAGGGCTTCAAAGCGCACTCACAGTGAGCTTTGCGCACGAGCAATGGGGGAGAGGCCACAGGCAGAGGGAGTTTTAAACTAGGGAATTCAGTGCAGAGTGGGGACTCGGTGCAGAGTGGGGAATTCGGTGCAGAGTGGGGACTCGGTGCAGAGTGGGAACTCGGTGCAGAGTGGGGAACTCGGTGCAGAGTGGGGAATTCGGTGCAGAGTGGGGAATTCGGTGCAGAGCGGGGACTCGGTGCAGAGCGGGGACTCGGTGCAGAGCGGGGACTCGGTGCAGAGTGGGAATTCAGTACAGAGTGGGAACCCGGTGCAGAGTGGGAATTTGGTGCAGAGTGGGAACTCGGTGCAGAGTGGGAACTCGGTGCAGAGTGGGAACTCGGTGCAGAGTGGTAATTCGGTGCAGAGTGGGAACCCGGTGCAGAGTGGGAACTCGGTGCAGAGTGGGGAACTCGGTGCAGAGTGTGAACTCGGTGCAGAGCGGGAACTCGGTGCAGAGTGGGAACTCGGTGCAGAGTGGGAATTTGGTGCAGAGTGGGAACTCGGTGCAGAGTGGGAACTCGGTGCAGAGTGGGAACTCGGTGCAGAGTGGGAATTCGGTGCAGAGTGGGAACCCGGTGCAGAGTGGGAACTCGGTGCAGAGTGGGGAACTCGGTGCAGAGTGGGAACTCGGTGCAGAGCGGGAACTCGGTGCAGAGTGGGAACTCGGTGCAGAGTGGGAACTCGGTGCAGAGTGGGAACTCGGTGCAGAGCGGGAACTCGGTGCAGAGTGGGAACTCGGTGCAGAATGGGAACTCGGTGAAGAGCGGGGACTCGGTGCAGAGTGGGAGTTCGGAGCAGAGTGGGAACTCGGTGCAGAGCGGGGACTCGGTGCAGAGTGGGAACTCGGTGCAGAGTGGGGACTCGGTGCAGAGTGGGAATTCGGTGCAGAGTGGGGATTTCGGTGCAGAGTGGGGACTCGGTGCAGAGTGGGAACTCGGTGCAGAGTGGGAACTCGGTGCAGAGTGGGAACTCGGTGCAGAGCGGGAACTCGGTGCAGAGTGGGAACTCGGTGCAGAATGGGAACTCGGTGAAGAGCGGGGACTCGGTGCAGAGTGGGAGTTCGGAGCAGAGTGGGAACTCGGTGCAGAGCGGGGACTCGGTGCAGAGTGGGAACTCGGTGCAGAGTGGGGACTCGGTGCAGAGTGGGAATTCGGTGCAGAGTGGGGATTTCGGTGCAGAGTGGGGACTCGGTGAAGAGCGGGGACTCGGTGCAGAGTGGGAATTCGGTTCAGAGTGGGAACTCGGTGCAGAGTGGGGACTCGGTGCAGAGTGGGGACTCGGTGCAGAGTGGGGACTCGGTGCAGAGCGGGGACTCGGTGCAGAGTGGGGAATTCGGTGCAGAGTGGGGAAGTCGGTGCAGAGCGGGGACTCGGTGCAGAGCGGGGACTCGGTGCAGAGTGGGGACTCGGTTCAGAGTGGGAACTCGGTGCAGAGTGGGGAATTCGGTGCTTAGTGGGAACTCGGTGCAGAGTGGGGACTCGGTGCAGAGCGGGGACTCGGTGCAGAGTGGGGAATTCAGTGCAGAGCGGGGACTCGGTGCAGAGCGGGGACTTGGTGCAGAGTGGGGACTCGGGGCAGAGTGGTGACTCGGTGCAGAGTGGGAACTCGGTGCAGAATGGGAACTCGGTGCAGAGTGGGAATTCGGTGCAGTTTCCTTAATCTCCCCAGGTTGGCGAGGACAGCGTCGGGTTAGTCACGTCCGATGATATTAAAGCATGGATGAGGATTTCAGCAGAGGGTGAGCAGAGGCATACATTCAGGGTCTTAGGCTCCACTCGATTGAGGGGACCAGCTTGTGTTTTGGG
The DNA here is from genome assembly GCF_047496885.1 of Scyliorhinus torazame. Lineage (NCBI taxonomy): Eukaryota > Metazoa > Chordata > Chondrichthyes > Carcharhiniformes > Scyliorhinidae > Scyliorhinus > Scyliorhinus torazame. The sequence continues at coordinate 5,573,465 of NC_092730.1, read as the reverse complement.
TTAACAGGGAGCTGCCCCAAATAGCTGAGCAGCAATTACCTGTCAATCTCCTGAAGCTGGATTAGCAGGAAAGAGGTGTTGATTATCTGGTGTGAGTCATCCCAGACAGTCGCAGCTCTATTGAAGTAAAGGGCTTCAAAGCGCACTCACAGTGAGCTTTGCGCACGAGCAATGGGGGAGAGGCCACAGGCAGAGGGAGTTTTAAACTAGGGAATTCGGTGAAGAGCGGGGACTCGGTGCAGAGTGGGGAATTCGGAGCAGAGCGGGGACTCGGTGCAGAGTGGGGAATTCGGTGCAGAGTGGGGACTCGGTGCAGAGTGGGGACTCGGTGCAGAGCGGGGACTCGGTGCAGAGCGGGGACTCGGTGCAGAGTGGGGACTCGGTGCAGAGTGGGGAATTCGGTGCAGAGCGGGGACTCGGTGCAGTGTGGGAACGCGGTGCAGAGTGGGAACTCAGTGCAGAGTGGGAACTCGGTGCAGAGTGGGGAATTCGGTGCAGAGCGGGGACTCGGTGCAGAGCGGGGAACTCGGTGCAGAGTGGGAACTCGGTGCAGAGTGGGGAATTCGGTGCAGAGTGGGGACTCGGTGCAGAGTGGGGAATTCGGTGAAGAGCGGGAACTCGGTGCAGAGTGGGGAACTCGGTGCAGAGTGGGAACTCGGTGCAGAGTGGGGAATTCGGTGCAGAGTGGGAACTCGGTGCAGAGCGGGGACTCGGTGCAGAGCGGGGACTCGGTGCAGAGTGGGGACTCGGTGCAGAGCGGGGACTCGGTGCAGAGTGGGGACTCGGTGCAGAGTGGGGACTCGGTGCAGAGTGGGGACTCGGAGCAGAGTGGGGAATTCAGTGCAGAGTGGGGAATTCGGTGCAGAGTGGGAATTTGGAGCAGAGCGGGGACTCGGTGAAGAGCGGGAACACGGTGCAGAGTGGGGACTCGGTGCAGATTGGGGACTCGGTGAAGAGCGGGAACTCGGTGCAGAGAGGGGACTCGGTGCAGAGCGGGGACTCGGTTCAGAGTGGGAACTCGGTGCAGAGTGGGGAATTCGGTGCTTAGTGGGAACTCGGTGCAGAGTGGGGGCTCGGTGCAGAGCGGGGACTCGGTGCAGAGTGGGGAATTCAGTGCAGAACGGGGACTCGGTGCAGAGCGGGGACTTGGTGCAGAGTGGGGACTCGGGGCAGAGTGGTGACTCGGTGCAGAGTGGGAACTCGGTGCAGAATGGGAACTCGGTGCAGAGTGGGAATTCGGTGCAGTTTCCTTAATCTCCCCAGGTTGGCGAGGACAGCGTCAGGTTAGTCACGTCCGATGATATTAAAGCATGGATGAGGATTTCAGCAGAGGGTGAGCAGAGGCATACATTCAGGGTCTTAGGCTCCACTCGATTGAGGGGACCAGCTTGTGTTTTGGGTTAACAGGGAGCTGCCCCAAATAGCTGAGCAGCAATTACCTGTCAATCTCCTGAAGCTGGATTAGCAGGAAAGAGGTGTTGATTATCTGGTGTGAGTCATCCCAGACAGTCGCAGCTCTATTGAAGTAAAGGGCTTCAAAGCGCACTCACAGTGAGCTTTGCGCACGAGCAATGGGGGAGAGGCCACAGGCAGAGGGAGTTTTAAACTAGGGAATTCAGTGCAGAGTGGGGACTCGGTGCAGAGTGGGGAATTCGGTGCAGAGTGGGGACTCGGTGCAGAGCGGGGACTCGGTGCAGAGTGGGGACTCGGTGCAGAGTGGGAACTCGGTGCAGAGTGGGGAACTCGGTGCAGAGTGGGGAATTCGGTGCAGAGTGGGGAATTCGGTGCAGAGCGGGGACTCGGTGCAGAGCGGGGACTCGGTGCAGAGCGGGGACTCGGTGCAGAGTGGGAATTCAGTACAGAGTGGGAACCCGGTGCAGAGTGGGAATTTGGTGCAGAGTGGGAACTCGGTGCAGAGTGGGAACTCGGTGCAGAGTGGGAACTCGGTGCAGAGTGGTAATTCGGTGCAGAGTGGGAACCCGGTGCAGAGTGGGAACTCGGTGCAGAGTGGGGAACTCGGTGCAGAGTGTGAACTCGGTGCAGAGCGGGAACTCGGTGCAGAGTGGGAACTCGGTGCAGAGTGGGAATTTGGTGCAGAGTGGGAACTCGGTGCAGAGTGGGAACTCGGTGCAGAGTGGGAACTCGGTGCAGAGTGGGAATTCGGTGCAGAGTGGGAACCCGGTGCAGAGTGGGAACTCGGTGCAGAGTGGGGAACTCGGTGCAGAGTGGGAACTCGGTGCAGAGCGGGAACTCGGTGCAGAGTGGGAACTCGGTGCAGAGTGGGAACTCGGTGCAGAGTGGGAACTCGGTGCAGAGCGGGAACTCGGTGCAGAGTGGGAACTCGGTGCAGAATGGGAACTCGGTGAAGAGCGGGGACTCGGTGCAGAGTGGGAGTTCGGAGCAGAGTGGGAACTCGGTGCAGAGCGGGGACTCGGTGCAGAGTGGGAACTCGGTGCAGAGTGGGGACTCGGTGCAGAGTGGGAATTCGGTGCAGAGTGGGGATTTCGGTGCAGAGTGGGGACTCGGTGCAGAGTGGGAACTCGGTGCAGAGTGGGAACTCGGTGCAGAGTGGGAACTCGGTGCAGAGCGGGAACTCGGTGCAGAGTGGGAACTCGGTGCAGAATGGGAACTCGGTGAAGAGCGGGGACTCGGTGCAGAGTGGGAGTTCGGAGCAGAGTGGGAACTCGGTGCAGAGCGGGGACTCGGTGCAGAGTGGGAACTCGGTGCAGAGTGGGGACTCGGTGCAGAGTGGGAATTCGGTGCAGAGTGGGGATTTCGGTGCAGAGTGGGGACTCGGTGAAGAGCGGGGACTCGGTGCAGAGTGGGAATTCGGTTCAGAGTGGGAACTCGGTGCAGAGTGGGGACTCGGTGCAGAGTGGGGACTCGGTGCAGAGTGGGAACGCGGTGCAGAGTGGGGACTCGGTGCAGAGCGGGGACTCGGTGCAGAGTGGGGAATTCGGTGCAGAGTGGGGAAGTCGGTGCAGAGCGGGGACTCGGTGCAGAGCGGGGACTCGGTGCAGAGTGGGGACTCGGTTCAGAGTGGGAACTCGGTGCAGAGTGGGGAATTCGGTGCTTAGTGGGAACTCGGTGCAGAGTGGGGACTCGGTGCAGAGCGGGGACTCGGTGCAGAGTGGGGAATTCAGTGCAGAGCGGGGACTCGGTGCAGAGCGGGGACTTGGTGCAGAGTGGGGACTCGGGGCAGAGTGGTGACTCGGTGCAGAGTGGGAACTCGGTGCAGAATGGGAACTCGGTGCAGAGTGGGAATTCGGTGCAGTTTCCTTAATCTCCCCAGGTTGGCGAGGACAGCGTCGGGTTAGTCACGTCCGATGATATTAAAGCATGGATGAGGATTTCAGCAGAGGGTGAGCAGAGGCATACATTCAGGGTCTTAGGCTCCACTCGATTGAGGGGACCAGCTTGTGTTTTGGGTTAACAGGGAGCTGCCCCAAATAGCTGAGCAGCAATTACCTGTCAATCTCCTGAAGCTGGATTAGCAGGAAAGAGGTGTTGATTATCTGGTGTGAGTCATCCCAGACAGTCGCAGCTCTATTGAAGTAAAGGGCTTCAAAGCGCACTCACAGTGAGCTTTGCGCACGAGCAATGGGGGAGAGGCCACAGGCAGAGGGAGTTTTAAACTAGGGAATTCGGTGAAGAGCGGGGACTCGGTGCAGAGTGGGGAATTCGGAGCAGAGCGGGGACTCGGTGCAGAGTGGGGAATTCGGTGCAGAGTGGGGACTCGGTGCAGAGTGGGGACTCGGTGCAGAGCGGGGACTCGGTGCAGAGCGGGGACTCGGTGCAGAGCGGGGACTCGGTGCAGAGTGGGGACTCGGTGCAGAGTGGGGAATTCGGTGCAGAGCGGGGACTCGGTGCAGTGTGGGAACGCGGTGCAGAGTGGGAACTCAGTGCAGAGTGGGAACTCGGTGCAGAGTGGGGAATTCGGTGCAGAGCGGGGACTCGGTGCAGAGCGGGGAACTCGGTGCAGAGTGGGAACTCGGTGCAGAGTGGGGAATTCGGTGCAGAGTGGGGACTCGGTGCAGAGTGGGGAATTCGGTGAAGAGCGGGAACTCGGTGCAGAGTGGGGAACTCGGTGCAGAGTGGGAACTCGGTGCAGAGTGGGGAATTCGGTGCAGAGTGGGAACTCGGTGCAGAGCGGGGACTCGGTGCAGAGCGGGGACTCGGTGCAGAGTGGGGACTCGGTGCAGAGCGGGGACTCGGTGCAGAGTGGGGACTCGGTGCAGAGTGGGGACTCGGTGCAGAGTGGGGACTCGGAGCAGAGTGGGGAATTCAGTGCAGAGTGGGGAATTCGGTGCAGAGTGGGAATTTGGAGCAGAGCGGGGACTCGGTGAAGAGCGGGAACACGGTGCAGAGTGGGGACTCGGTGCAGATTGGGGACTCGGTGAAGAGCGGGAACTCGGTGCAGAGAGGGGAACTCGGTGCAGAGTGGGAACTCGGTGAAGAGCGGGAACTCGGTGCAGAGTGGGGAATTCGGTGCAGAGTGGGGACTCGGTGCAGAGCGGGGACTCGGTGCAGAGTGGGATTCGGTGCAGAGCGGGAACTCGGTGCAGAGTGGGAACTCGGTGCAGAGTGGGGAATTCGGTGCAGAGTGGGGAATTCGGTGCAGAGCGGGGAATTCAGTGCACAGTGGGGAATTCGGTGCAGAGCGGGAACTCGGTGAAGAGCGGGAACACGGTGCAGAGTGGGGAATTCGGAGCAGAGCGGGAACTCGGTGCAGAGTGGGGACTCGGTGCAGAGTGGTAACTCGGTGCAGAGTGGGAATTCGGTGCAGAGCGGGAACTCGGTGCAGAGTGGGGACCCGGTGTAGAGCGGGGACTCGGTGCAGAGTGGGGAATTCGGTGAAGAGCGGGGACTCTGTGCAGAGTGGGAACTCGGTGCAGAGTGGGGAATTCGGTGCAGAGCGGGAACTCGGTGCAGAGTGGGAATTCGGTGCAGAGTGGGAACTCTTTGCAGAGTGGGGACTCGGTGCAGAGTGGGGAATTCGGTGCAGAGCGGGGAATTCAGTGCAGAGTGGGGAATTCGGTGCAGAGTGGGGAATTCGGTGCAGAGCATGAACTCGGTGAAGAGCGGGAACACGGTGCAGAGTGGGGAATTCGGTTCAGAGTGGGAACTCGGTGACGAGCGGGAACTCGGTGCAGAGTGGGGAATTCGGTGCAGAGTGGGGACTCGGTGCAGAGTGGGAACTCGGTGCAGAGTGGGGAACTCGGTGCAGAGTGGGGAATTCGGTGCAGAGTGGGGACTCGGTGCAGAGTGGGAACTCGGTGCAGAGAGGGAACTCGGTGAAGAGCGGGAACTCGGCGCAGAGTGGGGAATTCGGTGCAGAGTGGGGACTCGGTGCAGAGTGGGGAATTCGGTGCAGAGTGGGGACTCGGTGCAGAGTGGGATTCGGTGCAGAGCGGGAACTCGGTGCAGAGTGGGGAATTCGGTGCAGAGTGAGAACACGGTGCAGAGTGGGGAATTTGGTGCAGAGCGGGGACTCAGTGCAGAGTGGGGAACTCGGTGAAGAGCGGGATCTCGGTGCAGAGTGGGAACTCGGTGCAGAGTGGGGAATTCGGTGCAGAGTGGGGACTCGGTGCAGAGCGGGGACTCGGTGCAGAGTGGGGAATTCGGTGCAGAGTGGGGAAGTCGGTGCAGAGCGGGGACTCGGTGCAGAGTGGGAACGCGGTGCAGAGTGGGGACTCGGTGCAGAGCGGGGACTCGGTGCAGAGTGGGGAATTCGGTGCAGAGTGGGGAAGTCGGTGCAGAGCGGGGACTCGGTGCAGAGCGGGGACTCGGTGCAGAGTGGGGACTCGGTTCAGAGTGGGAACTCGGTGCAGAGTGGGGAATTCGGTGCTTAGTGGGAACTCGGTGCAGAGTGGGGACTCGGTGCAGAGCGGGGACTCGGTGCAGAGTGGGGAATTCAGTGCAGAGCGGGGACTCGGTGCAGAGCGGGGACTTGGTGCAGAGTGGGGACTCGGGGCAGAGTGGTGACTCGGTGCAGAGTGGGAACTCGGTGCAGAATGGGAACTCGGTGCAGAGTGGGAATTCGGTGCAGTTTCCTTAATCTCCCCAGGTTGGCGAGGACAGCGTCAGGTTAGTCACGTCCGATGATATTAAAGCATGGATGAGGATTTCAGCAGAGGGTGAGCAGAGGCATACATTCAGGGTCTTAGGCTCCACTCGATTGAGGGGACCAGCTTGTGTTTTGGGTTAACAGGGAGCTGCCCCAAATAGCTGAGCAGCAATTACCTGTCAATCTCCTGAAGCTGGATTAGCAGGAAAGAGGTGTTGATTATCTGGTGTGAGTCATCCCAGACAGTCGCAGCTCTATTGAAGTAAAGGGCTTCAAAGCGCACTCACAGTGAGCTTTGCGCACGAGCAATGGGGGAGAGGCCACAGGCAGAGGGAGTTTTAAACTAGGGAATTCAGTGCAGAGTGGGGACTCGGTGCAGAGTGGGGAATTCGGTGCAGAGTGGGGACTCGGTGCAGAGCGGGGACTCGGTGCAGAGTGGGGACTCGGTGCAGAGTGGGAACTCGGTGCAGAGTGGGGAACTCGGTGCAGAGTGGGGAATTCGGTGCAGAGTGGGGAATTCGGTGCAGAGCGGGGACTCGGTGCAGAGCGGGGACTCGGTGCAGAGCGGGGACTCGGTGCAGAGTGGGAATTCAGTACAGAGTGGGAACCCGGTGCAGAGTGGGAATTTGGTGCAGAGTGGGAACTCGGTGCAGAGTGGGAACTCGGTGCAGAGTGGGAACTCGGTGCAGAGTGGTAATTCGGTGCAGAGTGGGAACCCGGTGCAGAGTGGGAACTCGGTGCAGAGTGGGGAACTCGGTGCAGAGTGTGAACTCGGTGCAGAGCGGGAACTCGGTGCAGAGTGGGAACTCGGTGCAGAGTGGGAATTTGGTGCAGAGTGGGAACTCGGTGCAGAGTGGGAACTCGGTGCAGAGTGGGAACTCGGTGCAGAGTGGGAATTCGGTGCAGAGTGGGAACCCGGTGCAGAGTGGGAACTCGGTGCAGAGTGGGGAACTCGGTGCAGAGTGGGAACTCGGTGCAGAGCGGGAACTCGGTGCAGAGTGGGAACTCGGTGCAGAGTGGGAACTCGGTGCAGAGTGGGAACTCGGTGCAGAGCGGGAACTCGGTGCAGAGTGGGAACTCGGTGCAGAATGGGAACTCGGTGAAGAGCGGGGACTCGGTGCAGAGTGGGAGTTCGGAGCAGAGTGGGAACTCGGTGCAGAGCGGGGACTCGGTGCAGAGTGGGAACTCGGTGCAGAGTGGGGACTCGGTGCAGAGTGGGAATTCGGTGCAGAGTGGGGATTTCGGTGCAGAGTGGGGACTCGGTGCAGAGTGGGAACTCGGTGCAGAGTGGGAACTCGGTGCAGAGTGGGAACTCGGTGCAGAGCGGGAACTCGGTGCAGAGTGGGAACTCGGTGCAGAATGGGAACTCGGTGAAGAGCGGGGACTCGGTGCAGAGTGGGAGTTCGGAGCAGAGTGGGAACTCGGTGCAGAGCGGGGACTCGGTGCAGAGTGGGAACTCGGTGCAGAGTGGGGACTCGGTGCAGAGTGGGAATTCGGTGCAGAGTGGGGATTTCGGTGCAGAGTGGGGACTCGGTGAAGAGCGGGGACTCGGTGCAGAGTGGGAATTCGGTTCAGAGTGGGAACTCGGTGCAGAGTGGGGACTCGGTGCAGAGTGGGGACTCGGTGCAGAGTGGGGACTCGGTGCAGAGCGGGGACTCGGTGCAGAGTGGGGAATTCGGTGCAGAGTGGGGAAGTCGGTGCAGAGCGGGGACTCGGTGCAGAGCGGGGACTCGGTGCAGAGTGGGGACTCGGTTCAGAGTGGGAACTCGGTGCAGAGTGGGGAATTCGGTGCTTAGTGGGAACTCGGTGCAGAGTGGGGACTCGGTGCAGAGCGGGGACTCGGTGCAGAGTGGGGAATTCAGTGCAGAGCGGGGACTCGGTGCAGAGCGGGGACTTGGTGCAGAGTGGGGACTCGGGGCAGAGTGGTGACTCGGTGCAGAGTGGGAACTCGGTGCAGAATGGGAACTCGGTGCAGAGTGGGAATTCGGTGCAGTTTCCTTAATCTCCCCAGGTTGGCGAGGACAGCGTCGGGTTAGTCACGTCCGATGATATTAAAGCATGGATGAGGATTTCAGCAGAGGGTGAGCAGAGGCATACATTCAGGGTCTTAGGCTCCACTCGATTGAGGGGACCAGCTTGTGTTTTGGGTTAACAGGGAGCTGCCCCAAATAGCTGAGCAGCAATTACCTGTCAATCTCCTGAAGCTGGATTAGCAGGAAAGAGGTGTTGATTATCTGGTGTGAGTCATCCCAGACAGTCGCAGCTCTATTGAAGTAAAGGGCTTCAAAGCGCACTCACAGTGAGCTTTGCGCACGAGCAATGGGGGAGAGGCCACAGGCAGAGGGAGTTTTAAACTAGGGAATTCGGTGAAGAGTGGGGACTCGGTGCAGAGTGGGGAATTCGGAGCAGAGCGGGGACTCGGTGCAGAGCGGGGACTCGGTGCAGAGTGGGGAACTCGGTGAAGAGCGGGGACTCGGTGCAGAGTGGGGAATTCGGAGCAGAGCGGGGACTCGGTGCAGAGTGGGGAATTCGGTGCAGAGTGGGGACTCGGTGCAGAGTGGGGACTCGGTGCAGAGCGGGGACTCGGTGCAGAGCGGGGACTCGGTGCAGAGCGGGGACTCGGTGCAGAGTGGGGACTCGGTGCAGAGTGGGGAATTCGGTGCAGAGCGGGGACTCGGTGCAGTGTGGGAACGCGGTGCAGAGTGGGAACTCAGTGCAGAGTGGGAACTCGGTGCAGAGTGGGGAATTCGGTGCAGAGCGGGGACTCGGTGCAGAGCGGGGAACTCGGTGCAGAGTGGGAACTCGGTGCAGAGTGGGGAATTCGGTGCAGAGTGGGGACTCGGTGCAGAGTGGGGAATTCGGTGAAGAGCGGGAACTCGGTGCAGAGTGGGGAACTCGGTGCAGAGTGGGAACTCGGTGCAGAGTGGGGAATTCGGTGCAGAGTGGGAACTCGGTGCAGAGCGGGGACTCGGTGCAGAGCGGGGACTCGGTGCAGAGTGGGGACTCGGTGCAGAGCGGGGACTCGGTGCAGAGTGGGGACTCGGTGCAGAGTGGGGACTCGGTGCAGAGTGGGGACTCGGAGCAGAGTGGGGAATTCAGTGCAGAGTGGGGAATTCGGTGCAGAGTGGGAATTTGGAGCAGAGCGGGGACTCGGTGAAGAGCGGGAACACGGTGCAGAGTGGGGACTCGGTGCAGATTGGGGACTCGGTGAAGAGCGGGAACTCGGTGCAGAGAGGGGACTCGGTGCAGAGCGGGGACTCGGTTCAGAGTGGGAACTCGGTGCAGAGTGGGGAATTCGGTGCTTAGTGGGAACTCGGTGCAGAGTGGGGACTCGGTGCAGAGCGGGGACTCGGTGCAGAGTGGGGAATTCAGTGCAGAACGGGGACTCGGTGCAGAGCGGGGACTTGGTGCAGAGTGGGGACTCGGGGCAGAGTGGTGACTCGGTGCAGAGTGGGAACTCGGTGCAGAATGGGAACTCGGTGCAGAGTGGGAATTCGGTGCAGTTTCCTTAATCTCCCCAGGTTGGCGAGGACAGCGTCAGGTTAGTCACGTCCGATGATATTAAAGCATGGATGAGGATTTCAGCAGAGGGTGAGCAGAGGCATACATTCAGGGTCTTAGGCTCCACTCGATTGAGGGGACCAGCTTGTGTTTTGGGTTAACAGGGAGCTGCCCCAAATAGCTGAGCAGCAATTACCTGTCAATCTCCTGAAGCTGGATTAGCAGGAAAGAGGTGTTGATTATCTGGTGTGAGTCATCCCAGACAGTCGCAGCTCTATTGAAGTAAAGGGCTTCAAAGCGCACTCACAGTGAGCTTTGCGCACGAGCAATGGGGGAGAGGCCACAGGCAGAGGGAGTTTTAAACTAGGGAATTCAGTGCAGAGTGGGGACTCGGTGCAGAGTGGGGAATTCGGTGCAGAGTGGGGACTCGGTGCAGAGCGGGGACTCGGTGCAGAGTGGGGACTCGGTGCAGAGTGGGAACTCGGTGCAGAGTGGGGAACTCGGTGCAGAGTGGGGAATTCGGTGCAGAGTGGGGAATTCGGTGCAGAGCGGGGACTCGGTGCAGAGCGGGGACTCGGTGCAGAGCGGGGACTCGGTGCAGAGTGGGAATTCAGTACAGAGTGGGAACCCGGTGCAGAGTGGGAATTTGGTGCAGAGTGGGAACTCGGTGCAGAGTGGGAACTCGGTGCAGAGTGGGAACTCGGTGCAGAGTGGTAATTCGGTGCAGAGTGGGAACCCGGTGCAGAGTGGGAACTCGGTGCAGAGTGGGGAACTCGGTGCAGAGTGTGAACTCGGTGCAGAGCGGGAACTCGGTGCAGAGTGGGAACTCGGTGCAGAGTGGGAATTTGGTGCAGAGTGGGAACTCGGTGCAGAGTGGGAACTCGGTGCAGAGTGGGAACTCGGTGCAGAGTGGGAATTCGGTGCAGAGTGGGAACCCGGTGCAGAGTGGGAACTCGGTGCAGAGTGGGGAACTCGGTGCAGAGTGGGAACTCGGTGCAGAGCGGGAACTCGGTGCAGAGTGGGAACTCGGTGCAGAGTGGGAACTCGGTGCAGAGTGGGAACTCGGTGCAGAGCGGGAACTCGGTGCAGAGTGGGAACTCGGTGCAGAATGGGAACTCGGTGAAGAGCGGGGACTCGGTGCAGAGTGGGAGTTCGGAGCAGAGTGGGAACTCGGTGCAGAGCGGGGACTCGGTGCAGAGTGGGAACTCGGTGCAGAGTGGGGACTCGGTGCAGAGTGGGAATTCGGTGCAGAGTGGGGATTTCGGTGCAGAGTGGGGACTCGGTGCAGAGTGGGAACTCGGTGCAGAGTGGGAACTCGGTGCAGAGTGGGAACTCGGTGCAGAGCGGGAACTCGGTGCAGAGTGGGAACTCGGTGCAGAATGGGAACTCGGTGAAGAGCGGGGACTCGGTGCAGAGTGGGAGTTCGGAGCAGAGTGGGAACTCGGTGCAGAGCGGGGACTCGGTGCAGAGTGGGAACTCGGTGCAGAGTGGGGACTCGGTGCAGAGTGGGAATTCGGTGCAGAGTGGGGATTTCGGTGCAGAGTGGGGACTCGGTGAAGAGCGGGGACTCGGTGCAGAGTGGGAATTCGGTTCAGAGTGGGAACTCGGTGCAGAGTGGGGACTCGGTGCAGAGTGGGGACTCGGTGCAGAGTGGGAACGCGGTGCAGAGTGGGGACTCGGTGCAGAGCGGGGACTCGGTGCAGAGTGGGGAATTCGGTGCAGAGTGGGGAAGTCGGTGCAGAGCGGGGACTCGGTGCAGAGCGGGGACTCGGTGCAGAGTGGGGACTCGGTTCAGAGTGGGAACTCGGTGCAGAGTGGGGAATTCGGTGCTTAGTGGGAACTCGGTGCAGAGTGGGGACTCGGTGCAGAGCGGGGACTCGGTGCAGAGTGGGGAATTCAGTGCAGAGCGGGGACTCGGTGCAGAGCGGGGACTTGGTGCAGAGTGGGGACTCGGGGCAGAGTGGTGACTCGGTGCAGAGTGGGAACTCGGTGCAGAATGGGAACTCGGTGCAGAGTGGGAATTCGGTGCAGTTTCCTTAATCTCCCCAGGTTGGCGAGGACAGCGTCGGGTTAGTCACGTCCGATGATATTAAAGCATGGATGAGGATTTCAGCAGAGGGTGAGCAGAGGCATACATTCAGGGTCTTAGGCTCCACTCGATTGAGGGGACCAGCTTGTGTTTTGGGTTAACAGGGAGCTGCCCCAAATAGCTGAGCAGCAATTACCTGTCAATCTCCTGAAGCTGGATTAGCAGGAAAGAGGTGTTGATTATCTGGTGTGAGTCATCCCAGACAGTCGCAGCTCTATTGAAGTAAAGGGCTTCAAAGCGCACTCACAGTGAGCTTTGCGCACGAGCAATGGGGGAGAGGCCACAGGCAGAGGGAGTTTTAAACTAGGGAATTCGGTGAAGAGCGGGGACTCGGTGCAGAGTGGGGAATTCGGAGCAGAGCGGGGACTCGGTGCAGAGTGGGGAATTCGGTGCAGAGTGGGGACTCGGTGCAGAGTGGGGACTCGGTGCAGAGCGGGGACTCGGTGCAGAGCGGGGACTCGGTGCAGAGCGGGGACTCGGTGCAGAGTGGGGACTCGGTGCAGAGTGGGGAATTCGGTGCAGAGCGGGGACTCGGTGCAGTGTGGGAACGCGGTGCAGAGTGGGAACTCAGTGCAGAGTGGGAACTCGGTGCACAGTGGGGAATTCGGTGCAGAGCGGGGACTCGGTGCAGAGCGGGGAACTCGGTGCAGAGTGGGAACTCGGTGCAGAGTGGGGAATTCGGTGCAGAGTGGGGACTCGGTGCAGAGTGGGGAATTCGGTGAAGAGCGGGAACTCGGTGCAGAGTGGGGAACTCGGTGCAGAGTGGGAACTCGGTGCAGAGTGGGGAATTCGGTGCAGAGTGGGAACTCGGTGCAGAGCGGGGACTCGGTGCAGAGCGGGGACTCGGTGCAGAGTGGGGACTCGGTGCAGAGCGGGGACTCGGTGCAGAGTGGGGACTCGGTGCAGAGTGGGGACTCGGTGCAGAGTGGGGACTCGGAGCAGAGTGGGGAATTCAGTGCAGAGTGGGGAATTCGGTGCAGAGTGGGAATTTGGAGCAGAGCGGGGACTCGGTGAAGAGCGGGAACACGGTGCAGAGTGGGGACTCGGTGCAGATTGGGGACTCGGTGAAGAGCGGGAACTCGGTGCAGAGAGGGGAACTCGGTGCAGAGTGGGAACTCGGTGAAGAGCGGGAACTCGGTGCAGAGTGGGGAATTCGGTGCAGAGTGGGGACTCGGTGCAGAGCGGGGACTCGGTGCAGAGTGGGATTCGGTGCAGAGCGGGAACTCGGTGCAGAGTGGGAACTCGGTGCAGAGTGGGGAATTCGGTGCAGAGTGGGGAATTCGGTGCAGAGCGGGGAATTCAGTGCACAGTGGGGAATTCGGTGCAGAGCGGGAACTCGGTGAAGAGCGGGAACACGGTGCAGAGTGGGGAATTCGGAGCAGAGCGGGAACTCGGTGCAGAGTGGGGACTCGGTGCAGAGTGGTAACTCGGTGCAGAGTGGGAATTCGGTGCAGAGCGGGAACTCGGTGCAGAGTGGGGACCCGGTGTAGAGCGGGGACTCGGTGCAGAGTGGGGAATTCGGTGAAGAGCGGGGACTCTGTGCAGAGTGGGAACTCGGTGCAGAGTGGGGAATTCGGTGCAGAGCGGGAACTCGGTGCAGAGTGGGAATTCGGTGCAGAGTGGGAACTCTTTGCAGAGTGGGGACTCGGTGCAGAGTGGGGAATTCGGTGCAGAGCGGGGAATTCAGTGCAGAGTGGGGAATTCGGTGCAGAGTGGGGAATTCGGTGCAGAGCATGAACTCGGTGAAGAGCGGGAACACGGTGCAGAGTGGGGAATTCGGTTCAGAGTGGGAACTCGGTGACGAGCGGGAACTCGGTGCAGAGTGGGGAATTCGGTGCAGAGTGGGGACTCGGTGCAGAGTGGGAACTCGGTGCAGAGTGGGGAACTCGGTGCAGAGTGGGGAATTCGGTGCAGAGTGGGGACTCGGTGCAGAGTGGGAACTCGGTGCAGAGAGGGAACTCGGTGAAGAGCGGGAACTCGGTGCAGAGTGGGGAATTCGGTGCAGAGTGGGGACTCGGTGCAGAGTGGGGAATTCGGTGCAGAGTGGGGACTCGGTGCAGAGTGGGATTCGGTGCAGAGCGGGAACTCGGTGCAGAGTGGGGAATTCGGTGCAGAGTGAGAACACGGTGCAGAGTGGGGAATTTGGTGCAGAGCGGGGACTCAGTGCAGAGTGGGGAACTCGGTGAAGAGCGGGATCTCGGTGCAGAGTGGGAACTCGGTGCAGAGTGGGGAATTCGGTGCAGAGTGGGGACTCGGTGCAGAGCGGGGACTCGGTGCAGAGTGGGGAATTCGGTGCAGAGTGGGGAAGTCGGTGCAGAGCGGGGACTCGGTGCAGAGTGGGAACGCGGTGCAGAGTGGGGACTCGGTGCAGAGCGGGGACTCGGTGCAGAGTGGGGAATTCGGTGCAGAGTGGGGAAGTCGGTGCAGAGCGGGGACTCGGTGCAGAGCGGGGACTCGGTGCAGAGTGGGGACTCGGTTCAGAGTGGGAACTCGGTGCAGAGTGGGGAATTCGGTGCTTAGTGGGAACTCGGTGCAGAGTGGGGACTCGGTGCAGAGCGGGGACTCGGTGCAGAGTGGGGAATTCAGTGCAGAGCGGGGACTCGGTGCAGAGCGGGGACTTGGTGCAGAGTGGGGACTCGGGGCAGAGTGGTGACTCGGTGCAGAGTGGGAACTCGGTGCAGAATGGGAACTCGGTGCAGAGTGGGAATTCGGTGCAGTTTCCTTAATCTCCCCAGGTTGGCGAGGACAGCGTCGGGTTAGTCACGTCCGATGATATTAAAGCATGGATGAGGATTTCAGCAGAGGGTGAGCAGAGGCATACATTCAGGGTCTTAGGCTCCACTCGATTGAGGGGACCAGCTTGTGTTTTGGGTTAACAGGGAGCTGCCCCAAATAGCTGAGCAGCAATTACCTGTCAATCTCCTGAAGCTGGATTAGCAGGAAAGAGGTGTTGATTATCTGGTGTGAGTCATCCCAGACAGTCGCAGCTCTATTGAAGTAAAGGGCTTCAAAGCGCACTCACAGTGAGCTTTGCGCACGAGCAATGGGGGAGAGGCCACAGGCAGAGGGAGTTTTAAACTAGGGAATTCAGTGCAGAGTGGGGACTCGGTGCAGAGTGGGGAATTCGGTGCAGAGTGGGGACTCGGTGCAGAGCGGGGACTCGGTGCAGAGTGGGGACTCGGTGCAGAGTGGGAACTCGGTGCAGAGTGGGGAACTCGGTGCAGAGTGGGGAATTCGGTGCAGAGTGGGGAATTCGGTGCAGAGCGGGGACTCGGTGCAGAGTGGGGAACTCGGTGCAGAGCGGGGACTCGGTGCAGAGTGGGGAATTCGGTGCAGAGCGGGGACTCGGTGCAGAGTGGGGAACTCGGTGCAGAGCGGGGACTCGGTGCAGAGATGGGACTCGGAGCAGAGTGGGGACTCGGTGCAGAGTGGGGAACACGGTGCACAGTGGGAACTCGGTGCAGAGTGGGGAATTCGGTGCAGAGCGGGGACTCGGTGCAGAGTGGGGAACTCGGTGCAGAGTGGGAACTCGGTGCAGAGTGGGAAATTCGGTGCAGAGTGGGGGCTCGGTGCAGAGTGGGGAACTCGGTGCAGAGTGGGGAACTCGGTGAAGAGCGGGAACTCGGTGCAGAGTGGGGAATTCGGTGCAGAGCGGGGACTCGGTGCAGAGCGGGGACTCGGTGCAGAGCGGGGACTCGGTGCAGAGTGGGAATTCAGTACAGAGTGGGAACCCGGTGAAGAGTGGGAATTTGGTGCAGAGTGGGAACTCGGTGCAGAGTGGGAACTCGGTGCAGAGTGGGAACTCGGTGCAGAGTGGGAATTCGGTGCAGAGTGGGAACCCGGTGCAGAGTGGGAACTCGGTGCAGAGTGGGGAACTCGGTGCAGAGCGGGAACTCGGTGCAGAGTGGGAACTCGGTGCAGAGTGGGAACTCGGTGCAGAGTGGGGACTCGGTGCAGAGCTGGAACTCGGTGCAGAGCTGGGACTCGGTGCAGAGTGGGAACTCGGTGCAGAGCGGGAACTCGGTGCAGAGTGGGAACTCGGTGCAGAATGGGAACTCGGTGAAGAGCGGGGACTCGGTGCAGAGTGGGAGTTCGGAGCAGAGTGGGAACTCGGTGCAGAGCGGGGACTCGGTGCAGAGTGGGAACTCGGTGCAGAGTGGGGACTCGGTGAAGAGCGGGGAATTCGGTGCAGAGCGGGGACTCAGTGCAGAGTGGGGAACTCGGTGAAGAGCGGGAACTCGGTGCAGAGTGGGAACTCGGTGCAGAGTGGGGAATTCGGTGCAGAGTGGGAATTCGGTGCAGAGTGGGGACTCGGTGCAGAGTGGGGACTCGGTGCAGAGCGGGGACTCGGTGCAGAGTGGGGAATTCGGTGCAGAGTGGGGAAGTCGGTGCAGAGCGGGGACTCGGTGCAGAGTGGGAACGCGGTGCAGAGTGGGGACTCGGTGCAGAGCGGGGACTCGGTGCAGAGTGGGGAATTCGGTGCAGAGTGGGGAATTCGGTGCAGAGCGGGGACTCGGTGCAGAGTGGGGAACTCGGTGCAGAGCGGGGACACGGTGCAGAGTGGGGACTCGGTGCAGAGTGGGGACTCGGAGCAGAGTGGGGACTCGGTGCAGAGTGGGGAACACGGTGCAGAGTGGGAACTCGGTGCAGAGTGGGGAATTCGGTGCAGAGCGGGGACTCGGTGCAGAGTGGGGAACTCGGTGCAGAGTGGGAACTCGGTGCAGAGTGGGAAATTCGGTGCAGAGTGGGAAATTCGGTGCAGAGTGGGGACTCGGTGCAGAGTGGGGAACTCGGTGCAGAGTGGGGAACTCGGTGAAGAGCGGGAACTCGGTGCAAGGTGGGGAATTCGGTGCAGAGCGGGGACTCGGTGCAGAGCGGGGACTCGGTGCAGAGCGGGGACTCGGTGCAGAGTGGGAATTCAGTACAGAGTGGGAACCCGGTGCAGAGTGGGAATTTGGTGCAGAGTGGGAACTCGGTGCAGAGTGGGAACTCGGTGCAGAGTGGGAACTCGGTGCAGAGTGGGAATTCGGTGCAGAGTGGGAACCCGGTGCAGAGTGGGAACTCGGTGCAGAGTGGGGAACTCGGTGCAGAGTGTGAACTCGGTGCAGAGCGGGAACTCGGTGCAGAGTGGGAACTCGGTGCAGAGTGGGAATTTGGTGCAGAGTGGGAACTCGGTGCAGAGTGGGAACTCGGTGCAGAGTGGGAACTCGGTGCAGAGTGGGAATTCGGTGCAGAGTGGGAACCCGGTGCAGAGTGGGAACTCGGTGCAGAGTGGGGAACTCGGTGCAGAGTGGGAACTCGGTGCAGAGCGGGAACTCGGTGCAGAGTGGGAACTCGGTGCAGAGTGGGAACTCGGTGCAGAGTGGGAACTCGGTGCAGAGCGGGAACTCGGTGCAGAGTGGGAACTCGGTGCAGAATGGGAACTCGGTGAAGAGCGGGGACTCGGTGCAGAGTGGGAGTTCGGAGCAGAGTGGGAACTCGGTGCAGAGCGGGGACTCGGTGCAGAGTGGGAACTCGGTGCAGAGTGGGGACTCGGTGAAGAGCGGGGACTCGGTGCAGAGTGGGAATTCGGTTCAGAGTGGGAACTCGGTGCAGAGTGGGGACTCGGTGCAGAGTGGGGACTCGGTGCAGAGTGGGGACTCGGTGCAGAGTGGGGACTCGGTGCAGAGTGGGTATTCGGTGCAGAGTGGGGAATTTGGTGCAGAGTGGGGACTCGGTGAAGAGCGCGGACTCGGTGCAGAGTGGGAATTCGGTTCAGAGTGGGAACTCGGTGCAGAGCGTGGACTCAGTGCAGAGCGTGAATTCGGTGCAGAGCATGGACTCGGTGCAGAGTGGGGAATTCGGTGCAGAGTGGGGACTCGGTGCAGAGCGGGGACTCGGTGCAGAGTGGGAACTCGGTGCAGAGTGGGAACTCGGTGCAGAGTGGGAACTCGGTGCAGAGTGGGTATTCGGTGCAGAGCGTGGACTCGGTGCAGAGTGGGGAAATCAGTGCAGAGTGGGGGACTCGCTGCAGAGTGGGGAATTCAGTGCAGAGTGGGGAATTCGGTGCAGAGCATGGACTCGGTGCAGAGTGGGGAATTCAGTGCAGAGTGGGGAATTCGGTGCAGAGTGGGAACACGGTGCAGAGTGGGGAATTCGGTGCAGAGTGGGGAACTCGGTGCAGAGCGGGGACTCGGTGCAGAGTGGGGACTCGGTGCAGAGTGGGGAATTCAGGGCAGAGTGGGGAATTCGGTGCAGAGTGGGAACACGGTGCAGAGTGGGGAATTCGGTGCAGAGTGGGGAACTCGGTGCAGAGTGGGGAATTCGGTGCAGAGTGGGAATTCGGTGCAGAGTGGGGACTCGGTGCAGAGTGGGGACTCGGTGCAGAGCGGGGACTCGGTGCAGAGTGGGGAATTCGGTGCAGAGTGGGGAAGTCGGTGCAGAGCGGGGACTCGGTGCAGAGTGGGAACGCGGTGCAGAGTGGGGACTCGGTGCAGAGCGGGGACTCGGTGCAGAGTGGGGAATTCGGTGCAGAGTGGGGAAGTCGGTGCAGAGCGGGGACTCGATGCAGAGCGGGGACTCGGTGCAGAGTGGGGACTCGGTTCGGAGTGGGAACTCGGTGCAGAGTGGGGAATTCGGTGCTTAGTGGGAACTCGGTGCAGAGTGGGGACTCGGTGCAGAGCGGGGACTCGGTGCAGAGTGGGGAATTCAGTGCAGAACGGGGACTCGGTGCAGAGCGGGGACTTGGTGCAGAGTGGGGACTCGGGGCAGAGTGGTGACTCGGTGCAGAGTGGGAACTCGGTGCAGAATGGGAACTCGGTGCAGAGTGGGAATTCGGTGCAGTTTCCTTAATCTCCCCAGGTTGGCGAGGACAGCGTCAGGTTAGTCACGTCCGATGATATTAAAGCATGGATGAGGATTTCAGCAGAGGGTGAGCAGAGGCATACATTCAGGGTCTTAGGCTCCACTCGATTGAGGGGACCAGCTTGTGTTTTGGGTTAACAGGGAGCTGCCCCAAATAGCTGAGCAGCAATTACCTGTCAATCTCCTGAAGCTGGATTAGCAGGAAAGAGGTGTTGATTATCTGGTGTGAGTCATCCCAGACAGTCGCAGCTCTATTGAAGTAAAGGGCTTCAAAGCGCACTCACAGTGAGCTTTGCGCACGAGCAATGGGGGAGAGGCCACAGGCAGAGGGAGTTTTAAACTAGGGAATTCAGTGCAGAGTGGGGACTCGGTGCAGAGTGGGGAATTCGGTGCAGAGTGGGGAAGTCGGTGCAGAGCGGGGACTCGGTGCAGAGTGGGAACGCGGTGCAGAGTGGGGACTCGGTGCAGAGCGGGGACTCGGTGCAGAGTGGGGAATTCGGTGCAGAGTGGGGAATTCGGTGCAGAGCGGGGACTCGGTGCAGAGTGGGGAACTCGGTGCAGAGCGGGGACACGGTGCAGAGTGGGGACTCGGTGCAGAGTGGGGACTCGGAGCAGAGTGGGGACTCGGTGCAGAGTGGGGAACACGGTGCAGAGTGGGAACTCGGTGCAGAGTGGGGAATTCGGTGCAGAGCGGGGACTCGGTGCAGAGTGGGGAACTCGGTGCAGAGTGGGAACTCGGTGCAGAGTGGGAAATTCGGTGCAGAGTGGGAAATTCGGTGCAGAGTGGGGACTCGGTGCAGAGTGGGGAACTCGGTGCAGAGTGGGGAACTCGGTGAAGAGCGGGAACTCGGTGCAAGGTGGGGAATTCGGTGCAGAGCGGGGACTCGGTGCAGAGCGGGGACTCGGTGCAGAGCGGGGACTCGGTGCAGAGTGGGAATTCAGTACAGAGTGGGAACCCGGTGCAGAGTGGGAATTTGGTGCAGAGTGGGAACTCGGTGCAGAGTGGGAACTCGGTGCAGAGTGGGAACTCGGTGCAGAGTGGGAATTCGGTGCAGAGTGGGAACCCGGTGCAGAGTGGGAACTCGGTGCAGAGTGGGGAACTCGGTGCAGAGTGTGAACTCGGTGCAGAGCGGGAACTCGGTGCAGAGTGGGAACTCGGTGCAGAGTGGGAATTTGGTGCAGAGTGGGAACTCGGTGCAGAGTGGGAACTCGGTGCAGAGTGGGAACTCGGTGCAGAGTGGGAATTCGGTGCAGAGTGGGAACCCGGTGCAGAGTGGGAACTCGGTGCAGAGTGGGGAACTCATTGCAGAGTGGGAACTCGGTGCAGAGCGGGAACTCGGTGCAGAGTGGGAACTCGGTGCAGAGTGGGAACTCGGTGCAGAGTGGGAACTCGGTGCAGAGCGGGAACTCGGTGCAGAGTGGGAACTCGGTGCAGAATGGGAACTCGGTGAAGAGCGGGGACTCGGTGCAGAGTGGGAGTTCGGAGCAGAGTGGGAACTCGGTGCAGAGCGGGGACTCGGTGCAGAGTGGGAACTCGGTGCAGAGTGGGGACTCGGTGCAGAGTGGGAATTCGGTGCAGAGTGGGGATTTCGGTGCAGAGTGGGGACTCGGTGAAGAGCGGGGACTCGGTGCAGAGTGGGAATTCGGTTCAGAGTGGGAACCCGGTGCAGAGTGGGGACTCGGTGCAGAGTGGGGACTCGGTGCAGAGTGGGGACTCGGTGCAGAGTGGGGACTCGGTGCAGAGTGGGAACTCGGTGCAGAGTGGGTATTCGGTGCAGAGTGGGGAATTTGGTGCAGAGTGGGGACTCGGTGAAGAGCGCGGACTCGGTGCAGAGTGGGAATTCGGTTCAGAGTGGGAACTCGGTGCAGAGCGTGGACTCAGTGCAGAGCGTGAATTCGGTGCAGAGCATGGACTCGGTGCAGAGTGGGGAATTCGGTGCAGAGTGGGGACTCGGTGCAGAGCGGGGACTCGGTGCAGAGTGGGAACTCGGTGCAGAGTGGGAACTCGGTGCAGAGTGGGAACTCGGTGCAGAGTGGGAATTCGGTGCAGAGCGTGGACTCGGTGCAGAGTGGGGAAATCAGTGCAGAGTGGGGACTCGCTGCAGAGTGGGGAATTCAGTGCAGAGTGGGGAATTCGGTGCAGAGCATGGACTCGGTGCAGAGTGGGGAATTCAGTGCAGAGTGGGGAATTCGGTGCAGAGTGGGAACACGGTGCAGAGTGGGGAATTCGGTGCAGAGTGGGGAACTCGGTGCAGAGCGGGGACTCGGTGCAGAGTGGGGACTCGGTGCAGAGTGGGGAATTCAGGGCAGAGTGGGGAATTCGGTGCAGAGTGGGAACACGGTGCAGAGTGGGGAATTCGGTGCAGAGTGGGGAACTCGGTGCAGAGTGGGGAATTCGGTGCAGAGTGGGAATTCGGTGCAGAGTGGGGACTCGGTGCAGAGTGGGGACTCGGTGCAGAGCGGGGACTCGGTGCAGAGTGGGGAATTCGGTGCAGAGTGGGGAAGTCGGTGCAGAGCGGGGACTCGGTGCAGAGTGGGAACGCGGTGCAGAGTGGGGACTCGGTGCAGAGCGGGGACTCGGTGCAGAGTGGGGAATTCGGTGCAGAGTGGGGAAGTCGGTGCAGAGCGGGGACTCGATGCAGAGCGGGGACTCGGTGCAGAGTGGGGACTCGGTTCAGAGTGGGAACTCGGTGCAGAGTGGGGAATTCGGTGCTTAGTGGGAACTCGGTGCAGAGTGGGGACTCGGTGCAGAGCGGGGACTCGGTGCAGAGTGGGGAATTCAGTGCAGAACGGGGACTCGGTGCAGAGCGGGGACTTGGTGCTTAGTGGGGACTCGGGGCAGAGTGGTGACTCGGTGCAGAGTGGGAACTCGGTGCAGAATGGGAACTCGGTGCAGAGTGGGAATTCGGTGCAGTTTCCTTAATCTCCCCAGGTTGGCGAGGACAGCGTCAGGTTAGTCACGTCCGATGATATTAAAGCATGGATGAGGATTTCAGCAGAGGGTGAGCAGAGGCATACATTCAGGGTCTTAGGCTCCACTCGATTGAGGGGACCAGCTTGTGTTTTGGGTTAACAGGGAGCTGCCCCAAATAGCTGAGCAGCAATTACCTGTCAATCTCCTGAAGCTGGATTAGCAGGAAAGAGGTGTTGATTATCTGGTGTGAGTCATCCCAGACAGTCGCAGCTCTATTGAAGTAAAGGGCTTCAAAGCGCACTCACAGTGAGCTTTGCGCACGAGCAATGGGGGAGAGGCCACAGGCAGAGGGAGTTTTAAACTAGGGAATTCAGTGCAGAGTGGGGACTCGGTGCAGAGTGGGGAATTCGGTGCAGAGTGGGGACTCGGTGCAGAGTGGGGACTCGGTGCAGAGTGGGAACTCGGTGCAGAGTGGGGAACTCGGTGCAGAGTGGGGAATTCGGTGCAGAGTGGGGAATTCGGTGCAGAGCGGGGACTCGGTGCAGAGCGGGGACTCGGTGCAGAGCGGGGACTCGGTGCAGAGTGGGAATTCAGTACAGAGTGGGAACCCGGTGCAGAGTGGGAATTTGGTGCAGAGTGGGAACTCGGTGCAGAGTGGGAACTCGGTGCAGAGTGGGAACTCGGTGCAGAGTGGGAATTCGGTGCAGAGTGGGAACCCGGTGCAGAGTGGGAACTCGGTGCAGAGTGGGGAACTCGGTGCAGAGTGTGAACTCGGTGCAGAGCGGGAACTCGGTGCAGAGTGGGAACTCGGTGCAGAGTGGGAATTTGGTGCAGAGTGGGAACTCGGTGCAGAGTGGGAACTCGGTGCAGAGTGGGAACTCGGTGCAGAGTGGGAATTCGGTGCAGAGTGGGAACCCGGTGCAGAGTGGGAACTCGGTGCAGAGTGGGGAACACGGTGCAGAGTGGGAACTCGGTGCAGAGCGGGAACTCGGTGCAGAGTGGGAACTCGGTGCAGAGTGGGAACTCGGTGCAGAGTGGGAACTCGGTGCAGAGCGGGAACTCGGTGCAGAGTGGGAACTCGGTGCAGAATGGGAACTCGGTGAAGAGCGGGGACTCGGTGCAGAGTGGGAGTTCGGAGCAGAGTGGGAACTCGGTGCAGAGCGGGGACTCGGTGCAGAGTGGGAACTCGGTGCAGAGTGGGGACTCGGTGCAGAGTGGGAATTCGGTGCAGAGTGGGGATTTTGGTGCAGAGTGGGGACTCGGTGCAGAGTGGGAACTCGGTGCAGAGTGGGAACTCGGTGCAGAGTGGGAACTCGGTGCAGAGCGGGAACTCGGTGCAGAGTGGGAACTCGGTGCAGAATGGGAACTCGGTGAAGAGCGGGGACTCGGTGCAGAGTGGGAGTTCGGAGCAGAGTGGGAACTCGGTGCAGAGCGGGGACTCGGTGCAGAGTGGGAACTCGGTGCAGAGTGGGGACTCGGTGCAGAGTGGGAATTCGGTGCAGAGTGGGGATTTCGGTGCAGAGTGGGGACTCGGTGAAGAGCGGGGACTCGGTGCAGAGTGGGAATTCGGTTCAGAGTGGGAACTCGGTGCAGAGTGGGGACTCGGTGCAGAGTGGGGACTCGGTGCAGAGTGGGAACGCGGTGCAGAGTGGGGACTCGGTGCAGAGCGGGGACTCGGTGCAGAGTGGGGAATTCGGTGCAGAGTGGGGAAGTCGGTGCAGAGCGGGGACTCGGTGCAGAGCGGGGACTCGGTGCAGAGTGGGGACTCGGTTCAGAGTGGGAACTCGGTGCAGAGTGGGGAATTCGGTGCTTAGTGGGAACTCGGTGCAGAGTGGGGACTCGGTGCAGAGCGGGGACTCGGTGCAGAGTGGGGAATTCAGTGCAGAGCGGGGACTCGGTGCAGAGCGGGGACTTGGTGCAGAGTGGGGACTCGGGGCAGAGTGGTGACTCGGTGCAGAGTGGGAACTCGGTGCAGAATGGGAACTCGGTGCAGAGTGGGAATTCGGTGCAGTTTCCTTAATCTCCCCAGGTTGGCGAGGACAGCGTCGGGTTAGTCACGTCCGATGATATTAAAGCATGGATGAGGATTTCAGCAGAGGGTGAGCAGAGGCATACATTCAGGGTCTTAGGCTCCACTCGATTGAGGGGACCAGCTTGTGTTTTGGGTTAACAGGGAGCTGCCCCAAATAGCTGAGCAGCAATTACCTGTCAATCTCCTGAAGCTGGATTAGCAGGAAAGAGGTGTTGATTATCTGGTGTGAGTCATCCCAGACAGTCGCAGCTCTTTTGAAGTAAAGGGCTTCAAAGCGCACTCACAGTGAGCTTTGCGCACGAGCAATGGGGGAGAGGCCACAGGCAGAGGGAGTTTTAAACTAGGGAATTCAGTGCAGAGTGGGGACTCGGTGCAGAGTGGGGAATTCGGTGCAGAGTGGGGAATTCGGTGCAGAGTGGGGAATTCGGTGCAGAGCGGGGACTCGGTGCAGAGTGGGGAACTCGGTGCAGAGCGGGGACTCGGTGCAGAGTGGGGAATTCGGTGCAGAGCGGGGACTCGGTGCAGAGTGGGGAACTCGGTGCAGAGCGGGGACTCGGTGCGGAGATGGGACTCGGAGCAGAGTGGGGACTCGGTGCAGAGTGGGGAACACGGTGCACAGTGGGAACTCGGTGCAGAGTGGGGAATTCGGTGCAGAGCGGGGACTCGGTGCAGAGTGGGGAACTCGGTGCAGAGTGGGAACTCGGTGCAGAGTGGGAAATTCGGTGCAGAGTGGGGGCTCGGTGCAGAGTGGGGAACTCGGTGCAGAGTGGGGAACTCGGTGAAGAGCGGGAACTCGGTGCAGAGTGGGGAATTCGGTGCAGAGCGGGGACTCGGTGCAGAGCGGGGACTCGGTGCAGAGCGGGGACTCGGTGCAGAGTGGGAATTCAGTACAGAGTGGGAACCCGGTGAAGAGTGGGAATTTGGTGCAGAGTGGGAACTCGGTGCAGAGTGGGAACTCGGTGCAGAGTGGGAACTCGGTGCAGAGTGGGAATTCGGTGCAGAGTGGGAACCCGGTGCAGAGTGGGAACTCGGTGCAGAGTGGGGAACTCGGTGCAGAGCGGGAACTCGGTGCAGAGTGGGAACTCGGTGCAGAGTGGGAACTCGGTGCAGAGTGGGGACTCGGTGCAGAGCTGGGACTCGGTGCAGAGCTGGGACTCGGTGCAGAGTGGGAACTCGGTGCAGAGCGGGAACTCGGTGCAGAGTGGGAACTCGGTGGAGAATGGGAACTCGGTGAAGAGCGGGGACTCGGTGCAGAATGGGAGTTCGGAGCAGAGTGGGAACTCGGTGCAGAGCGGGGACTCGGTGCAGAGTGGGAACTCGGTGCAGAGTGGGGACTCGGTGCAGAGTGGGGAACTCGGTGCAGAGTGGGGAACTCGGTGAAGAGCGGGAACTCGGTGCAAGGTGGGGAATTCGGTGCAGAGCGGGGACTCGGTGCAGAGCGGGGACTCGGTGCAGAGCGGGGACTCGGTGCAGAGTGGGAATTCAGTACAGAGTGGGAACCCGGTGCAGAGTGGGAATTTGGTGCAGAGTGGGAACTCGGTGCAGAGTGGGAACTCGGTGCAGAGTGGGAACTCGGTGCAGAGTGGGAATTCGGTGCAGAGTGGGAACCCGGTGCAGAGTGGGAACTCGGTGCAGAGTGGGGAACTCGGTGCAGAGTGTGAACTCGGTGCAGAGCGGGAACTCGGTGCAGAGTGGGAACTCGGTGCAGAGTGGGAATTTGGTGCAGAGTGGGAACTCGGTGCAGAGTGGGAACTCGGTGCAGAGTGGGAATTCGGTGCAGAGTGGGAACCCGGTGCAGAGTGGGAACTCGGTGCAGAGTGGGGAACTCGGTGCAGAGTGGGAACTCGGTGCAGAGCGGGAACTCGGTGCAGAGTGGGAACTCGGTGCAGAGTGGGAACTCGGTGCAGAGTGGGAACTCGGTGCAGAGCGGGAACTCGGTGCAGAGTGGGAACTCGGTGCAGAATGGGAACTCGGTGAAGAGCGGGGACTCGGTGCAGAGTGGGAGTTCGGAGCAGAGTGGGAACTCGGTGCAGAGCGCGGACTCGGTGCAGAGTGGGAACTCGGTGCAGAGTGGGGACTCGGTGCAGAGTGGGAATTCGGTGCAGAGTGGGGATTTCGGTGCAGAGTGGGGACTCGGTGAAGAGCGGGGACTCGGTGCAGAGTGGGAATTCGGTTCAGAGTGGGAACTCGGTGCAGAGTGGGGACTCGGTGCAGAGTGGGGACTCGGTGCAGAGTGGGGACTCGGTGCAGAGTGGGGACTCGGTGCAGAGTGGGAACTCGGTGCAGAGTGGGTATTCGGTGCAGAGTGTGGAATTTGGTGCAGAGTGGGGACTCGGTGAAGAGCGCGGACTCGGTGCAGAGTGGGAATTCGGTTCAGAGTGGGAACTCGGTGCAGAGTGGGGACTCGGTGCAGAGTGGGGACTCGGTGCAGAGTGGGGACTCAGTGCAGAGCGTGAATTCGGTGCAGAGCATGGACTCGGTGCAGAGTGGGGAATTCGGTGCAGAGTGGGGACTCGGTGCAGAGCGGGGACTCGGTGCAGAGTGGGAACTCGGTGCAGAGTGGGAACTCGGTGCAGAGTGGGAACTCGGTGCAGAGTGGGAATTCGGTGCAGAGCGTGGACTCGGTGCAGAGTGGGGAAATCAGTGCAGAGTGGGGACGCGCTGCAGAGTGGGGAATTCAGTGCAGAGTGGGGAATTCGGTGCAGAGCATGGACTCGGTGCAGAGTGGGGAATTCAGTGCAGAGTGGGGAATTCGGTGCAGAGCGGGGACTCGGTGCAGAGTGGGGACTCGGTGCAGAGTGGGGAATTCAGGGCAGAGTGGGGAATTCGGTGCAGAGCGGGGCTCGGTGCAGAGTGGGGACTCGGTGCAGAGTGGGGAATTCAGGGCAGAGTGGGGAATTCGGTGCAGAGTGGGAACACGGTGCAGAGTGGGGAATTCGGTGCAGAGTGGGGAACTCGGTGCAGAGTGGGGAATTCGGTGCAGAGTGGGAATTCGGTGCAGAGTGGGGACTCGGTGCAGAGTGGGGACTCGGTGCAGAGCGGGGACTCGGTGCAGAGTGGGGAATTCGGTGCAGAGTGGGGAAGTCGGTGCAGAGCGGGGACTCGGTGCAGAGTGGGAACGCGGTGCAGAGTGGGGACTCGGTGCAGAGCGGGGACTCGGTGCAGAGTGGGGAATTCGGTGCAGAGTGGGGAAGTCGGTGCAGAGCGGGGACTCGATGCAGAGCGGGGACTCGGTGCAGAGTGGGGACTCGGTTCAGAGTGGGAACTCGGTGCAGAGTGGGGAATTCGGTGCTTAGTGGGAACTCGGTGCAGAGTGGGGACTCGGTGCAGAGCGGGGACTCGGTGCAGAGTGGGGAATTCAGTGCAGAACGGGGACTCGGTGCAGAGCGGGGACTTGGTGCAGAGTGGGGACTCGGGGCAGAGTGGTGACTCGGTGCAGAGTGGGAACTCGGTGCAGAATGGGAACTCGGTGCAGAGTGGGAATTCGGTGCAGTTTCCTTAATCTCCCCAGGTTGGCGAGGACAGCGTCAGGTTAGTCACGTCCGATGATATTAAAGCATGGATGAGGATTTCAGCAGAGGGTGAGCAGAGGCATACATTCAGGGTCTTAGGCTCCACTCGATTGAGGGGACCAGCTTGTGTTTTGGGTTAACAGGGAGCTGCCCCAAATAGCTGAGCAGCAATTACCTGTCAATCTCCTGAAGCTGGATTAGCAGGAAAGAGGTGTTGATTATCTGGTGTGAGTCATCCCAGACAGTCGCAGCTCTATTGAAGTAAAGGGCTTCAAAGCGCACTCACAGTGAGCTTTGCGCACGAGCAATGGGGGAGAGGCCACAGGCAGAGGGAGTTTTAAACTAGGGAATTCAGTGCAGAGTGGGGACTCGGTGCAGAGTGGGGAATTCGGTGCAGAGTGGGGACTCGGTGCAGAGCGGGGACTCGGTGCAGAGCGGGGACTCGGTGCAGAGTGGGGACTCGGTGCAGAGTGGGAACTCGGTGCAGAGTGGGGAACTCGGTGCAGAGTGGGGAATTCGGTGCAGAGTGGGGAATTCGGTGCAGAGCGGGGACTCGGTGCAGAGCGGGGACTCGGTGCAGAGCGGGGACTCGGTGCAGAGTGGGAATTCAGTACAGAGTGGGAACCCGGTGCAGAGTGGGAATTTGGTGCAGAGTGGGAACTCGGTGCAGAGTGGGAACTCGGTGCAGAGTGGGAACTCGGTGCAGAGTGGGAATTCGGTGCAGAGTGGGAACCCGGTGCAGAGTGGGAACTCGGTGCAGAGTGGGGAACTCGGTGCAGAGTGTGAACTCGGTGCAGAGCGGGAACTCGGTGCAGAGTGGGAACTCGGTGCAGAGTGGGAATTTGGTGCAGAGTGGGAACTCGGTGCAGAGTGGGAACTCGGTGCAGAGTGGGAACTCGGTGCAGAGTGGGAATTCAGTGCAGAGTGGGAACCCGGTGCAGAGTGGGAACTCGGTGCAGAGTGGGGAACTCGGTGCAGAGTGGGAACTCGGTGCAGAGCGGGAACTCGGTGCAGAGTGGGAACTCGGTGCAGAGTGGGAACTCGGTGCAGAGTGGGAACTCGGTGCAGAGCGGGAACTCGGTGCAGAGTGGGAACTCGGTGCAGAATGGGAACTCGGTGAAGAGCGGGGACTCGGTGCAGAGTGGGAGTTCGGAGCAGAGTGGGAACTCGGTGCAGAGCGGGGACTCGGTGCAGAGTGGGAACTCGGTGCAGAGTGGGGACTCGGTGCAGAGTGGGAATTCGGTGCAGAGTGGGGATTTCGGTGCAGAGTGGGGACTCGGTGAAGAGCGGGGACTCGGTGCAGAGTGGGAATTCGGTTCAGAGTGGGAACTCGGTGCAGAGTGGGGACTCGGTGCAGAGTGGGGACTCGGTGCAGAGTGGGGACTCGGTGCAGAGTGGGGACTCGGTGCAGAGTGGGGACTCGGTGCAGAGTGGGAACTCGGTGCAGAGTGGGTATTCGGTGCAGAGTGGGGAATTTGGTGCAGAGTGGGGACTCGGTGAAGAGCGCGGACTCGGTGCAGAGTGGGAATTCGGTTCAGAGTGGGAACTCGGTGCAGAGCGTGGACTCAGTGCAGAGCGTGAATTCGGTGCAGAGCATGGACTCGGTGCAGAGTGGGGAATTCGGTGCAGAGTGGGGACTCGGTGCAGAGCGGGGACTCGGTGCAGAGTGGGAACTCGGTGCAGAGTGGGAACTCGGTGCAGAGTGGGAACTCGGTGCAGAGTGGGAATTCGGTGCAGAGCGTGGACTCGGTGCAGAGTGGGGAAATCAGTGCAGAGTGGGGACTCGCTGCAGAGTGGGGAATTCAGTGCAGAGCATGGACTCGGTGCAGAGTGGGGAATTCAGTGCAGAGTGGGGAATTCGGTGCAGAGTGGGAACACGGTGCAGAGTGGGGAATTCGGTGCAGAGTGGGGAACTCGGTGCAGAGCGGGGACTCGGTGCAGAGTGGGGACTCGGTGCAGAGTGGGGAATTCAGGGCAGAGTGGGGAATTCGGTGCAGAGTGGGAACACGGTGCAGAGTGGGGAATTCGGTGCAGAGTGGGGAACTCGGTGCAGAGTGGGGAATTCGGTGCAGAGTGGGAATTCGGTGCAGAGTGGGGACTCGGTGCAGAGTGGGGACTCGGTGCAGAGCGGGGACTCGGTGCAGAGTGGGGAATTCGGTGCAGAGTGGGGAAGTCGGTGCAGAGCGGGGACTCGGTGCAGAGTGGGAACGCGGTGCAGAGTGGGGACTCGGTGCAGAGCGGGGACTCGGTGCAGAGTGGGGAATTCGGTGCAGAGTGGGGAAGTCGGTGCAGAGCGGGGACTCGATGCAGAGCGGGGACTCGGTGCAGAGTGGGGACTCGGTTCAGAGTGGGAACTCGGTGCAGAGTGGGGAATTCGGTGCTTAGTGGGAACTCGGTGCAGAGTGGGGACTCGGTGCAGAGCGGGGACTCGGTGCAGAGTGGGGAATTCAGTGCAGAACGGGGACTCGGTGCAGAGCGGGGACTTGGTGCTTAGTGGGGACTCGGGGCAGAGTGGTGACTCGGTG
Organism: Scyliorhinus torazame; assembly: GCF_047496885.1. NCBI lineage: Eukaryota > Metazoa > Chordata > Chondrichthyes > Carcharhiniformes > Scyliorhinidae > Scyliorhinus > Scyliorhinus torazame. Next base: position 5,543,982 of record NC_092730.1, on the reverse strand, counting down.
CAGAGTGGGAACTCGGTGCAGAATGGGAACTCGGTGCAGAGTGGGAATTCGGTGCAGTTTCCTTAATCTCCCCAGGTTGGCGAGGACAGCGTCAGGTTAGTCACGTCCGATGATATTAAAGCATGGATGAGGATTTCAGCAGAGGGTGAGCAGAGGCATACATTCAGGGTCTTAGGCTCCACTCGATTGAGGGGACCAGCTTGTGTTTTGGGTTAACAGGGAGCTGCCCCAAATAGCTGAGCAGCAATTACCTGTCAATCTCCTGAAGCTGGATTAGCAGGAAAGAGGTGTTGATTATCTGGTGTGAGTCATCCCAGACAGTCGCAGCTCTATTGAAGTAAAGGGCTTCAAAGCGCACTCACAGTGAGCTTTGCGCACGAGCAATGGGGGAGAGGCCACAGGCAGAGGGAGTTTTAAACTAGGGAATTCAGTGCAGAGTGGGGACTCGGTGCAGAGTGGGGAATTCGGTGCAGAGTGGGGACTCGGTGCAGAGCGGGGACTCGGTGCAGAGTGGGGACTCGGTGCAGAGTGGGAACTCGGTGCAGAGTGGGGAACTCGGTGCAGAGTGGGGAATTCGGTGCAGAGTGGGGAATTCGGTGCAGAGCGGGGACTCGGTGCAGAGTGGGGAACTCGGTGCAGAGCGGGGACACGGTGCAGAGTGGGGACTCGGTGCAGAGATGGGACTCGGAGCAGAGTGGGGACTCGGTGCAGAGTGGGGAACACGGTGCACAGTGGGAACTCGGTGCAGAGTGGGGAATTCGGTGCAGAGCGGGGACTCGGTGCAGAGTGGGGAACTCGGTGCAGAGTGGGAACTCGGTGCAGAGTGGGAAATTCGGTGCAGAGTGGGGACTCGGTGCAGAGTGGGGAACTCGGTGCAGAGTGGGGAACTCGGTGAAGAGCGGGAACTCGGTGCAGAGTGGGGAATTCGGTGCAGAGCGGGGACTCGGTGCAGAGCGGGGACTCGGTGCAGAGCGGGGACTCGGTGCAGAGTGGGAATTCAGTACAGAGTGGGAACCCGGTGAAGAGTGGGAATTTGGTGCAGAGTGGGAACTCGGTGCAGAGTGGGAACTCGGTGCAGAGTGGGAACTCGGTGCAGAGTGGGAATTCGGTGCAGAGTGGGAACCCGGTGCAGAGTGGGAACTCGGTGCAGAGTGGGGAACTCGGTGCAGAGCGGGAACTCGGTGCAGAGTGGGAACTCGGTGCAGAGTGGGGACTCGGTGCAGAGCTGGGACTCGGTGCAGAGCTGGGACTCGGTGCAGAGCTGGGACTCGGTGCAGAGTGGGAACTCGGTGCAGAGTGGGAACTCGGTGCAGAGCGGGAACTCGGTGCAGAGTGGGAACTCGGTGCAGAATGGGAACTCGGTGAAGAGCGGGGACTCGGTGCAGAGTGGGAGTTCGGAGCAGAGTGGGAACTCGGTGCAGAGCGGGAACTCGGTGCAGAGCGGGGACTCGGTGCAGAGTGGGAACTCGGTGCAGAGTGGGGACTCGGTGCAGAGTAGGAATTCGGTGCAGAGTGGGGATTTCGGTGCAGAGTGGGGACTCGGTGAAGAGCGGGGACTCGGTGCAGAGTGGGGACTCGGTGCAGAGTGGGAACTCGGTGCAGAGTGGGGACTCGGTGCAGAGTGGGGACTCGGAGCAGAGTGGGGACTCGGTGCAGAGTGGGGAACACGGTGCAGAGTGGGAACTCGGTGCAGAGTGGGGAATTCGGTGCAGTGCGGGGACTCGGTGCAGAGTGGGGAACTCGGTGCAGAGTGGGAACTCGGTGCAGAGTGGGAATTTGGTGCAGAGTGGGAACTCGGTGCAGAGTGGGAACTCGGTGCAGAGTGGGAACTCGGTGCAGAGTGGGAATTCGGTGCAGAGTGGGAACCCGGTGCAGAGTGGGAACTCGGTGCAGAGTGGGGAACTCGGTGCAGAGTGGGAACTCGGTGCAGAGCGGGAACTCGGTGCAGAGTGGGAACTCGGTGCAGAGTGGGAACTCGGTGCAGAGCGGGAACTCGGTGCAGAGTGGCAACTCGGTGCAGAATGGGAACTCGGTGAAGAGCGGGGACTCGGTGCAGAGTGGGAGTTCGGAGCAGAGTGGGAACTCGGTGCAGAGCGGGGACTCGGTGCAGAGTGGGAACTCGGTGCAGAGTGGGGACTCGGTGCAGAGTGGGAATTCGGTGCAGAGTGGGGATTTCGGTGCAGAGTGGGGACTCGGTGAAGAGCGGGGACTCGGTGCAGAGTGGGAATTCGGTTCAGAGTGGGAACTCGGTGCAGAGTGGGGACTCGGTGCAGAGTGGGGACTCGGTGCAGAGTGGGGACTCGGTGCAGAGTGGGGACTCGGTGCAGAGTGGGAACTCGGTGCAGAGTGGGTATTCGGTGCAGAGTGGGGAATTTGGTGCAGAGTGGGGACTCGGTGAAGAGCGGGGACTCGGTGCAGAGTGGGAATTCGGTTCAGAGTGGGAACTCGGTGCAGAGCGTGGACTCAGTGCAGAGCGTGAATTCGGTGCAGAGCATGGACTCGGTGCAGAGTGGGGAATTCGGTGCAGAGTGGGGACTCGGTGCAGAGCGGGGACTCGGTGCAGAGTGGGAACTCGGTGCAGAGTGGGAACTCGGTGCAGAGTGGGAACTCGGTGCAGAGTGGGAATTCGGTGCAGAGCGTGGACTCGGTGCAGAGTGGGGAAATCAGTGCAGAGTGGGGACTCGCTGCAGAGAGGGGAATTCAGTGCAGAGTGGGGAATTCGGTGCAGAGCGTGGACTCGGTGCAGAGTAGGGAATTCAGTGCAGAGTGGGGAATTCGGTGCAGAGTGGGAACACGGTGCAGAGTGGGGAATTCGGTGCAGAGTGGGGAACTCGGTGCAGAGCGGGGACTCGGTGCAGAGTGGGGACTCGGTGCAGAGTGGGGAATTCAGGGCAGAGTGGGGAATTCGGTGCAGAGTGGGAACACGGTGCAGAGTGGGGAATTCGGTGCAGAGTGGGGAATTCGGTGCAGAGCGGGGACTCGGTGCAGAGTGGGGACTCGGTGCAGAGCTAGGACTCGGTGCAGTGTGGGAACTCGGTGCAGAGTGGGAACTCGGTGCAGAGCGGGAACTCGGTGCAGAGTGGGAACTCGGTGCAGAATGGGAACTCGGTGAAGAGCGGGGACTTGGTGCAGAGTGGCAGTTCGGAGCAGAGTGGGAACTCGGTGCAGAGCGGGGACTCGGTGCAGAGTGGGAACTCGGTGTTGAGCGGGGACTCGGTGCAGAGTGGGGACTCGGTGCAGAGTGGGAACTCGATGCAGAGTGGGAATTCGGTGCAGAGTGGGGATTTCGGTGCAGAGTGGGGACTCGGTGAAGAGCGGGGACTCGGTGCAGAGTGGGAATTCGGTTCAGAGTGGGGACTCGGTGAAGAGCGGGAACTCGGTGCAGAGTGGGGAACTCGGTGAAGAGCGGGAACTCGGTGCAGAGTGGGAATTCGGTGCAGAGCGGGGACTCGGTGCAGAGCGGGGACTCGGTGCAGAGCGGGGACTCGGTGCAGAGTGGGAATTCAGTACAGAGTGGGAACCCGGTGCAGAGTGGGAATTTGGTGCAGAGTGGGAACTCGGTGCAGAGTGGGAACTTGGTGCAGAGTGGGAACTCGGTGCAGAGTGGGAATTCGGTGCAGAGTGGGAACCCGGTGCAGAGTGGGGAACTCGGTGCAGAGTGGGAACTCGGTGCAGAGCGGGAACTCGGTGCAGTGTGGGAACTCGGTGCAGAGTGGGAACTCGGTGCAGAGTGGGAACTCGGTGCAGAGTGGGGACTCGGTGCAGAGCTGGGACTCGGTGCAGAGTGGGAACTCGGTGCAGAGTGGGAACTCGGTGCAGAGCGGGAACTCGGTGCAGAGTGGGAACTCGGTGCAGAATGGGAACTCGGTGAAGAGCGGGGACTCGGTGCAGAGTGGGAGTTCGGAGCAGAGTGGGAATTCGGTTCAGAGTGGGAACTCGGTGAAGAGCGGGAACTCGGTGCAGAGTGGGGACTCGGTGCAGAGTGGGGACTCGGTGCAGAGTGGGGACTCGGTGCAGAGTGGGTATTCGGTGCAGAGTGGGGAATTCGGTGCAGAGCGGGGAATTCGGTGCAGAGTGGGGACTCGGTGAAGAGCGGGGACTCGGTGCAGAGTGGGAATTCGGTTCAGAGTGGGAACTCGGTGCAGAGCGTGGACTCAGTGCAGAGTGGGGAATTCGGTGCAGAGCGTGGACTCGGTGCAGAGTCGGGAATTCGGTGCAGAGTGGGGACTCGGTGCAGAGCGGGGACTCGGTGCAGAGTGGGAACTCGGTGCAGAGTGGGAACTCGGTGCAGAGTGGGAACTCGGTGCAGAGTGGGAATTCGGTGCACAGCGTGGACTCGGTGCAGAGTGGGAACTCGGTGCAGAGCGGGGACTCGGTGCAGAGTGGGGAAATCAGTGCAGAGTGGGGAATTCGGTGCAGAGTGGGAACACGGTGCAGAGTGGGGAATTCGGTGCAGAGCGTGGACTCGGTGCAGAGTGGGGAATTCAGTGCAGAGTGGGGAATTCGGTGCAGAGCGGGGACTCGGTGCAGAGTGGGGAATTCGGTGCAGAGTGGGAACTCGGTGCAGAGCGTGGACCCGGTGCAGAGTGGGGAATTCAGTGCAGAGTGGGGACTCGGTGCAGAGTGGGGACTCGGTGCAGAGTGGGGACTCGGTGCAGAGCGGGGACTCGGTGCAGAGTGGGAACTCGGTGCAGAGTGGGGACTCGGTGCAGAGTGGGGACTCGGTGCAGATTGGGAACTCGGTGCAGAGCGGGGACTCGGTGCAGAGTGGGGACTCGGTGCAGAGTGGGAACTCGGTGCAGAGTGGGTATTCGGTGCAGAGTGGGGAATTTGGTGCAGAGTGGGGACTCGGTGAAGAGCGGGGACTCGGTGCAGAGTGGGAATTCGGTTCAGAGTGGGAACTCGGTGCAGAGCGTGGACTCAGTGCAGAGCGTGAATTCGGTGCAGAGCATGGACTCGGTGCAGAGTGGGGAATTCGGTGCAGAGTGGGGACTCGGTGCAGAGCGGGGACTCAGTGCAGAGTGGGAACTCGGTGCAGAGTGGGAACTCAGTGCAGAGTGGGAACTCGGTGCAGAGTGGGAATTCGGTGCAGAGCGTGGACTCGGTGCAGAGTGGGGAAATCAGTGCAGAGTGGGGACTCGCTGCAGAGAGGGGAATTCAGTGCAGAGTGGGGAATTCGGTGCAGAGCGTGGACTCGGTGCAGAGTAGGGAATTCAGTGCAGAGTGGGGAATTCGGTGCAGAGTGGGAACACGGTGCAGAGTGGGGAATTCGGTGCAGAGTGGGGAACTCGGTGCAGAGCGGGGACTCGGTGCAGAGTGGGGACTCGGTGCAGAGTGGGGAATTCAGGGCAGAGTGGGGAATTCGGTGCAGAGTGGGAACACGGTGCAGAGTGGGGAATTCGGTGCAGAGTGGGGAATTCGGTGCAGAGCGGGGACTCGGTGCAGAGTGGGGACTCGGTGCAGAGCTAGGACTCGGTGCAGTGTGGGAACTCGGTGCAGAGTGGGAACTCGGTGCAGAGCGGGAACTCGGTGCAGAGTGGGAACTCGGTGCAGAATGGGAACTCGGTGAAGAGCGGGGACTTGGTGCAGAGTGGCAGTTCGGAGCAGAGTGGGAACTCGGTGCAGAGCGGGGACTCGGTGCAGAGTGGGAACTCGGTGTTGAGCGGGGACTCGGTGCAGAGTGGGGACTCGGTGCAGAGCGGGGACTCGGTGCAGAGTGGGGAAATCAGTGCAGAGTGGGGAATTCGGTGCAGAGTGGGAACACGGTGCAGAGTGGGGAATTCGGTGCAGAGCGTGGACTCGGTGCAGAGTGGGGAATTCAGTGCAGAGTGGGGAATTCGGTGCAGAGCGGGGACTCGGTGCAGAGTGGGGAATTCGGTGCAGAGTGGGAACTCGGTGCAGAGCGTGGACCCGGTGCAGAGTGGGGTATTCAGTGCAGAGTGGGGACTCGGTGCAGAGTGGGGACTCGGTGCAGAGTGGGGACTCGGTGCAGAGCGGGGACTCGGTGCAGAGTGGGAACTCGGTGCAGAGTGGGGACTCGGTGCAGAGTGGGGACTCGGTGCAGATTGGGAACTCGGTGCAGAGCGGAGACTCGGTGCAGAGTGGGGACTCGGTGCAGAGTGGGAACTCGGTGCAGAGTGGGTATTCGGTGCAGAGTGGGGAATTTGGTGCAGAGTGGGGACTCGGTGAAGAGCGGGGACTCGGTGCAGAGTGGGAATTCGGTTCAGAGTGGGAACTCGGTGCAGAGCGTGGACTCAGTGCAGAGCGTGAATTCGGTGCAGAGCATGGACTCGGTGCAGAGTGGGGAATTCGGTGCAGAGTGGGGACTCGGTGCAGAGCGGGGACTCGGTGCAGAGTGGGAACTCGGTGCAGAGTGGGAACTCGGTGCAGAGTGGGAACTCGGTGCAGAGTGGGAATTCGGTGCAGAGCGTGGACTCGGTGCAGAGTGGGGAAATCAGTGCAGAGTGGGGACTCGCTGCAGAGAGGGGAATTCAGTGCAGAGTGGGGAATTCGGTGCAGAGCGTGGACTCGGTGCAGAGTAGGGAATTCAGTGCAGAGTGGGGAATTCGGTGCAGAGTGGGAACACGGTGCAGAGTGGGGAATTCGGTGCAGAGTGGGGAACTCGGTGCAGAGCGGGGACTCGGTGCAGAGTGGGGACTCGGTGCAGAGTGGGGAATTCAGGGCAGAGTGGGGAATTCGGTGCAGAGTGGGAACACGGTGCAGAGTGGGGAATTCGGTGCAGAGTGGGGAATTCGGTGCAGAGCGGGGACTCGGTGCAGAGTGGGGACTCGGTGCAGAGCTAGGACTCGGTGCAGTGTGGGAACTCGGTGCAGAGTGGGAACTCGGTGCAGAGCGGGAACTCGGTGCAGAGTGGGAACTCGGTGCAGAATGGGAACTCGGTGAAGAGCGGGGACTTGGTGCAGAGTGGCAGTTCGGAGCAGAGTGGGAACTCGGTGCAGAGCGGGGACTCGGTGCAGAGTGGGAACTCGGTGTTGAGCGGGGACTCGGTGCAGAGTGGGGACTCGGTGCAGAGTGGGAACTCGGTGCAGAGTGGGAACTCGGTGCAGAGCGGGGACTCGGTGCAGAGTGGGAACTCGGTGTTGAGCGGGGACTCGGTGCAGAGTGGGGACTCGGTGAAGAGCGGGAACTCGGTGCAGAGTGGGGAACTCGGTGAAGAGCGGGAACTCGGTGCAGAGTGGGAATTCGGTGCAGAGCGGGGACTCGGTGCAGAGCGGGGACTCGGTGCAGAGCGGGGACTCGGTGCAGAGTGGGAATTCAGTACAGAGTGGGAACCCGGTGCAGAGTGGGAATTTGGTGCAGAGTGGGAACTCGGTGCAGAGTGGGAACTTGGTGCAGAGTGGGAACTCGGTGCAGAGTGGGAATTCGGTGCAGAGTGGGAACCCGGTGCAGAGTGGGAACTCGGTGCAGAGTGGGGAACTCGGTGCAGAGTGGGAACTCGGTGCAGAGCGGGAACTCGGTGCAGTGTGGGAACTCGGTGCAGAGTGGGAACTCGGTGCAGAGTGGGAACTCGGTGCAGAGTGGGGACTCGGTGCAGAGCTGGGACTCGGTGCAGAGTGGGAACTCGGTGCAGAGTGGGAACTCGGTGCAGAGCGGGAACTCGGTGCAGAGTGGGAACTCGGTGCAGAATGGGAACTCGGTGAAGAGCGGGGACTCGGTGCAGAGTGGGAGTTCGGAGCAGAGTGGGAATTCGGTTCAGAGTGGGGACTCGGTGCAGAGTGGGTATTCGGTGCAGAGTGGGGAATTCGGTGCAGAGCGGGGAATTCGGTGCAGAGTGGGGACTCGGTGAAGAGCGGGGACTCGGTGCAGAGTGGGGACTCGGTGCAGAGCGTGGACTCAGTGCAGAGTGGGGAATTCGGTGCAGAGCGTGGACTCGGTGCAGAGTCGGGAATTCGGTGCAGTGTGGGGACTCGGTGCAGAGCGGGGAATTCGGTTCAGAGTGGGAACTCGGTGCAGAGCGTGGACTCAGTGCAGAGTGGGGAATTCGGTGCAGAGCGTGGACTCGGTGCAGAGTCGGGAATTCGGTGCAGTGTGGGGACTCGGTGCAGAGCGGGGACTCGGTGCAGAGTGGGAACTCGGTGCAGAGTGGGAACTCGGTGCAGAGTGGGAACTCGGTGCAGAGTGGGAATTCGGTGCACAGCGTGGACTCGGTGCAGAGTGGGAACTCGGTGCAGAGCGGGGACTCGGTGCAGAGTGGGGAAATCAGTGCAGAGTGGGGAATTCGGTGCAGAGTGGGAACACGGTGCAGAGTGGGGAATTCGGTGCAGAGCGTGGACTCGGTGCAGAGTGGGGAATTCAGTGCAGAGTGGGGAATTCGGTGCAGAGCGGGGACTCGGTGCAGAGTGGGGAATTCGGTGCAGAGTGGGAACTCGGTGCAGAGCGTGGACCCGGTGCAGAGTGGGGAATTCAGTGCAGAGTGGGGACTCGGTGCAGAGTGGGGACTCGGTGCAGAGTGGGGACTCGGTGCAGAGCGGGGACTCGGTGCAGAGTGGGAACTCGGTGCAGAGTGGGGACTCGGTGCAGAGTGGAGACTCGGTGCAGATTGGGAACTCGGTGCAGAGCGGGGACTCGGTGCAGAGTGGGGAATTCAGTGCAGAGTGGGAACTCGGTGCAGAGCGGGGACTCGGTGCAGAGTGGGGAATTCGGTCCAGAGCGGGAAGAGGAGCTCTTTGATTTTTCTCCTTGCTTTGTAGTTTGTAAATCTTCAGATAAGTGCCTTGCCCTGCTGCAGCCGAGGCTACAAGGGAGAGAGCTGATTGGTAAACAGTGGGCAAGGTCAGAAGTCTTTCCAACTTGTAAAACTCATAATTTGAAAATATGTTTTGTGGTTTTTAATCTGTGAGGGCTCTTATTGGGAGTAATGAGAGCAAGCAAAGACGAGCCAGAGAGAATTGGATTCAATCTAATGTCAAGCATCTTCCAAAGCTTTAATTTCAAAGGGTAAATTATAGCAGCAGAGCTCAAAGCCTTGGTTTGCTCTTCTTGCTCCATGTGGGAAGCCAGGAACATTTCCAGTACCTGGGGCCAGCATGTGTGCAGTAAGTGTCTCCAAATACAGCTCCTGGAAACCTAGGTTACAGGGCTGGAGCGGTGGCTGGGACTCTGTGGGGCATCTGTGAGACGGAGTGTGTCGTGGATAGCACGTATGGAGAGGTGGTCACACCGCAGGCTCAGACCCCGCAGGCAGGAAGGGAATGGGTGACCACCAGACAGAGCAAGAGAGCGAGGCAGGAAGTGCAGGAATCTCCTGTGGCCATTCCCCTGCAGAACAGGTATACCGCTTTGGATACTGTTGAGGGGAACGGCCTCTCAGGGAAAACAGCAACAGCCAAACTTGTGGCACCATGGTCGGTTCCGCTGCAGAGGGGAGGGGTAAAAAGGGAGAGAATGCAATCGTTACAGGGGATTCAATTGTAAGGGGAATAGACAGGCATTTCTGTGGCCGCAAACATGACTCCAGGATGGTGCGTTGCCTCCCTAGTGCTAGGGTCAAGGATGTCTCGGAGTGGGTACAGGACATTCTGGCGGGGGGGGGTGAACAGCCAGTGGCCGTGGTATACATCGGTACAAACGACATCGGCACCAACGACATAGGTTAAAAAAAGGGATGAGGTCCTAAAAGCAGAATATAGGGAGTTAGGAAGAAAGTTGAGAGGGCGGCAAGGGGGCGCAGTGGTTAGCACTGCTGCCTCACGCAGCTAAGGACCCGGGTTTGATCCTGGCCCCGCGTCACTGTTCGTGTGGAGTTTACACTGTCCCCATCAAACACTCCCAGGACAGGTACAGCACGGGGTTAGATACAGAGTAAAGCTCCCTATACACTGTCCCCATCAAACTCTCCCAGGACAGGTACAGCACGGGGTTAGATACAGAGTAAAGCTCCCTCTACACTGTCCCCATCAAACACTCCCAGGACAGGCACAGCACGGGGTTAGATACAGAGTAAAGCTCCCTCTACACTGTCCCCATCAAACACTCCCAGGACAGATACAGCACGGGGTTAGATACAGAGTAAAGCTCCCTCTACACTGTTCCCCCATCAAACACTCCCAGGACAGGTACAGCACGGGGTTAGATACAGAGTAAAGCTCCCTCTACACTGACCCATCAAACACTCCCAGGACAGGTACAGCACGGGGTTAGATACAGAGTAAAGCTCCCTCTACACTCTCCCCATCAAACACTCCCAGGACAGGTACAGCACGGGGTTAGATACAGAGTAAAGCTCCCTCTACACTGTCCCCATCAAACACTCCCAGGACAGGTACAGCACGGGGTTAGATACAGAGTAAAGCTCCCTCTACACTGTCCCCATCAAACACTCCCAGGACAGGTACAGCACGGGGTTAGATACAGAGTAAAGCTCCCTCTACACTGTCCCCATCAAACACTCCCAGGACAGGTACAGCACGGGGTTAGATACAGAGTAAAGCTCCCTCTACACTGTCCCCATCAAACACTCCCAGGACAGGTACAGCATGGGGTTAGATACAGAGTAAAGCTCCCTCTACACTGTCCCCATCAAACACTCCCAGGACAGGTACAGCACGGGGTTAGATAACAGAGTAAAGCTCCCTCTACACTGTCCCCATCAAACACTCCCAGGACAGGTACAGCACGGGTTAGATACAGAGTAAAGCTCCCTCTACACTGTCCCCATCAAACACTCCCAGGACAGGTACAGCACGTGGTTAGACACAGAGTAAAGCTCCCTCTACTCTGTCCCCATCAAACACTCCCAGGACAGGTACAGCACGGGGTTAGATACAGAGTAAAGCTCCCTCTACACTGTCCCCATCAAACACTCCCAGGACAGGTGCAGCACTTGGTTAGATACAGAGTAAAGCTCCCTCTACACTGTCCCCATCAAACACTCCCAGGACAGATACAGCACGGGGTTAGATACAGAGGAAAGCTCCCTCTACACTGTTCCCCCATCAAACACTCCCAGGACAGGTACAGCACGGGGTTAGATACAGAGTAAAGCTCCCTCTACACTGACCCATCAAACACTCCCAGGACAGGTACAGCACGGGGTTAGATACAGAGTAAAGCTCCCTCTACACTCTCCCCATCAAACACTCCCAGGACAGGTACAGCACGGGGTTAGATACAGAGTAAAGCTCCCTCTACACTGTCCCCATCAAACACTCCCAGGACAGGTACAGCACGGGGTTAGATACAGAGTAAAGCTCCCTCTACACTGTCCCCATCAAACACTCCCAGGACAGGTACAGCACGGGGTTAGATACAGAGTAAAGCTCCCTCTACACTGTCCCCATCAAACACTCCCAGGACAGGTACAGCACGGGGTTAGATACAGAGTAAAGCTCCCTCTACACTGTCCCCATCAAACACTCCCAGGACAGGTACAGCATGGGGTTAGATACAGAGTAAAGCTCCCTCTACACTGTCCCCATCAAACACTCCCAGGACAGGTACAGCACGGGGTTAGATACAGAGTAAAGCTCCCTCTACACTGTCCCCATCAAACACTCCCAGGACAGGTACAGCACGGGGTTAGATACAGAGTAAAGCTCCCTCTACACTGTCCCCATCAAACACTCCCAGGACAGGTACAGCATGGGGTTAGATACAGAGTAAAGCTCCCTCTACACTGTCCCCATCAAACACTCCCAGGACAGGTACAGCACGGGGTTAGATAACAGAGTAAAGCTCCCTCTACACTGTCCCCATCAAACACTCCCAGGACAGGTACAGCACGGGTTAGATACAGAGTAAAGCTCCCTCTGCACTGTCCCCATCAAACACTCCCAGGACAGGTACAGCACGTGGTTAGACACAGAGTAAAGCTCCCTCTACTCTGTCCCCATCAAACACTCCCAGGACAGGTACAGCACGGGGTTAGATACAGAGTAAAGCTCCCTCTACACTGTCCCCATCAAACACTCCCAGGACAGGTGCAGCACTTGGTTAGATACAGAGTAAAGCTCCCTCTACACTGTCCCCATCAAACACTCCCAGGATAGGTACAGCACGGGGTTAGATACAGAGTAAAGCTCCCTCTACACTCTCCCCATCAAACACTCCCAGGACAGGTACAGCACGGGGTTAGATACAGAGTAAAGCTCCCTCTACACTGTCCCCATCAAACACTCCCAGGACAGGTACAGCACGGGGTTAGATACAGAGTAAAGCTCCCTCTACACTGTCCCCATCAAACACTCCCAGGACAGGTACAGCACGGGGTTAGATACAGAGTAAAGCTCCCTCTACACTGTCCCCATCAAACACTCCCAGGACAGGTACAGCACGGGGTTAGATACAGAGTAAAGCTCCCTCTACACTGTCCCCATCAAACACTCCCAGGACAGGTACAGCACGGGGTTAGATTCAGAGTAAAGCTCCCTCTACACTGTCCCCATCAAACACTCCCAGGACAGGTACAGCACGGGGTTAGATACAGAGTAAAGCTCCCTCTACACTGTCCCCATCAAACACTCCCAGGACAGGTACAGCACGGGGTTAGATACAGAGTAAAGCTCCCTCTACACTGTCCCCATCAAACACTCCCAGGACAGGTACAGCACGGGGTTAGATACAGAGTAAAGCTCCCTCTACACTGTCCCCATCAAACACTCCCAGGACAGGTACAGCACGGGGTTAGATACAGAGTAAAGCTCCCTCTACACTCTCCCCATCAAACACTCCCAGGACAGGTACAGCACGGGGTTAGATACAGAGTAAAGCTCCCTCTACACTGTCCCCATCAAACACTCCCAGGACAGGTACAGCACGGTGTTACATACAGAGTAAAGCTCCCTCTGCACTGTCCCCATCAAACACTCCCAGGACAGGTACAGCACGGGGTTAGATACAGAGTAAAGCTCCCTCTTCTCTGTCCCCATCAAACACTCCCAGGACAGGTACAGCACGGGGTTAGATACAGAGTAAAGCTCCCTCTACACTCTCCCCATCAAACACTCCCAGGACAGGTACAGCACAGGGTTAGATACAGAGTAAAGCTCCCTCTACACTGTCCCCATCAAACACTCCCAGGACAGGTACAGCACGGGGTTAGATACAGAGTAAAGCTCCCTCTACACTGCCCCATCAAACACTCCCAGGACAGGTACAGCACGGGGTTAGATACAGAGTAAAGCTCCCTCTACACTGTCCCCATCAAACACTCCCAGGACAGGTACAGCACGGGGTTAGATACAGAGTAAAGCTCCCTCTACACTGTCCCCATCAAACACTCCCAGGACAGGTACAGCACGGGGTTAGATACAGAGTAAAGCTCCCTCTACACTGTCCCCATCAAACACTCCCAGGACAGGTACAGCACGGGGTTAGATACAGAGTAAAGCTCCCTCTACACTGTCCCCATCAAACACTCCCAGGACAGGTACAGCATGGGGTTAGATACAGAGTAAAGCTCCCTCCACACTGTCCCCATCAAACACTCCCAGGACAGGTACAGCACGGGGTTAGATAACAGAGTAAAGCTCCCTCTACACTGTCCCCATCAAACACTCCCAGGACAGGTACAGCACGGGTTAGATACAGAGTAAAGCTCCCTCTACACTGTCCCCATCAAACACTCCCAGGACAGGTACAGCACGTGGTTAGACACAGAGTAAAGCTCCCTCTACTCTGTCCCCATCAAACACTCCCAGGACAGGTACAGCACGGGGTTAGATACAGAGTAAAGCTCCCTCTACACTGTCCCCATCAAACACTCCCAGGACAGGTGCAGCACTTGGTTAGATACAGAGTAAAGCTCCCTCTACACTGTCCCCATCAAACACTCCCAGGATAGGTACAGCACGGGGTTAGATACAGAGTAAAGCTCCCTCTACACTCTCCCCATCAAACACTCCCAGGACAGGTACAGCACGGGGTTAGATACAGAGTAAAGCTCCCTCTACACTGTCCCCATCAAACACTCCCAGGACAGGTACAGCACGGGGTTAGATACAGAGTAAAGCTCCCTCTACACTGTCCCCATCAAACACTCCCAGGACAGGTACAGCACGGGGTTAGATACAGAGTAAAGCTCCCTCTACACTGTCCCCATCAAACACTCCCAGGACAGGTACAGCACGGGGTTAGATACAGAGTCAAGCTCCCTCTACACTGTCCCCATCAAACACTCCCAGGACAGGTACAGCACGGGGTTAGATTCAGAGTAAAGCTCCCTCTACACTGTCCCCATCAAACACTCCCAGGACAGGTACAGCACGGGGTTAGATACAGAGTAAAGCTCCCTCTACACTGTCCCCATCAAACACTCCCAGGACAGGTACAGCACGGGGTTAGATACAGAGTAAAGCTCCCTCTACACTGTCCCCACCAAACACTCCCAGGACAGGTACAGCACGGGGTTAGATACAGAGTAAAGCTCCCTCTACACTGTCCCCATCAAACACTCCCAGGACAGGTACAGCACGGGGTTAGATACAGAGTAAAGCTCCCTCTACACTCTCCCCATCAAACACTCCCAGGACAGGTACAGCACGGGGTTAGATACAGAGTAAAGCTCCCTCTACACTGTCCCCATCAAACACTCCCAGGACAGGTACAGCACGGGGTTACATACAGAGTAAAGCTCCCTCTGCACTGTCCCCATCAAACACTCCCAGGACAGGTACAGCACGGGGTTAGATACAGAGTAAAGCACCCTCTACACTGTCCCCATCAAACACTCCCAGGACAGGTACAGCACGGGGTTAGATACAGAGTAAAGCTCCCTCTACACTCTCCCCATCAAACACTCCCAGGACAGGTACAGCACAGGGTTAGTTACAGAGTAAAGCTCCCTCTACACTGTCCCCATCAAACACTCCCAGGACAGGTACAGCACGGGGTTAGATACAGAGTAAAGCTCCCTCTACACTTTCCCCATCAAACACTCCCAGGACAGGTACAGCACGGGGTTAGATACAGAGTAAAGCTCCCTCTACACTGTCCCCATCAAACACTCCCAGGACAGGTACAGCACGGGGTTAGATTCAGAGTAAAGCTCCCTCTACACTGTCCCCATCAAACACTCCCAGGACAGGTACAGCACGGGGTTAGATACAGAGTAAAGCTCCCTCTACACTGTCCCCATCAAACACTCCCAGGACAGGTACAGCACGGGGTTAGATACAGAGTAAAGCTCCCTCTACACTGTCCCCATCAAACACTCCCAGGACAGGTACAGCACGGGGTTAGATACAGAGTAAAGCTCCCTCTACTCTGTCCCCATCAAACACTCCCAGGACAGGTACAGCACGGGGTTAGATACAGAGTAAAGCTCCCTCTACACTCTCCCCATCAAACACTCCCAGGACAGATACAGCACGGGGTTAGATACAGAGTAAAGCTCCCTCTACACTGTCCCCATCAAACACTCCCAGGACAGGTACAGCACGGGGTTACATACAGTGTAAAGCTCCCTCTGCACTGTCCCAATCAAACACTCCCAGGACAGGTACAGCACGGGGTTAGATACAGAGTAAAGCTCCCTCTACACTGTCCCCATCAAACACTCCCAGGACAGGTACAGCACGGGGTTAGATACAGAGTAAAGCTCCCTCTACACTCTCCCCATCACACACTCCCAGGACAGGTACAGCACAGGGTTAGTTACAGAGTAAAGCTCCCTCTACACTGTCCCCATCAAACACTCCCAGGACAGGTACAGCACGGGGTTAGATACAGAGTAAAGCTCCCTCTACACTGTCCCCATCAAACACTCCCAGGACAGGTACAGCAGGGGGTTAGATACAGAGTAAAGCTGCCTCTACACTGTCCCCATCAAACACTCCCAGGACAGGTACAGCACGGGGTTAGATACAGAGTAAAGCTCCCTCTACACTCTCCCCATCAAACACTCCCAGGACAGGTACAGCACGGGGTTAGATACAGAGTAAAGCTCCCTCTACACTGTCCCCATCAAACACTCCCAGGACAGGTACAGCACGGGGTTAGATACAGAGTAAAGCTCCCTCTACACTGTCCCCATCAAACACTCCCAGGACAGGTACAGCACGGGGTTAGATACAGAGTAAAGCTCCCTCTACACTGTCCCCATCAAACACTCCCAGGACAGGTACAGCACGGGGTTAGAAAAAGAGTAAAGCTCCCTCTACACTGTCCCCATCAAACACTCCCAGGACAGGTACAGCACGGGGTTAGATACAGAGTAAAGCTCCCTCTACACTGTCCCCATCAAACACTCCCAGGACAGGTACAGCACGGGGTTAGATACAGAGTAAAGCTCCCTCTACACTGTCCCCATCAAACACTCCCAGGACAGGTACAGCACGGGGTTAGATACAGAGTAAAGCTCCCTCTACACTGTCCCCATCAAACACTCCCAGGACAGGTACAGCACGGGGTTAGATTCAGAGTAAAGCTCCCTCTACACTGTCCCCATCAAACACTCCCAGGACAGGTACAGCACGGGGTTAGATACAGAGTAAAGCTCCCTCTACACTGTCCCCATCAAACACTCCCAGGACAGGTACAGCACGGGGTTAGATACAGAGTAAAGCTCCCTCTACACTGTCCCCATCAAACACTCCCAGGACAGGTACAGCACGGGGTTAGATACAGAGTAAAGCTCCCTCTACACTCTCCCCATCAAACACTCCCAGGACAGGTACAGCACGGGGTTAGATACAGAGTAAAGCTCCCTCTACACTGTCCCCATCAAACACTCCCAGGACAGGTACAGCACGGGGTTACATACAGAGTAAAGCTCCCTCTGCACTGTCCCCATCAAACACTCCCAGGACAGGTACAGCACGGGGTTAGATACAGAGTAAAGCACCCTCTACACTGTCCCCATCAAACACTCCCAGGACAGGTACAGCACGGGGTTAGATACAGAGTAAAGCTCCCTCTACACTCTCCCCATCAAACACTCCCAGGACAGGTACAGCACAGGGTTAGTTACAGAGTAAAGCTCCCTCTACACTGTCCCCATCAAACACTCCCAGGACAGGTACAGCACGGGGTTAGATACAGAGTAAAGCTCCCTCTACACTGTCCCCATCAAACACTCCCAGGACAGGTACAGCACGGGGTTAGATACAGAGTAAAGCTCCCTCTACACTGTCCCCATCAAACACTCCCAGGACAGGTACAGCACGGGGTTAGATTCAGAGTAAAGCTCCCTCTACACTGTCCCCATCAAACACTCCCAGGACAGGTACAGCACGGGGTTAGATACAGAGTAAAGCTCCCTCTACACTGTCCCCATCAAACACTCCCAGGACAGGTACAGCACGGGGTTAGATACAGAGTAAAGCTCCCTCTACACTGTCCCCATCAAACACTCCCAGGACAGGTACAGCACGGGGTTAGATACAGAGTAAAGCTCCCTCTACTCTGTCCCCATCAAACACTCCCAGGACAGGTACAGCACGGGGTTAGATACAGAGTAAAGCTCCCTCTACACTCTCCCCATCAAACACTCCCAGGACAGATACAGCACGGGGTTAGATACAGAGTAAAGCTCCCTCTACACTGTCCCCATCAAACACTCCCAGGACAGGTACAGCACGGGGTTACATACAGTGTAAAGCTCCCTCTGCACTGTCCCAATCAAACACTCCCAGGACAGGTACAGCACGGGGTTAGATACAGAGTAAAGCTCCCTCTACACTGTCCCCATCAAACACTCCCAGGACAGGTACAGCACGGGGTTAGATACAGAGTAAAGCTCCCTCTACACTCTCCCCATCACACACTCCCAGGACAGGTACAGCACAGGGTTAGTTACAGAGTAAAGCTCCCTCTACACTGTCCCCATCAAACACTCCCAGGACAGGTACAGCACGGGGTTAGATACAGAGTAAAGCTCCCTCTACACTGTCCCCATCAAACACTCCCAGGACAGGTACAGCAGGGGGTTAGATACAGAGTAAAGCTGCCTCTACACTGTCCCCATCAAACACTCCCAGGACAGGTACAGCACGGGGTTAGATACAGAGTAAAGCTCCCTCTACACTCTCCCCATCAAACACTCCCAGGACAGGTACAGCACGGGGTTAGATACAGAGTAAAGCTCCCTCTACACTGTCCCCATCAAACACTCCCAGGACAGGTACAGCACGGGGTTAGATACAGAGTAAAGCTCCCTCTACACTGTCCCCATCAAACACTCCCAGGACAGGTACAGCACGGGGTTAGATACAGAGTAAAGCTCCCTCTACACTGTCCCCATCAAACACTCCCAGGACAGGTACAGCACGGGGTTAGAAAAAGAGTAAAGCTCCCTCTACACTGTCCCCATCAAACACTCCCAGGACAGGTACAGCACGGGGTTAGATACAGA
This sequence comes from Scyliorhinus torazame, assembly GCF_047496885.1. NCBI lineage: Eukaryota > Metazoa > Chordata > Chondrichthyes > Carcharhiniformes > Scyliorhinidae > Scyliorhinus > Scyliorhinus torazame. The sequence continues at coordinate 5,525,672 of NC_092730.1, read as the reverse complement.
GTAAAGCTCCCTCTACACTGTCCCCATCAAACACTCCCAGGACAGGTACAGCACGGGGTTAGATACAGAGTAAAGCTCCCTCTACACTGTCCCCATCAAACACTCCCAGGACAGGTACAGCACGGGGTTAGATACAGAGTAAAGCTCCCTCTACACTGTCCCCATCAAACACTCCCAGGACAGGTACAGCACGGGGTTAGATTCAGAGTAAAGCTCCCTCTACACTGTCCCCATCAAACACTCCCAGGACAGGTACAGCACGGGGTTAGATACAGAGTAAAGCTCCCTCTACACTGTCCCCATCAAACACTCCCAGGACAGGTACAGCACGGGGTTAGATACAGAGTAAAGCTCCCTCTACACTGTCCCCATCAAACACTCCCAGGACAGGTACAGCACGGGGTTAGATACAGAGTAAAGCTCCCTCTACACTGTCCCCATCAAACACTCCCAGGACAGGTACAGCACGGGGTTAGATACAGAGTAAAGCTCCCTCTACACTCTCCCCATCAAACACTCCCAGGACAGGTACAGCACGGGGTTAGATACAGAGTAAAGCTCCCTCTACACTGTCCCCATCAAACACTCCCAGGACAGGTACAGCACGGGGTTAGATTCAGAGTAAAGCTCCCTCTACACTGTCCCCATCAAACACTCCCAGGACAGGTACAGCACGGGGTTAGATACAGAGTAAAGCTCCCTCTACACTGTCCCCATCAAACACTCCCAGGACAGGTACAGCACGGGGTTAGATACAGAGTAAAGCTCCCTCTACACTGTCCCCATCAAACACTCCCAGGACAGGTACAGCACGGGGTTAGATACAGAGTAAAGCTCCCTCTACACTGTCCCCATGAAACACTCCCAGGACAGGTACAGCACGGGGTTAGATACAGAGTAAAGCTCCCTCTACACTCTCCCCATCAAACACTCCGAGGACAGATACAGCACGGGGTTAGATACAGAGTAAAGCTCCCTCTACACTGTCCCCATCAAACACTCCCAGGACAGGTACAGCACGGGGTTACATACAGAGTAAAGCTCCCTCTGCACTGTCCCCATCAAACACTCCCAGGACAGGTGCAGCACGGGGTTAGATACAGAGTAAAGCTCCCTCTACACTGTCCCCATCAAACACTCCCAGGACAGGTACAGCACGGGGTTAGATACAGAGTAAAGCTCCCTCTACACTCTCCCCATCACACACTCCCAGGACAGGTACAGCACAGGGTTAGTTACAGAGTAAAGCTCCCTCTACACTGTCCCCATCAAACACTCCCAGGACAGGTACAGCACGGGGTTAGATACAGAGTAAAGCTCCCTCTACACTGTCCCCATCAAACACTCCCAGGACAGGTACAGCAGGGGGTTAGATACAGAGTAAAGCTGCCTCTACACTGTCCCCATCAAACACTCCCAGGACAGGTACAGCACGGGGTTAGATACAGAGTAAAGCTCCCTCTACACTCTCCCCATCAAACACTCCCAGGACAGGTACAGCACGGGGTTAGATACAGAGTAAAGCTCCCTCTACACTGTCCCCATCAAACACTCCCAGGACAGGTACAGCACGGGGTTAGATCCAGAGTAAAGCTCCCTCTACACTGTCCCCATCAAACACTCCCAGGACAGGTACAGCACGGGGTTAGAAAAAGAGTAAAGCTCCCTCTACACTGTCCCCATCAAACACTCCCAGGACAGGTACAGCACGGGGTTAGATACAGAGTAAAGCTCCCTCTACACTGTCCCCATCAAACACTCCCAGGACAGGTACAGCACGGGTTAGATACAGAGTAAAGCTCCCTCTACTCTGTCCCCATCAAACACTCCCAGGACAGGTACAGCACGGGGTTAGAAAAAGAGTAAAGCTCCCTCTACACTGTCCCCATCAAACACTCCCAGGACAGGTACAGCACGGGGTTAGATACAGAGTAAAGCTCCCTCTACACTGTCCCCATCAAACACTCCCAGGACAGGTACAGCACGGGGTTAGATACAGAGTAAAGCTCCCTCTACTCTGTCCCCATCAAACACTCCCAGGACAGGTACAGCACGGGGTTAGATTCAGAGTAAAGCTCCCTCTACACTGTCCCCATCAAACACTCCCAGGACAGGTACAGCACGGGGTTAGATACAGAGTAAAGCTCCCTCTACACTGTCTCCATCAAACACTCCCAGGACAGGTACAGCACGGGGTTAGACACAGAGAAAAGCTCCCTCTACACTCTCCCCATCAAACACTCCCAGGACAGGTACAGCACGGGGTTAGATACAGAGTAAAGCTCCCTCTACTCTGTCCCCATCAAACACTCCCAGGACAGACACAGCACGGGGTTAGATACAGAGTAAAGCTCCCTCTACACTGTCCCCATCAAACACTCCCAGGATAGGCACAGCACGCGGTTAGATACAGAGTAAAGCTCCCTCTACACTGTCCCCATCAAACACTCCCAGGACAGGTACAGCACGGGGTTAGAAAAAGAGTAAAGCTCCCTCTACACTCTCCCCATCAAACACTCCCAGGACAGGTACAGCACGGGGTTAGATACAGAGTAAAGCTCCCTCTACACTGTCCCCATCAAACACTCCCAGGACAGGTACAGCACGGGGTTACATACAGAGTAAAGCTCCCTCTGCACTGTCCCCATCAAACACTCCCAGGACAGGTACAGCACGGGGTTAGATACAGAGTAAAGCACCCTCTACACTGTCCCCATCAAACACTCCCAGGACAGGTACAGCACGGGGTTAGATACAGAGTAAAGCTCCCTCTACACTCTCCCCATCAAACACTCCCAGGACAGGTACAGCACAGGGTTAGTTACAGAGTAAAGCTCCCTCTACACTGTCCCCATCAAACACTCCCAGGACAGGTACAGCACGGGGTTAGATACAGAGTAAAGCTCCCTCTACACTGTCCCCATCAAACACTCCCAGGACAGGTACAGCACGGGGTTAGATACAGAGTAAAGCTCCCTCTACACTGTCCCCATCAAACACTCCCAGGACAGGTACAGCACGGGGTTAGATTCAGAGTAAAGCTCCCTCTACACTGTCCCCATCAAACACTCCCAGGACAGGTACAGCACGGGGTTAGATACAGAGTAAAGCTCCCTCTACACTGTCCCCATCAAACACTCCCAGGACAGGTACAGCACGGGGTTAGATACAGAGTAAAGCTCCCTCTACACTGTCCCCATCAAACACTCCCAGGACAGGTACAGCACGGGGTTAGATACAGAGTAAAGCTCCCTCTACTCTGTCCCCATCAAACACTCCCAGGACAGGTACAGCACGGGGTTAGATACAGAGTAAAGCTCCCTCTACACTCTCCCCATCAAACACTCCCAGGACAGATACAGCACGGGGTTAGATACAGAGTAAAGCTCCCTCTACACTGTCCCCATCAAACACTCCCAGGACAGGTACAGCACGGGGTTACATACAGTGTAAAGCTCCCTCTGCACTGTCCCAATCAAACACTCCCAGGACAGGTACAGCACGGGGTTAGATACAGAGTAAAGCTCCCTCTACACTGTCCCCATCAAACACTCCCAGGACAGGTACAGCACGGGGTTAGATACAGAGTAAAGCTCCCTCTACACTCTCCCCATCACACACTCCCAGGACAGGTACAGCACAGGGTTAGTTACAGAGTAAAGCTCCCTCTACACTGTCCCCATCAAACACTCCCAGGACAGGTACAGCACGGGGTTAGATACAGAGTAAAGCTCCCTCTACACTGTCCCCATCAAACACTCCCAGGACAGGTACAGCAGGGGGTTAGATACAGAGTAAAGCTGCCTCTACACTGTCCCCATCAAACACTCCCAGGACAGGTACAGCACGGGGTTAGATACAGAGTAAAGCTCCCTCTACACTCTCCCCATCAAACACTCCCAGGACAGGTACAGCACGGGGTTAGATACAGAGTAAAGCTCCCTCTACACTGTCCCCATCAAACACTCCCAGGACAGGTACAGCACGGGGTTAGATACAGAGTAAAGCTCGCTCTACACTGTCCCCATCAAACACTCCCAGGACAGGTACAGCACGGGGTTAGATACAGAGTAAAGCTCCCTCTACACTGTCCCCATCAAACACTCCCAGGACAGGTACAGCACGGGGTTAGAAAAAGAGTAAAGCTCCCTCTACACTGTCCCCATCAAACACTCCCAGGACAGGTACAGCACGGGGTTAGATACAGAGTAAAGCTCCCTCTACACTGTCCCCATCAAACACTCCCAGGACAGGTACAGCACGGGGTTAGATACAGAGTAAAGCTCCCTCTACACTGTCCCCATCAAACACTCCCAGGACAGGTACAGCACGGGGTTAGATACAGAGTAAAGCTCCCTCTACACTGTCCCCATCAAACACTCCCAGGACAGGTACAGCACGGGGTTAGATTCAGAGTAAAGCTCCCTCTACACTGTCCCCATCAAACACTCCCAGGACAGGTACAGCACGGGGTTAGATACAGAGTAAAGCTCCCTCTACACTGTCCCCATCAAACACTCCCAGGACAGGTACAGCACGGGGTTAGATACAGAGTAAAGCTCCCTCTACACTGTCCCCATCAAACACTCCCAGGACAGGTACAGCACGGGGTTAGATACAGAGTAAAGCTCCCTCTACACTGTCCCCATCAAACACTCCCAGGACAGGTACAGCACGGGGTTAGATACAGAGTAAAGCTCCCTCTACACTCTCCCCATCAAACACTCCCAGGACAGGTACAGCACGGGGTTAGATACAGAGTAAAGCTCCCTCTACACTGTCCCCATCAAACACTCCCAGGACAGGTACAGCACGGGGTTAGATTCAGAGTAAAGCTCCCTCTACACTGTCCCCATCAAACACTCCCAGGACAGGTACAGCACGGGGTTAGATACAGAGTAAAGCTCCCTCTACACTGTCCCCATCAAACACTCCCAGGACAGGTACAGCACGGGGTTAGATACAGAGTAAAGCTCCCTCTACACTGTCCCCATCAAACACTCCCAGGACAGGTACAGCACGGGGTTAGATACAGAGTAAAGCTCCCTCTACACTGTCCCCATGAAACACTCCCAGGACAGGTACAGCACGGGGTTAGATACAGAGTAAAGCTCCCTCTACACTCTCCCCATCAAACACTCCGAGGACAGATACAGCACGGGGTTAGATACAGAGTAAAGCTCCCTCTACACTGTCCCCATCAAACACTCCCAGGACAGGTACAGCACGGGGTTACATACAGAGTAAAGCTCCCTCTGCACTGTCCCCATCAAACACTCCCAGGACAGGTGCAGCACGGGGTTAGATACAGAGTAAAGCTCCCTCTACACTGTCCCCATCAAACACTCCCAGGACAGGTACAGCACGGGGTTAGATACAGAGTAAAGCTCCCTCTACACTCTCCCCATCACACACTCCCAGGACAGGTACAGCACAGGGTTAGTTACAGAGTAAAGCTCCCTCTACACTGTCCCCATCAAACACTCCCAGGACAGGTACAGCACGGGGTTAGATACAGAGTAAAGCTCCCTCTACACTGTCCCCATCAAACACTCCCAGGACAGGTACAGCAGGGGGTTAGATACAGAGTAAAGCTGCCTCTACACTGTCCCCATCAAACACTCCCAGGACAGGTACAGCACGGGGTTAGATACAGAGTAAAGCTCCCTCTACACTCTCCCCATCAAACACTCCCAGGACAGGTACAGCACGGGGTTAGATACAGAGTAAAGCTCCCTCTACACTGTCCCCATCAAACACTCCCAGGACAGGTACAGCACGGGGTTAGATACAGAGTAAAGCTCCCTCTACACTGTCCCCATCAAACACTCCCAGGACAGGTACAGCACGGGGTTAGAAAAAGAGTAAAGCTCCCTCTACACTGTCCCCATCAAACACTCCCAGGACAGGTACAGCACGGGGTTAGATACAGAGTAAAGCTCCCTCTACACTGTCCCCATCAAACACTCCCAGGACAGGTACAGCACGGGTTAGATACAGAGTAAAGCTCCCTCTACTCTGTCCCCATCAAACACTCCCAGGACAGGTACAGCACGGGGTTAGAAAAAGAGTAAAGCTCCCTCTACACTGTCCCCATCAAACACTCCCAGGACAGGTACAGCACGGGGTTAGATACAGAGTAAAGCTCCCTCTACACTGTCCCCATCAAACACTCCCAGGACAGGTACAGCACGGGGTTAGATACAGAGTAAAGCTCCCTCTACTCTGTCCCCATCAAACACTCCCAGGACAGGTACAGCACGGGGTTAGATTCAGAGTAAAGCTCCCTCTACACTGTCCCCATCAAACACTCCCAGGACAGGTACAGCACGGGGTTAGATACAGAGTAAAGCTCCCTCTACACTGTCTCCATCAAACACTCCCAGGACAGGTACAGCACGGGGTTAGACACAGAGAAAAGCTCCCTCTACACTCTCCCCATCAAACACTCCCAGGACAGGTACAGCACGGGGTTAGATACAGAGTAAAGCTCCCTCTACTCTGTCCCCATCAAACACTCCCAGGACAGACACAGCACGGGGTTAGATACAGAGTAAAGCTCCCTCTACACTGTCCCCATCAAACACTCCCAGGATAGGCACAGCACGCGGTTAGATACAGAGTAAAGCTCCCTCTACACTGTCCCCCATCAAACACTCCCAGGACAGGTACAGCACGGGGTTAGATACAGAGTAAAGCTCCCTCTCCACTGTCCCCATCAAACACTCCTAGGAGAGGTACAGCACGGGGTTAGATACAGAGTAAAGCTTCCTCTACACTGTCCCTATCAATAACTCCCTGGACAGGTACAGCACGGGGTTAGATACAGAGAAAAGCTCCCTCTACACTGTCCCCATCAAACACTCCCAGGACAGGTACAGCACGGGGTTAGATACAGAGTAAATCTCCCTCTGCACTGTCCCCATCAAACGCTCCCAGGACAGGTACAGCACGGGGTTAGATACAGAGTAAAGCTCCCTCTACACTGTCCCCATCAAACACTCCCAGGACAGGTACAGTACGGGGTTAGAAACAGAGTAAAGCTCCCTCTACACTGTCCCCATCAAACACTCCCAGGACAGGTACAGCGCGGGGTTAGATACAGAGTAAAGCTTCCTCTACACTGTCCCCATCAAACACTCCCTGGACAGGTACAGCACGGGGTTAGATACAGAGAAAAGCTCCCTCTACACTGTCCCCATCAAACACTCCCAGGACAGGTACAGCACGGGGTTAGATACAGAGTAAAGCTCCCTCTGCACTGTCCCCATCAAACACTCCCAGGACAGGTACAGCACGGGGTTAGATACAGAGTAAAGCTCCCTCTACACTGTCCCCATCAAACACTCCCAGGACAGGTACAGCACGGGGTTAGAAACAGAGTAAAGCTCCCTCTACACTGTCCCCATCAAACACTCCCAGGATAGATACAGCACGGGGTTAGATACAGACTAAAGCTCCCTCTACACTGTCCCCATCAAACACTCCCAGGACAGGTACAGCACGGGGTTAGATACAGAGTAAAGCTCCCTCTGCACTGTCCCCATCAAACAATCCCAGGACAGGTACAGCACGGGGTTAGAAACAGAGTAAAGCTCCATCTACACTGTCCCCATCAAACACTCCCAGGACAGGTACAGCACGGGGTTAGATACAGAGTAAAGCCCCCTCTATATTGTCCCCATCAAACCCTCCCAGGACAGGTACAGCACGGGGTTAGATACAGAGTAAAGCTCCCTCTACACTGTCCCCATCAAACACTCCCAGGACAGGTACAGCACGGGGTTAGATACAGAGTAAAGCTCCCTCTACTCTGTCCCCATCAAACACTCCCAGGACAGGTACAGCACGGGGTTAGAAAAAGAGTAAAGCTCCCTCTGCACTGTCCCCATCAAACACTCCCAGGACAGGTACAGCACGGGGTTAGATACAGAGTAAAGCTCCCTCTACACTGTCCCCATCAAACACTCCCAGGACAGGTACAGCACGGGGTTAGATACAGAGTAAAGCTCCCTCTACTCTGTCCCCATCAAACACTCCCAGGACAGGTACAGCACGGGGTTAGATTCAGAGTAAAGCTCCCTCTACACTGTCCCCATCAAACACTCCCAGGACAGGTACAGCACGGGTTTAGATACAGAGTAAAGCTCCCTCTACACTGTCTCCATCAAACACTCCCAGGACAGGTACAGCACGGGGTTAGACACAGAGAAAAGCTCCCTCTACACTCTCCCCATCAAACACTCCCAGGACAGGTACAGCACGGGGTTAGATACAGAGTAAAGCTCCCTCTACTCTGTCCCCATCAAACACTCCCAGGACAGACACAGCACGGGGTTAGATACAGAGTAAAGCTCCCTCTACACTGTCCCCATCAAACACTCCCAGGATAGGCACAGCACGGGGTTAGATACAGAGTAAAGCTCCCTCTACACTGTCCCCCATCAAACACTCCCAGGACAGGTACAGCACGGGGTTAGATACAGAGTAAAGCTCCCTCTCCACTGTCCCCATCAAACACTCCCAGGAGAGGTACAGCACGGGGTTAGATACAGAGTAAAGCTTCCTCTACACTGTCCCTATCAATAACTCCCTGGACAGGTACAGCACGGGGTTAGATACAGAGAAAAGCTCCCTCTACACTGTCCCCATCAAACACTCCCAGGACAGGTACAGCACGGGGTTAGATACAGAGTAAAGCTCCCTCTACACTGTCCCCATCAAACACTCCCAGGACAGGTACAGTACGGGGTTAGAAACAGAGTAAAGCTCCCTCTACACTGTCCCCATCAAACACTCCCAGGACAGGTACAGCGCGGGGTTAGATACAGAGTAAAGCTTCCTCTACACTGTCCCCATCAAACACTCCCTGGACAGGTACAGCACGGGGTTAGATACAGAGAAAAGCTCCCTCTACACTGTCCCCATCAAACACTCCCAGGACAGGTACAGCACGGGGTTAGATACAGAGTAAAGCTCCCTCTGCACTGTCCCCATCAAACACTCCCAGGACAGGTACAGCACGGGGTTAGATACAGAGTAAAGCTCCCTCTACACTGTCCCCATCAAACACTCCCAGGACAGGTACAGCACGGGGTTAGAAACAGAGTAAAGCTCCCTCTACACTGTCCCCATCAAACACTCCCAGGACAGGTACAGCACGGGGTTAGATACAGACTAAAGCTCCCTCTACACTGTCCCCATCAAACACTCCCAGGACAGGTACAGCACGGGGTTAGATACAGAGTAAAGCTCCCTCTACACTGTCCCCATCAAACACTCCCAGGACAGGTACAGCACGGGGTTAGATACAGAGTAAAGCTCCCTCTACACTGTCCCCATCAAACACTCCCAGCACAGGTACAGCACGGGGTTAGATACAGAGTAAAGCTCCCTCTGCACTGTCCCCATCAAACAATCCCAGGACAGGTACAGCACGGGGTTAGAAACAGAGTAAAGCTCCATCTACACTGTCCCCATCAAACACTCCCAGGACAGGTACAGCACGGGGTTCGAAACAGAGTAAAGCTCCATCTACACTGTCCCCATCAAACACTACCAGGACAGGTACAGCACGGGGTTAGATACAGAGTAAAGCCCCCTCTATATTGTCCCCATCAAACACTCCCAGGACAGGTACAGCACGCGGTTAGATACAGAGTAAAACTCCCTCTACACTGTCCCCATCAAACACTCCCAGGACAGGTACAGCACGGGGTTAGATACAGAGTAAAGCTCCCCCTACACTGTCCCCATCAAACACTCCCAGGACAGGTACAGCACGGGGTTAGATACAGAGTAAAGCTCCCTCTCCACTGTCCCCATCAAACACTCCCAGGGCAGGTACAGCACGGGGTTAGATACAGAGTAAAGCTCCCTCTACACTGTCCCCATCAAACACTCCCAGGACAGGTACAGCACGGGGTTAGATACAGAGTAAAGCTCCCTCTACACTGTCCCCATCAAACACTCCCAGGACAGGTACAGCACGGGGTTAGATACAGAGTAAAGCTCCCTCTCCACTGTCCCCATCAAACACTCCCAGGACAGGTACAGCACGGGGTTAGATACAGAGTAAAGCTCCCTCTACACTGTCCCCATCAAACACTCCCAGGACAGGTACAGCACGGGGTTAGATACAGAGTAAAGCTCCCTCTACACTGTCCCCAACAAACACTCCCAGGACAGGTACAGCACGGGGTTAGATACAGAGTAAAGCTCCCTCTACACTGTCCCCATCAAACACTCCCAGGACAGGTACAGCACGGGGTTAGATGAAAGCTTTCCTTTGTTCAATCACTCGGTGTCATACTAATCTGACTGTGACTTGTCCTGTTCCAGATTTAGAGAATGAGACGAGTGTTAATTGACGGATGGATAATGTTGTGGAAAGGGATTCTTTCGGGACTAGTTTGAAATCAGACTTCCATCTCCTCAGTTCGGTGTCAGATAGGAAGTTAGTCAGAGGAACTGAAGGTTATAATTCTGAGCCACGGTGCCCTGTCTGCTATAATTAACACACATTTCCTCCAGCATTGCACAATGAACGAGTTGAGGGGACTCTGCACACTGCCTTTTCCTCAGTTAACATTCAGGATTGAATAGACTAATGGTGCCAGTCAGGTGGCGGAATTCAGGATTTGATGTACTCACAGAATCACAGGACTGTCACGGTGCAGAATGAGGCCATTCGGCCCATCATCTCCACACCGTCTCTCCAGAGCGTCGCACTGTCAGAGGGTCAGTACTGAGGGAGTGCTGCACTGTCACAGGGTCAGTACTGAGGGAATGCCGCACTGTCAGAGGGTCAGTACTGAGGGAGTGCCGCACTGTCAGAGGGTCAGTACTGAGGGAGTGCCGCACTGTAAGGGGGTCAGTACTGAGGGAGTGCCGCACTGTAAGGGGGTCAGTACTGAGGGAGTGCCGCACTGTCAGAGGGTCAGTACTGAGGGAGTGCCGCACTGTCAGAGGGTCAGTACTGAGGGAGTGCCGCACTGTCAGAGGGTCAGTACTGAGGGAGTGCCGCACTGTCAGAGGGTCAGTACTGAGGGAGTGCCGCACTGTCAGAGGGTCAGTACTGAGGGAGTGCCGCACTGTCAGAGGGTCAGTACTGAGGGAGTGCCGCACTGTCAGAGGGTCAGTACTGAGGGTGTGCCGCACTGTCAGAGGGTCAGTACTGAGGGAGTGCCGCACTGTCAGAGGGTCAGTACTGAGGGAGTGCCGCACTGTCAGAGGGTCAGTACTGAGGGAGTGCCGCACTGTCAGAGGGTCAGTACTGAGGGAGTGCCGCACTGTAAGGGGGTCAGTACTGAGGGAGTGCCGCACTGTAAGGGGGTCAGTACTGAGGGAGTGCCGCACTGTCAGAGGGTCAGTACTGAGGGAGTGCCGCACTGTCAGAGGGTCAGTACTGAGGGAGTGCCGCACTGTCAGAGGGTCAGTACTGAGGGAGTGCCGCACTGTCAGAGGGTCAGTACTGAGGGAGTGCCGCACTGTCAGAGGGTCAGTTCTGAGGGAGTGCCGCACTGTCAGAGGGTCAGTACTGAGGGAGTGCCGCACTGTCAGAGGGTCAGTACTGAGGGTGTGCCGCACTGTCAGAGGGTCAGTACTGAGGGAGAGCTGCACTGTCAGAGGGTCAGTACTGAGGGAGTGCCGCACTGTCAGAGGGTCAGTACTGAGGGAGTGCCGCACTGTCAGAGGATCAGTACTGAGGGAGTGCCGCACTGTCAGAGGGTCAGTACTGAGGGAGTGCCGCACTGTCAGAGGGTCAGTACTGAGGGAGTGCCGCATTGTCAGAGGGTCAGTGCTGAGGGAGTGCTGCACTGTCAGAGGGTCAGAACTGAGGGAGTGCTGCACTGTCAGAGGGTCAGTACTGAGGGAGTGCCGTACTGTCAGGGGTTCAGTACTGAGGGAGTGCCGCACTGTCAGAGGGTCAGTGCTGAGGGAGTGCTGCACTGTCAGAGGGTCAGTACTGAGGGAGTGCCGCACTGTCAGAGGGTCAGTACTGAGGGAGCGCCGCACTGTCAGAGGGTCAGTACTGAGGGAGCGCCACACTGTTAGAAGGTCAGTACTGAGGGAGTGCCGCACTGTCAGAGGGTCAGTACTGAGGGAGTGCCGCACTGTCAGAGGGTCAGTACTGAGGGAGTGCCGCGCTGTCAGAGGGTCAGTACTGAGGGAGTGCCGCACTGTCAGAGGGTCAGTGCTGAGGGAGTGCTGCACTGTCAGAGGGTCAGTACTGAGGGAGTGCCGCACTGTCAGAGGGTCAGTACTGAGGGAGTGCAGCACTGTCAGAGGGTCAGTACTGAGGGAGTGCCGATCTGTCAGAGGGTCAGTACTGAGGGATTGCAGCACTGTCAGAGGGTCAGTACTGAGGGAGTGCCGCACTGTCAGAGGGTCAGTACTGAGGGAGTGCCGCACTGTCAGAGGGTCAGTACTGAGGGAGTGCCGCACTGTCAGAGGGTCAGTGCTGAGGCAGCCCCGCACTGTCAGAGGGTCAGTACTGAGGGAGTGCCGCACTGTCAGAGGGTCAGTACTGAGGAAGTGCCGCACTGTCAGAGAGTCAGTACTGAGGGAGTGCCGCACTGTCAGAGGGTCAGTACTGAGGGAGTGCCGCACTGTCAGAGCGTCAGTACTGAGGGAGTGCCGCACTGTCAGAGGGTCAGTGCTGAGGGAGTGCTGCACTGTCAGAGGGTCAGTGCTGAGGGAGTGCTGCACTGTCAGAGGGTCAGTGCTGAGGCAGCCCCGCACTGTCAGAGGGTCAGTACTGAGGGAGTGCCGCACTGTCAGAGGGTCAGTACTGAGGGAGTGCTGCACTGTCAGAGGGTCAGTACTGAGGGAGTGCTGCACTGTCAGAGGGTCAGTACTGAGGGAGTGCCGCACTGTCAGAGCGTCAGTACTGAGGGAGTGCCGCACTGTCAGAGGGTCAGTGCTGAGGGAGTGCTGCACTGTCAGAGGGTCAGTGCTGAGGGAGTGCTGCACTGTCAGAGGGTCAGCACTGAGGGAGTGCCGCACTGTCAGAGGGTCAGTACTGAGGGAGCGCCGCACTGTCAGAGGGTCAGTACTGAGGGAGTGCCGCACTGTCAGAGGGTCAGTACTGAGGGAGCGCCGCACTGTCAGAGGGTCAGTACTGAGTGAGTGCCGCACTGTCAGAGGGTCAGTACTGAGGGAGAGCCGCACTGTCAGAGGGTCAGTACTGAGGGAGTGCCGCACTGTCAGAGGGTCAGTACTGAGGGAGTGCCGCACAGTCAGAGGGTCAGTACTGAGGGAGTGCCGCACTGTCAGAGGGTCAGTACTGAGGGAGTGCCGCACTGTCAGAGGGTCAGTACTGAGGGAGTGCTGCCCTGTCAGATTGTCAGTACTGAGGGAGCGCCGCACTGTCAGAGGGTCAGCACTGAGGGAGTGCCGCACTGTCAGAGGGTCAGTGCTGAGGGAGTGCAGCACTGTCAGAGGGTCAGCACTGAGGGAGTGCCGCACTGTCAGAGGGTCAGTGCTGAGGGAGCGCCGCACTGTCAGAGGGTCAGTACTGAGGGAGTGCCGCACTATCAGAGGGTCAGTGCTGAGGGAGCGCCGCACTGTCAGAGGGTCAGTGCTGAGGGAGTGCCGGACTGTCAGAGGGTCAGTACTGAGGGAGTGCCGCACTGTCAGAGGGTCAGTACTGAGCGAGTGCCGCACTATCAGACGGTCAGTGCTGAGGTAGTGCCGCACTATCAGACGGTCAGTGCTGAGGGAGCTCCGCACTGTCAGAGGGTCAGTGCTGAGGGAGTGCCGCACTGTCAGAGGGTCAGTACTGAGGGAGTGCCGGACTGTCAGAGGGTCAGTACTGAGGGAGTGCCGCACTGTCAGAGGGTCAGTACTGAGGGAGTGCCGCACTGTCAGAGGGTCAGTGCTGAGGGAGTGCCGCACTGTCAGAGGGTCAGTACTGAGGGAGTGCCGCACTGTCAGAGGGTCAGTACTGAGGGAGCGCCGCACTGTCAGAGGGTCAGTACTGAGTGAGTGCCGCACTGTCAGAGGGTAAGTACTGAGGGAGCGCCGCACTGTCAGAGGGTCAGCACTGAGGGATTGCCGCACTGTCAGAGGGTCAGTGCTGAGGGAGCGCCGCACTGTCAGAGGGTCAGTACTGAGGGAGTGCCGCACTATGAGACGGTCAGTGCTGAGGGAGCGCCGCACTGTCAGAGGGTCAGTACTGAGGGAGTGCCGGACTGTCAGAGGGTCATGACTGAGGGAGCGCCGCACTGTCAGAGGGTCAGTACTGAGGGAGTGCTGCACTGTCAGAGGGTCAGTACTAAGGGAGTGCCGCACTGTCAGAGGGTCAGTACTGAGGGAGTGCCGCACTGTCAGAGGGTCAGTACTGAGGGAGTGCCGCACTGTCAGAGGGTCAGTACTGAGGGAGTGCCGAACTGTCAGTGGGTCAGTGCTGAGGGAGTGCCGCACTGTCAGAGGGTCAGTACTGAGGGAGTGCTGCACTGTCAGTGGGTCAGTGCTGAGGGAGTGCCGCACTGTCAGAGGGTCAGTACTGAGGGAGTCCTGCACTGTCAGTGGGTCAATGCTGTGGGAGTGCTGCACTGTCAGAGGGTCAGTACTGAGGGAGTGCTGCACTGTCAGAGGGTCAGTACTGAGGGAGTGCCGCACTGTCAGAGGGTCAGTACTGAGGGAGCGCTGCACTGTCAGAGGGTCAGTACTGAGGGAGTGCTGCACTGTCAGAGGGTCAGTACTGAGGGAGTGCCGCACTGTCAGAGGGTCAGTACTGAGGGAGTGCCGCACTGTCAGAGGGTCAGTACTGAGGGAGTGCCGCACTGTCAGAGGGTCAGTACTGAGGGAGCGCCGCACTGTCACAGGGTCAGTACTGAGGGAGTGCGGCACTATCAGAGGGTCAGTACTGAGGGAGTGCCGCACTGTCAGAGGGTCAGTAGTGAGGGAGTGCTGCACTGTCAGAGGGTCAGTACTGAGGGAGCGCCGCACTGTCAGAGGTTCAGTAGTGAGGGAGTGCTGCACTGTCAGAGGGTCAGTACTGAGGGAGTGCTGCACTGTCAGAGGGTCAGTACTGAGGGAGTGCTGCACTGTCAGAGGGTCAGTACTGAGGGAGTGCCGCACTGTCAGAGCGTCAGTACTGAGGGAGCGCCGCACTGTCAGAGGGTCAGTAGTGAGGGAGTGCTGCACTGTCAGACGGTCAGTACTGAGGGAGTGCCGCACTGTCAGAGGGTCAGTACTGAGGGAGTGCCGCACTGTCAGAGGGTCAGTACTGAGGGAGTGCCGCACTGTCAGAGGGTCAGTACTGAGGGAGTGCCGCACTGTCAGAGGGTCAGTACTGAGGGAGCGCCGCACTGTCAGAGCGTCAGTACTGAGGGAGCGCCGCACTGTCAGAGGGTCAGTACTGAGGGAGTGCTGCACTGTCAGAGGGTCAGTACTGAGGGAGTGCCGCACTGTCAGAGGGTCAGTACTGAGGGAGTGCTGCACTGTCAGAGGGTCAGTACTGAGGGAGCGCCGCACTGTCAGAGGGTCAGTACTGAGGGAGTGCGGCACTGTCAGAGGGTCAGTGCTGAGGGAGTGCCGCACTGTCAGAGGGTCAGTACTGAGGGAGTGCTGCACTGTCAGAGGGTCAGTACTGAGGGAGTGCGGCACTGTCAGAGGGTCAGTGCTGAGGGAGTGCCGCACTGTCAGAGGGTCAGTACTGAGGGAGTGCGGCACTGTCAGAGGGTCAGTACTGAGGGAGTGCTGCACTGTCAGAGGGTCAGTACTGAGGGAGCGCCGAACTGTCAGAGGGTCAGTACTGAGGGAGTGCCGCACTGTCAGAGGGTCAGTACTGAGGGAGTGCCTCACTGTCAGAGGGTCAGTACTGAGGGAGTGCCGCACTGTCAGAGGGTCAGCCTTTTCAGTGAGCTGTTAAAACGCCTGCGCTCTCCACAACCACGCTCCAGCCAATCCTTCCCTCATTGTCCTGGGGCGATAATCCAGCCCTAAACCTACAGCACTAGAAACTAAAGATGTGGACCATTATGACATTGCTGTGTGTGGGATCATTCTGTGTAGAAGTGGATTTCTTATCAGGGACTACTTACCTCCTTAGCCTCAAGTGCTTTGGGACGCGCTGAATGTGTAACAGAAGCTGGATTATGGTTGGCTGTGTTTATAATGACAGAGTATGGAACAAGCGGAGAGCTTCCTTCACCACCCAACACTTGGCCAGGGCCAGCTTGAGGATCTCGAAAGCAAACATAAGCTCGCTCTCCCTGTTACTGACAGGTTAAAGAGTTCCTGGCCCATCCTCCTGTCACACATTCCACTCAGCCCACCTCAATCCATTGCTCACCAAGATGTGGAGATGCCGGCGTTGGACTGGGGTGAGCACAGTACGAAGTCTTACAACACCAGGTTAAAGTCCAAAAGGTTTGTTTCGATGTCACTAGCTTTCAGAGCGCTGCTCCTTCCTCAGGTGAATGAAGAGGTATGTTCCAGAAATACATATATATACAAATTCAAAGATGCCAAACAATGCTAGGAATGCGAGCATTAGCAGGTGATTAAATCTTTACAGATCCAGAGATGGGGTAACCCCAGGTTAAAGAGGTGTGAATTGTCTCAAGCCAGGACAGTTGGTAGGATTTCGCAGGCCAGATGGTGGGGGATGAATGTAATGCGACATGAATCCCAGGTCCCGGTTGAGGCCGCACTCATGTGTGCGGAACTTGGCTATAAGTTTCTGCTCGGCGATTCTGCGTTGTCGCGGGTCCTGAAGGCCGCCTTGGAGAACGCTTACCCGGAGATCAGAGGCTGAATGCCCTTGACTGCTGAAGTGTTCCCCGACTGGAAGGGAACATTCCTGCCTGGTGACTGTCGCGCGATGTCCGTTCATTCGTTGTCGCAGCGTCTGCATGGTCTCGCCAATGTACCACGCTTTGGGACATCCTTTCCTGCAGCGTATGAGGTAGACAACATTGGCCGAGTCGTCACCGCACAGGACCTTCAACCGACGTTATACACCAGATACATCGATGACATTTTTTTCCTTTGGACCCACGGCGAAGAATCACTGAAACAACTACACGATGACATTAATAAGTTCCATCCAACCATCAGACTCACCATGGACTACTCTCCAAAATCAGTTGCATTCTTGGACACACTCGTCTCCATCAAGGACGGTCACCTCAGAACTTCGCTTTACCGCAAACCCACGGATAACCTCATGATGCTCCACTTCTCCAGCTTCCACCCTAAACACATTAAAGAAGCCATCCCCTATGGACAAGCTCTCCGTATGCACAGGATCTGCTCAGACGAGGAGGAGCGTAACAGACATCTACAGACGTTGAAAGATGCCCTTGTACGAACGGGATATGGCACTCGACTCATCGATCGACAGTTCCAACGCGCGACAGCGAAAAACCGCACCGACCTCCTCAGAAGACAAACATGGGACACAACCGACAGAATACCCTTCGTCGTCCAGTACTTCCCCGGAGCGGAGAAACTACGTCATCTTCTTCACAGCCTTCAACACGTCATTGATGACGATGAACATCTTGCCAAGGTCATCCCCACACCCCCACTACTTACCTTCAAACAACCGCGCAACCTCAAACGAACCATTGTTTGCAGCAAACTACCCAGTCTTCAGAACAGTGACCACGACACCACACAACCCTGTCATGGCAATCTCTGCAAGACGTGTCCGATCATCGACATGGATACCACTATTACACGTGAGAACACCACCCACCAGGTACGCGGTACATACTCGTGCGACTCGGCCAACGTTGTCTACCTCATACGCTGCAGGAAAGGATGTCCCGAAGCGTGGTACATTGGCGAGACCATGCAGGCGCTGCGACAACGAATGAACGGACATCGTGCAACAATCACCAGGCAGGAATGTTCCCTTCCAGTCGGGGAACACTTCAGCAGTCAAGGGCATTCAGCCTCTGATCTCCGGGTAAGCGTTCTCCAAGGCGGCCTTCAGGACCCGCGACAACGCAGAATCGCCGAGCAGAAACTTATAGCCAAGTTCCGCACACATGAGTGCGGCCTCAACCGGGACCTGGGATTCATGTCGCATTACATTCATCCCCCACCATCTGGCCTGCGAAATCCTACCAACTGTCCTGGCTTGGTACAATTCACACCTCTTTAACCTGGGGTTACCCCATCTCTGGATCTGTAAAGATTTAATCACCTGCTAATGCTCGCATTCCTAGCATTGTTTGGCATCTTTGAATCTGTCTATATATGTGTTTCTGGAACATACCTCTTCATTCACCTGAGGAAGGAGCAGCGCTCCGAAAGCTAGTGACATCGAAACAAACCTGTTGGACTTTAACCTGGTGTTGTAAGACTTCATACATTGCTCACCAAGATAGTGGAGAAACGCAGGGCAGCCCTGACCCCTACAGGTGGTGAAGATACTGCAGGCTTCAGATTAACCTTCGAGGGCAAGGTACCTGCTGAATTATTCCACTGCCGCATGCGGGATCCTGCTGTGCAGCAATGGGCCGCCACGTTTCCTACATTTCCACTTCAATGCCATTTTCTGTGAAGCATTTCTGGATATGTTGAGGTGGTTAAAGGTGTCACATTCTCTGCTTTTATTATTCTCCTGGGATGTCGATCTCGCCAGCAGAAATTATTAATCTTTAATTGTTCCTTTTTCCCCACATCTGGGTCGCTTGCTTGGCCACTGGAGAGGAAATAAACAGTGGTGTGGGACTGGGGTCACCTTTTTGTAAATTTGATCCTGAGATTGTAACCATTCTGTTTATTCCCTTTCTTTAATTTTTGCTACGGTGTGTTGGACTGGGGTGGGCACAGTACGAAGTCTGACAACACCAGGTTAAAGTCCGACAGGTTTGTTTCGATGTCACTAGCTTTCGGAGCGCTGCTCCTTCCTCAGGTGAATGAAGAGGTATGTTCCAGAAACACATATATAGACAAATTCAAAGATGCCAAACAATGCTTGGAATGCGAGCATTAGCAGATGATTAAATCTTTACAGATCCAGAGATGGGGTAACCCCAGGTTAAAGAGGTCTGAATTGTATCAAGCCAGGACAGTTGGTAGGATTTCGCAGGCCAGATGGTGGGGGGTGAATGTCATGCGACATGAATCCCAGGTCCCGGTTGAGGCCGCACTCACGTGTGCGGAACAAATCACAGAGCAGAAACTTATAGCCAAGTTGAACGCATTCAAAAACTGCACTTCTTTTGAACATCATTGACGTTTAGCGTGGGAAGCCTGTGACCTGAGCCGACACGAACCTCGGCAACCCTACCCATAAAACCATAACAGATAGGAGCAGAATTAGGCCACTCGGCCCATCGAGTCTGCTCCGCCATTCAATCACGGCTGATATTTTCTCATCCCCATTCTCCTGCCTTCTCCCCATAACCCCTGATCCCCTTATTGATCAAGAACTTATCTATCTCTGTCTTAAAGACACTCAGCGATTTGGCCTCCACAGCCTTCTGCGGCAAAGAGTTCCACAGATTCACCACCCTCTGGCTGAAGAAATTCCTCCTCATCTCTGTTTTAAAGGATCGTCCCTTCAGTCTGAGATGGTGTCCTCTGGTTCTAGTTTTTCCTACAAGTGGAAACATCCTCTTCACGTCCCCTCTATCCAGGCCTCGCAGTATCCTGTAAGTTTCAATAAGATCCCCCCTCGTCCTTCTAAACTCCAGCGAGTACAGACCCAGAGTCCTCAACCGTTCCTCATACGACAGCCAACCTTCAGTTGTTTATCTGCACTGTTAACCTTACAAACCATCTCCTATAAGTAAAGTCATTTAGTATTCTCTTCTCTAACATTGTATTTACTTGGGACTAGAGCGAGCCGTGGGAAACGTAACTGACATCAGAGACTCTTTAATCATGGAAAATACTTTGTCTTCAATGACTAAGAACATTCTGGAATAATTTGTGTCTTTAAAAGACAGACTGCCTTAAAGGATGAACGTAAAGAATCTGGCTATTGCTCTTCCTGGAAAAGGACGCATTTTACATGAAAAGGTAATGAAGCAGTTTTTTTTCCTAAATAAATTTAGAATATCCAATTCTTTTTTTCCAATTAAGGGGCAATTTAGCGCGGCCAATCCACCTCCCCCGCACATCTTTGGGTTGTGGGGGTGAGACCCACGCAGACACGGGGAGAAAGTGCAAACTCCACACGGACAGTGACCCAGAGCCGGGATCGAACCTGGGAGTGAGGCAGCAGTGCTAACCACTGGGTCACTGTGCCGCCCCCATGAGGCAGTAGTGCTAACCACTGTGCCACCGTGCCGTCGCCGCCCCATGAGGCAGCAGTACAATCCACTGCATCCCCGTGCCGCCGCCATGAGGCAGCAGTGCTAATTACCGGGCGGAACGGTAGCACAGTGGTTAGCACAGTTGCTTCACAGTTCCAGGGTCCCAGGTTCGATTCCCCGCTGGGTCACTGTCTGTGCGGAGTCTGCATGTTCTCCCCGTGTGTGCGTGGGTTTCCTCCGGGTGCTCCGGTTTCCTCCCACAGTCCAAAGATGTGCGGGTTAGGTGGATTGGCCATGATAAATTGCCCTTAGTGACCAAAAAAAGGTGGGGTGGGGTGGGGTTAGTGGGTTACGGGGATAGAGTGATGGTGTGGGCTTGGGTAGGGTGCTCTTTCCAAGAGCCGGTGCAGACTCGATGGGCCGAATGGCCTCCTTCTGCACTGTAAATTCCATGATTCTATGATTCTATACTGCGCCCCTGTGCTGCCCTCGGATAAAGGATACTTGACCTGTCCCACTACACTTGGTTTAGCAAAATACTTTCAGGCATGCAAACTGAGACAACGACCGAGGAGAGTGGATTATCACTGTGCATATTACTAGGCCGCACCAGAGGTATTACAGAATGCTAAGCATTGCTAAACCTCACAGGTGACATTGAGACTGAAGTTGCTGATTTGGACAATTGACTCTCTGTTTTTATTGGCAGGTCACGGTTTGTAAATCACAGATTTAGCACCTGGCATTTGGGAGATTAGGTTAAACCTTTCTTTCTCCATTTCCCCTCCGCTCCCCGGGGCTAACAGTGCAGCCCCGCCATGGAAGAGCAGGTTTGGGCTGTGGCTCTCGAGCCTATCTGATTTGACTGTGGTGTAAACCTCTCTTCCCCACTCCCCCGCCACCCCCCCCCCAATCCCCTCTCCATAGAGCTGGAGATTGGCCCAGATTGGCCACAGGGATGGTCCTCTTCAAAGTGAAGTTCACCTTCCAAAAGCGTGTGCAGTTGGCGCAGTCCCTATGGAGGCTCTGCTGGCTCTCGATTCTTACCGGAGCCCTAACCTTCGCACTGGGAATTTACCTCAAGTGTGAGCTGAAGAGACGGAGCGAGGTGATGGACAACACTGACATACACCTCGTCCCCAACACCCTGATCTTTGTGGGGCTCCTGTCCATGCTCATCAATTTCGGCGGGGTCAAAATATGCAATGACTCGCTGGACCTTGCCAAGTTCCCCCGATGGAAGGGCTACGTGGAGCCCTACCTGATCTCCGCCTCCCTCTTCACCTTTCTCATGCTGTTTGCCTCACTCTTGAGCTACTTCATGAGGGGAAATTTGGATGCTTCACTGAAGATTGGCCTGAAGAATGGAATCCGCTTCTACAAGGACACGGACACCCCAGGCAGATGTTACCAGAAGAGAACCATCGACCACATCCAGATGGAATTCCAGTGTTGCGGGAATAACAACTACAGGGACTGGTTTGAGGTGCAGTGGATCAGTAATCGGTACCTGGACTTCAACAACCGGGAAGTGAGGGAGTAAGTTCCGACGGAGTCATTGACCCGAAACGTTAAACTCGGTTTCTCTCGCTCTCGCTCCAGATGCTGCTAGACCTGCTGGGTTTTCCCAGAAATTTCCCTTTTTTATTTCAATATTTGTGTCTGGCTTGACTCCTTGTTGTGTCAATGTTTCTTAAAATCCCCCCCCCCCCCCCCCCCACTCAATCTATTCCCTCAAGCACAGTAAGCAGTGTTACAACACCAGGTTAAAGTCCAGCAGGTTTGTTTCGAACCACGAGCTTTCGGAGCGCTGCTCCTTCCTCAGGTCCTGAGGTGTGACAGGCGAGGTGTGACAGTCAAGACCTGAGGAAGGAGCAGTGCTCCGAAAGCTAGTGATTCGAAACAAACCTGTCGGACTTTAACCTGGTGTTGTGAGACTTCTTACTGAGCCCACCCCAGTCCAACGCCGGCATCTCCACATCTCAAGCATAGATTAATGGGTGATCTAATTGAGGCATTCAAAGGGGACGTAAGCTCTTCCCCACACACAGGAGAGCGGAAACCTGGAATTCCCTCCCCCCAAAAAACTGTGAGGGTTGGGGCCCAATTAAAAATTTTGAAGCTGAGTTGATGTTTGTTACGTTGAATTTCCAGCACAGAAACAGACGATTCGGCCCTTTCCCGCCATGCTAATGCTGTTTATGCTCCACGTGAACCTTCAGCTACCCTACTCCACCTCACTACGTCAGCCTAATCTCCTCTTCCTTTCTCCCTCGTGTACTCATATAGCAGCTCCTTAATTACATCCTCAATAAGAATATTAAGAGATTATGGTGCAAAGGCAGAGAGGGTTAAGACACAGATCAGACGTGATCTAATTGAATGGGAGGGCAGGGTAGAGGGGCTCCTCTTGTTCCAATGTTCAATGAGAATTTTCAAAGCCATGTTGATATCGGTTCGACTGCACTTATGTGCAGTTCTGGTTATATTAAAGAAACGATATAGAGGCACGGGAGGGGTGCAGAAAAGATTTCAAAGAATGATTTGAGAAATATGAGGGTGTAAATATCAGGAGGGGTTTGACAAGACGGGTAAGCGTGAGTCGTGGGGCGTCATTCTCCGCCCCCCCCCCGCCGGGTCAGAGAATCGCTGGGGGCTGCCGTGATTCCCGCCCCCGCCGGTTGCCGAATTCTCTGGCACCGGATATTCGGCGGGGGCGGGAATCGGGCCGCGCCGGTTGGCGGGCCCCCCCCGCTGGATTCTCCGGCCCGGATGGGCCGAAGTCCCGCCGATAAATTGCCTGTCCCTCCGGTGTGGATTAAACCACCTTTTGAACGGTGGGACAAGGCGGCGTGGGCGGGCTCCGGGGTCCTGGGGGGGGCGCGGGGCGATCTGACCCCGAGGGGTGCCCCCACGGTGGCCTGGCCCGCGATCGGGGCCCACCGATCCGCGGGCGGGCCTGTGCCGTGGGGGCACTCTTTCCCTTCCGCCTCCGCAACGGTCTCCACCATGGCGGAGGCAGGAGAGACTCCCTCCACTGCGCATGCGCGGGAATGCCGTCAGCGGCCGCTAACGCTCCCGCGCATGCGCCGCCCGGAGATGTCATTTCCGCGCCAGCTGGCGGGGCAACAAAGGCCGTTTCCGCCAGCTGGCGGGGCGGAAATTCCTCCGGCGTCGGCCTAGCCCCTCAATGTTGGGGCTCGGCCCCCAAAGATGCGGAGCATTCCGCACCTTTGGGGCGGCGCGATGCCCGTCTGATTGGCGCCGTTTTGGGCGCCAGTCGGCGGACATCGCCCCGTTTCGGGAGAATTTTGCCCAAGGTCTTTAAATTCTGAAAGGTTTTGAGAGAGTGTCAGGATGTGAGAATGTGCGACTCGCTCCCACGGGGAGTGGGGAGAATGTGGGGCTCGCTCCCACGGGGAGTGGGGAGAATGTGGGACTCGCTCCCACGGGGAGTGGGGAGAATGTGGGACTCGCTCCCACGGGGAGTGGGGAGAATGTGGGACTCGCTCCCACGGGGAGTGGGGAGAATGTGGGGCTCGCTCCCACGGGGAGTGGGGGGAATGTGGGACTCGCTCCCACGGGGAGTGGGGAGAATGTGGGACTCGCTCCCGCGGGGAGTGGGGAGAATGTGGGACTCGCTCCCACGGGGAGTGGGGAGAATGTGGGACTCGCTCCCACGGGGAGCGGGGAGAATGTGGGACTCGCTCCCACGGGGAGTGGGGAGAATGTGGGACTCGCTCCCACGGGGAGCGGGGAGAATGTGGGACTCGCTCCCACGGGGAGCGGGGAGAATGTGGGACTCGCTCCCACGGGGAGTGGGGAGAATGTGGGACTCGCTCCCACGGGGAGTGGGGAGAATGTGCGACTCGCTCCCACGGGGAGCGGGGAGAATGTGGGACTCGCTCCCGCGGGGAGTGGGGAGAATGTGGGACTCGCTCCCACGGGGAGTGGGGAGAATGTGGGACTCGCTCCCACGGGGAGCGGGGAGAATGTGGGACTCGCTCCCACGGGGAGTGGGGAGAATGTGGGACTCGCTCCCACGGGGAGTGGGGAGAATGTGCGACTCGCTCCCACGGGGAGCGGGGAGAATGTGGGACTCGCTCCCACGGGGAGTGGGGAGAATGTGGGACTCGCTCCCACAGGGAGCGGGGAGAATGTGGGACTCGCTCCCACGGGGAGCGGGGAGAATGTGGGACTCGCTCCCACGGGGAGTGGGGAGAATGTGGGACTCGCTCCCCTGGGGAGCGGTTGAGGTGACTCGTGTTGATACATTCAATCGGAAACTAGACAAGAATGAACTATTTGAGAAGAATGTTCTGTTTGTGTTTCCACTTTCCGATGTTATCCGATGTTATCCTGTGGAATGAATACTGTGTCCCTTTTCCCCATGTGGTTTCAGCCGTATAAAGAGCAATGTGGACGGCAGGTATCTGGTTGATGGCGTTCCCTTCAGTTGCTGCAACCCTCAATCTCCCCGGCCCTGCATTCAGCGGCAAATCACCAACAACTCCGCCCACTTCAACTATGAATACCAGACTGAGGAGCTGAACCTGTGGATGATGGGATGTCGAGAGGCTCTGCTCACCTACTACACTGGGATGATGGCGACGATCGGAACAAGCGTGCTCCTCTGCTACGTGCTGCAGGTGAGGACTGTCCTCCGCCGTTTCGCTGGCCCGTGTCTTCTGCGCTTCAGACTGAGGTGGAGGTGGGTAGGGGTTACACCATGCTCCAAGAGACTCCTCTGTGGTTAAGTCTGTTGCCACCCGCCCTCCAGCTAAATGCAGAATTGCTGGGATGGGTTCTATCCATTCAGAGAATCTCAGAATCCCCACTGTGCAGAAGGAGGCCATTCGGCCCATCGAGCCTGCACCGACCCCTCGGAAAAGAGCATCCATCCTAGGCCCACCGACCCCATCCTCCCCTATCTCTGTAACCCAGTAACCCCACCTAGCCTGGACACTAAGGGACAATTGATCACGGCCAATCCACGTAACCTGCACGTCTTTGGACTGTGGGAGGAAACCGGAGCACCCGGAGGAAACCCACGCAGACACGGGGAGGATGTGCAGACTCCGCACAGACAGTGACCCAGCGGGGAATCGAACCCGGGTCCCTGGCGCTGTGAGACAGCAGTGTTAACCCGGTTCCCTGGCACTGTGAGACAGCAGTGTTAACCCGGATCCCTGGCACTGTGAGACAGCAGTGTTAACCCGGGTCCCTGGCACTGTGAGACAGCAGTGTTAACCCGGGTCCCTGGCACTGTGAGACAGCAGTGTTAACCCGGGTCCCTGGCACTGTGAGACAGCAGTGTTAACCCGGATCCCTGGCACTGTGAGACAGCAGTGTTAACCCGGGTCCCTGGCACTGTGAGACAGCAGTGTTAACCCGGGTCCCTGGCACTGTGAGACAGCAGTGTTAACCCGGGTCCCTGGCACTGTGAGACAGCAGTGTTAACCCGGGTCCCTGGCACTGTGAGACAGCAGTGTTAACCCGGGTGCCTGGCACTGTGAGACAGCAGTGTTAACCCGGGTCCCTGGCACTGTGAGACAGCAGTGTTAACCCGGGTCCCTGGCACTGTGAGACAGCAGTGTTAACCCGGGTCCCTGGCTCTGTGAGACAGCAGTGTTAACCCGGGCCCCTGGCACTGTGAGACAGCAGTGTTAACCCCGGTCCCTGGCTCTGTGAGACAGCAGTGTTAACCCGGGTCCCTGGCACTGTGAGACAGCAGTGTTAACCCGGGTCCCTGGCACTGTGAGACAGCAGTGTTAACCCGGGTCCCTGGCACTGTGAGACAGCAGTGTTAACCCGGGTCCCTGGCACTGTGAGACAGCAGTGTTAACCCGGGTCCCTGGCACTGTGAGACAGCAGTGTTAACCCGGGTCCCTGGCGCTGTGAGACAGCAGTGTTAACCCGGGTCCCTGGCACTGTGAGACAGCAGTGTTAACCCGGGTCCCTGGCACTGTGAGACAGCAGTGTTAACCCGGGTCCCTGGCACTGTGAGACAGCAGTGTTAACCCGGGTCCCTGGCACTGTGAGACAGCAGTGTTAACCCGGGTCCCTGGCACTGTGAGACAGCAGTGTTAACCCGGGTCCCTGGCTCTGTGAGACAGCAGTGTTAACCCGGGTCCCTGGCACTGTGAGACAGCAGTGTTAACCCAGATCCCTGGCACTGTGAGACAGCAGTGTTAACCCAGGTCCCTGGCACTGTGAGGCAGCAGTGTTAACCCGGGTCCCTGGCACTGTGAGACAGCAGCGTTAACCTGGGTCCCTGGCACTGTGAGACTGCAGTGTTAACCCGGGTTCCTGGCACTGTGAGACAGCAGAGTTAACCCGGGCCCCTGGCACTGTGAGGCAGCAGTGTTAACCCGGGTCCCTGGCACTGTGAGACAGCAGTGTTAACCCGGGTTCCTGGCACTGTGAGACAGCAGAGTTAACCCGGGTCCTTGGCACTGTGAGACAGCAGCGTTAACCCGGGTCCCTGGCACTGTGAGACAGCAGTGTTAACCCGGGTCCCTGGCACTGTGAGACAGCAGTGTTAACCCGGGTCCCTGGCTCTGTGAGACAGCAGTGTTAACCCGGGTCCCTGGCTCTGTGAGACAGCAGTGTTAACCAGGATCCCTGGCACTGTGAGACAGCAGTGCTAACCCGGGTTCCTGGCACTGTGATACAGCAATGTTAACCCGGGTCCCTGGCACTGTGAGACAGCAGTGTTAACCCAGATCCCTGGCACTGTGAGACAGCAGTGTTAACCCAGGTCCCTGGCACTGTGAGACAGCAGTGTTAACCCGGGTCCCTGGCACTGTGAGACAGCAGTGTTAACCCGGGTCCCTGGCTCTGTGAGGCAGCAGTGTTAACCCGGGTCCCTGGCACTGTGAGACAGCAGTGTTAACCCGGGTCCCTGGCACTGTGAGACAGCAGTGTTAACCCCGGTCCCTGGCACTGTGAGACAGCAGTGTTAACCCGGGTCCCTGGCTCTGTGAGACAGCAGTGTTAACCCGGGTCCCTGGCTCTGTGAGACAGCAGTGTTAACCCGGGTCCCTGGCACTGTGAGACAGCAGTGTTAACCCGGGTCCCTGGCTCTGTGAGACAGCAGTGTTAACCCGGTTCCCAGGCACTGTGAGACAGCAGTGTTAACCCGGGTCCCTGGCACTGTGAGACAGCAGTGTTAACCCGGGTCCTTGGCTCTGTGTGACAGCAGTGTTAACCCGGGTCCCTGGCACTGTGAGACAGCAGTGTTAACCCGGGTCCCTGGCACTGTGAGACAGCAGTGTTAACCCGGGTCCCTGGCTCTGTGAGACAGCAGTGTTAACCCGGGTCCCTGGCTCTGTGAGACAGCAGTGTTAACCCGGGTCCCTGGCACTGTGAGACAGCAGTGTTAACCCGGGTCCCTGGCACTGTGAGACAGCAGTGTTAACCCGGGTCCCTGGCACTGTGAGACAGCAGTGTTAACCAGGGTTCCTGGCACTGTGAGACAGCAGTGTTAACCCCGGTCCCTGGCACTGTGAGACAGCAGTGTTAACCCGGGTCCCTGGCTCTGTGAGACAGCAGTGTTAACCCGGGTCCCTGGCTCTGTGAGACAGCAGTGTTAACCCGGGTCCCTGGCACTGTGAGACAGCAGTGTTAACCCGGGACCCTGGCTCTGTGAGACAGCAGTGTTAACCCGGTTCCCTGGCACTGTGAGACAGCAGTGTTAACCCGGGTCCCTGGCTCTGTGAGACAGCAGTGTTAACCCGGGTCCTTGGCTCTGTGTGACAGCAGTGTTAACCTGGGTCCCTGGCACTGTGAGACAGCAGTGTTAACCCGGGTCCCTGGCACTGTGAGACAGCAGTGTTAACCCAGGTCCCTGGCTCTGTGAGACAGCAGTGTTAACCCGGGTCCCTGGCTCTGTGAGACAGCAGTGTTAACCCGGGTCCCTGGCACTGTGAGACAGCAGTGTTAACCCGGGTCCCTGGCACTGTGAGACAGCAGTGTTAACCCGGGTCCCTGGCACTGTGAGGCAGCAGTGTTAACCCGGGCCCCTGGCTCTGTGAGACAGCAGTGTTAACCCGGGCCCCTGGCTCTGTGAGACAGCAGTGTTAACCCGGATCCCTGGCTCTGTGAGACAGCAGTGTTAACCCGGTTAGACCATAAGACATAGGAGCGGAAGTAAGGCCATTCGGCCCATCGAGTTCACTCCACCATTCAATCATGGCTGATTTCAACTCCATTTACCCGCTCTCTCTCCATAGCCCTTAATTCCTCGAGAAATCAAGAATTTATCAACTTCTGTCTTAAAGACACTCAACGTCCTGGCCTCCACCGCCCTCTGTGGCAATGAATTCCACAGACCCACCACTCTCTGGCTGAAGAAATTTCTCCTCATCTCTGTTCTAAAGTGACTCCCTTTTATTCTAAGGCTGTGCCCCCGGGTCCTAGTCTCCCCTGCTAATGGAAACTTCCCTACATCCACCCTATCTAAGCCATTCATTATCTTGTAAGTTTCTATTAGATCTCCCCTCAACCTCCTAAACTCCAATGAATATAATCCCAGGATCCTCAGACGTTCATCGCATGTTAGGCCTACCATTCCTGGGATCATCCGTGTGAATCTCCGCTGGACCCGCTCCAGTGTCAGTATATCCTTCCTGTGGTGTGGGGCCCAAAATTGCTCACAGTATTCTAAATGGGGCCTAACTAATGCTTTATAAAGCTTCAGAAGTACATCCCTGCTTTTATATTCCAAGCCTCTTGAGATGAATGACAACATTGCATTTGCTTTCTTAATTACGGACTCAACCTGCAAGTTTACCTTTAGAGAATCCTGGACTAGGACTCCCAAGTCCCTTTGCACTTCAGCATTATGAATTTTGTCACCGTTTAGAAAATAGTCCATGCCTCTATTCTTTTTTCCAAAGTGCAAGACCTCGCACTTGCCCACGTTGAATTTCATCAGCCATTTCTTGGACCACTCTCCTAAACTGTCGAAATCTTTCTGCAGCCTCCCCACCTCCTCCATACTACCTGCCCCTCCACCTATCTTTGTATCATCCTGGCTCTGTGAGGCAGCAGTGTTAACCCGGGTCCCTGGCACTGTGAGACAGCAGTGTTAACCCGGGTCCCTGGCACTGTGAGACAGCAGTGTTAACCCGGGTCCCTGGCGCTGTGAGACAGCAGTGTTAACCCGGGTCCCTGGCACTGTGAGACAGCAGTGTTAACCCGGGTCCCTGGCGCTGTGAGACAGCAGTGTTAACCCGGGTCCCTGGCACTGTGAGACAGCAGTGTTAACCCGGGTCCCTGGCACTGTGAGACAGCAGTGTTAACCCGGGTCCCTGGCACTGTGAGACAGCAGTGTTAACCCGGGTCCCTGGCACTGTGAGACAGCAGTGTTAACCCGGGTCCCTGGCACTGTGAGGCAGCAGTGTTAACCCGGGTCCCTGGCACTGTGAGACAGCAGTGTTAACCCGGGTCCCTGGCGCTGTGAGACAGCAGTGTTAACCCGGGTCCCTGGCACTGTGAGACAGCAGTGTTAACCCGGGTCCCTGGCACTGTGAGACAGCAGTGTTAACCCGGGTCCCTGGCTCTGTGAGACAGCAGTGTTAACCCGGGTCCCTGGCTCTGTGAGACAGCAGTGTTAACCAGGATCCCTGGCACTGTGAGACAGCAGTGCTAACCCGGGTTCCTGGCACTGTGATACAGCAATGTTAACCCGGGTCCCTGGCACTGTGAGACAGCAGTGTTAACCCAGATCCCTGGCACTGTGAGACAGCAGTGTTAACCCAGGTCCCTGGCACTGTGAGACAGCAGTGTTAACCCGGGCCCCTGGCTCTGTGAGACAGCAGTGTTAACCCGGGCCCCTGGCTCTGTGAGACAGCAGTGTTAACCCGGATCCCTGGCTCTGTGAGACAGCAGTGTTAACCCGGTTAGACCATAAGACATAGGAGCGGAAGTAAGGCCATTCGGCCCATCGAGTTCACTCCACCATTCAATCATGGCTGATTTCAACTCCATTTACCCGCTCTCTCTCCATAGCCCTTAATTCCTCGAGAAATCAAGAATTTATCAACTTCTGTCTTAAAGACACTCAACGTCCTGGCCTCCACCGCCCTCTGTGGCAATGAATTCCACAGACCCACCACTCTCTGGCTGAAGAAATTTCTCCTCATCTCTGTTCTAAAGTGACTCCCTTTTATTCTAAGGCTGTGCCCCCGGGTCCTAGTCTCCCCTGCTAATGGAAACTTCCCTACATCCACCCTATCTAAGCCATTCATTATCTTGTAAGTTTCTATTAGATCTCCCCTCAACCTCCTAAACTCCAATGAATATAATCCCAGGATCCTCAGACGTTCATCGCATGTTAGGCCTACCATTCCTGGGATCATCCGTGTGAATCTCCGCTGGACCCGCTCCAGTGTCAGTATATCCTTCCTGAGGTGTGGGGCCCAAAATTGCTCACAGTATTCTAAATGGGGCCTAACTAATGCTTTATAAAGCTTCAGAAGTACATCCCTGCTTTTATATTCCAAGCCTCTTGAGATGAATGACAACATTGCATTTGCTTTCTTAATTACGGACTCAACCTGCAAGTTTACCTTTAGAGAATCCTGGACTAGGACTCCCAAGTCCCTTTGCACTTCAGCATTATGAATTTTGTCACCGTTTAGAAAATAGTCCATGCCTCTATTCTTTTTTCCAAAGTGCAAGACCTCGCACTTGCCCACGTTGAATTTCATCAGCCATTTCTTGGACCACTCTCCTAAACTGTCGAAATCTTTCTGCAGCCTCCCCACCTCCTCCATACTACCTGCCCCTCCACCTATCTTTGTATCATCCTGGCTCTGTGAGGCAGCAGTGTTAACCCGGGTCCCTGGCACTGTGAGACAGCAGTGTTAACCCGGGTCCCTGGCACTGTGAGACAGCAGTGTTAACCCGGGTCCCTGGCGCTGTGAGACAGCAGTGTTAACCCGGGTCCCTGGCACTGTGAGACAGCAGTGTTAACCCGGGTCCCTGGCGCTGTGAGACAGCAGTGTTAACCCGGGTCCCTGGCACTGTGAGACAGCAGTGTTAACCCGGGTCCCTGGCACTGTGAGACAGCAGTGTTAACCCGGGTCCCTGGCACTGTGAGACAGCAGTGTTAACCCGGGTCCCTGGCACTGTGAGACAGCAGTGTTAACCTGGGTCCCTGGCACTGTGAGGCAGCAGTGTTAACCCGGGTCCCTGGCACTGTGAGACAGCAGTGTTAACCCGGGTCCCTGGCGCTGTGAGACAGCAGTGTTAACCCGGGTCCCTGGCACTGTGAGACAGCAGTGTTAACCCGGGTCCCTGGCACTGTGAGACAGCAGTGTTAACCCGGGTCCCTGGCTCTGTGAGACAGCAGTGTTAACCCGGGTCCCTGGCTCTGTGAGACAGCAGTGTTAACCAGGATCCCTGGCACTGTGAGACAGCAGTGCTAACCCGGGTTCCTGGCACTGTGATACAGCAATGTTAACCCGGGTCCCTGGCACTGTGAGACAGCAGTGTTAACCCAGATCCCTGGCACTGTGAGACAGCAGTGTTAACCCAGGTCCCTGGCACTGTGAGACAGCAGTGTTAACCCGGGTCCCTGGCACTGTGAGACAGCAGTGTTAACCCGGGTCCCTGGCTCTGTGAGGCAGCAGTGTTAACCCGGGTCCCTGGCACTGTGAGACAGCAGTGTTAACCCGGGTCCCTGGCACTGTGAGACAGCAGTGTTAACCCCGGTCCCTGGCACTGTGAGACAGCAGTGTTAACCCGGGTCCCTGGCTCTGTGAGACAGCAGTGTTAACCCGGGTCCCTGGCTCTGTGAGACAGCAGTGTTAACCCGGGTCCCTGGCACTGTGAGACAGCAGTGTTAACCCGGGTCCCTGGCTCTGTGAGACAGCAGTGTTAACCCGGTTCCCAGGCACTGTGAGACAGCAGTGTTAACCCGGGTCCCTGGCACTGTGAGACAGCAGTGTTAACCCGGGTCCTTGGCTCTGTGTGACAGCAGTGTTAACCCGGGTCCCTGGCACTGTGAGACAGCAGTGTTAACCCGGGTCCCTGGCACTGTGAGACAGCAGTGTTAACCCGGGTCCCTGGCTCTGTGAGACAGCAGTGTTAACCCGGGTCCCTGGCTCTGTGAGACAGCAGTGTTAACCCGGGTCCCTGGCACTGTGAGACAGCAGTGTTAACCCGGGTCCCTGGCACTGTGAGACAGCAGTGTTAACCCGGGTCCCTGGCACTGTGAGACAGCAGTGTTAACCAGGGTTCCTGGCACTGTGAGACAGCAGTGTTAACCCCGTTCCCTGGCACTGTGAGACAGCAGTGTTAACCCGGGTCCCTGGCTCTGTGAGACAGCAGTGTTAACCCGGGTCCCTGGCTCTGTGAGACAGCAGTGTTAACCCGGGTCCCTGGCACTGTGAGACAGCAGTGTTAACCCGGGTCCCTGGCACTGTGAGACAGCAGTGTTAACCCGGGTCCCTGGCACTGTGAGACAGCAGTGTTAACCCGGGTCCCTGGCACTGTGAGACAGCAGTGTTAACCCGGGTCCCTGGCACTGTGAGACAGCAGTGTTAACCCGGGTCCCTGGCACTGTGAGGCAGCAGTGTTAACCCGGGTCCCTGGCACTGTGAGACAGCAGTGTTAACCCGGGTCCCTGGCGCTGTGAGACAGCAGTGTTAACCCGGGTCCCTGGCACTGTGAGACAGCAGTGTTAACCCGGGTCCCTGGCACTGTGAGACAGCAGTGTTAACCCGGGTCCCTGGCTCTGTGAGACAGCAGTGTTAACCCGGGTCCCTGGCTCTGTGAGACAGCAGTGTTAACCAGGATCCCTGGCACTGTGAGACAGCAGTGCTAACCCGGGTTCCTGGCACTGTGATACAGCAATGTTAACCCGGGTCCCTGGCACTGTGAGACAGCAGTGTTAACCCAGATCCCTGGCACTGTGAGACAGCAGTGTTAACCCAGGTCCCTGGCACTGTGAGACAGCAGTGTTAACCCGGGTCCCTGGCACTGTGAGACAGCAGTGTTAACCCGGGTCCCTGGCTCTGTGAGGCAGCAGTGTTAACCCGGGTCCCTGGCACTGTGAGACAGCAGTGTTAACCCGGGTCCCTGGCACTGTGAGACAGCAGTGTTAACCCCGGTCCCTGGCACTGTGAGACAGCAGTGTTAACCCGGGTCCCTGGCTCTGTGAGACAGCAGTGTTAACCCGGGTCCCTGGCTCTGTGAGACAGCAGTGTTAACCCGGGTCCCTGGCACTGTGAGACAGCAGTGTTAACCCGGGTCCCTGGCTCTGTGAGACAGCAGTGTTAACCCGGTTCCCAGGCACTGTGAGACAGCAGTGTTAACCCGGGTCCCTGGCACTGTGAGACAGCAGTGTTAACCCGGGTCCTTGGCTCTGTGTGACAGCAGTGTTAACCCGGGTCCCTGGCACTGTGAGACAGCAGTGTTAACCCGGGTCCCTGGCACTGTGAGACAGCAGTGTTAACCCGGGTCCCTGGCTCTGTGAGACAGCAGTGTTAACCCGGGTCCCTGGCTCTGTGAGACAGCAGTGTTAACCCGGGTCCCTGGCACTGTGAGACAGCAGTGTTAACCCGGGTCCCTGGCACTGTGAGACAGCAGTGTTAACCCGGGTCCCTGGCACTGTGAGACAGCAGTGTTAACCAGGGTTCCTGGCACTGTGAGACAGCAGTGTTAACCCCGTTCCCTGGCACTGTGAGACAGCAGTGTTAACCCGGGTCCCTGGCTCTGTGAGACAGCAGTGTTAACCCGGGTCCCTGGCTCTGTGAGACAGCAGTGTTAACCCGGGTCCCTGGCACTGTGAGACAGCAGTGTTAACCCGGGTCCCTGGCACTGTGAGACAGCAGTGTTAACCCGGGTCCCTGGCACTGTGAGACAGCAGTGTTAACCCGGGTCCCTGGCACTGTGAGACAGCAGTG
Organism: Scyliorhinus torazame; assembly: GCF_047496885.1. Classification (NCBI taxonomy): domain Eukaryota; kingdom Metazoa; phylum Chordata; class Chondrichthyes; order Carcharhiniformes; family Scyliorhinidae; genus Scyliorhinus; species Scyliorhinus torazame. The sequence continues at coordinate 5,491,528 of NC_092730.1, read as the reverse complement.
TTAACCCGGGTCCCTGGCACTGTGAGACAGCAGTGTTAACCCGGGTCCCTGGCACTGTGAGGCAGCAGTGTTAACCCGGGTCCCTGGCACTGTGAGACAGCAGTGTTAACCCGGGTCCCTGGCGCTGTGAGACAGCAGTGTTAACCCGGGTCCCTGGCACTGTGAGACAGCAGTGTTAACCCGGGTCCCTGGCACTGTGAGACAGCAGTGTTAACCCGGGTCCCTGGCACTGTGAGACAGCAGTGTTAACCCGGGTCCCTGGCTCTGTGAGACAGCAGTGCTAACCCGGGTCCCTGGCTCTGTGAGACAGCAGTGTTAACCCGGGTCCCTGGCACTGTGAGACAGCAGTGTTAACCCGGGTCCCTGGCACTGTGAGACAGCAGTGTTAACCAGGGTCCCTGGCACTGTGAGGCAGCAGTGTTAACCCGGGTCCCTGGCACTGTGAGACAGCAGTGTTAACCCGGGTCCCTGGCACTGTGAGACAGCAGTGTTAACCCGGGTCCCTGGCACTGTGAGACAGCAGTGTTAACCCGGGTCCCTGGCTCTGTGAGACAGCAGTGTTAACCCGGGTCCCTGGCACTGTGAGGCAGCAGTGTTAACCCGGGTCCCTGGCACTGTGAGACAGCAGAGTTAACCCGGGTCCCTGGCACTGTGAGACAGCAGTGTTAACCCGGGTCCCTGGCTCTGTGAGACAGCAGTGTTAACCCGGGTCCGTGGCACTGTGAGACAGCAGTGTTAACCCGGGTCCCTGGCTCTGTGAGACAGCAGCGTTAACCCGGGTCCCTGGCACTGTGAGACAGCAGTGTTAACCCCGGTCCCTGGCACTGTGAGACAGCAGTGTTAACCCGGGTCCCTGGCACTGTGAGACAGCAGTGTTACCCTGGGTCCCTGGCACTGTGAGACAGCTATGTTAACCCGGGTCCCTGGCACTGTGACACAGCAGTGTTAACCCGGGTCCCTGGCACTGTGAGACAGCAGTGTTAACCCGGGTCCCTGGCTCTGTGAGACAGCAGTGTTAACCCAGGTCCCTGGCACTGTAAGGCAGCAGTGTTAACCCAGGTCCCTGGCACTGTGAGACAGCAGCGTTAACCCGGGTCCCTGGCACTGTGAGACAGCAGCGTTAACCCAGGTCCTTGGCACTGTGAGACAGCAGTGTTAACCCGGGTCCCTGGCACTGTGAGACAGCAGTGTTAACCCGGGTCCCTGGCACGGTGAGGCAGCAGTGTTAACCCGGGTCCCTGGCACTGTGAGACAGCAGTGTTAACCCGGGTCCCTGGCACTGAGACAGCAGTGTTAACCCGGGTCCCTGGCTCTGTGAGACAGCAGTGTTAACCCGGGACCCTGGCTCTGTGAGACAGCAGTGTTAACCCGGGTCCCTGGCACTGTGAGACAGCAGTGTTAACCCGGGTCCCTGGCTCTGTGAGACAGCAGTGTTAACCCGGGTCCCTGGCACTGTGAGACAGCAGTGTTAACCCGGGTCCCTGGCACTGTGAGACAGCAGTGTTAACCCGGGTCCCTGGCACTGTGAGACAGCAGTGTTAACCCGGGTCCCTGGCACTGTGAGACAGCAGTGTTAACCCGGGTCCCTGGCACTGTGAGACAGCAGTGTTAACCCGGGTCCCTGGCACTGTGAGACAGCAGTGTTAACCCGGGTCCCTGGCGCTGTGAGACAGCAGTGTTAACCCGGGTCCCTGGCACTGTGAGACAGCAGTGTTAACCCGGGTCCCTGGCGCTGTGAGACAGCAGTGTTAACCCGGGTCCCTGGCACTGTGAGACAGCAGTGTTAACCCGGGTCCCTGGCACTGTGAGACAGCAGTGTTAACCCGGGTCCCTGGCACTGTGAGACAGCAGTGTTAACCCGGGTCCCTGGCACTGTGAGACAGCAGTGTTAACCCGGGTCCCTGGCACTGTGAGGCAGCAGTGTTAACCCGGGTCCCTGGCACTGTGAGGCAGCAGTGTTAACCCGGGTCCCTGGCACTGTGAGACAGCAGTGTTAACCCGGGTCCCTGGCGCTGTGAGACAGCAGTGTTAACCCGGGTCCCTGGCACTGTGAGACAGCAGTGTTAACCCGGGTCCCTGGCACTGTGAGACAGCAGTGTTAACCCGGGTCCCTGGCACTGTGAGACAGCAGTGTTAACCCGGGTCCCTGGCTCTGTGAGACAGCAGTGCTAACCCGGGTCCCTGGCTCTGTGAGACAGCAGTGTTAACCCGGGTCCCTGGCACTGTGAGACAGCAGTGTTAACCCGGGTCCCTGGCACTGTGAGACAGCAGTGTTAACCCGGGTCCCTGGCACTGTGAGGCAGCAGTGTTAACCCGGGTCCCTGGCACTGTGAGACAGCAGTGTTAACCCGGGTCCCTGGCACTGTGAGACAGCAGTGTTAACCCGGGTCCCTGGCACTGTGAGACAGCAGTGTTAACCCGGGTCCCTGGCTCTGTGAGACAGCAGTGTTAACCCGGGTCCGTGGCACTGTGAGACAGCAGTGTTAACCCGGGTTCCTGGCACTGTGAGACAGCAGTGTTAACCCGGGTCCCTGGCTCTGTGAGACAGCAGCGTTAACCCGGGTCCCTGGCTCTGTGAGACAGCAGTGTTAACCCGGGTCCCTGGCACTGTGAGACAGCAGTGTTAACCCGGGTCCCTGGCACTGTGAGACAGCAGTGTTAACCCGGGTCCCTGGCACTGTGAGACAGCCGTGTTAACCCGGGTCCCTGGCACTGTGAGGCAGCAGTGTTAACCCGGGTCCATGGCTCTGTGAGGCAGCAGTGTTAACCCGGGTCCCTGGCTCTGTGAGGCAGCAGTGTTAACCCGGGTCCCTGGCTCTGTGAGACAGCAATGTTAACCCGGGTCCCTGGCACTGTGAGACAGCAGTGTTAACCCGGGTCCCTGGCACGGTGAGACAGCAGCGTTAACCCGGGTCCCTGGCTCTGTGAGACAGCAGTGTTAACCCGGGTCCCTGGCTTTGTGAGACAGCAATGTTAACCCGGGTCCCTGGCACTGTGAGACAGCAGTGTTAACCCGGGTCCGTGGCTCTGTGAGACAGCAGTGTTAACCCGGGTCCCTGGCTCTGTGAGACAGCCGTGCTAACCCGGGTCCCTGGCACTGTGAGACAGCAGTGTTACCCCGGGTCCCTGGCTCTGTGAGACAGCAGTGTTAACCCAGGTCCCTGGCACTGTGAGGCAGCAGTGTTAACCCGGGTCCCTGGCACTGTGAGGCAGCAGTGTTAACCCGGGTCCCTGGCACTGTGAGACAGCAGTGTTAACCCGGGTCCCAGGCACTGTGAGACAGCAGTGTTAACCCGGGTCCCTGGCACTGTGAGACAGCAGTGTTAACCCGGGTCCCTGGCACTGTGAGACAGCAGTGTTAACCCGGGTCCCTGGAACTGTGAGACAGCAGTGTTAACCCGGGTCCCTGGCACTGTGAGGCAGCAGTGTTAACCCGGGTCCCTGGCACTGTGAGACAGCAGTGTTAACCCGGGTCCCTGGCATTGTGAGGCAGCAGTGTTAACCCGGGTCCCTTGCACTGTGAGACAGCAGTGTTAACCCGGGTCCCTGGCACTGTGAGGCAGCAGTGTTAACCCAGGTCCCTGGCACTGTGGGACAGCAGTGTTAACCCGGGTCCCTGGCACTGTGAGGCAGCAGTGTTAACCCGGGTCCCTGGCACTGTGAGACAGCAGTGTTAACCCGGGTCCCTGGCACTGTGAGACAGCAGTGTTAACCCGGGTCCCTGGCACTGTGAGACAGCAGTGTTAACCCGGGTCCCTGGCACTGTGAGACAGCAGTGTTAACCCGGGTCCCTGGCACTGTGAGACAGCAGTGTTAACCCGGGTCCCTGGCTCTGTGAGACAGCAGTGTTAACCCGGGTCCGTGGCACTGTGAGACAGCAGTGTTAACCCGGGTTCCTGGCACTGTGAGACAGCAGTGTTAACCCGGGTCCCTGGCTCTGTGAGACAGCAGCGTTAACCCGGGTCCCTGGCACTGTGAGACAGCAGTGTTAACCCCGGTCCCTGGCACTGTGAGACAGCAGTGTTAACCCGGGTCCCTGGCACTGTGAGACCGCAGTGTTACCCTGGGTCCCTGGCACTGTGAGACAGCAGTGTTAACCCGGGTCCTTGGCACTGTGAGACAGCAGTGTTAACCCGGGTCCCTGGCACTGTGAGACAGCAGTGTTAACCCGGGTCCCTGGCACGGTGAGGCAGCAGTGTTAACCCGGGTCCCTGGCACTGTGAGACAGCAGTGTTAACCCGGGTCCCTGGCACTGAGACAGCAGTGTTAACCCGGGTCCCTGGCTCTGTGAGACAGCAGTGTTAACCCGGGACCCTGGCTCTGTGAGACAGCCGTGTTAACCCGGGTCCCTGGCACTGTGAGACAGCAGTGTTAACCCGGGTCCCTGGCTCTGTGAGACGGCAGTGTTAACCCGGGTCCCTGGCACTGTGAGACAGCAGTGTTAACCCGGGTCCCTGGCACTGTGAGACAGCAGTGTTAACCCGGGTCCCTGGCACTGTGAGACAGCCGTGTTAACCCGGGTCCCTGGCACTGTGAGGCAGCAGTGTTAACCCGGGTCCATGGCTCTGTGAGGCAGCAGTGTTAACCCGGGTCCCTGGCTCTGTGAGGCAGCAGTGTTAACCCGGGTCCCTGGCTCTGTGAGACAGCAATGTTAACCCGGGTCCCTGGCACTGTGAGACAGCAGTGTTACCCCGGGTCCCTGGCTCTGTGAGACAGCAGTGTTAACCCAGGTCCCTGGCACTGTGAGGCAGCAGTGTTAACCCGGGTCCCTGGCACTGTGAGGCAGCAGTGTTAACCCGGGTCCCTGGCACTGTGAGACAGCAGTGTTAACCCGGGTCCCAGGCACTGTGAGACAGCAGTGTTAACCCGGGTCCCTGGCACTGTGAGACAGCAGTGTTAACCCGGGTCCCTGGCACTGTGAGACAGCAGTGTTAACCCGGGTCCCTGGCACTGTGAGACAGCAGTGTTAACCCGGGTCCCTGGCACTGTGAGGCAGCAGTGTTAACCCGGGTCCCTGGCACTGTGAGACAGCAGTGTTAACCCGGGTCCCTGGCATTGTGAGGCAGCAGTGTTAACCCGGGTCCCTTGCACTGTGAGACAGCAGTGTTAACCCGGGTCCCTGGCACTGTGAGGCAGCAGTGTTAACCCAGGTCCCTGGCACTGTGGGACAGCAGTGTTAACCCGGTTCCCTGGCACTGTGAGGCAGCAGTGTTAACCCGGGTCCCTAGCACTGTGAGACAGCAGTGTTAACCCGGGTCCCTGGCACTGTGAGATAGCAGTGTTAACCCGGGTCCCTGGCACTGTGAGACAGCAGTGTTAACCCGGGTCCCTGGCACTGTGAGACAGCAGTGTTAACCTGGGTCCCTGGCACTGTGAGACAGCAGTGTTAACCCGGGTCCCTGGCTCAGTGAGACAGCAGTGTTAACCCGGGTCCCTGGCACTGTGAGGCAGCAGTGTTAACCCGGGTCCCTGGCACTGTGAGACAGCAGTGTTAACCCGGGTCCCTGGCACTGTGAAACAGCAGTGTTAACCCGGGTCCCTGGCACTGTGAGGCAGCAGAGTTAACCCGGGTCCCTGGCACTGTGAGACAGCAGTGTTAACCCGGGTCCCTGGCTCTGTGAGACAGCAGTGTTAACCCGGGTCCGTGGCACTGTGAGACAGCAGTGTTAACCCGGGTCCCTGGCTCTGTGAGACAGCAGCGTTAACCCGGGTCCCTGGCACTGTGAGACAGCAGTGTTAACCCCGGTCCCTGGCACTGTGAGACAGCAGTGTTAACCCGGGTCCCTGGCACTGTGAGACAGCAGTGTTAACCCGGGTCCCTGGCTCTGTGAGACAGCAGTGTTAACCCAGGTCCCTGGCACTGTAAGGCAGCAGTGTTAACCCAGGTCCCTGGCACTGTGAGACAGCAGCGTTAACCCGGGTCCCTGGCACTGTGAGACAGCAGCGTTAACCCAGGTCCTTGGCACTGTGAGACAGCAGTGTTAACCCGGGTCCCTGGCACTGTGAGACAGCAGTGTTAACCCGGGTCCCTGGCACGGTGAGGCAGCAGTGTTAACCCGGGTCCCTGGCACTGTGAGACAGCAGTGTTAACCCGGGTCCCTGGCACTGAGACAGCAGTGTTAACCCGGGTCCCTGGCTCTGTGAGACAGCAGTGTTAACCCGGGACCCTGGCTCTGTGAGACAGCAGTGTTAACCCGGGTCCCTGGCACTGTGAGACAGCAGTGTTAACCCGGGTCCCTGGCTCTGTGAGACAGCAGTGTTAACCCGGGTCCCTGGCACTGTGAGACAGCAGTGTTAACCCGGGTCCCTGGCACTGTGAGACAGCAGTGTTAACCCGGGTCCCTGGCACTGTGAGACAGCAGTGTTAACCCGGGTCCCTGGCACTGTGAGACAGCAGTGTTAACCCGGGTCCCTGGCACTGTGAGACAGCAGTGTTAACCCGGGTCCCTGGCACTGTGAGACAGCAGTGTTAACCCGGGTCCCTGGCGCTGTGAGACAGCAGTGTTAACCCGGGTCCCTGGCACTGTGAGACAGCAGTGTTAACCCGGGTCCCTGGCGCTGTGAGACAGCAGTGTTAACCCGGGTCCCTGGCACTGTGAGACAGCAGTGTTAACCCGGGTCCCTGGCACTGTGAGACAGCAGTGTTAACCCGGGTCCCTGGCACTGTGAGACAGCAGTGTTAACCCGGGTCCCTGGCACTGTGAGACAGCAGTGTTAACCCGGGTCCCTGGCACTGTGAGGCAGCAGTGTTAACCCGGGTCCCTGGCACTGTGAGGCAGCAGTGTTAACCCGGGTCCCTGGCACTGTGAGACAGCAGTGTTAACCCGGGTCCCTGGCGCTGTGAGACAGCAGTGTTAACCCGGGTCCCTGGCACTGTGAGACAGCAGTGTTAACCCGGGTCCCTGGCACTGTGAGACAGCAGTGTTAACCCGGGTCCCTGGCACTGTGAGACAGCAGTGTTAACCCGGGTCCCTGGCTCTGTGAGACAGCAGTGCTAACCCGGGTCCCTGGCTCTGTGAGACAGCAGTGTTAACCCGGGTCCCTGGCACTGTGAGACAGCAGTGTTAACCCGGGTCCCTGGCACTGTGAGACAGCAGTGTTAACCCGGGTCCCTGGCACTGTGAGGCAGCAGTGTTAACCCGGGTCCCTGGCACTGTGAGACAGCAGTGTTAACCCGGGTCCCTGGCACTGTGAGACAGCAGTGTTAACCCGGGTCCCTGGCACTGTGAGACAGCAGTGTTAACCCGGGTCCCTGGCTCTGTGAGACAGCAGTGTTAACCCGGGTCCGTGGCACTGTGAGACAGCAGTGTTAACCCGGGTTCCTGGCACTGTGAGACAGCAGTGTTAACCCGGGTCCCTGGCTCTGTGAGACAGCAGCGTTAACCCGGGTCCCTGGCTCTGTGAGACAGCAGTGTTAACCCGGGTCCCTGGCACTGTGAGACAGCAGTGTTAACCCGGGTCCCTGGCACTGTGAGACAGCAGTGTTAACCCGGGTCCCTGGCACTGTGAGACAGCCGTGTTAACCCGGGTCCCTGGCACTGTGAGGCAGCAGTGTTAACCCGGGTCCATGGCTCTGTGAGGCAGCAGTGTTAACCCGGGTCCCTGGCTCTGTGAGGCAGCAGTGTTAACCCGGGTCCCTGGCTCTGTGAGACAGCAATGTTAACCCGGGTCCCTGGCACTGTGAGACAGCAGTGTTAACCCGGGTCCCTGGCACGGTGAGACAGCAGCGTTAACCCGGGTCCCTGGCTCTGTGAGACAGCAGTGTTAACCCGGGTCCCTGGCTTTGTGAGACAGCAATGTTAACCCGGGTCCCTGGCACTGTGAGACAGCAGTGTTAACCCGGGTCCGTGGCTCTGTGAGACAGCAGTGTTAACCCGGGTCCCTGGCTCTGTGAGACAGCCGTGCTAACCCGGGTCCCTGGCACTGTGAGACAGCAGTGTTACCCCGGGTCCCTGGCTCTGTGAGACAGCAGTGTTAACCCAGGTCCCTGGCACTGTGAGGCAGCAGTGTTAACCCGGGTCCCTGGCACTGTGAGGCAGCAGTGTTAACCCGGGTCCCTGGCACTGTGAGACAGCAGTGTTAACCCGGGTCCCAGGCACTGTGAGACAGCAGTGTTAACCCGGGTCCCTGGCACTGTGAGACAGCAGTGTTAACCCGGGTCCCTGGCACTGTGAGACAGCAGTGTTAACCCGGGTCCCTGGCACTGTGAGACAGCAGTGTTAACCCGGGTCCCTGGCACTGTGAGGCAGCAGTGTTAACCCGGGTCCCTGGCACTGTGAGACAGCAGTGTTAACCCGGGTCCCTGGCATTGTGAGGCAGCAGTGTTAACCCGGGTCCCTTGCACTGTGAGACAGCAGTGTTAACCCGGGTCCCTGGCACTGTGAGGCAGCAGTGTTAACCCAGGTCCCTGGCACTGTGGGACAGCAGTGTTAACCCGGGTCCCTGGCACTGTGAGGCAGCAGTGTTAACCCGGGTCCCTGGCACTGTGAGACAGCAGTGTTAACCCGGGTCCCTGGCACTGTGAGACAGCAGTGTTAACCCGGGTCCCTGGCACTGTGAGACAGCAGTGTTAACCCGGGTCCCTGGCACTGTGAGACAGCAGTGTTAACCCGGGTCCCTGGCACTGTGAGACAGCAGTGTTAACCCGGGTCCCTGGCTCTGTGAGACAGCAGTGTTAACCCGGGTCCGTGGCACTGTGAGACAGCAGTGTTAACCCGGGTTCCTGGCACTGTGAGACAGCAGTGTTAACCCGGGTCCCTGGCTCTGTGAGACAGCAGCGTTAACCCGGGTCCCTGGCACTGTGAGACAGCAGTGTTAACCCCGGTCCCTGGCACTGTGAGACAGCAGTGTTAACCCGGGTCCCTGGCACTGTGAGACCGCAGTGTTACCCTGGGTCCCTGGCACTGTGAGACAGCAGTGTTAACCCGGGTCCTTGGCACTGTGAGACAGCAGTGTTAACCCGGGTCCCTGGCACTGTGAGACAGCAGTGTTAACCCGGGTCCCTGGCACGGTGAGGCAGCAGTGTTAACCCGGGTCCCTGGCACTGTGAGACAGCAGTGTTAACCCGGGTCCCTGGCACTGAGACAGCAGTGTTAACCCGGGTCCCTGGCTCTGTGAGACAGCAGTGTTAACCCGGGACCCTGGCTCTGTGAGACAGCCGTGTTAACCCGGGTCCCTGGCACTGTGAGACAGCAGTGTTAACCCGGGTCCCTGGCTCTGTGAGACAGCAGTGTTAACCCGGGTCCCTGGCACTGTGAGACAGCAGTGTTAACCCGGGTCCCTGGCACTGTGAGACAGCAGTGTTAACCCGGGTCCCTGGCACTGTGAGACAGCCGTGTTAACCCGGGTCCCTGGCACTGTGAGGCAGCAGTGTTAACCCGGGTCCATGGCTCTGTGAGGCAGCAGTGTTAACCCGGGTCCCTGGCTCTGTGAGGCAGCAGTGTTAACCCGGGTCCCTGGCTCTGTGAGACAGCAATGTTAACCCGGGTCCCTGGCACTGTGAGACAGCAGTGTTACCCCGGGTCCCTGGCTCTGTGAGACAGCAGTGTTAACCCAGGTCCCTGGCACTGTGAGGCAGCAGTGTTAACCCGGGTCCCTGGCACTGTGAGGCAGCAGTGTTAACCCGGGTCCCTGGCACTGTGAGACAGCAGTGTTAACCCGGGTCCCAGGCACTGTGAGACAGCAGTGTTAACCCGGGTCCCTGGCACTGTGAGACAGCAGTGTTAACCCGGGTCCCTGGCACTGTGAGACAGCAGTGTTAACCCGGGTCCCTGGCACTGTGAGACAGCAGTGTTAACCCGGGTCCCTGGCACTGTGAGGCAGCAGTGTTAACCCGGGTCCCTGGCACTGTGAGACAGCAGTGTTAACCCGGGTCCCTGGCATTGTGAGGCAGCAGTGTTAACCCGGGTCCCTTGCACTGTGAGACAGCAGTGTTAACCCGGGTCCCTGGCACTGTGAGGCAGCAGTGTTAACCCAGGTCCCTGGCACTGTGGGACAGCAGTGTTAACCCGGTTCCCTGGCACTGTGAGGCAGCAGTGTTAACCCGGGTCCCTAGCACTGTGAGACAGCAGTGTTAACCCGGGTCCCTGGCACTGTGAGATAGCAGTGTTAACCCGGGTCCCTGGCACTGTGAGACAGCAGTGTTAACCCGGGTCCCTGGCACTGTGAGACAGCAGTGTTAACCTGGGTCCCTGGCACTGTGAGACAGCAGTGTTAACCCGGGTCCCTGGCTCAGTGAGACAGCAGTGTTAACCCGGGTCCCTGGCACTGTGAGGCAGCAGTGTTAACCCGGGTCCCTGGCACTGTGAGACAGCAGTGTTAACCCGGGTCCCTGGCACTGTGAAACAGCAGTGTTAACCCGGGTCCCTGGCACTGTGAGGCAGCAGTGTTAACCCGGGCCCCTGGCTCTGTGAGACAGCAGTGTTAACCCGGGTCCCTGGCACTGTGAGACAGCAGTGTTAACCCGGGTCCCTGGCACTGTGAGGCAGCAGTGTTAACCCGGGCCCCTGGCTCTGTGAGACAGCAGTGTTAACCCGGGTCCCTGGCACTGTGAGACAGCAGTTTTAACCCGGGTCCCTGGCACTGTGAGGCAGCAGTGTTAACCCGGGTCCCTGGCACTGTGAGACAGCAGTGTTAACCCGGGTCCCTGGCACTGAGACAGCAGTGTTAACCCGGGTCCCTGGCACTGTGAGACAGCAGTGTTAACCCGGGTCCCTGGCACTGAGAGACAGCAGTGTTAACCCGGGTCCCTGGCACTGTGAGACAGCAGTGTTAACCCGGGTCCCTGGCACTGTGAGACAGCAGTGTTAACCCGGGTCCCTGGCACTGTGAGACAGCAGTGTTAACCTGGGTCCCTGGCACTGTGAGGCAGCAGTGTTAACCCGGGTCCGAGGCACTGTGAGACAGCAGTGTTAACCCGGGTCCCTGGCACTGTGAGACAGCAGTGTTAACCCGGGTCCCTGGCACTGTGAGACAGCAGTGTTAACCCGGTCCCTGGCTCTGTGAGACAGCAGTGTTAACCCGGGTCCGAGGCACTGTGAGACAGCAGTGTTAACTCGGGTCCCTAGCACTGTGAGACAGCAGTGTTAACCCGGGTCCCTGCACTGTGAGACAGCAGTGTTAACCGGGTCCCTGGCTCTGTGAGACAGCAGTGTTAACCCGGGTCCGAGGCACTGTGAGACAGCAGTGTTAACCCGGGACCCTGGCACTGTGAGACAGCAGTGTTAACCCGGGACCCTGGCACTGTGAGACAGGAGTGTTAACCCGGGTCCCTGGCACTGTGAGACAGCAGTGTTAACCCGGGTCCCTGGCACTGTGAGACAGCAGTGTTAACCCGGGCCCCTGGCTCTGTGAGACAGCAGTGTTAACCCGGGTCCCTGGCACTGTGAGACAGCAGTGTTAACCCGGGTCCCTGGCGATGTGAGGCAGCAGTGTTAACCCGGGTCCCTGGCACTGTGAGACAGCAGTGTTCACCCGGGTCCCTGGCACTGTGAGGCAGCAGTGTTAACCCAGGTCCCTGGCTCTGTGAGACAGCAGTGTTAACCCGGGTCCCTGGCTCTGTGAGACAGCAGTGTTAACCCGGGTTCCTGGCACTGTGAGACAGCAGTGTTAACCTGGGTTCCTGGCACTGAGAGACAGCAGTGTTAACCCGGGTCCCTGGCACTGTGAGACAGCAGTGTTAACCCAGGTCCCTGGCACTGTGAGATAGCAGTGGTAACCCGGGTCCCTGGCACTGTGAGACCGCAGTGTTAACCCGGGTCCCTGGCTCTGTGAAACAGCAGTGTTAACCCGGGTCCCTGGCACTGTGAGACAGCAGTGTTAACCTGGGTCCCTGGCACTGTGAGACAGCAGTGTTAACCCGGGTTCCTGGCACTGTGAGGCAGCAGTGTTAACCCAGGTCCCTGGCACTGTGAGATAGCAGTATTAACCCGGGTCCCTGGCACTGTGAGACCGCAGTGTTAACCCGGGTCGCTGGCACTGTGAGACAGCAGTGTTAACCCGGGTCCCTGGCTCTGTGACACAGCAGTGCTAACCCGGGTCCCTGGCACTGTGAGACAGCAGTGTTAACCCGGGTCCCTGGCACTGTGAGACAGCAGTGTTAACCCGGGTCCCTGGCACTGTGAGACCGCAGTGTTAACCCGGGTCCCTGGCACTGTGAGACAGCAGTGTTAACCCGGGTCCCTGGCACTGTGAGACAGCAGTGCTAACCCGGGACCCTGGCACTGTGAGACAGCCGTGTTAACCCGGGTCCCTGGCACTGTGAGACAGCAGTGTTAACCCGGGTCCCTGGCACTGTGAGGTAGCAGTGTTAACCCGGGTCCCCGGCTCTGTGAGGCAGCAGTGTTAACCCGGGCCCCTGGCTCTGTGAGACAGCAGTGTTAACCCGGGTCCCTGGCTCTGTGACACAGCAGTGTTAACCATTGTACCATCCCGTGCTTGTCTTTCAGTGAGAACTGTCAGGAAGAAGTTTCTGCATTTCATTGCATTGTCACAATCTTGCATTAAATTAAGGTTTAGATTCCTTATTTCATTTATTTCTAGAATGTGGCCGTCACTGGGAGAGGAAAGTTTCCCTCAACGGAACCTTTCAAATCCTCAATCAAATGATCTTAAATCTCTCGATTAATTGACCCCTTAATCTTCCATATTCAGGGGAATACAGCCTCGTCTGTGCAACCTGACTTTCGAAATGAACCCTTTTAGCCCCAGTATCAAGCTCGTGGACCTGTGCGACTTTCAAATCTCAGGCCAATATATCCTTCCTATGAACCGAACACAGTTACTTCAGATAGACCACCACCTGATGAGTATAAGATGAAAAACTTTGACAGCTTTGTCTATTTTTTCAGCGATTATTCTCCAGTCTTTCACCCAGGTCATTGATGAATATGGCGAGAAGCTGAGGACCCGAATCGAGAGCGGTCCCAGCGCGCCGTCCATCAGAAAACAAAGACTGCCCCTAACCCCCAACTGGTGACTGTCTCACCCCTCGGGGTTACCTCTGAGTGTGGCCCACTCACCTCCTTTCCCTCCGCCTGGTGATAGGGGGGAGGGGGGTAGATGATTGTCCTCCTGTACAGTGAGTGTCTGATGATTAGGGTCTTGTTTGTTGTGTCTACAGCTCGGTGTGTTGACTGGTCTGCGCTACCTCAGCATTGCGACGGAGGCTGTGGTGGGACAGGAGAACCCCGAGTGTGACTCTGAGGGTTACCTGCTGGAGAAGGGCCCGATGGAGACTGTGTGTACCATTGTGCAGGCCCTGAAGGACAAGTTCAACTTCAACCAGGTGAAGGCGGAGCCAGCGGCAACTGAGGCGACGCCAACAGAGGGGAACAAGACAGATAAATAGACATTTTCCAACCGGGAGGAACGCCCGCTTGGGTCACAGGAGACGCACCAGAGGCAACTATTGGACATAGCTGATCTGTGACGTTGATTCTCCTTCACCACGCAAACTCCCGGCCAGCATTGCCCTGGTTCCTGCTCGGGGCGTTGAGTGACCCGTAACCCTAGCACCTCCCCAATCAGACGAACAGCTCCTCAGACGCGGTCACAAACATCCCCCACCTTCTCTCAAACTCCCCTGCTGAGCCCCTTAACTCATACTTTATCTTCTCTAACCGCAGGAAGTCATACAGGTCACCCAACCAGGCCGCTCCCCCCGGTGGCGATGCCGACCGCCACTCCAGCAAAATTCGTCGCCGTGCAATCAGAGAGGCGAAGGCCACGACATCGGCCTTCCTCCTCTCCATGAGCTCCGGCTTCTCTGAAACCCCAAATATCGTCACCAAAGGGTCCGGGTCCACGCCCTCCTCCACGATCCTGGCTAAGACCGCGAACACTCCCGCCCAGAATCTTCCCAATTTTTCACAACCTCAAAACATGTGCGCGTGATTCGCTGGCCCCCGCCCACACCTCTCACACTCATCTGCTACCCCCTGAAAGAACCCACTCATTCTCGCCCGAGTCATATGCACCCTGTGCACCACCTTAAACTGTATCAGGCTCATCCTCGCACACGAGGAGGTCCCGTTTACCCTTCGCAGTGCCTCACTCCATACTCCCCAATTGATCTCCATTCCCAACGGCGCTTCCCATTTCACCTTGATCTTCACCACCCGCTCGCCTCCCTGCTCCCCCAGTCACTTGTATACATCCCCAATTCTTCCCTCCCCTTCCACATCCGGAAGCAGCAGTCGCTCCAGCAGGGTGTATCCCGGCAATCCAGACGTTTCGTGCAAAGTCCCTAACCTGTAGATACCTGAACTCACTCCCCCTCGGCAGCTCTACCCTCTCCCTGAGCTCCTCCAGACTGGCGAACCCTTCCTCCAAATACAGATCCCTCACCTTGACCAGCCCCACTTCCCTCCACCTCCAGTATACACTATCCATCCCCCCCGGGCTCAAACCCATGATTCTCGCACAGCGGTGTTAGCACCGACAACTCCTCAGCTCCATCTCCAATTCGAATACCGGTACAAAATAATAAACAGAATTGTGAAGAAATTGAAGAAAATTCATAATTTAAAAAAACAATCCCCATTATCTCCTGGGTTTGACCACAATGCGTCAGGGAAACCGGTCTTTGATACATGGAGGGCCCAGGGCAGTTGTGCAGGGGTTGACAAACCCAATAGATACACCCCCACGTTGACACTACCACCAAGAAAGCACAACTACTTCCTCAGGAAACTACGGAAGTTTGGCATGTCCACATTGACTCTTACCAACTTTTGCAGATACACCATAGAAAGTATCCGATCGGGCTGCATCACAGCCTGGTATGGCAACTGCTCGGCCCAGGACCGCAAGAAACTTCAGAGAGTCGTGAACACCGCCCAGTCCATCACACGAACCTGCCTCCCATCCACTGACTCCATCTACACCTCCCGCTGCCTGGGGAAAGCGGGCAGCACAATCAAAGACCCCTCCCACCCGGCTTACTCACTCTTCCAACTTCTTCCATCGGGCAGGAGATACAGAAGTCTGAGAACACGCGCGAACAGACTCAAAAACAGCTTCTTCCCCACTGTCACCAGACTCCTAAATGACCCTCTTATGGACTGACCTCATTAACACTACACCCTGTATGCTTCACCCGATGCTAGTGTTTATGTAGTTACATTGGATGTGTTGTGTTGCCCTATTATGTATTTTCTTTTCTTCCCTTTTCTTCTCATGTACTTAATGATCTGTTGAGCTGCTCGCAGAAAAATACTTCTCACTGTACCTCGGTACACGTGACAATAAACAAATCCAATCCAATCCCAGCAGAGAGGCGACACCTCTACCAACATTCAAAATGGCAGCTGGAGTGAGCAATGGCAGAATGAAAATGGCTTCCCTCGGCCTGAGGGAGGCGGTGATGGGACAGAGAGGGGACATTGCCAAGGCTGGGGTTCTGTGCAGTGTTAGCCCTGTAGTGACGTCTCTGTAATTGTGCTGACAAATTATAAAGTGATAGACCAAAACCAGCAAGACAATTCTCAAATAAAGGTCTGATCAAGGGACCTCTGTATATTAAGAATATTATTTATCAAAACACTTTGACAAAGTCGTGTTTTGTCATTTGCATTTACGCACCATCTTTGAAAAAACACACATTATCAAACAAAACCTGACGTCGGGCCAGAGATAGTCTCAGTAGATTTTAAAGGGGTTCGTGGAGGAGGAGGGGTTCGGAAGGGGGAATTCAGGAGCTTTGGGTCTGTAGCGCACAAAGACTCCGTGAGACGAATAGAGTGAAGTCGATGAGGCTTTATTAAGCGTGTCTGTTCCCCCGCAGCTCGATAGTAAACTGGCCTGCGGGGGAAGACTCCGGCATCTTATACTCCGCCTTCAGGGCGGAGCTTGAGGTCAACGGCCAACCAGGACCCGGGATCTGTCAGCCAATGACATTAGGGCTTCCAGTCCCACATGACCCCCAATACATACTACCACATTCACCCCTTGTCAAAAATGAACCCGGCGGGGTGATGCTTCGTATGATGGTAAGGGTTTACAGGGCTGGTCCTGGGAGGACAAAACATTCACATGGTAATACAGTATTGGACAATTTTGTCCTGTTGCAACTATTTACAGAGGGTATAGGAAGAAAAGCAAAATGTTCTTGTGAACAGTCCATATTTGTTTTACATCGACGCCACGAGTCGGTCGGGCGGTCTGGTCGTCCGTGTCGATCGCCTCGGCCCCGGCGGTGGTGGTGGTGCTTGTACCAGTGTTGGCGCCTCCAGGAGCCGTACGGTTTCAGCTCGGGCTTGATTCTTGGTCGGTGCTGAGGGGAGGGGAACCGATCCTCCTGGGAAGGGGGCGGTCGCGGGGTGCGGCGGTGGCAGGAAGGGGGGGGTTGGGTTGATGGTGTCGGGGGGGGTGTGCGTGTTGCCGGCGGGCACCAGATCCCGCAGGGAGACCGTGTCCTGTCGGCCGTCGGGGTACTCCACGTAGGCGTACTGGGGGTTTGCGTGGAGGAGGTGAACCCTCTCGACCAACGGGTCCGCCTTATGTGCCCGCATATGCTTTCGGAGCAGGATGGGTCCTGGGGCCGCCAGCCAGGTCGGCAGCGACGTTCCAGAGGAGGACCTCCTAGGGAAGACAAGGAGACGCTCGTGAGGCGTTTGATTAGTGCTCGTACATAATAACGACCGGATGGAATGGAGAGCGTCCGGGAGGACCTCCTGCCACCGTGAAACTGGGAGGTCCCTGGACCGTAGGGCCAGTAGGACGGCCTTCCAGACCGTGCCGTTCTCCCTTTCTACTTGCCCGTTCCCCCGGGGGTTGTAGCTGGTCGTCCTGCTTGAGGCTATGCCCTTGCTGAGCAGGAACTGGCGCAGCTCGTCACTCATGAAAGAGGACCCCCTGTCGCTGTGGACGTATGCGGGGTAACCGAACAGTGTGAAGATGCTGTTCAGGGCTTTAATGACTGTGGCCGCGGTCATGTCAGAACAGGGAATGGCAAAAGGGAAGCGGGAGTATTCGTCCACTACATTAAGAAAATATGCGTTGCGGTCGGTGGAGGGGAGGGGCCCTTTGAAATCGAGACTGAGGCGTTCAAAGGGGCGGGAAGCGCTCCATCTGGCCTGAAAAAATGCGGCTTGCATTCCGCGCAGATGTGGCAGTCCCTTGTGACTGTACGGACCTCCTCTAAAGAGTATGGGAGATTGCGGGACTTGATGAAGTGGTAAAACCGAGTGACCCCCGGGTGGCAGAGGTCCTCGTGGAGGGTTTGGAGGCGGTCAATTTGTGCGTTGGCACATGTGCCGCGGGATAGGGCATCGGACGGCTAGTTCAGCTTTCCGGGACGATACAAAATCTCATCGTTGAAGGTGGAGAGCTCGATCCTCCACCTTAAGATTTTGTCGTTTTTGATTTTGCCCCGCTGTGCACTATCGAACATGAAGGCTACCGACCGTTGGTCCGTGAGGAGAGTGAATCTCCTGCCGACCAGGTAATGCCTCCAATGTCGCACAGCTTCCACTATGGCTTGGGCTTCCTTTTCCACTGAGGAGTGGCGGATTTCTGAGGCGTGGAGGGTTCGGGAGAAAAAGGCCACGGGTCTGCCCGTTTGGTTAAGGGTGGCCGCTAGAGCTACGTCGGAGGCGTCGCTCTCGACCTGGAAGGGGAGGGACTCGTCGATGGCGCGCATCGTGGCCTTTGCGATATCCGCTTTGATGCGGCTGAAAGCCTGGCGAGCCTTTGTCGACAGGGGGAAGGTCGTGGTCTGTATTAGGGGGCGGGCCTTGTCTGCATACTGGGGGACCCACTGGGCGTAGTACGAAAAGAACCCCAAGCAGCGTTTCAGGGCTTTTGGGCAGTGCAGGAGGGGAAATTCCATGAGTGCGCGCATACGTTCGGGGTTGGGGCCTATTATCCCATTGCGCACTACATATCCCAAGATGGCTAGCCGGTTTGTGCTAAAAACGCACTTGTCCTCGTTGTACGTGAGGTTCAGGGCGTTAGCGGTCTGGAGGAATTTTTGGAGGTTGGCGTCGTGGTCCTGCTGATCGTGGCCGCAGATGGTTACGTTGTCGAGGTACGGGAACGTGGCCCGCAACCCATGTTGATCAACCATTCGGTCCATCTCTCGTTGGAAGACCGAGACACCGTTTGTGACGCCAAAAGGGACCTGTAAGAAGTGGTATAATCGCCCGTCTGCCTCGAAGGCTGTGTACTTGCGGTCACTTGGGTGGATGGGGAGCTGATGGTAGGCGGACTTGAGGTCCACGGTGGAGAAGACTTTACACTGGGCAATCCGATTGACCATGTCGGATATGCGGGGGAGAGGGTACGCGTCTAGTTGTGTGTACCTGTTGATGGTCTGGCTATAGTCAATGACCATCCTTTGTTTCTCCCCTGTCTTCACTACTACCACCTGTGCTCTCCAGGGACTATCGAGCTGCGGGGGAACAGACACGCTTAATAAATTGTAGCGCACAAAGACTCCGTGAGACGAATAGAGTGAAGTCGATGAGGCTTTATTAAGCGTGTCTGTTCCCCCGCAGCTCGATAGTAGAATGGCCTGCGGGGGAGGACTCCGGCTTCTTATACTCCGCCTTCAGGGCGGAGCTTGAGGTCAACGGCCAACCAGGACCCGGGATCTGTCAGCCAATGACATTAGGGCTTCCTGTCCCACATGACCCCCAATACATACTACCACAGGGTCCAGGCAGCGGAAGGCAAGGTCGCCGATGGGGCGATGGGAATGGCAGGTGCTAAAGGGAGCTGGAAGTGGAGGAGCTCAGACAGGGCCGAGAGTGGGAGGGCCGCAGAGGGGGGCCGGGATAGTGAGGCCGAGAAGGCGTTTGAACACGGGAGTTTTAAAAGGGAGGCGATGTAGGCCCCGGGAACCAACGTAGGCCAGCGAAGGTGAGGAGTTATGGGTGAACAGGGACGTCTCCAACTTGTACCAACTCCAGCACCAAAGTGTGAGCGATCGTTGGCACAAAAGAAACAAACCAGTTACCGGGAGCAGCAAGTGAAGGCCTCTGTGGATTTAAGAATAGTTTAAAGGCTTGGGCTTCATTATCCACATCACCTGGTCAGTTACTTAGAGAAACGTGGCCTGCGCACAGTCTTAATCCGTTTAACGAGTGCTGGCCAACTCAATCTGGGGTGGATGACAGGATTAATCTTTTTCCAACGCTGAATATAGTGCAATCCTGACTCAGTGCCTCGAATTGTAGACTAACTGGGCCGTCTAGGGGAACGTGAATATGGAGAGGGAACGCAGGAAGGTAACAGCCCTGAGCGAGCCCAGGGGGGCAGCAGGAGGAGTTTCACTGTTAATTCAGACGACGGGCTCCGTCTGTGACCATATGCAGCCCGCCACGCTTTCAGAGTCTGACTGAATCCCCTCTACGCCGTCTTCCACAAACCCTCCTGCAAGTTACATCACATCATTTAACGTCTTGCACCGACGGAAACAGTCAAGAAACCTTCAACAGAATTAAAAACCGAACGGTGACCATTGCCGATTGTTGTAAATATCCATCCGGTTCAATAACGTCCCTGTTGTCCTTGCCCAGACCAAGGGGGTTGACTCTTAAATGTCGCCTGGCACTCGGAACGAGAGAAATTAGCGATGAGGCACAAATGCAGGCCTAGCCTGCGAAGGTCACATCACAGAAACTCATTTTAAAATTATTCACTTGTTATTTTGATTCCGAATTGGAAGGTCATGATCCTTCCCCATCCAGAGACGTCAGCTAAATGTCCATTGTTGACACGCCCAGAGTTAGTTCTGAGGGAGTGCCGCACTGTCAGAGGGTCAGTACTGAGGGAGTTCTGAACTGTCAGAGGGTCAGTACTGAGGGAGTGCCGCACTGTCAGAGGGTCAGTACTGAGGGAGCGCCGCACTATCAGAGGGTCAGTACTGAGGGAGCACCGCACTGTCAGAGGGTCAGTACCGAGGGAGTGCCGCACTGTCAGAGGGTCAGTACCGAGGGAGTGCCGCACTGTCAGAGGGTCAGTACAGAGGGAGTGCTGCACTATCAGAGGGTCAGTACTGAGGGAGCGCCGCACTGTCAGAGGGTCAGTACTGAGGGAGTGCCGCACTGTCAGAGGGTCAGTGCTGAGGGAGTGCCGCACTGTCAGAGGGTCAGTACTGAGGGAGCGCCGCACTGTCAGAGGGTCAGTACTGAGGGAGTGCTGCACTGTCAGAGGGTCAGTACTGAGGGAGAGCCGCACTGTCAGAGGGTCAGTACTGAGGGAGTGCCGCACTGTCAGAGGGTCAGTACTGAGGGAGTGCTGCACTGTCAGAGGGTCAGTACTGAGGGAGTGCCGCACTGTCAGAGGGTCAGTACCGAGGGAGTGCCGCACTGTCAGAGGGTCAGTACAGAGGGAGTGCTGCACTATCAGAGGGTCAGTACTGAGGGAGCGCCGCACTGTCAGAGGGTCAGTACTGAGGGAGTGCCGCACTGTCAGAGGGTCAGTGCTGAGGGAGTGCCGCACTGTCAGAGGGTCAGTACTGAGGGAGCGCCGCACTGTCAGAGGGTCAGTACTGAGGGAGTGCTGCACTGTCAGAGGGTCAGTACTGAGGGAGAGCCGCACTGTCAGAGGGTCAGTACTGAGGGAGTGCCGCACTGTCAGAGGGTCAGTACTGAGGGAGTGCTGCACTGTCAGAGGGTCAGTTCTGAGGGAGTGCCGCACTGTCAGAGGGTCAGTACCAAGGGAGTGCCGCACTGTCAGAGAGTCAGTACTGAGGGAGTGCCGCACTGTCAGAGGGTCAGTGCTGAGGGAGTGCCGCACTGTCAGAGGGTCAGTACTGAGGGAGCGCCGCACTGTCAGAGGGTCAGTACCGAGGGAGTGCCGCACTGTCAGAGAGTCAGTACTGAGGGAGTGCCGCACTGTCAGAGAGTCAGTACTGAGGGAGTGCCGCACTGTCAGAGGGTCAGTGCTGAGGGAGTGCCGCACTGTCAGAGGGTCAGTACTGAGGGAGCGCCGCACTGTCAGAGGGGCAGTACCGAGGGAGTGCCGCACTGTCAGAGAGTCAGTACTGAGGGAGTGCCGCACTGTCAGAGGGTCAGTACTGAGGGAGTGCCGCACTGTCAGAGGGTCAGTGCTGAGGGAGTGCCGCACTGTCAGAGGGTCAGTACTGAGGGAGTGCCGCACTGTCAGAGGGTCAGTACTGAGGGAGTGCCGCACTGTCAGAGGGTCAGTACTGAGGGAGTGCCGCACTGTCAGAGGGTCAGTACTGAGGGAGTGCTGCACTGTCAGAGGGTCAGTACTTAGGGAGCGCCGCACTGTCAGAGGGTCAGTACTGAGGGAGCGCCGCACTGTCAGAGTGTCAGAGCTGAGGGAGTGCTGCACTGTCAGGGGGTCAGTGCTGAGGGAGTGCCGCACTGTCAGAGGGTCAGTACTGAGGGAGTGCTGCACTGTCAGAGGGTCAGTGCTGAGGGAGTGCCGCACTGTCAGAGGGTCAGTACTGAGGGAGCGCCGCACTGTCGGAGGGTCAGTACTGAGGGAGTGTTGCACTGTCAGAGGGTCAGTACTGAGGGAGTGCCGCACTGTCAGGGGGTCAGTGCTGAGGGAGTGCCGCACTGTCAGAGGGTCAGTACTGAGGGAGTGCTGCACTGTCAGAGGGTCAGTGCTGAGGGAGTGCCGCACTGTCAGAGGGTCAGTACTGAGGGTGTGCCGCACTGTCAGAGGGTCAGTACTGAGGGAGTGCTGCACTGTCAGAGGGTCAGTGCTGAGGGAGTGCCGCACTGTCAGTGGGTCAATGCTGAGGGAGTGCCGGACTGTCAGAGGGTCAGTACTGAGGGAGTGCTGCACTGTCAGAGGGTCAGTACTGAGGGAGTGCTGCACTGTGAGAGGGTCAGTACTGAGGGAGTGCTGCACTGACAGAGGGTCAGTACTGAGGGAGTGCTGCACTGTTAGAGGGTCAGTACTGAGGGAGTGCCGCACTGTCAGTGGGTCAGTGCTGAGGGAGTGCCGCACTGTCAGAGGGTCAGTACTGAGGGAGTGCTGCACTGTCAGAGGGTCAGTACTGAGGGAGTGCCGCACTGTCAAAGGGTCAGTACTGAGGGAGCGCCGCACTGTCAGAGGGTCAGTACTGAGGGAGCGCCGCACTGTCAGAGGGTCAGTACTGAGGGAGTGCCGCACTGTCAGAGGGTCAGTACTGAGGGAGTGCCGCACTGTCAGAGGGTCAGTACTGAGGCAGCGCCGCACTGTCAGAGGGTCAGTGCTGAGGGAGTGCCGCACTGTCAGAGGGTCAGTGCTGAGGGAGCGCCGCACTGTCAGAGGTTCAGTGCTGAGGGAGTGCCGCACTGTCAGAGGGACAGTACAGAGGGAGTGCCGCACTGTCAGAGGGTCAGTACTGAGGGAGTGCCGCACTGTCAGAGGGTCAGTACTGAGGGAGTGCTGCACTGTCAGAGTGTCAGCACTGAGGAAGTGCCGCACTGTCAGAGTGTCAGTACTGAGGGAGCCGCACTGTCAGAGGGTCAGTACTGAGGGAGTGCTGCACTGTCAGAGGGTCAGTGCTGAGGGAGTGCCGCACTGTCAGAGGGTCAGCGCTGAGGGAGTGCCGCACTGTCAGAGGGTCAGTACTGAGGGAGCGCCGCACTGTCAGAGGGTCAGTGCTGAGGGAGTGTCGCACTGTCAGAGGGTCAGTGCTGAGGGAGCGCTGCACTGTCAGAGGGTCAGTACTGAGGGAGTGCCGCACTGCCAGAGGGTCAGCACTGAGGGAGTGCCGCACTGTCAGACGGTCAGCACTGAGGGAGTGCTGCACTGTCAGAGGGTCAGTACTGAGGGAGCCCCGCACTGTCAGAGGGTCAGGACTGAGGGAGTGACGCACTATCAGATGGTCAGTACTGAGGGAGTGCCGCACTGTCAGAGGGTCAGTACTGAGGGAGCCCCACACTGTTAGAGGGTCAGTATTGAGGGAGCGCTGCACTGTCAGAGGGTCAGTACTGAGAGAGTGCTGCACTGTCAGAGGGTCAGTGCTGAGGGAGTGCCGCACTGTCAGAGGGTCAGTACTGAGGGAGTGCCGCACTGTCAGGGGGTCAGTGCTGAGGGAGTGCCGCACTGTCAGAGGGTCAGTACTGAGGGAGTGCTGCACTGTCAGAGGGTCAGTGCTGAGGGAGTGCCGCACTGTCAGAGGGTCAGTACTGAGGGTGTGCCGCACTGTCAGAGGGTCAGTACTGAGGGAGTGCTGCACTGTCAGAGGGTCAGTGCTGAGGGAGTGCCGCACTGTCAGTGGGTCAATGCTGAGGGAGTGCCGGACTGTCATAGGGTCAGTACTGAGGGAGTGCCGCACTGTCAGAGGGTCACTACTGAGGGAGTGCTGCACTGTGAGAGGGTCAGTACTGAGGGAGTGCTGCACTGTCAGAGGGTCAGTACTGAGGGAGTGCTGCACTGACAGAGGGTCAGTACTGAGGGAGTGCTGCACTGTTAGAGGGTCAGTACTGAGGGAGTGCCGCACTGTCAGTGGGTCAGTGCTGAGGGAGTGCCGGACTGTCAGAGGGTCAGTGCTGAGGGAGTGCTGCACTGTCAGAGGGTCAGTACTGAGGGAGTGCCGCACTGTCAAAGGGTCAGTACTGAGGGAGCGCCGCACTGTCAGAGGGTCAGTACTGAGGGAGCGCCGCACTGTCAGAGGGTCAGTACTGAGGGAGTGCCGCACTGTCAGAGGGTCAGTACTGAGGGAGTGCCGCACTGTCAGAGGGTCAGTACTGAGGCAGCGCCGCACTGTCAGAGGGTCAGTACAGAGGGAGTGCCGCACTGTCAGAGGGTCAGTACTGAGGGAGTGCCGCACTGTCAGAGGGTCAGTACTGAGGGAGTGCTGCACTGTCAGAGTGTCAGCACTGAGGGAGTGCCGCACTGTCAGAGGCTCAGTACTGAGGGAGCGCCGCACTGTCAGAGTGTCAGTACTGAGGGAGTGCCGCACTGTCAGAGGCTCAGTACTGAGGGAGCGCCGCACTGTCAGAGGCTCAGTACTGAGGGAGCGCCGCACTGTCAGAGGGTCAGTACTGAGGGAGTGCTGCACTGTCAGAGGGTCAGTACTGAGGGAGTGCCGCACTGTCAGAGGGTCAGTACTGAGGGAGTGCTGCACTGTCAGAGGGTCAGTACTGAGGGAGTGCTGCACTGTCAGAGGGTCAGTGCTGAGGGAGTGCCGCACTGTCAGAGGGTCAGCGCTGAGGGAGTGCCGCACTGTCAGAGGGTCAGTACTGAGGGAGCGCCGCACTGTCAGAGGGTCAGTGCTGAGGGAGTGTCGCACTGTCAGAGGGTCAGTGCTGAGGGAGCGCTGCACTGTCAGAGGGTCAGTACTGAGGGAGTGCCGCACTGCCAGAGGGTCAGCACTGAGGGAGTGCCGCACTGTCAGACGGTCAGCACTGAGGGAGTGCTGCACTGTCAGAGGGTCAGTACTGAGGGAGCCCCGCACTGTCAGAGGGTCAGGACTGAGGGAGTGACGCACTATCAGATGGTCAGTACTGAGGGAGTGCCGCACTGTCAGAGGGTCAGTACTGAGGGAGCCCCACACTGTTAGAGGGTCAGTACTGAGGGAGTGCCGCACTGTCAGAGGGTCAGTGCTGAGGGAGCGCTGCACTGTCAGAGGGTCAGTACTGAGGGAGTGCTGCACTGTCAGAGGGTCAGTACTGAGGGAGTGCCGCACTGTCAGAGGGTCAGTACTGAGGGAGCGCCGCACTGTCAGAGGGTCAGTACTGAGGGAGTGCTGCACTGTCAGAGGGTCAGTACTGAGGGAGTGCTGCACTGTCAGAGGGTCAGTACTGAGGGAGTGCCGCACTGTCAGAGGGTCAGTACTGAGGGAGCGCCGCACTGTCAGGGGGTCAGTTCTGAGGGAGTGCCGCACTGTCAGAGAGTCAGTACTGAGGGAGCCCCACACTGTTAGAGGGTCAGTACTGACGGACAGTGAGAGAGTAACACTCTGACAGTGAGAGAGTAACACTCTGACAGTGAGAGAGTAACACTCTGACAGTGAGGGAGTAACACTCTGACAGTGAGGGAGTAACACTCTGACAGTGAGAGAGTAACACTCTGACAGTGAGAGAGTAACACTCTGACAGTGAGAGAGTAACACTCTGACAGTGAGAGTAACACTCTGACAGTGAGAGAGTAACACTCTGTCAGTGAGAGAGTAACACTCTGACAGTGAGGGAGTAACGCTCTGACAGTGAGAGAGTAACACTCTGTCAGTGAGAGAGTAACACTCTGACAGTGAGAGAGTAACGCTCTGACAGTGAGAGAGTAACACTCTGACAGTGAGAGAGTAACACTCTGACAGTGAGAGAGTAACACTCTGACAGTGAGAGAGTAACACTCTGACAGTGAGAGAGTAACACTCTGACAGTGAGAGAGTAACACTCTGACAGTGAGGGAGTAACACTCTGACAGTGAGAGAGTAACACTCTGACAGTGAGAGAGTAACACTCTGACAGTGAGAGAGTAACACTCTGACAGTGAGAGAGTAACACTCTGACAGTGAGGGAGTAACACTCTGACAGTGAGAGAGTAACACTCTGACAGTGAGAGAGTAACACTCTGACAGTGAGAGAGTAACACTCTGACAGTGAGAGTAACACTCTGACAGTGAGAGAGTAACACTCTGTCAGTGAGAGAGTAACACTCTGACAGTGAGGGAGTAACGCTCTGACAGTGAGAGAGTAACACTCTGACAGTGAGAGAGTAACACTCTGACAGTGAGAGAGTAACACTCTGTCAGTGAGAGAGTAACACTCTGACAGTGAGAGAGTAACACTCTGACAGTGAGAGAGTAACACTCTGACAGTGAGGGAGTAACACTCTGACAGTGAGGGAGTAACACTCTGACAGTGAGAGAGTAACACTCTGACAGTGAGAGAGTAACACTCTGTCAGTGAGAGAGTAACACTCTGACAGTGAGAGAGTAACACTCTGACAGTGAGAGAGTAACACTCTGACAGTGAGGGAGTAACACTCTGACAGTGAGGGAGTAACACTCTGTCAGTGAGGGAGTAACACTCTGACAGTGAGAGAGTAACACTCTGACAGTGAGAGAGTAACACTCTGACAGTGAGAGAGTAACACTGTGACAGTGAGAGAGTAACGCTCTGACAGTGAGGGAGTAACACTCTGACAGTGAGAGAGTAACACTCTGACAGTGAGAGAGTAACACTCTGACAGTGAGGGAGTAACACTCTGACAGTGAGAGTAACGCTCTGACAGTGAGAGAGTAACACTCTGACAGTGAGAGAGTAACACTCTGACAGTGAGAGAGTAACACTCTGACAGTGAGAGAGTAACACTCTGACAGTGAGGGAGTAACACTCTGACAGTGAGGGAGTAACACTCTGACAGTGAGGGAGTAACACTCTGACAGTGAGAGAGTAACACTCTGACAGTGAGAGAGTAACACTCTGACAGTGAGAGAGTAACACTCTGACAGTGAGGGAGTAACGCTCTGACAGTGAGAGAGTAACACTCTGACAGTGAGGGAGTAACACTCTGACAGTGAGAGAGTAACACTCTGACAGTGAGAGAGTAACACTCTGACAGTGAGAGAGTAACACTCTGACAGTGAGGGAGTAACACTCTGTCAGTGAGAGAGTAACACTCTGACAGTGAGAGAGTAACACTCTGACAGTGAGAGAGTAACACTCTGACAGTGAGAGAGTAACACTCTGACAGTGAGAGAGTAACACTCTGACAGTGAGAGAGTAACACTCTGACAGTGAGAGAGTAACACTCTGACAGTGAGGGAGTAACACTCTGACAGTGAGAGTAACACTCTGACAGTGAGAGAGTAACACTCTGACAGTGAGAGAGTAACACTCTGACAGTGAGGGAGTAACACTCTGACAGTGAGAGTAACACTCTGACAGTGAGAGAGTAACACTCTGACAGTGAGGGAGTAACACTCTGACAGTGAGAGAGTAACACTCTGACAGTGAGAGAGTAACACTCTGACAGTGAGAGAGTAACACTCTGACAGTGAGGGAGTAACACTCTGACAGTGAGAGTAACACTCTGACAGTGAGAGAGTAACACTCTGACAGTGAGAGAGTAACACTCTGACAGTGAGAGAGTAACACTCTGACAGTGAGGGAGTAACACTCTGACAGTGAGAGAGTAACACTCTGACAGTGAGAGAGTAACACTCTGACAGTGAGAGAGTAACACTCTGACAGTGAGAGAGTAACACTCTGACAGTGAGAGAGTAACACTGTGAGAGTGAGAGAGTAACACTCTGAGAGTGAGGGAGTAACACTCTGACAGTGAGGGAGTAACACTCTGTCAGTGAGAGAGTAACACTCTGACAGTGAGAGAGTAACACTCTGACAGTGAGGGACTAACACTCTGACAGTGAGAGAGTAACACTCTGACAGTGAGGGAGTAACACTCTGACAGTGAGAGTAACGCTCTGACAGTGAGAGAGTAACACTGTGACAGTGAGAGAGTAACACTCTGACAGTGAGAGAGTAACACTCTGACAGTGAGAGAGTAACACTCTGACAGTGAGAGAGTAACACTCTGACAGTGAGGGAGTAACACTCTGACAGTGAGGGAGTAACACTCTGTCAGTGAGAGAGTAACACTCTGACAGTGAGGGAGTAACACTCTGACAGTGAGAGTAACGCTCTGACAGTGAGAGAGTAACACTGTGACAGTGAGAGAGTAACACTCTGACAGTGAGAGAGTAACACTCTGACAGTGAAAGAGTAACACTCTGACAGTGAGAGAGTAACACTCTGACAGTGAGTGAGTAACACTCTGACGGTGAGAGAGTAACACTCTGACAATGAGAGAGTAATACTGTGACAGTGAGAGAGTAACACTCTGACAGTGAGGGAGTAACACTCTGACAGTGAGAGAGTAACACTCTGACAGTGAAAGAGTAACACTCTGACAGTGAGAGAGTAACACTCTGACAGTGAGGGAGTAACACTCTGACAGTGAGAGAGTAACACTCTGACAGTGAGAGAGTAACACTCTGACAGTGAGGGAGTAACGCTCTGACAGTGAGAGAGTAACACTCTGTCAGTGAGAGAGTAACACTCTGACAGTGAGAGAGTAACACTCTGACAGTGAGGGAGTAACACTCTGACAGTGAGGGAGTAACACTCTGACAGTGAGGGAGTAACACTCTGACAGTGAGAGAGTAATACTGTGACAGTGAGAGAGTAACACTCTGACAGTGAGGGAGTAACACTCTGACAGTGAGGGAGTAACACTCTGACAGTGAGGGAGTAACACTCTGACAGTGAGAGAGTAATACTGTGACAGTGAGAGAGTAACACTCTGACAGTGAGGGAGTAACACTCTGACAGTGAGGGAGTAACACTCTGTCAGTGAGAGAGTAACACTCTGACAGTGAGAGAGTAACACTCTGACAGTGAGGGAGTAACACTCTGACAGTGAGGGAGTAACACTCTGACAGTGAGGGAGTAACACTCTGACAGTGAGAGAGTAATACTGTGACAGTGAGAGAGTAACACTCTGACAGTGAGGGAGTAACACTCTGACAGTGAGGGAGTAACACTCTGTCAGTGAGAGAGTAACACTCTGACAGTGAGAGAGTAACACTCTGACAGTGAGTGAGTAACACTCTGACGGTGAGAGAGTAACACTCTGACAATGAGAGAGTAATACTGTGACAGTGAGAGAGTAACACTCTGACAGTGAGAGAGTAACACTCTGACAGTGAGGGAGTAACACTCTGACAGTGAGAGAGTAACACTCTGACAGTGAAAGAGTAACACTCTGACAGTGAGAGAGTAACACTCTGACAGTGAGTGAGTAACACTCTGACGGTGAGAGAGTAACACTCTGACAATGAGAGAGTAATACTGTGACAGTGAGAGAGTAACACTCTGACAGTGAGAGAGTAACACTCTGACAGTGAGAGAGTAACACTCTGACAGTGAGAGAGTAACACTCTGACAGTGAGGGAGTAACACTCTGACAGTGAGAGAGTAACACTCTGACAGTGAGAGAGTAACACTCTGACAGTGAGGGAGTAACACTCTGACAGTGAGAGAGTAACACTCTGACAGTGAGAGAGTAACACTCTGACAGTGAGAGAGTAACGCTCTGACAGTGAGGGAGTAACGCTCTGACAGTGAGGGAGTAACACTCTGTCAGTGAGAGTAACACTCTGACAGTGAGAGAGTAACACTCTGACAGTGAGAGAGTAACACTGTGACAGTGAGAGAGTAACACTCTGACAGTGAGAGAGTAACACTCTGACAGTGAGGGAGTAACACTCTGACAGTGAGAGAGTAACACTCTGACAGTGAGAGAGTAACACTCTGACAGTGAGAGAGTAACGCTCTGACAGTGAGGGAGTAACGCTCTGACAGTGAGGGAGTAACACTCTGTCAGTGAGAGAGTAACACTCTGTCAGTGAGGGAGTAACACTCTGACAGTGAGAGAGTAACACTGTGACAGTGAGGGAGTAACACTCTGACAGTGAGGGAGTAACACTCTGACAGTGAGAGAGTAACACTGTGACAGTGAGAGAGTAACACTCTGACAGTGAGAGAGTAACACTCTGTCAGTGAGGGAGTAACGCTCTGACAGTGAGAGAGTAACACTCTGACAGTGAGGGAGTAACACTCTGTCAGTGAGAGTAACACTCTGACAGTGAGAGAGTAACACTCTGACAGTGAGGGAGTAACGCTCTGACAGTGAGAGAGTAACACTCTGACAGTGAGAGAGTAACACTCTGACAGTGAGTGAGTAACACTCTGACAGTGAGAGAGTAACACTCTGACAGTGAGAGTAACGCTCTGACAGTGAGAGAGTAACACTCTGACAGTGAGTGAGTAACACTCTGACAGTGAGAGTAACGCTCTGACAGTGAGAGAGTAACACTCTGACAGTGAGGGAGTAACACTCTGACAGTGAGAGAGTAACACTCTGACAGTGAGGGAGTAACACTCTGTCAGTGAGAGAGTAACACTCTGACAGTGAGAGAGTAACACTCTGACAGTGAGAGAGTAACACTGTGACAGTGAGAGAGTAACACTCTGACAGTGAGAGAGTAACACTGTGACAGTGAGAGAGTAACACTCTGACAGTGAGAGTAACACTCTGACAGTGAGAGAGTAACACTCTGACAGTGAGAGAGTAACACTGTGACAGTGAGAGAGTAACACTCTGACAGTGAGGGAGTAACACTCTGACAGTGAGGGAGTAACACTCTGACAGTGAGGGAGTAACACTCTGACAGTGAGAGAGTAACGCTCTGTCAGTGAGAGAGTAACATTCTGACAGTGAGAGAGTAACACTCTGACAGTGAGAGAGTAACACTCTGACAGTGAGAGAGTAACACTCTGACAGTGAGGGAGTAACACTCTGACAGTGAGAGAGTAACACTCTGACAGTGAGGGAGTAACACTCTGACAGTGAGAGAGTAACACTCTGACAGTGAGAGAGTAACGCTCTGACAGTGAGGGAGTAACGCTCTGACAGTGAGGGAGTAACACTCTGACAGTGAGAGAGTAACACTCTGACAGTGAGAGAGTAACACTCTGACAGTGAGAGAGTAACACTCTGACAGTGAGAGAGTAACACTCTGACAGTGAGAGAGTAACACTCTGACAGTGAGAGAGTAACGCTCTGTCAGTGAGAGAGTAACACTCTGTCAGTGAGAGAGTAACACTCTGACAGTGAGAGAGTAACACTCTGACAGTGAGGGAGTAACACTGTGACAGTGAGAGTAACACTGTGACAGTGAGGGAGTAACGCTCTGACAGTGAGAGAGTAACACTCTGACAGTGAGGGAGTAACACTCTGACAGTGAGAGAGTAACACTCTGACAGTGAGAGAGTAACACTCTGACAGTGAGAGAGTAACACTCTGACAGTGAGGGAGTAACACTCTGACAGTGAGAGAGTAACACTCTGACAGTGAGGGAGTAACACTCTGACAGTGAGAGAGTAATGCTCTGACAGTGAGGGAGTAACACTCTGACAGTGAGGGAGTAACACTCTGACAGTGAGAGTAACGCTCTGACAGTGAGGGAGTAACACTCTGACAGTGAGAGAGTAACACTGAGAGAGTGAGAGAGTAACACTCTGACAGTGAGAGAGTAACACTCTGACAGTGAGAGAGTAACACTCTGACAGTGAGTGAGTAACACTCTGACAGTGAGAGAGTAACACTGTGACAGTGAGAGAGTAACACTCTGACAGTGAGGGAGTAACACTCTGACAGTGAGGGAGTAACACTCTGACAGTGAGAGAGTAACACTCTGACAGTGAGGGAGTAACACTCTGACAGTGTGAGAGTAACACTCTGACAGTGAGAGAGTAACACTCTGACAGTGAGGGAGTAACACTCTGACAGTGAGAGAGTAACACTCTGACAGTGAGAGAGTAACACTCTGACAGTGAGGGAGTAACACTCTGACAGTGAGGGAGTAACACTCTGACAGTGAGAGAGTAACACTCTGACAGTGAGAGAGTAACACTGAGAGAGTGAGAGAGTAACACTCTGACAGTGAGAGAGTAACACTCTGACAGTGAGAGAGTAACACTCTGACAGTGAGTGAGTAACGCTCTGACAGTGAGAGTAACGCTCTGACAGTGAGGGAGTAACGCTCTGACAGTGAGAGAGTAACACTCTGACAGTGAGAGAGTAACACTCTGACAGTGAGGGAGTAACACTCTGACAGTGAGAGAGTAACACTCTGACAGTGAGAGAGTAACACTCTGACAGTGAGGGAGTAACACTCTGTCATTGAGAGAGTAACACTCTGACAGTGAGAGAGTAACACTCTGACAGTGAGAGAGTAACACTCTGACAGTGAGGGAGTAACACTCTGACAGTGAGAGAGTAACACTCTGACAGTGAGAGTAACACTCTGACAGTGAGAGAGTAACACTCTGACAGTGAGAGAGTAACACTCTGACAGTGAGAGAGTAACACTCTGACAGTGAGGGAGTAACACTCTGACAGTGAGGGAGTAACACTCTGACAGTGAGAGAGTAACACTCTGACAGTGAGGGAGTAACACTCTGACAGTGTGAGAGTAACACTCTGACAGTGAGAGAGTAACACTCTGACAGTGAGAGAGTAACACTGTGACAGTGAGAGAGTAACGCTCTGACAGTGAGGGAGTAACGCTCTGACAGTGAGGGAGTAACACTCTGACAGTGAGAGAGTAACACTCTGACAGTGAGAGAGTAACACTCTGTCAGTGAGAGAGTAACACTCTGACAGTGAGGGAGTCACACTCTGACAGTGAGAGAGTAACACTCTGACAGTGAGAGAGTAACACTCTGACAGTGAGAGAGTAACACTCTGACAGTGAGAGAGTAACACTCTGACAGTGAGGGAGTAACACTCTGACAGTGAGAGAGTAACACTCTGACAGTGAGAGAGTAACACTCTGACAGTGAGAGTAACGCTCTGTCAGTGAGAGAGTAACACTCTGACAGTGAGGGAGTAACACTCTGACAGTGAGAGAGTAACACTCTGACAGTGAGAGAGTAACACTCTGACAGTGAAAGAGTAACGCTCTGACAGTGAGAGAGTAACACTCTGACAGTGAGGGAGTAACACTCTGACAGTGAGAGAGTAACACTCTGACAGTGAGAGAGTAACACTCTGACAGTGAGAGAGTAACACTCTGACAGTGAGAGAGTAACACTCTGACAGTGAGAGAGTAACACTCTGACAGTGAGAGAGTAACACTCTGACAGTGAGAGTAACGCTCTGACAGTGAGAGAGTAACACTGTGACAGTGAGAGAGTAACACTCTGACAGTGAGAGAGTAACACTCTGACAGTGAGAGAGTAACACTCTGACAGTGAGAGAGTAACACTCTGACAGTGAGGGAGTAACACTCTGTCATTGAGAGAGTAACACTCTGACAGTGAGAGAGTAACACTCTGACAGTGAGAGAGTAACACTCTGACAGTGAGGGAGTAACACTCTGACAGTGAGAGAGTAACACTCTGACAGTGAGAGTAACACTCTGACAGTGAGAGAGTAACACTCTGACAGTGAGAGAGTAACACTCTGACAGTGAGAGAGTAACACTCTGACAGTGAGGGAGTAACACTCTGACAGTGAGGGAGTAACACTCTGACAGTGAGAGAGTAACACTCTGACAGTGAGGGAGTAACACTCTGACAGTGTGAGAGTAACACTCTGACAGTGAGAGAGTAACACTCTGACAGTGAGAGAGTAACACTGTGACAGTGAGAGAGTAACGCTCTGACAGTGAGGGAGTAACGCTCTGACAGTGAGGGAGTAACACTCTGACAGTGAGAGAGTAACACTCTGACAGTGAGGGAGTAACACTCTGACAGTGAGAGAGTAACACTCTGACAGTGAGAGAGTAACACTCTGACAGTGAGAGAGTAACACTCTGACAGTGAGAGAGTAACACTCTGACAGTGAGAGAGTAACACTCTGACAGTGAGAGAGTAACACTCTGACAGTGAGAGTAACGCTCTGACAGTGAGAGAGTAACACTGTGACAGTGAGAGAGTAACACTCTGACAGTGAGAGAGTAACACTCTGACAGTGAGAGAGTAACACTCTGACAGTGAGAGAGTAACGCTCTGTCAGTGAGAGAGTAACACTCTGACAGTGAGAGAGTAACGCTCTGTCAGTGAGAGAGTAACACTCTGACAGTGAGAGAGTAACACTCTGACAGTGAGAGAGTAACACTCTGACAGTGAGGAAGTAACACTCTGACAGTGAGGGAGTAACACTCTGACAGTGAGAGAGTAACACTGTGACAGTGAGAGAGTAACACTCTGACAGTGAGAGTAACGCTCTGACAGTGAGGGAGTAACACTCTGACAGTGAGAGAGTAACACTCTGACAGTGAGAGTAACACTCTGACAGTGAGAGAGTAACACTCTGACAGTGAGAGAGTAACACTCTGAGAGTGAGAGAGTAACACTCTGACAGTGAGAGAGTAACACTCTGACAGTGAGAGAGTAACACTCTGACAGTGAGGGAGTAACACTCTGACAGTGAGAGAGTAACACTCTGACAGTGAGGGAGTAACACTCTGACAGTGAGAGAGTAACACTCTGACAGTGAGAGAGTAACACTGTGACAGTGAGAGAGTAACACTCTGACAGTGAGAGTAACGCTCTGACAGTGAGAGAGTAACACTCTGACAGTGAGAGAGTAACACTCTGACAGTGAGAGAGTAACACTGTGACAGTGAGAGAGTAACACTCTGACAGTGAGAGAGTAACACTGTGACAGTGAGAGAGTAACACTCTGACAGTGAGAGAGTAACGCTCTGACAGTGAGGGATTAACACTCTGACAGTGAGGGAGTAACACTCTGACAGTGAGAGAGTAACACTCTGACAGTGAGAGAGTAACACTCTGACAGTGAGAGAGTAACACTCTGACAGTGAGAGAGTAACACTCTGACAGTGAGAGTAACGCTCTGACAGTGAGAGAGTAACACTCTGACAGTGAGGGAGTAACACTCTGACAGTGAGAGAGTAACACTGTGACAGTGAGAGAGTAACACTCTGACAGTGAGGGAGTAACACTCTGACAGTGAGAGAGTAACACTCTGACAGTGAGAGAGTAACACTCTGACAGTGAGGGAGTAACACTCTGACAGTGAGAGAGTAACACTCTGACAGTGAGAGAGTAACACTCTGACAGTGAGAGAGTAACACTCTGACAGTGAGAGAGTAACACTCTGACAGTGAGGGAGTAACACTCTGACAGTGAGAGAGTAACACTCTGACAGTGAGGGAGTAACACTCTGACAGTGAGAGAGTAACACTCTGACAGTGAGAGAGTAACACTCTGACAGTGAGGGAGTAACACTCTGACAGTGAGAGAGTAACACTCTGACAGTGAGGGAGTAACACTCTGACAGTGAGA
This sequence comes from Scyliorhinus torazame, assembly GCF_047496885.1. Classification (NCBI taxonomy): domain Eukaryota; kingdom Metazoa; phylum Chordata; class Chondrichthyes; order Carcharhiniformes; family Scyliorhinidae; genus Scyliorhinus; species Scyliorhinus torazame. The sequence continues at coordinate 5,456,726 of NC_092730.1, read as the reverse complement.
GAGTAACACTCTGACAGTGAGAGAGTAACACTCTGACAGTGAGAGTAACGCTCTGACAGTGAGAGAGTAACACTCTGACAGTGAGGGAGTAACACTCTGACAGTGAGAGAGTAACACTGTGACAGTGAGAGAGTAACACTCTGACAGTGAGAGAGTAACACTCTGACAGTGTGAGAGTAACACTCTGACAGTGAGAGAGTAACACTCTGACAGTGAGAGAGAAACACTCTGTCAGTGAGAGAGTAACATTCTGACAGTGAGGGAGTAACACTCTGACAGTGAGAGAGTAACACTCTGACAGTGAGAGTAACGCTCTGACAGTGAGAGAGTAACACTCTGACAGTGAGGGAGTAACACTCTGACAGTGAGAGAGTAACACTGTGACAGTGAGAGAGTAACACTCTGACAGTGAGAGAGTAACACTCTGACAGTGAGAGAGTAACACTCTGACAGTGAGAGAGTAACACTCTGTCAGTGAGAGAGTAACACACTGACAGTGAGAGAGTAACACTCTGACAGTGAGAGAGTAACACTCTGACAGTGAGGGAGTAACACTCTGACAGTGAGAGAGTAACACTCTGACAGTGAGAGAGTAACACTCTGACAGTGAGAGAGTAACACTCTGACAGTGAGAGAGTAACACTCTGACAGTGAGAGAGTAACACTCTGACAGTGAGAGTAACGCTCTGACAGTGAGAGAGTAACACTGTGACAGTGAGAGAGTAACACTCTGACAGTGAGGGAGTAACACTCTGACAGTGAGAGAGTAACACTCTGACAGTGAGAGAGTAACACTCTGACAGTGAGGGAGTAACACTCTGACAGTGAGAGAGTAACACTCTGACAGTGAGAGAGTAACACTCTGACAGTGAGAGAGTAACACTCTGACAGTGAGAGAGTAACGCTCTGTCAGTGAGAGAGTAACACTCTGACAGTGAGAGAGTAACGCTCTGTCAGTGAGAGAGTAACACTCTGACAGTGAGAGAGTAACACTCTGACAGTGAGAGAGTAACACTCTGACAGTGAGGGAGTAACACTCTGACAGTGAGGGAGTAACACTCTGACAGTGAGAGAGTAACACTGTGACAGTGAGAGAGTAACACTCTGACAGTGAGAGTAACGCTCTGACAGTGAGGGAGTAACACTCTGACAGTGAGAGAGTAACACTCTGACAGTGAGGGAGTAACACTCTGACAGTGAGAGTCACACTCTGACAGTGAGAGAGTAACACTCTGACAGTGAGAGAGTAACACTCTGAGAGTGAGAGAGTAACACTCTGACAGTGAGAGAGTAACACTCTGACAGTGAGAGAGTAACACTCTGACAGTGAGGGAGTAACACTCTGACAGTGAGAGAGTAACACTCTGACAGTGAGGGAGTAACACTCTGACAGTGAGAGAGTAACACTCTGACAGTGAGAGAGTAACACTGTGACAGTGAGAGAGTAACACTCTGACAGTGAGAGTAACACTCTGACAGTGAGGGAGTAACACTCTGACAGTGAGAGAGTAACACTCTGACAGTGAGAGAGTAACACTCTGACAGTGAGAGAGTAACACTGTGACAGTGAGAGAGTAACACTCTGACAGTGAGAGAGTAACACTGTGACAGTGAGAGAGTAACACTCTGACAGTGAGAGAGTAACGCTCTGACAGTGAGGGATTAACACTCTGACAGTGAGGGAGTAACACTCTGACAGTGAGAGAGTAACACTCTGACAGTGAGAGAGTAACACTCTGACAGTGAGAGAGTAACACTCTGACAGTGAGGGAGTAACACTCTGACAGTGAGAGAGTAACACTCTGACAGTGAGAGAGTAACACTCTGACAGTGAGAGTAACGCTCTGACAGTGAGAGAGTAACACTCTGACAGTGAGGGAGTAACACTCTGACAGTGAGAGAGTAACACTGTGACAGTGAGAGAGTAACACTCTGACAGTGAGAGAGTAACACTCTGACAGTGTGAGAGTAACACTCTGACAGTGAGAGAGTAACACTCTGACAGTGAGAGAGAAACACTCTGTCAGTGAGAGAGTAACATTCTGACAGTGAGGGAGTAACACTCTGACAGTGAGAGAGTAACACTCTGACAGTGAGAGTAACGCTCTGACAGTGAGAGAGTAACACTCTGACAGTGAGGGAGTAACACTCTGACAGTGAGAGAGTAACACTGTGACAGTGAGAGAGTAACACTCTGACAGTGAGAGAGTAACACTCTGACAGTGAGAGAGTAACACTCTGACAGTGAGAGAGTAACACTCTGTCAGTGAGAGAGTAACACTCTGACAGTGAGAGAGTAACACTCTGACAGTGAGAGAGTAACACTCTGACAGTGAGGGAGTAACACTCTGACAGTGAGGGAGTAACACTCTGACAGTGAGGGAGTAACACTCTGACAATGAGAGAGTAATGCTCTGACAGTGAGAGAGTAATACTCTGACAGTGAGAGAGTAACACTCTGACAGTGAGAGAGTAACGCTCTGACAGTGAGAGAGTAACACTCTGACAGTGAGAGAGTAACACTCTGGCAGTGAGGGAGTAACACTGTGACAGTGAGGGAGTAACACTCTGACAGTGAGAGAGTAACACTCTGACAGTGAGAGTAACACTCTGACAGTGAGAGAGTAACGCTCTGACAGTGAGAGAGTAACACTCTGACAGTGAGAGAGTAACACTCTGACAGTGAGGGAGTAACACTGTGACAGTGAGGGAGTAACACTCTGACAGTGAGAGAGTAACACTCTGACAGTGAGAGAGTAACACTCTGACAGTGAGAGAGTAACACTCTGACAGTGAGAGAGTAACACTCTGACAGTGAGAGAGTAACACTCTGACAGTGAGGGAGTAACACTCTGACAGTGAGGGAGTAACACTGTGACAGTGAGAGAGTAACACTGTGACAGTGAGGGAGTAACACTCTGACAGTGAGAGAGTAACACTCTGACAGTGAGAGAGTAACACTCTGACAGTGAGAGAGTAACACTCTGACAGTGAGAGAGTAACACTCTGACAGTGAGAGAGTAACACTCTGACAGTGAGAGAGTAACACTCTGACAGTGAGAGAGTAACACTCTGAGAGTGAGAGAGTAACACTCTGACAGTGAGAGAGTAACACTCTGACAGTGAGAGAGTAACACTCTGACAGTGAGAGAGTAACACTCTGACAGTGAGAGAGTAACACTCTGACAGTGAGAGAGTAACACTGTGACAGTGAGAGTAACACTCTGACAGTGAGAGAGTAACACTCTGACAGTGAGAGAGTAACACTCTGACAGTGAGGGAGTAACACTCTGACAGTGAGAGAGTAACACTGTGACAGTGAGAGTAACACTCTGACAGTGAGAGAGTAACACTCTGACAGTGAGAGAGTAACGCTCTGACAGTGAGGGAGTAACACTCTGTCAGTGAGAGAGTAACGCTCTGACAGTGAGAGAGTAACACTCTGACAGTGAGAGAGTAACACTTTGACAGTGAGAGAGTAACACACTGACAGTGAGAGAGTAACGCTCTGACAGTGAGAGAGTAACACTCTGACAGTGAGAGAGTAACACTGTGACAGTGAGAGTAACACTCTGACAGTGAGAGAGTAACACTCTGACAGTGAGAGAGTAACACTCTGACAGTGAGAGAGTAACACTCTGACAGTGAGAGAGTAACACTCTGACAGTGAGAGAGTAACGCTCTGACAGTGAGGGAGTAACACTCTGACAGTGAGAGAGTAACACTGTGACAGTGAGAGTAACACTCTGACAGTGAGAGAGTAACACTCTGACAGTGAGAGAGTAACGCTCTGACAGTGAGGGAGTAACACTCTGTCAGTGAGAGAGTAACGCTCTGACAGTGAGAGAGTAACACTCTGACAGTGAGAGAGTAACACTTTGACAGTGAGAGAGTAACACACTGACAGTGAGAGAGTAACGCAGTAACACTCTGACAGTGAGAGAGTAACACTGTGACAGTGAGGGAGTAACACTCTGACAGTGAGGGAGTAACACTCTGACAGTGAGAGAGTAACACTCTGACAGTGAGAGAGTAACACTCTGACAGTGAGGGAGTAACACTCTGACAGTGAGAGAGTAACACTCTGACAGTGAGAGAGTAACACTCTGACAGTGAGGGAGTAACGCTCTGACAGTGAGGGAGTAACACTCTGACAGTGAGGGAGTAACACTCTGACAGTGAGAGAGTAACACTCTGACAGTGAGAGAGTAACACTCTGACAGTGAGAGAGTAACACTCTGACCGTGAGAGAGTAACACTCTGACAGTGAGGGAGTAACACTCTGACAGTGAGAGAGTAACACTCTGACAGTGAGGGATAACACTCTGACAGTGAGAGAGTAACACTCTGACAGTGAGAGAGTAACACTCTGACAGTGAGGGAGTAACACTCTGACAGTGAGAGAGTAACACTCTGACAGTGAGGGAGTAACACTCTGACAGTGAGGGAGTAACGCTCTGACAGTGAGAGAGTAACACTCTGACAGTGAGAGAGTAACGCTCTGACAGTGAGGGAGTAACACTCTGACAGTGAGAGAGTAACACTCTGACAGTGAGAGAGTAACGCTCTGACAGTGAGAGAGTAACACTCTGACAGTGAGAGAGTAACGCTCTGACAGTGAGAGAGTAACACTGTGACAGTGAGAGAGTAACACTCTGACAGTGAGGGAGTAACACTCTGACAGTGAGAGAGTAACACTGTGACAGTGAGAGAGTAACACTCTGACAGTGAGAGAGTAACACTCTGACAGTGAGAGAGTAACACTCTGACAGTGAGAGAGTAACACTCTGACAGTGAGGGAGTAACACTCTGACAGTGAGGGAGTAACACTCTGACAGTGAGGGAGTAACACTCTGACAGTGAGGGAGTAACACTCTGACAGTGAGAGAGTAACACTCTGACAGTGAGAGAGTAACACTCTGACAGTGAGAGAGTAACACTCTGACAGTGAGAGTAACGCTCTGACAGTGAGAGTAACACTCTGACAGTGAGAGAGTAACACTCTGACAGTGAGAGAGTAACACTCTGACAGTGAGAGAGTAACACTCTGACAGTGAGAGAGTAACACTCTGACAGTGAGGGAGTAACACTCTGACAGTGAGAGAGTAACACTCTGACAGTGAGGGAGTAACACTTTGTCAGTGAGAGAGTAACACTGTGACAGTGAGGGAGTAACACTCTGACAGTGAGAGAGTAACGCTCTGACAGTGAGAGAGTAACACTCTGACAGTGAGGGAGTAACACTCTGACAGTGAGAGAGTAACGCTCTGACAGTGAGAGAGTAACACTCTGACAGTGAGGGAGTAACACTCTCACTGGGACTGTACTCGTTGGAATTTAGAAGGATGAGGGGGGATCTTATAGAAACATATAAGATTATGAAGGGAGTAGATAGGATAGATGCGGGCAGGTTGTTTCCACTGGCGGGTGAAAGCAGAACTAGGGGGCATAGCCTCAAAATAAGGGGAAGTAGATTTAGGAGTGAGTTTAGGAAGAACTTCTTCACCCAAAGGGTTGTGAATCTATGGAATTCCTTGCCCAGTGAAGCAGTAGAGACTCCTTCATTAAATGTTTTTAAGATAAAGATAGATAGTTTTTTGAAGAATAAAGGGATTAAGGGTTATGGTGTTCGGGCCGGAAAGTGGAGCTGAGTCCACAAAGATCAGCCATGATCTCATTGACTGGCGGAGCAGGCTCGAGGGGCCAGATGGCCTACTCCTGCTCCTAGTTCTTATGTTCTTATGTCTGTGTGGGTGTGAAGAGGCCACAGCTCCAGTTAATGATGGTAGAGGGTGTGGGGCCAGCCTCGATACTGCGCTATACGGCCAGCTGCGCAAGCTCAGGTTGCGAGATGAGTCAGTGTAGAGTTTCCAGGTGGCCTGTGGCTCAGAGTTAGGACGGCTCGCAGCGATCGAGGCTGTGTCGGTGGGTGTGATTTCCTGAGCTGTGGGCGGCCAGCTTCCTGCTCAGCTCGGTGACTTCTCTCTCATTCTGAAACAGGTGAACCGGCCGCACATTAGCATACCCCGTGTGGCTGGCTGGCCGTAAGGGGAGGAAGTGATTAAAACTGAAAACTAACTGACTGTTTGGGCGGAATCGGTGCCGATTGTAATCGCAGACGGGACACTTTCAAATTATACTTCCCACCTCGCACTGATCTTTCACAGTAACCTGGAAAGTTCCCATGACACTGTCAGTACTTTCATCTTCCTACTTAAGGTCTGTAAAGGTGGTGTTTAAGCTCCTCTCTAAACTCTAAAACCTCCTCCAGCCCCTACAACCCTCCCTATCTCTGTAACCTCCTCCAGTCCCTACACCCCTCCCTATCTCTGTAACCCCCTCCAGCCCCTACAACCCTCCCTATCTCTGTAACCTCCTCCAGCCCCTACAACCCTCCCTATCACTGTAACCTCCTCCAGCCTCTACAACCCTCCCTATCTCTGTAACCTCCTCCAGTCCCTACAACCCTCCCTATCTCTGTAACCTCCTCCAGTCCCTACAACCCTCCCTATCTCTGTAACCTCCTCCAGTCCCTACACCCTCCCTATCTCTGTAATCTCCTCCAGCCCCTACAACCCTCCCTATCACTGTAACCTCCTCCAGCCCCTCCCTATCTCTGTAACCCCCTCCAGTCCCTACAACCCTCCCTATCACTGTAACCTCCTCCTGCCCCTCCCTATCTCTGTAACCCCCTCCAGTCCCTACAACCCTCCCTATCTCTGTAACCTCCTCCAGCCCCTACAACCCTCCCTATCTCTGTAACCTCCCTCAGCCCCTACAACCCTCCCAATCTCTGTAACCTCCACCAGCCCCTACAACCCTCCCTATCACTGTAACCTCCTCCAGCCCCTCCCTATCTCTGTAACCTCCTCCAGCCCCTACACCCCTCCCTATCTCTGTAACCTCCTCCAGCCCCTACAACCCTCACTATCTCTATAACCTCCTCCAGTCCCTACCACCCTCCCTATCTCTGTAACCTCCTCCAGTCCCTACACCCCTCCCTATCTCTGTAACCTCCTCCAGCCCCTACACCCCTCCCTATCTCTGTAACCTCCTCCAGCCCCTACACCCCTCCCTATCTCTGTAACCTCCTCCAGTCCCTACAACCCTCCCTATCTCTGTAACCTCCTCCAGCCCCTACACCCTCCCTCTCTCTGTAACCTCCTCCAGCCCCTACAACCCTCACTATCTCTATAACCTCCTCCAGTCCCTACCACCCTCCCTATCTCTGTAACCTCCTCCAGTCCCTACACCCCTCCCTATCTCTGTAACCTCCTCCAGCCCCTACACCCCTCCCTATCTCTGTAACCTCCTCCAGCCCCTACAACCCTCCGAGATCTCTGGGCTCCTCCAATTCCGGCCTCTTGACCATCCCCCCCATTCCCATCGCTCCACCATTGGCGGCCGTGCCTTCAGCTGCCTGGGGGGGGGGGGGGGGCCTGAGCTCCGGAATACCCTCCCTAAAGGGAAGCGGCACGGCAGCACAGTGGTTAGCACTGTGGTTTCACAGCTCCAGGGTCCCAGGTTCGATTCCCGGCTTGGGTCACTGTCTGTGCGGAGTCTGCACGTCCTCCCCGTGTCTGCGTGGGTTTCCTCCGGGTGCTCCGGTTTCCTCCCACAGTCCAAAGATGTGCAGGTTAGGTGGATTGGCCGTGATAAATTGCCCTTAGTGCCCAAAAAATGGTTAGGTGGGGTTACTGGGTTACGGGGATAGGGTGGGGGCGTGGACTTAAGTGGGGTGCTCTCTCCAAGGGCTGGTGCAGACTCGATGGGCCGAATGGCCTCCTTCTGCACTGTAAATTCTATGATCCGATGAACAAATATTTTTTTTAATCCCCCTTATGCTGTCCAATATAATATGTTAAATGTGGTGATGAATCCGTCGAGAGGCCAGGTACCGGAGGTGATGGTGTCCATGGATGCGGAGGAGGAGTTTGACCGGGTGGAGTGACGGTACCTGTTCGATGTCCTGGGATGGGTTGGGTTTGGGTTGAAGTTTGTGGCCTGGGTGTGCTTGTTACCTGTGGCACCGGGGACGAGCGGGAGGATCAGCGCTATGAGCTCACAAAGCTTCGGGTTACACGGGAACCAGGCAGGGGTGCCCGCTGTCACTGCTGCCATTGGCGCTAGCTATAGAGTCCCTGGCAATGGCCCTCAGGGGGTCGGCAGAGTGGCAAGGGATTACGAGGAGGAATAGGGAGAGTAGGCGATGTTGCGTAAATGGAATTTAACAAAGCTGGTGAAGGAGGTTAGGGAGGATTTTAAGAAGCGGGATATGATTCTGGCAGGGAGGGTCCCAGTGGTGAAGATAAATGTCCAGCCAAGGTTCCTCCTATTCATATTCCAGACGCTTCCAATTTTTGTTCTAAAGGCCTTTTCCCGGAGGTTTGATACGATTATTTCAGAGTTCGCGTGGGCAGGGAAGGTGCCAAGGGTAAAGAGGCAGAGACAGGAGGGGGGGGGTTGGCTTTGTACCCGGAGGAAACCCACGCAGACACGGGGAGAACGTGCCGTCTCCGCACAGACAGTGACCCAAGCCGGGAATCGAACCTGGGACCCTGGCGCTGTGAAGCAACGGTGCTAACCGCTGTGCTGCTCCCGTGCAGAACCCTGTAGGGGGTCCAGCCTGAGGGCTGTAGTGATGCTGGTGTTGCTACTGGTGCCCAGGGGAGCCCGATGGTTCAGCCCACAGTGAAGGTGTGGAACCAGCTGAGGAGGACCTTCAGGATCGAGGGAATGTCGGTGTTAATGTCGCCATGCAAAAACCACGGGATTTGAACCGGGGAGGGGCCGGGGACGACAGACGGTTTGTACAGGAACTGGAAGGAATTGGGGCTGGTGAAGGTGAGAGATCTGTACCTGGAGGAGAGGTTTGCGGGTATAGAGGAACTGAAGGAGGGGGCGGCGCTCCCGATAGGAAACGAGTTTAGATATTTACAGGTAAGGGGCTTTGCGTGGAAGGTCTGGAAAGAGTTCCCAAGCTGCCTTTTGTAAAGGCCCCGAAGAATCCAGCACGAGTTTTAAGGATACAAAATAATAACGTTTATTTACTATAACAATATATACACAACAGTAGCAGTAACTTCCCTTGCTACCTTCTCCTTCCTGCTGGTTCCTGAACTGGCCAGCTTATTTATACTAGGAGTTTCTCCGCCCCCCCTCATTGGGGAAGTTCATTCTCCCATAGGATTGTGGGATAGTCATTAGTCCCCAGCCAATCGTCAGTAGACAGGTTATAACATCCCTCCCCCCCAAAGTCCAAGGAATCCACCGTAGGCCCTGGCGAAGGGAGGCGTCGAACTCGTTTGGCCGCAGGCCGGACGCCATTTGCACGCGGCGCTGGATCAGGCGGCGTATAACGAGACGGAGACTGGCGCTTCCGTGATGAACGGCGCGGTTGTACATCCACGGCCTGTGGACCCGAGGATTCCCCCTCTGATTCATCCTGTGTCTCCATCTCGGAGTCAGAGTCTGCTGCCTCCGTCATGTCAGCGTCTCTATCCCCATTCGGTCCCGTCACGACCTGCGCAGGCTTCGAGTGAGGCACCAGTGGAAGATTTGGAGGACTACCTTCCCTTGTTTCTGGTTTTTGCCGCTGTTGAACTGAGCTCCGGGGGCGGGGAATCTTTTGCGGGGATGATCTTCTGGACCGGACGTGGTCTACATGTTTTCGCTGGAGACGACCCTGGGCTTGCACTTGGTACGATATAGGGCCCATTTGGCGAAAGATTACCCCAGGAACCCATTGGGCACCACCAGCAAAATTCCGCACGAACACTGGGTCACCGGGCGCAAACTGCCGAATCGGACGATGCCGAGACAATCCCGGTCCCTGCCGTTCTTGTGTGCGGCGTACTTTTGCGCCAATGTCCGGGAAACCATACTAAGGCGGGTGCGAAGTCTCCGGCCCATTAGGAGTTCTGCGGGAGCTACCCCAGTCACTGCATGGGGGGTGGTCCTATACGTAAACAAAAAGCGAGCCAGTCTCGTGTCCATTGATCCGGAAGACTGCTTCTTTAGGCCTCTTTTGAATGTTTGCACTGCACGCTCTGCCAACCCATTTGAAGCCGGGTGGTAAGGGACAGTGCGGATATGGCGGATGTCGTTCATCTTTGTAAACCTAGCAAACTCCTCACTCGTGAATGGAGTGCCATTATCCGTGACCAGCACCTCGGGGAGGCCATGCGTGCTAAAAGACAAACGCATCTTTTCAATTGTTGCGCAGGACGTTGTCCCCTGCATCTTATGCACCTCCAGCCATTTGGACTGGGCGTCAATTAGCAGAAGGAACATGGATCCCTGAAAAGGGCCTGCGAAATCTGCATGCAAGCGTGCCCAAGGCCGCCCTGGCCATTCCCAGTGATGTAGGGGCGCGGCCGGCGGAAGCTTCTGATGCTCCTGGCAAATGGAGCAGTTTTGGGCCACCTTCTCAATGTCGGTGTCGAGGCCTGGCCACCAGACATAACTCCGGGCCAACATTTTCATCTTGGTCACGCCCGGATGCCCATTGTGCAAGTCTGATAATATCAGCTCCTGGCCTTTTTCCGGGACAATCACACGCGTCCCCCACAAGAGGATGCCGTCTTCCACGCTGAACTCTGACAGCTTGGAGGAAAATGCCCGCAACTCGCCTGGGAGCTGTCTATGCTGCCCACCATACAGGACTATGTGCCGAACCTTTGACAGGACTGGCTCCGTCTGGGTCCACTCACGGATCTGTGATGCTGTGACAGGCAAGGTGTCCATAAAATTTAGGGTTGCAACCACCTCACCGGTCGTGGGGGTCGACATGGGGCCGGTCGATAAAGGCAATCGGCTCAGTGCGTCGGCATTTGCTATCTGCGTACCTGGTTTGTGCTCCAGAGAATACTCGTATGCAGCAAGCAACAAAGCCCAGCGCTGGATCCGTGCAGAAGCAATGGGCGGTTTTGGCTTATCCTCTCTGAAAAGTCCCAGCAGAGGCTTATGATCAGTCACGATAGTGAAGTGGTGGCCGTACACGTACTGGTGGAAGCGTTTCACCGCGAAAACCACTGCCAGGCCCTACTTCTCGATCTGCGTGTACTTTTTCTCCGCTGCAGTCAATGTGCGGGAGGCGAAAGCTATCGGTCGCTCGGCCCCGTTCTCCATCTTGTGGGACAGGACAGCCCCAATACCATACGGGGATGCATCACATGTGACGAGCAAAGGCTTTCCCGGATCATAGTGGGTTAGTAACCCAGACGACGACAATTGTTGCTTTACCCGCCGGAAAGCGGTTTCTTGCGGCTGACCCCAAACCCAGGTGTGATTTTTCTTTAGCAGCAGGTGCAAAGGGGGCCAGCGTAGTTGCCAGATTGGGGAGGAACTTCCCGTAATAGTTTACGAGACCGAGAAAAGAACAAAGATGTGAAGTGTCAGTCAGGGCGGGGGCATGTTGAATTGCACGCACCTTCTCTGCGACGGGGTGCAGACCCTCGCGGTCCACCCGATAACCTAGGTAGACTACTTCTTTTACCTGAAATACGCACTTTGTGTGACGTAAACGGACTCCAGCCTCCGAAAGGCGTTTAAGGACAGCCTCCAGATTTTCCAAATGTTCCTGCTCCGACGTCCCTGTAATCAACACGTCATCTAGGTAGACAGCCACACGTGGTAAACCTCTCAAAATGCCCTCCATAACACGTTGAAAAATTGCACAGGCAGAGGATACTCCAAAGGGCAACCGTGTATATTCATACAGGCCCCGGTGTGTGTTAATTGTTACATATGGTCGGGAGGCAGGGTCCAGCTCCAACTGCAGGTAGGCGTGACTCATATCTAATTTTGTGAATGAGAGTCCGCCTGCAAGTTTCGCGTAGAGATCCTCTATGCGAGGCATTGGGTATCGGTCGAGTCGGGAAACTGTATTCACTGTAAGTTTATAGTCGCCACACAAGCGAACTGTGGCATCTGGCTTCATTACAGGTACAATTGGTGCTGCCCAGTCAGCAAAACGGACGGGCCTGATAATACCCAAACTCTCCAAACGAGTGAGCTCCCCTTCTACCTTCTCGAGCAAAGCGTAAGGCACTGGGCGCGCCCGGAAATAGCGCGGCGTGGCTCCTGGTTCAACTTGGATACGGGCTACGGCCCCTTTTATTTTCCCCAAACCAGGCTGGAATACCTCTGGGTATCGTCCTAGCACCTCAGTCAACCCTCCAGAAACTGTTTGGAGGATGTGCTGCCATTGCAACCGCAAATGGCGCAACCAGTCCCGACCCAACAGGCTGGGCCCATGGCCACGCACCACGATAAGTGGGAAACGCCCCTCCTGGCGTCCATAGACAACAGGGGTCATTGTAGTTCCTGCAATGTCCAATGGTTCCCCCGTGTAGGTGGCCAACCTGGCCTGTGAGTCAGTTAATGTAAGGGTCTGTATACCCTGCTTGATGCGGTCGAATGTCCTCTGGGCGATCACGGAGACCGCTGCGCCAGTATCCAACTCCATCTCCAGCGGGTGGCCATTGACCCGTACTGTCACCTTAATGGGGGCCACACAAAGCTGCCACACAATGCAGCTGCAGGCAGTCGTTCTCTGTCTCCACGTCCTCAGGAGTAGTCGCCGCAGGTTCATCCACATGGGAGGTACGGCCCCTGGGCTGGTCCCAGTTACGGCCCCTGGGCTGGTCCCAGTTTCGGTCGGAACGACGGCGCCTCTGGCGCCCCCAGGACCGCCGTCCGCGACGGGGTCGGCGCCTACAAGTCTGACACGGACATGGCTCCTCATCCATTGGCTTTGGAGAAGGCTCCCTTCGGGGAGGAATGTCCGACGGCCACTGGCGTCGGTCCGGTCGTTGCCTCGCCCAAGGTACCGCAGGAGTGCGGGGGGGCGTTTTTGGGCAGAAAGGGTTGCGCCCCAAGGCATGCACTTCCATTCCCTGTAGCTCCTGTACTCCTCGCTCTGCGCTCTCTCGGGACAAGACTATTTGTATTGCCTGTTGAAAAGTCAATGTTGGCTCCGCTAACAACTTTCTCTGGGTTGCCGCATTGTTAATACCGCAAACCAAACGGTCGCGTAACATTTCTGACAAGGTCTCACCGTAGTCACAGTATTCCGCAATCCCGCGTAGCCTGGATAAAAAATCGGCAAGGGATTCTCCAGGGGTCCTCTCAGCGGTATTAAACCGGTAACGCTGGACTATCGTGGACGGGGTTGGGTTAAAGTGTTGCCCCACTATATTCACGAGTTCGTCAAACGTTTTGGTGTCCGGCGCAGCTGGGTACGTAAGGCTCCTAATCACCCCAAACGTATGCAGGCCGCAGGCGGTGAGCAATATGACCACCTGGCGCTCGTTTTCGGTGATATTGTTTGCCCGGAAATAGTAACGCATCCGTTGTGTGTACTGGTTCCAGCTTTCCAGCGCAGCATCAAAAATATCCAAACGTCCGTACAGAGGCATGGTATAATAGAAAACAACTTCCAACCTGTATCCAACAAAAATCCAGGGAGGTGGCTTCAGCAGTGTAGACAGCTATTCACTTTAACCCTCGTCGCCAGTTTTGTAAGGGCCACGAAGAATCCAGCACGAGTTTTAAGGATACAAAATAATAACGTTTATTTACTGTAACAATATATACATAACAGTAGCAGTAACTTCCCTTGCTACCTTCTCCTTCCTGCTGGTTCCAAACTGGCCAGCTTATTTATAGTAGGAGTTTCTCCGCCCCCCTCATTGGGGAAGTTCATACTCCCATAGGATTGTGGGATAGTCATTAGTCCCCAGCCAATTGTCAGTAGGCAGGTTATAACACTGCCAAAGTATGTCCAGCTGGAGTGACTGCTGCTTCCGGATGGGGAAGGGGAGGGCAGGATCGGGAGAACGGGAGGGGGGGGGAGCAGCTGGTGGAGAATAAGGAGAAGTGGGAGGGGGAGCTGGGAGGGGAGATAAACTGGGGAGTGTGGAGCGAGGCGCTACGAAGGGTAAAGGCGACCTCCTCGTACGCGAGGATGAACCTGATACAGTTCAAGGTGGTGCACAGTGTCACGCAGGCAAGAATGAGTGGGTTCGTCCAGGGAGTGGCAGACGGGTGTGAGAGGTGTGGGCGGGGGCCAGCGAATCGCACATACGTCTGGAGGTGCGAGAAGTTGGACAGATTCTGGGCGGGAGTGTTCGCGACACTAACAAAGACTGTGGGGGGAGGAGGTCGGGGTTTCAGAGAAGCCAGGGCTGATGGAGAGGAGGGAGGCCGATGTCCTGGCCTTCGCCTCCCTGGTTGCCCAGCGAAGGAGCTTGTTCGAGTGGCCGTCGGCAATGCCGCCGGGGGTGGCGGCCTGGCTGGGAGACTTATATGACTTTCTACGCCTGTAAAAGATTAAATATGAATTGAGGGGATTAGCGGAGGGCTTTGAGGGTAGGTGGGGGCTGTTCGTGGCCATGTTCATTACGGGGGGCGGGGGTGAAAATGGGGTAAATTTGTACAAACTGTACAATTGTGTGATGGGGAGCATGTTCACGTTTTGTAACAGTTTGAATAAGTTTGGAAGAAAATACACATTAAAGACAAGTCCTGTGGCATTAACCATCTTGCTAGACCCTTAACGCAATTCTCACATTTTTCCTTTTACACGATTCATATCAACAACAGTTGCCCCATCTCCCCCCTCGAGATAATAATAATCTTTATTAGTGTCACAAGTCGGCTTACATTAACACGGCAAGAAAGTGATCAGCATTCCAGGGCAGCACGGTGGCGCAGTGGTTAGCACTGGTGCCTCACGGCGCCGAGGTCCCAGGTTCGATCTCAGGGGGATTGGCCGCGATTGGCCGCTCCAAATTGTCCCTTAATTGGGAAAAACGAATTGGGTACTCTAAATTTATTTTTGTAAACGAAGAACCGCGGCCGGGATCCTCCGACCCCCCCGCCGGGTGGGAGAATCGCCGGGGGGGGGGGCGGCGTGAATCCCGCCCCCGCCAGCCGCCGAATTCTCCGGCACCGGAGATTCGGCGATGGGCCGAAGTCCCGCTGCTGTAATGCTGGTCCCGCCGGCGAGAATCAAACCACCTCCCTTACCGGCGGGACCAGGCGGCGCGAGCGGGGTCCTGGTGGGGGGGGGGGGGGGAACATCTGGCCCCGGAGAGTGTCCTCACGGTGGCCTGGCCCGCGATCGGGGCCCACCGCGGGAGGGCCTGTGCCATGCAGGCACTCTTTACCATCCGCCTCAGCCATCAGCTCTACAAATATCCCCACCCTCAATGATGGAGGAGCCCAGCACAGCAGTGCACAAGACAAGGCTGAGGCATTCGCAACAATCTTCAGCCAGAAGTGCCGAGTGGATGGTCCGTCTCGGTCTCCTCCGGAGGTCCCAGCGTCACAGAGGTCAGTCTGCAGCCGATACGATTCACTCCGCGTGAGATCAAGAAACGGCTGTAGGCGCTGGACACTGCAAAGGCTATGGGGCCCTGACAATATCCCGGCAATAGTTCTGAAGACTTGTGCTCCAGAACTTGCCGCACCCCTAGCCAAACTGTTCCAGCACAGCTACAACACCGGCAGCTACCCGGCAATGTGGAAAGTTGCCCAGGTGTGTTCTGCACACACGGAACAGGATCTATCCAACCCGGCCAATTCCTGCCCTGTCAGTCTCCTCTCCATCATCAGCAAAGTGATGGAAGGAGTCATCAACAGAGCGGCACTTACTCAGCAATAACCTGCTCACGGAGGCTCAGTTTGGGTTCCGCCCAGGGTCACTCAGCTCCTGACCCCATTACAGCCTTGGTTCGGACCGCTGTGGAAATGGGGCTACTGCCGGACCGGGGATCGTCAATAGGAACAGCGTGTGGTTCCGGTTGATGGGCTGGACCACGGCGGTGATGCAGAACGGCGTGAAGCGGCGGTGTCCACAGGCAGCTGCTGTATGTTACTGTTGGCTGGTTTCTTGGCTATTATCTCACCAAAGTAGAAAATGACAAGACTGCCCAATTAGACCAAGAGATGACGGAATATATTCGGCATCACCCAGGTAACTTTCCTGAAAAAGAAAAAAAGACATCTGCAGAGATTCTGGAGGATCCAATTCGCTAAACTATTTGACGGTAGCCCTTAGTTGACCATGTTGGGTAATTGTTAGAATTCACACGACTGTCTATCAGCTAATGTATGAAAATATCCTTAGTGTGCTCATGGTCTTTTTCATTGTAAATTACTTCAAAATAAATTATACAAACTAAAAAAAAATTTAAAAAATGACAGCCTTGGGTCAAACATGGACACAGAGCTGAATGCCAGAGGTGAGGCGGGAGTGACTGCCCTCGACATCAAGGCAGCGTTTGACCGGGTGTGTCATCAAGGAGGTGATTCTAGTCTCGGGGTAGGGTTTTCTGGTCCTTCCTGACGGTGGGACCTTCTGGACGAGTCGATTAGGATTAACAACAGATATTGGGGGCAACACCCCATGATTGATTGGATCGATTGATTGATTGATTTATTGTCACATGTACAGAAGTACAGTGAAAAGTATTTTTCTGCGGCCAGGGGAACGTACACAGTACGTACATAGTAGACAAAAAGAATAATCGACAGAGACCATTGACAAATGGTACATCGACAAATAGTGATTGGTTACAGTGCGGAACAAGGTCAAACAAGAGCAGCATAGGGCGTCGTGAACATTGTTCTTACGGGGAACAGATCAGTCCGAGGGGGAGTCGTTGAGGAGTCTTGTAGCTGTGGGGGAAGAAGCTATTCCTATGTCTGGATGTGCGGGTCTTCAGACTTCTGTATCCTCTGCCTGATGGAAGGGTCTGGAAGGCAATGCCTGGGTGGGAGGGGTCTCTGATACTGCTGTCTGCCTTCCTGAGGCAGCGGGAGGTGTAGACAGAATCACTGGGAGGGTGGCGAGCTTGTGTGATGCGTTGGGCTGAGCTCACCGCACTCTGCAGTTTCTTGCGACATTGGACCGAGCAGTTGCCGTACCAAGGTGTGATGCAGCCGGATAGGATGCTCTCTATCGCACATCTGTAGAAGTTTGTGAGAGTTCGATGCAGACATGTCGAATTTCTTTAGCACAGGGAAGGGGATAAAGGGGATAGCGGAGGAAAAGGAAAGAGGGAAGAGGAAAACAATGGCAGGGATATGGGACGACGGGTCCCAAAAGACAAGAGGGAAAGAAAGGAGGAAAGAATGAGAGCAGGAGGAGGAAAAGAGAGGGATTAAACAAAAGAAGAGAGACAGTGTAAGAGAAGACGCTGAAAATTAAGAACAATTATGTCAATTTGATATGATCTGGGTTAAAGATTTTCTTCATAAGGCAGCAAAAATTTTAGCAAGAAGGTATCTTAAATTCACCGAACAAATATAATTGGAGGGCATATGGTTAGCAATCATATTGCAGGGTGCCTTTCCAAGAATCTGTGTCCCTCTCAAACAGGCAGCCAGGGAAACGCTTCACTGAGATCTCACAGCAGCTATCTTGGTGGAAATCTCTGGAGGCTTGAGTCGAGTTAATTCAAGTGGAGGGCTCGGGTAGTTTTTGCAGAGTAATTTCTGAAGATGTATTTGCTGGGACTTTTTTTTCGGAGTTTATTGTCGAGGTTAGGCAGGAGGGTCCTTGATATGAGCACACGTCTAACAATAACACCCTCATTCCAGGAGACAGACAGTGAAGACTGAATCCAGTTAAACAGAGGGAGAGAGAGAGAGTAATATATATCTAGGCCATATTAATACACGTACAGAATCTACTGCATTCGCAGAGTTTATAATGAGGGTTGGCTCTTTATCCAACTGCCTGCTGAGTGCCCCGATAGACAACAGCAGGATCTTCTTCAGAAGGTTCCATGGCCTGTGACCCAAGGTCAGAATCGCATTTCAGCTCGTTCCCCAGCTTCCACTCCAGGAGAATGGGGCAAAAGGTCAGTTCCCTGTGCGGACTGGGCTGAGCTCGTCCACATTAGTTAGGGGAGGGTTTAAAACACAAACTTGTGCTGTGGCCTCAGTGATGAGGCGCTGGTCCTTAACACAACACCTGTCTCCCTGTGTTCCATTTCAATCAGCTCCCGCTCTATAAACCCGGGCCGTCTGTAAACCTCTTAATAAACCCCCCTCGATAAACCCGAGATCTCTATAATCCCCTGAAATAAACGCCCTCTATAAACCTGAGCTCTCTATAATCCCCTGAAATAAACGCCCTCTATAAACCTGAGCTCTCTATAATCCCCTGAAATAAACGCCCTCTATAAACCCGAGCTCTCTATAATCCCCTGAAATAAACGCCCTCTATAAACCCGAGCTCTCTATAATCCCCTGAAATAAACGCCCTCTATAAACCTGAGCTCTCTATAATCCCCTGAAATAAACGCCCTCTATAAACCCGAGCTCTCTATAATCCCCTGAAATAAACGCCCTCTATAAACCCGAGCGCTCTATAACCCCCCTTAATAAACCCCCCTCTATAAACCCGAGCTCTCTATAACCCCCCTTAATAAACGCCCTCTATAAACCTGAGCTCTCTATAATCCCCCTTAATAAACCCCCCTCGATAAACCTAAGCACTCTATAATCCCCCTTAATAAACGCCCTCTATAAACCTGAGCTCTCTATAATCCCCCTTAATAAACCCCCCTCGATAAACCTAAGCACTCTATAATCCCCCTTAATAAACCCCCTCTAGAAACCTGAGCTCTCTATAATCCCCCTTAATAAACCCCCTCTATAAACCTGAGCTCTCTATAATCCCCCTTAATAAACCCCCCTCGATAAACCTAAGCACTCTATAATCCCCCTTAATAAACCCCCTCTAGAAACCTGAGCTCTCTATAATCCCCTGAAATAAACGCCCTCTATAAACCTGAGCTCTCTATAATCCCCTGAAATAAACGCCCTCTATAAACCCGAGCTCTCTATAATCCCCTGAAATAAACGCCCTCTATAAACCTGAGCTCTCTATAATCCCCTGAAATAAACGCCCTCTATAAACCTGAGCTCTCTATAATCCCCTGAAATAAACGCCCTCTATAAACCTGAGCTCTCTATAATCCCCTGAAATAAACGCCCTCTATAAACCCGAGCTCTCTATAATCCCCCTTAATAAACGCCCTCTATAAACCTGAGCTCTCTATAATCCCCTGAAATAAACGCCCTCTATAAACCCGAGCTCTCTATAATCCCCCTTAATAAACGCCCTCTATAAACCCGAGCTCTCTATAATCCCCCTTAATAAACCCCCCTCTATAAACCTAAGCACTCTGTAATCCCCCTTAATAAACCCCCTCTAGAAACCTGAGCTCTCTATAATGCCCCTTAATAAACCCCCCTCTATAAACCTGAGCTCTCTATAATCCCCCTTAATAAACCTCCTCTATAAACCCGAGCTCCCTATAATCCCCCCTTAATAAACCCCCCTCGAAAACCCGAGCTCTCTATAATCCCCCTTAATAAACCCCCTCTAGAAACCTGAGCTCTCTATAATGCCCCTTAATAAACCCCCCTCTATAAACCTGAGCTCTCTATAATCCCCCTTAATAAACCTCCTCTATAAACCCGAGCTCTCTATAATCCCCCTTAATAAAACCCTCTCTATAAACCCGAGCTATCTATAATCCCCCTTAATAAACCCCCCTCTATAAACTCGAGGGCTCTATAATCCCCCTTAATAAACCCCACTCAATAAACCTGAGCTCTCTATAACCACCCTTAATAAACCCCCCTCTATAAACCTAAGCACTCTACAATCCCCCTTAATAAACCCCCCTCTATAAACCCGAGCTCTCTATAATCCCCCTTAATAAACCCCCCTCGAAAACCCGAGCTCTCTATAATCCCCCTTAATAAACCCCCCTCTATAAACCTAAGCTCTCTATAATCCCCCTCAATAAACCCCCTCTAGAAACCTGAGCTCTCTATAATCCCCATTAATAAACCCCCCTCTATAAACCTGAGCTCTCTATAATCCCCCTTAATAAACCCCCCTCTAAAAACCTAAGCACTCTATAACCCCCCGTAATAAACCCCCTCAAAAACCTAAGCACTCTATAATCCCCCTTAATAAACCCCCTCTATAAACCTGAGCGCTCTATAATCCCCCTTAATAAACCCCCCTCTATAAACCTGAGCTCTCTATAATCCCCCCTTAATAAGCCCCCCTCTATAAACCTGAGCTCTCTATAATCCCCCTTAATATACCCTCCTCTATAAACCCGAGCTCTCTATAACCCCCTTAATAAACCCCCCTCTATAAACCCGAGCTCTCTATAATCCCCCTAAATAAACCCCCCTCTATAAACCCGAGCTCTCTATAATCCCCCCGTAATAAACCCCCCTCTATAAACCCAAGCTCTCTATAATCCCCCGAAATAAACCCCCTCTATAAACCTGAGATCTCTATAATCCCCCCTTAATAAACCCCCCTCGATAAACACGAGCTCTCTATAATCCCCCCTTAATAAGCCCCCCTCTATAAACCTGAGCTCTCTATAATCCCCCTTAATATACCCTCCTCTATAAACCCGAGCTCTCTATAACCCCCCTTAATAAATCCCCCTCTATAAACCTGAGCTCTCTATAATCCCCCTTAATAAACCCCCCTCTATAAACCCGAGATCTCTATAATCCCCCCGTAATAAACCCCCCTCTATAAACCCAAGCTCTCTATAATCCCCCGAAATAAACCCCCTCTATAAACCTGAGATCTCTATAATCCCCCCTTAATAAACCCCCCTCGATAAACCCGAGCTCTCTATAATCCCCCCTTAATAAACCTCCCTTTATAAAGCCAAGCTCTCTATAACCCCCCCTTAATAAACCCCCCTCTATAAACCCGAGCGCTCTATAATCGCCCTTAATAAACCCCCCTCTATAAACCTGAGCTCTCTATAATCCCCCTTAATAAACCCCCCTCTATAAACCCGAGCTCTCTATAACCCCCTTAATAAACCCCCCTCTATAAACCCGAGCTCTCTATATGAGAACATAAGAACATAAGAACTCGGAGCAGGAGTAGGCCACCTGGCCCCTCGAACCTGCTCCGCCATTCAATGAGATCATGGCTGATCTTTTGTGGACTCAGCTCCACTTTCCGGCCCGAACACCATAACCCTTAATCCCTTTATTCTTCAAAAAACTATCTCTCTTTATCTTAAAAACATTTAATGAAGGAGCCTCTACTGCTTCACTGGGCAAGGAATTCCAGAGATTCACAACCCTGTGGGTGAAGAGGTTCCTCCTAAACTCACTCCTAAATCTACTTCCCCTTATTTTGAGGCTATGCCCCCTAGTTCTGCTTTCACCCGCCAGTGGAAACAACCTGCCCGCATCTATCCTATCTATTCCCTTCATAATCTTATATGTTTCTATAAGATCCCCCCTCATCCTTCTAAATTCCAACGAGTACAGTCCCAGTCTACTCAACCTCTCCTCGTAATCCAACCCCTTCAGATCTGGGATTAACCTAGTGAATCTCCTCTGCACACCCTCCAGTGCCAGTACGTCCTTTCTCAAGTAAGGAGACCAAAACTGAACACAATACTCCAGGTGTGGCCTCACTAAAACCTTATACAATTGCAGCATAACCTCCCTAGTCTTAAACTCCATCCCTCTAGCAATGAAGGACAAAATTCCATTTGCCTTCTTAATCACCTGTTGCACCTGAAAACCAACTTTCTGCGACTCATGCACTAGCACACCCAGGTCTCTCTGCACAGCAACATGTTTTAATATTTTATCATTTAAATAATAATCCCTTTTGCCGTTATTCTTACCAAAATGGATAACCTCACATTTGTCAACATTGTATTCCATCTGCCAGACCCTAGCCCATTCACTTAGCCTATCCAAATCCCTCTGCAGACTTCCAGTATCCTCTGCACTTTTTGCTTTACCACTTATCTTAGTGTCGTCTGCAAACTTGGACACATTGCCCTTGGTCCCCAACTCCAAATCATCTATGTAAATTGTGAACAGTTGTGGGCCCAACACTGATCCCTGAGGGACACCACTAGCTACTGATTGCCAACCAGAGAAACACCCATTAATCCCCACTCTTTGCTTTCTATTAATTAACCAATCCTCTATCCATGCTCCTACTTTCCCCTTAATGCCATGCATCTTTATCTTATGCAACAACCTTTTGTGTGGCACCTTGTCAAAGGCTTTCTGGAAATCCAGATATACCACATCCATTGGCTCCCCGTTATCTACCGCACTGTTAATGTCCTCAAAAAATTCCACTAAATTAGTTAGGCACGACCTGCCCTTTATGAACCCATGCTGCGTCTGTCCAATGGGACAATTTCCATCCAGATGCCCTGCTATTTCTTCCTTGATGATAGATTCCAGCATCTTCCCTACGACCGAAGTTAAGCTCACTGGCCTATAATTACCCACTTTCTGCCTACCTCCTTTTTTAAACAGTGGTGTCACGTTTGCTAATTTCCAATCCGCCGGGACCACCCCAGAGTCTAGTGAATTTTGGTAAATTATCACTAGTGCATTTGCAATTTCCCTAGCCATCTCTTTTAGCACTCTGGGATGCATTCCATCAGGGCCAGGAGACTTGTCTACCTTTAGCCCCATTAGCTTGCCCATCACTACCTCCTTGGTGATATCAATCCTCTCAAGGTCCTCACCTGTCACAGCCTCATTTCCATCAGTCACTGGCATGTTATTTGTGTCTTCCACTGTGAAGACCGACCCAAAAAACCTGTTCAGTTCCTCAGCCATTTCCTGATCTCCCATTATTAAATCTCCCTTCTCATCCTCTAAAGGACCAATATTTACCTTAGCCACTCTTTTTTGTTTGATGTATTTGTAGAAACTTTTACTATCTGTTTTTATATTCTGAGCAAGTTTACTCTCATAATCTATCTTACTCTTCTTTATAGCTTTTTTAGTAGCTTTCTGTTGCCCCCTAAAGATTTCCCAGTCCTCTAGTCTCCCACTGATCTTTGCTACTTTGTATGTTTTTTCCTTCAATTTGATACTCTCCCTTATTTCCTTAGATATCCACGGTCGATTGTCCCTCTTTTTACCGTCCTTCCTTTTTGTTGGTAGAAACCTTTGCTGGGCACTGTGAAAAATCGCTTGGAAGGTTCTCCACTGTTCCTCAACTGTTTCCCCATAAAGTCTTTGCTCTATAACCCCCCTTAATAAACCCCCCTCTATAAACCCGAGCTCTCTATAATCCCCCTTAATAAACCCCCCTCTATAAACCCGAGCTCTCTATAATCCCCCTTAATAAACCCCCCTCTATAAACCCGAGCTCTCTATAATCCCCCTTAATAAACCCCCCTCTATAAACCCGAGCACTCTATAATCCCCCTTAATAAACTCCCCTCTATAAACCCGAGCTCTCTATAATCCCCCTTAATAAACCCCCCCTCTATAAACCCGAGCTCTCTATAATCCCCCTTAATAAACCCCCCCTCTATAAACCCGAGCTCTCTATAATCCCCCCTTAATAAACCCCCCTCTATAAACCCAAGCTCTCTATAATCCCCCTTAATAAACCCCCCTCTATAAACCCGAGCTCTCTATAACCCCCTTAATAAACCCCCCTCTATAAACCCAAGCTCTCTATAATCCCCCTTAATAAACCCCCCTCTATAAACCCGAGCTCTCTATAATCCCCCTTAATAAACCCCCCTCTATAAACCCGAGCTCTCTATAATCCCCCTTAATAAACCCCCCTCTATAAACCCGAGCTCTCTATAATCCCCCTTAATAAACCCCCCTCTATAAACCCGAGCACTCTATAATCCCCCCTTAATAAACCCCCCTCTATAAACCTGAGCTCTCTATAATCCACCTTAATAAAAACCCCTCTATAAACCCGAGCTCTCTATATTCCCCTTATTAAACCCCCCTCTATAAACCTGAGCTCTCTATAATCCCCCTTAATAAACTCCCCTCTATAAACCCGAGCTCTCTATAATCCCCCTTAATAAACCCCCCTCTATAAACCTGAGCTCTCTGTAATCCCCCTTAATAAACCCCCCTCTATAAACCTGAGCTCTCTATAATCCACCTTAATAAAAACCCCTCTATAAACCCGAGCTCTCTATATTCCCCTTATTAAACCCCCCTCTATAAACCTGAGCTCTCTATAATCCCCCTTAATAAACTCCCCTCTATAAACCCGAGCTCTCTATAATCCCCCTTAATAAACCCCCCTCTATAAACCTGAGCTCTCTGTAATCCCCCTTAATAAACCCCCCTCTATAAACCTGAGCTCTTTATAATCCCCCTTAATAAATCCCCCTCTTTAAACCTGAGCTCTCTATAATCCCCCCTTAATAAGCCCCCCTCTATAAACTCGAGCACTCTATAATCCCCCTTAATAAACCCCCCTCTATAAACCTAAGCACTCTACAATCCCCCGAAATAAACCCCCTTGATAAACCCGAGCTCTCTATAACCCCCCCTGAAAAAAACCCCACTCAATAAACCCGAGATCTCTATAATTACCCTTAATAAACGCGCCTCTATTAACCCGAGCTCGCTATAATCGCCCTTAATAAACCCCCCTCTATAAACCCGAGCTCTCTATAATCCCCCCTTAATAAACCCCCCTCTATAAACCCGAGATCTCTATAATTACCCTTAATAAACACCCCTCTATTAACCAGAGCTCGCTATAATCCCCCTTAATAAACCCCCCTCTATAAACCCGAGCTCTCTATAATCCCCCTTAATAAACCTCCCTCTATAAACCCGTGCTCTCTATAACCCCCCTTAATAAACCCCCGTCTATAAACCCGAGCTCGTTATAACCCCCCTTAATAAACCCCCCTCTATAAACCCGAGGTCTCTATAATCCCCCTTAATAAACCCTCCTCTATAAACCCGAGCTCTCTATAACCCCCCTTAATAAACCCCCCTCTATAAACCCAAGCTCTCTATAATCCCCCTTAATAAACCCCCCTCTATAAACCCGAGCTCTCTATAACCCCCTTAATAAACCCCCCTCTATAAACCCAAGCTCTCTATAATCCCCCTTAATAAACCCCCCTCTATAAACCCGAGCTCTCTATAATCCCCCTTAATAAACCCCCCTCTATAAACCCGAGCTCTCTATAATCCCCCTTAATAAACCCTCCTCTATAAACCCGAGCTCTCTATAATCCCCCTTAATAAACCCCCCTCTATAAACCCAAGCTCTCTATAATCCCCCTTAATAAACCCCCCTCTATAAACCCGAGATCTCTATAATTACCCTTAATAAACACCCCTCTATTAACCCGAGCTCGCTATAATCGCCCTTAATAAACCCCCCTCTATAAACCCGAGCTCTCTATAATCCCCCCTTAATAAACCCCCCTCTATAAACCCGAGATCTCTATAATTACCCTTAATAAACACCCCTCTATTAACCAGAGCTCGCTATAATCCCCCTTAATAAACCCCCCTCTATAAACCCGAGCTCTCTATAATCCCCCTTAATAAACCTCCCTCTATAAACCAGTGCTCTCTATAACCCCCCTTAATAAACCCCCGTCTATAAACCCGAGCTCGTTATAACCCCCCTTAATAAACCCCCCTCTATAAACCCGAGGTCTCTATAACCCCCCTTAATAAACCCACCTCCATAAACCCGAGCTCTCTATAACCCCCCTTAATAAACCCACCTCCATAAACCCGAGCTCTCTATAATCCCCCTTAATAAACCCTCCTCTATAAACCCGAGCTCTCTATAACCCCCCTTAATAAACCCCCTCCATAAACCTGAGCTCTCTATAAACCCCCTTAATAAACCCACCTCCATAAACCCGAGCTCTCTATAACCCCCCCTTAATAAAACTCCCTCTATAAACCCGAGCTCTCTATAACCTCCCTTAATAAACCCCCCTCTATAAACCTGAGCTCTCTATAATCCCCCTTAATAAACCCTCCTCTATAAACCCGAGATCTCTATAACCCCCCTTAATAAACCCACCTCCATAAACCCGAGCTCGCTATAATCCCCCTTAATAAACCACCCCCTATAAACCCGAGCTCTCTATAACCCCCCCTTAATAAACCCCCCTCCATAAACACGAGCTCTCTATAACCCCCCCTTAATAAACCCCCCTCCATAAACACAAGCTCTCTATAATCCACCTTAATAAACCCCCCTCTATAAACCTGAGCTCTCTATAATCCCCCCTTAATAAACCCCCCTCCATAAACCCGAGCTCACTATAACCCCCTCTGAATAAACCCCCCTCCATAAACCCAAGCTCTCTATAACCCCCTTAATAAACCCCCCTCCATTAACCCGAGCTCTCTATAACCCCCCCTTAATAAACCCCCCTCTATAAATCCGAGCTCTCTATAATCCCTCTTAATAAACCCCCCTCCATTAACCTGAGCTCTCTATAACCCCCCCTTAATAAACCCCCCTCTATAAACCTGAGCTCTCTATAATCCCTCTTAATAAACCCCCCTCCATTAACCCGAGCTCTCTATAACCCCCCCTTAATAAACCCCCCTCTATAAACCCGAGCTCTCTATAATCCCCCTTAATAAACCCCCGTCTATAAACCCGAGCTCGCTATAACCCCCCTTAATAAACCCCCCTCTATAAACCCGAGCTCTCTAGAATCCCCCCTTAATAAACCCCCCTCTATAAACCCAAGCTCTCTATAACCCCTTTAATAAACCCCCTCTATAAACCCGAGCTCTCTATAATCCCCCCTTAATAAAAACCCCTCTATAAACCTGAGCTCTCCATAATCCCCCCTTAATAAACCCCCTCAATAAACACGAGCACTCTATAATCCCCCTTAATAAACCCCCCATATAAACACGAGCTCTCTATAACCCCCCTTAATAAATCCCCGTCTATAAACCTGAGCTCTCTATAACCCCCCTTAATAAACCCCCCTCTATAAACCTGAGCTCTCTATAACCCCCCTTAATAAACCCCCCTCTCTAAACCTGCGCTCTCTATAACCCCCCTCTATAAACCTGAGCTCTCTATAATCCCCCTTAATAAACCCCCCTCTATAAACCCGAGATCTCTATAATCCCCCCGTAATAAACCCCCCTCTATAAACCCAAGCTCTCTATAATCCCCCCTTAATAAACCCCCGTCTATAAACACGAGCTCTCTATAATCCCCCTTAATAAATCTCCCTCTATAAACCCGAGCGCTCTATAACCCCGCTTAATAAACCCCCCTCTATAAACCTGAGCTCTCCATAATCCACCTTAATAAACCCCCCTCTATAAACCTGAGCTCTCTATAATCCACCTTAATAAACCCCCCTCTATAAACCCGAGCTCTCTATATTCCCCTTATTAAACCTCCCTCTATAAACCTGAGCTCTCTATAACCCCCCTTAATAAACCCCCCTCTATTATCACGAGCTCTCTATAATCCCCCTTAATAAACTCCCCTCTATAAACCCGAGCTCTCTATAATCCCCCTTAATAAACCCCCCTCTATAAACCTGAGCTCTCTGTAATCCCCCTTAATAAACCCCCCTCTATAAACCTGAGCTCTTTATAATCCCCCTTAATAAATCCCCCTCTTTAAACCTGAGCTCTCTATAATCCCCCCTTAATAAGCCCCCCTCTATAAACTCGAGCACTCTATAATCCCCCTTAATAAACCCCCCTCTATAAACCTAAGCACTCTACAATCCCCCGAAATAAACCCCCTTGATAAACCCGAGCTCTCTATAACCCCCCCTGACAAAAACCCCACTCAATAAACCCGAGATCTCTATAATTACCCTTAATAAACCCGCCTCTATTAACCCGAGCTCGCTATAATCGCCCTTAATAAACCCCCCTCTATAAACCCGAGCTCTCTATAATCCCCCCTTAATAAACCCCCCTCTATAAACCCGAGATCTCTATAATTACCCTTAATAAACACCCCTCTATTAACCAGAGCTCGCTATAATCCCCCTTAATAAACCCCCCTCTATAAACCCGAGCTCTCTATGATCCCCCTTAATAAACCTCCCTCTATAAACCCGTGCTCTCTATAACCCCCCTTAATAAACCCCCGTCTATAAACCCGAGCTCGTTATAACCCCCCTTAATAAACCCTCCTCGATAAACCCGAGCTCTCTATAACCCCCCTTAATAAACCCACCTCCATAAACCCGAGCTCTCTATAATCCCCCTTAATAAACCCTCCTCTATAAACCCGAGCTCTCTATAATCCCCCTTAATAAACCCCCTCTATAAACCTGAGCTTTCTATAAACCCCCTTAATAAACCCCCTCCATAAACCTGAGCTTTCTATAACCCCCCCTTAATAAACCCCCTCCATAAACCTGAGCTTTCTATAAACCCCCTTAATAAACCCACCTCCATAAACCCGAGCTCTCTATAACCCCCCCTTAATAAAACTCCCTCTATAAACCCGAGCTCTCTATAACCTCCCTTAATAAACCCCCCTCTATAAACCTGAGCTCTCTATAATCCCCCTTAATAAACCCTCCTCTATAAACCCGAGCTCTCTATAACCCCCCTTAATAAACCCACCTCCATAAACCCGAGCTCGCTATAATCCCCCTTAATAAACCACCCCCTATAAACCCGAGCTCTCTATAACCCCCCCTTAATAAACCCCCCTCCATAAACACGAGCTCTCTATAACCCCCCCTTAATAAACCCCCCTCCATAAACACAAGCTCTCTATAATCCACCTTAATAAACCCCCCTCTATAAACCTGAGCTCTCTATAATCCCCCCTTAATAAACCCCCCTCCATAAACCCGAGCTCACTATAACCCCCTCTTAATAAACCCCCCTCCATAAACCCAAGCTCTCTATAACCCCCTTAATAAACCCCCCTCCATTAACCCGAGCTCTCTATAACCCCCCCTTAATAAACCCCCCTCTATAAATCCGAGCTCTCTATAATCCCTCTTAATAAACCCCCCTCCATTAACCTGAGCTCTCTATAACCCCCCCTTAATAAACCCCCCTCTATAAACCTGAGCTCTCTATAATCCCTCTTAATAAACCCCCCTCCATTAACCCGAGCTCTCTATAACCCCCCCTTAATAAACCCCCCTCTATAAACCCGAGCTCTCTATAATCCCCCTTAATAAACCCCCGTCTATAAACCCGAGCTCGCTATAACCCCCCTTAATAAACCCCCCTCTATAAACCTGAGCTCGCTATAACCCCCCTTAATAAATTCCCCTCTATAAACCAGAGCTCTCTATAATCCCCCCTTAATAAACCCCCCTCTATAAACCCAAGCTCTCTATAATCCCCCCGTAATAAATCCCCCTCTATAAACCCGAGCTCTCTATAACCCCACTTAATAAACCCCCCTCTATAAACCCGAGCTCTCTATAACCCCCCTTAATAAACCCCCCTCTATAAACCCGAGCTCTCTATAATCCCCCTTAATAAACCCCCCTCTATAAACCCAAGCTCTCTATAACCCCCTTAATAAACCCCCCTCTATAAACCCGAGCTCTCTATCACCCCCCCTTAATAAACCCCCCTCTATAAACCTGAGCTCTCTATAATCCCCCTTAATAAACCCACCTCTATCAACCCGAGCTTTTGATAATCCCTCTGAATAAACCCCCCTCTATAAACCCGAGCTCTCTATAAACCCCCTTAATAAACCCCCCTCTATGAACCCGAGCTCTCTATAACCCCCCCTTAATAAACCCCCTCTATAAACCCGAGCTCTCTATAACCCCCCTTAATAAACCCCCCTCCATAAACCCAAGCTCTCTATAATCCCCCTTAATAAACCCCCGTCTATAAACCTGAGCTCTCTATAATCCCCCCTTAATAAACCCCCCTCCATAAACCCGAGCTCTCTATAACCCTCCTTAATAAACCCCCGTCTATAAACCTGAGCTCTCTATAATCCCCCCTTAATAAACCCCCCTCCATAAACCCGAGATCTCTATAATCCCCCTTAATAAACCCTCCTCTATAAACCCGAGCTCTCTATAATCCCCCTTAATAAACCCCCCACTATAAACCCGAGCGATCTATAATCCCCCTTAATAAACCCCCCTCTATAAACCCGTGCTCTCTATGATCCCCCCTTAAAAATCCCCCCTCTATAAACCTGAGCTCACTATAATCCCCCCTTAATAAGTCCCCCTCTATAAACCTGAGCTCTCTATAATCCCCACTTAATAAACCCCTCTCTATAAACCTGAGCTCTCTATAATCCCCCCTTAATAAACCCCCTCTATAAACCCGAGCTCTCTATAACCCCCTTAATAAACCCCCCTCTATAAACCCGTGCTCTCTATGATCCCCCCTTAAAAATCCCCCCTCTATAAACCTGAGCTCACTATAATCCCCACTTAATAAACCCCCCTCTATAAACCAGAGCTCTCTATAATCCCCCTTAATAAACCCCTCTCTATAAACCCGTGCTCTCTATGATCCCCTCTTAAAAATCCCCCCTCTATAAACCTGAGCTCACTATAATCCCCCCTTAATAAGTCCCCCTCTATAAACCAGAGCTCTCTATAATCCCCACTTAATAAACCCCTCTCTATAAACCTGAGCTCTCTATAACCCCCCTTAATAAACCCCCCCTATAAACCTGAGCTCTCTATAATCCCCCTTAATAAACCCCCTCTATAAACCTGCGCTCTCTATAACCCCCCCTTAATAAACCCCCCTCTATAAACCCGAGCTCTCAATAATCCCCTTTAACAAACCCACCTCTATAAACCCGAGATCTCTATAATCCCCCTTAATAAACCCCCCTTTATACACCTGAGCTCTCTATAACCCCCCCTTAATAAACCCCCCTCTATAAACCCGAGTCTCTATAATCCCCCTTAATAAACCCCCCTCTATAAACCCGAGCTCTCTATAATCCCTCCTTAAAAATCCCCCCTCTATAAATCTGAGCTCTCTATAATCCCCATTTAATAAACCCCCCTCTATAAACCTGATCTCTCTATAATCCCCCTTAATAAAATCCCCTCTATAAACCTGAGCTCTCTGTAATCCCCCTTAATAAACCCCCTTCTATAAACCTGAGCTCTCGAGAACCCCCCCTTAATAAACCCCCCTCTATAAACCCTAGTCTCTATAATCCCACTTAATAAACCTCCTTCTATAAACCCAAGCTCTCAATAACCCCCTTAATAAACCCCCTAAAAACCTGAGCTCTCTATAACACCCCTTTAATAAACCTCCCTCTATAAACCCAAGCTCGCTATAATCCCCCTTAATAAACCCCGCTCAATAAACCCAAGCTCTCGAAACCCCCCATAATAAACCCCCCTCTATAACCTGAACTCTCTATAACCACGCTGAATAAACTCCCCTCTATAAACCCGAGCTCTCTATATTCCCCCTTAATAAACCCCCCTCTATAAACCCAAGCTCTCTATAACCCCCTTAATAAACCCACCTCTATAAACCTGAGCTCTCTATAACCTCCCCTTAATAAACCCCCCTCTATAAACCCGAGCTCTCTATAACCCCCCTTAATAAACCCCCGTCTATAAACTCAAGCTTTCAATAATCCCCCAGAATGAACCCTCCTCTATAAACCCGAGATCTCTATAATCCCCCTTAATAAACCCCGTTCGATAAACCCGAGCTCTCTATAATCCCCCTTAAAAAAGCCCCCTCTATAAACCCGAGATCTCTATAATTACCCTGGATAAACCCCCCTCTATTAACCCGAGCTCTCTATAATCCCCCTTAATAAACCCCCCCCTATAAACCCGAGCTCTCTATAATCCCCCTTAATAAAACCTCCTCTATAAACCCGAGATCTCTATTATCCCCCTTAATAAATCCCCCTCTTCAAACCCGAGCTCTCTAAAATCCCCCTTAATAAACCCCCCTCTTTAAACCCGAGCTCTCTATAATCCCCTTAATAAACCCCCCTGTTTAAACCCGAGCTCTCTATAACCCCCCTTAATAAACCCCCTCTGTAAACCCGAGCTCTCTATAATCCCCCTTAATAAACCCCCCTCTATAAACCCGAGCTCTGTATATTCCCCCTTAATAAACCCCCCTCTATAAACCCGAGCTCTCTATAATCCCCCTTAACTAACCCCCCTCTATAAACCCGAGATCTCTATAATCCCCCCTTAATAAACCCCCCTCTATAAACCCGAGCTCTCTATAATCCCCCTTAATAAACCCCCCTCTTTAAACCCGAGCTCTCTATGATCCCCCCTTAATAAACGTCCCTCTATGAACCCGAGCTCTCTATAATCCCCCTTAATAAACCCCCGTTTATAAACCCAAGCTATCAATAATCCCCCATAATGAACCCTACTCTATAAACCCGAGATCTCTATAATCTCTCTTAATAAACCCCCCACAATAAACCCAAGCTCTCTATAATCCCCCTTAATAAACCCTCCTCTATAAACCCGAGCTCTCTATAATCCCCCTTAATAAACCCCCCTCTATAAACCCGAGCTCTCTATAATCCCCCTTAATAAAATCCCCTCTATAAACCCGAGCTCTCTATAATCCCCCTTAATAAACCCCCCTCTATAAACCCGAGCTCTCTATAATCCCCCATAATAAACCCCCCTCTATAAACCCGAGCTCCCTATAATCCCCCCTTAATAAACCCCCCTCTATAAACCCGAGCTCCCTATAATCCCCCTTAATAAACCCCCCTCTATAAACCTGAGGGGCGAAATTCTCCGTTATCGGATGAAAGTCCGCCGATCGGCGCAAAAAACGGCGCAAATCGACTTGCGTCACGTCGGAAAAATGGGCGATAGTCTGCGGCCCGAAATGGGCTAGCAGCGACGTAACGGGATTCGCGCTTGCGCAGTGGTTCACGCCGTGCAGCGTCATACGCGCTGCACGGCGTGACGGCTCATAAGGCCGCGCAGCTCCCCCCCACCCGACCGCAACACCCGACCGCAACACCCGACTGGATGGCTGGCCGTCGCTCAGCCCCGAGGTTCGAGTCACGCGATGTGGAGGCGCTCCTGGACGCGGTGGAGCAGAGGAGGGACGCCCTGTATCCCGGGCACGGCCGCAGAGTTGCCCCACGCCACAGCCGGCGTCTGTGGAGGGAGGTGGCAGAGGCCGTCACCGCTGTGGCCCTAACACCACGGACAGGCACCCAGTGCCACAAGAAGGTGAACGACCTCGTCAGAGCAGGCAGGGTGAGCCTCCCCCATATCCCCCCTCCCACATATCCCCCATATCCCCCCTCCCCCAAATCCCCCAAATCCCCCCTCCCCCAAATCCCCCATATCCCCCCTCCCCCATATCCCCCCTCCCCCATATCCCCCATATCCCCCCTCCCCCATATCCCCCCTCCCCATATCCCCCTCCCCATATCCCCCCCTCCCCATATCCCCCCTCTCCCATATCCCCCCTCCCCCATATCCCCCCTCCCCCATATCCCCCCCTCCCCCATATCCCCCCTCCCCCATATCCCCCATGTCCCCCCCTCCCCCATATCCCCCCTCCCCCATATCCCCCTCACATATCCCCCCTCCCCCATATCCCCCCTCTCCCATATCCCCCATATCCCCCCTCCCCCATATCCCCCCTCCCCATATCCCCCCTCCCCATATCCCCCATATCCCCCCTCCCCCATATCCCCCCTCCCCCATATCCCCCCTCCCCCATATCCCCCCTCCCCCACACCCCCCCTCCCCATATCCCCCCTCCCCCATATCCCCCATATCCCCCCTCCCCATATCCCCCATATCCCCCTCCCCATATCCCCCCCTCCCCCATATCCCCCCTCCCCCATACCCCCCCTCCCCCATATCCCCCCTCCCCCATATCCCCCCTCCCCCATATCCCCCTCCCCCATATCCCCCCTCCCCCATATCCCCCCTCCCCCATATCCCCCCTCCCCCATATCCCCCCTCCCCATATCCCCCTCCCCCATATCCCCCTCCCCCATATCCCCCCTCCCCCATATCTCCCCTTCCCCATATCCCCCCTCCCCCATATCCCCCTCCCCCATATCCCCCCTCCCCCATATCCCCCCTCCCCCATATCCCCCATGTCCCCCCCTCCCCATATCCCCCCTCCCCATATCCCCCATATCCCCCTCCCCATATCCCCAATTTCCCCCCTCCCCATATCCCCCCATATCCCCCCTCCCCCATATCTCCCCTCCCCCATATCCCCCTCCCCATATCCCCCTCCCCCATATCCCCCCTCCCCATATCCCCCATATCCCCCCTCCCCATATCCCCCCTCCCCCATATCCCCCCTCCCCCATATCCCCCCTCCCCATATCCCCCATATCCCCCCTCCCCATATCCCCCCTCCCCCATATCCCCCCTCCCCCATATCCCCCCTCCCCCATATCCCACATATCCCCCCTCCCCCATATCCCCCCTCCCCCATATCCCCCCTCCCCCATATCCCCCCTCCCCCATATCCCCCCTCTCCCATATCTCCCCTTCCCTATATCCCCTCTCCCCCATATCCCCCCTCCCCCATATCCCCCCTCCCCCATATCCCCCATATCCCCCTCCCCATATCCCCCCTCCCCCATATCCCCCATATCCCCAAGTGAATCCAGCCCTAACCTTAACCTCTGCAATGCACGCGCAACCGATGGCGTGCATTCATATACCTACCTAACACTGTTGCCTTTTACCCCTGCCACCCCCCCCCCCCCCCACAGGAGAAGCGCGCACACAACAATAGGGAGCATGTGAGGACTGGAGGAGGGCCCGCTGATGAGAGGCCACTGACCGTACACGAGGAAAGGGCCCTGGAACTGGCTGGCGGACCTGAGGACCGGGAGGTTGCTGATGCAGAGGTCAGGGGCGTACTAGCGAGTGAGCCACCGACAGCCCGTCCCCATATCCCCCCTCCCCTATATCCCCCTCCCCGTATCACCTGATCACTGCCTGATGTCTAACCATGCATGCTTCATTGTGTATCGCAGGACCAAACGTCCAGGCACCCATCCCCGCAGATGCAGACCGCCCGCAGGATGCCCCTCGGAGACCACGGGAGACGGAGAGACCTGCACCCTCCAGCATGCGACGCCCGCAGGATGCCCCTCGCACACCACGGGAGACGGAGAGACCCGGACCCTCCAGCATGCGACGCCCGCAGGATGCCCCTCGCACACCACGGGAGACGGAGAGACCTGGAGCAACAGGGAGACGACACCCCCGTCACGTGCGGGAGCAACCACCCAGCGACGAGGGGGGCAGCCACAGGCCCCCGTCACATCCGAGCCAGGACACCACTACCCAGGACACCACTACCCAGGACACCCGTACCCGGGACACCACTATCCAGGACACCCCTACCCGGGACACCACTACCCAGGACACCCCTACCCGGGACACCACTACCCGGGACAGCACTACCCGGGACACCACTACCCGGGACAGCACTACCCGGGACAGCACTACCCGGGACACCACTACCCGGGACAGCACTACCCGGGACAGCACTACCCGGGACACCACTACCCAGGACACCACTACCCAGGACACCACTACCCGGGACAGCACTACCCGGGACAGCACTACCCGGGACACCCCTACCCAGGAAGACGAAATACCGGACAGTGACTCAGAGTGGATGGGTGGAGACGAACCCCCACCCCAAAGTGCCATGGACTCAGAGTGGGACGAAGAGCACGACACAACGCCACTGCTGTCACCAACACCCTCCACCATCGCAGAAACACTCACCACGGTTGGGCACTTTAGTGATGAGGCGTCTGGTACACTCACTGGTGCGCACAACACAGCCGTCCCGGTACAGCAGGTGGAGGTAGGAGCAGCAGAGGGACCGGGCGGTCGGAGGGCAGCCCAGCCCAAGCGAACATCTGCCGCCCAGATGAACCCCGGGTTCCTGCAGTTACCACACCCACACATAGATCCGATGCAACCACCGACCCGGAGACGAGCGAAGAGGGTGACGGGCGGCTTGCGGCGGCTGTGGTCGCAGGTGGAGGAGTCCACTCGCGTCCAGGAGCTGGGAGTGGTGCCGGTCATGCGTGCCACCCAGGCCGACACCGCACGGGTGGCGTCCGCGGTGGAGGCAATGGGTGCGACGGTGTCAGACATGGGGAACGGTTTGCGAGGCCTGGGGCCTTCCGTGCAGGCGGCGTCTGTGGGCCAGGAAATGGCTGCCCTCTCACAGGAGGCCATGAGCCAGTGCCAGCGCCAGATGGCAGAGGCGCTCAACGCCATAGCCCAGTCTCAGCAGGCCATGGCCCAGTCTCTGCAGGCCATGGCCCAGTCTCAGCAGGCCATCGCTGAGGGCATCGGCGCCAGTGGCCATGTGCGAGCCGGCGTCGCACTGTCACAGACAGGGTTCGCCAACCCCCTGGGCTCCATGGCTGCAAACCTGCAGACCCCTGTCGATACCAGCATGGGCCTCCAGGACTGGCAGTGCCAGATGTCGGGGGGGCGTCGGATGGCCAGTCCGTTCGCATCCCCCACCCATGTAGAGGCCTGGGGGCCATCGGGCACCCCGAGGGAGGAGGAGGTGGTGTGGTCCGTCCCGGCTCCCACTGTAGGGGAGGTCCCGGTACACCGCGACACCTCGGACTCCCCCCCTTCCGTCCCAGGTGCATCGGGTGGGCAACGGGCAGGACAGGCTGGCAGCTCGCCATCCCAGTCGCCCGGGCCGCAGCCTGGCCCATCTAGGCCAGGACGCCCCAGGAAACGGCCGCCAAAGGGATCCAGTGTCAGAGGGCAGGAATCACAGGAGTCCACCTCCAGTTCTGCTGTACCGTCTGGGGAACCACGTAGACGTAGTCAAAGGGCCCGTAAGGCCAAACAATTAGACACTGAGTAAGTTGGCACGGGTGCAGGGCACAGATGAGTTTTAGGGGCTAGGGCACGTGCATGAACTCCTTTGGTTATTAAAGCCAATGGTACACCTACCGAAGCTGCCTTTGTGCTCTGTCCGAAGCGTGCGAGGGTGTCATGTACGTTGAGCGCAAGTGTGTGTGTGAGGGGTGGTCTTACCTCAGCCCCAGGTGAGTCTGCCCCCTTCCCCCTGGGCCGCCATCAACATCCCCCGGGCAGAGGACGGGACCGTGCGCTGCAGTGTCACAGCCGCATGCAGGGATGGTCCGGGTGGATGGTGGTACTGTGGCCATGGGTCAGACATAGTCCAACGATGTAGAGCCAGGAGCTCATCGCAGGGCGGGTTGTCATCATCCTCCATGGCCTGCGATAGACACGCGTCCACCCGCAACTGTGTGAGCCCGGCCCGTTGTGCCGCAGGTGGATCGGCAATGGGGGGGGGGGGGTGGTGTGCATGCGGGTGGGGTGGGTGGGGTTGGGGAGGGGGGTGAGGGTGCTGGGTGGGTGGATGGGTGGGGGGTGTGGGTGGTCGGCTGTTGCCATGGTGTGCGGTCTGTGGCCATACTACCCGATTCCCACGCCCATCTAGTCAGTGAAGCGGGCGGCTATCAGTCTGTCCCGTGCCCGCTGGGCCAGCTGGTAACGGTGGACAGCCACCCGTCTGTGTCTACCCCGTCTGCCCTGACCATTACCCCCATCCCCCTCATCTGGGGAGGACTGGGCCTCTTCCTGCTGCTCCTCCACTCCGCCCTCCTCTGCCTGCGGCACATCGCCCCTCTGCTGGGCTATGTTGTGCAGGACGCAGCACACCACAATGATGCGGCCGACCCTATCTGACCGATACTGGAGGGCGCCCCCAGAGAGGTCCAGGCACCTGAAACGCATCTTCAGCACGCCAAAGCACCTCTCGATCACTCCCCTTGTCGCTACATGGGCATCATTGTAGCGGTTCTCCGCCTCATTGCGTGGCCTCCGTATAGGCGTCATCAGCCACGATCGCAATGGGTAGCCCCTGTCGCCCAGCAACCAGCCCCTCAGCCGGGGATGGCATCCCTCGTACATGCCGGGGATGGATGACCGCGACAACACGAATGAGTCGTGTACACTGCCCGGGTAACGGGCGCAGACGTGCAGGATCATCATGCGGTGGTCGCAGACCACCTGTACGTTCATCGAATAGGTCCCCTTCCTATTAGTGAACACGGCCCTGTTATCTGCAGGTGGCCGCACGGCGACGTGCATCCCATCGATCGCGCCCTGGACCATGGGGAACCCGGCAACGGCAGAGAAGCCCACGGCCCGGGCATCTTGGCTGGCCCGGTCCACGGGGAAGCGGATGTAGCGGTGCGCCATGGCATATAGGGCATCTGTCACTGCCCGGATGCACCGGTGCACCGATGTCTGCGATATGCCGGACAGGTCCCCACTCGGTGCCTGGAATGACCCCGTTGCATAAAAGTTCAGGGCCACCGTAACCTTGACGGACACGGGGAGAGGGTGTCCCCCGCCAGTGCCACGCGGTGACAGGTGTGCCAGCAGGTGGCAGATGTGTGCCACGGTTTCCCGGCTCATCCGGAGTCTCCTCCTGCATTCCCGGTCCGTGAGGTCCTGGTATGACTGCCGGGGCCGGTACACACGGGGCGCCCTCGGGTGCCTCCGTTGCCATGGGGCCGCGACGTCCTCCTCCCCCTCCTCGTCCTGTCGGTCAGGTGTCCCTCCAGCCTGGGCGGCTGCCGCCTGCCCCTCTGCGGCAGCCTGCGCCGCCTCTCTGGCACGCTCCTCCTCCTCCTCCTCCTCATCCAGGGCAACATAGACATGAGCGGCTGCCGCCACGGCGGCCAACATCGCTGGATGATCTGAAAACATGACGGCCTGGTGGGGGGGAGGGGAACGACGACATGTCATCATTGCCCATATCCCCTCCTCCCCCCAGCCAGGTGGCAAGGACCGCATGGGTCCAACTGTTGGAGGCTGGCACCTGGCCAGGTGGACCAACTCATTTGCCCTCCCATCACCCTCCTCGGCACGGACCCCCGCCCAACCTCCACCCCAGCACAGACCCCCCCCCCCAACCTCCACCCCGGCACGGACCGCCCCCAACCTCCACCCCAGCACGGACCCCCCCCCAACCTCCACCCCAGCACGGACCCCCCGCCCCCCAACCTCCACCCCGGCACGGACCCCCCCCCAACCGGCACGGACCCCCCCCACCCCCAACCTCCACCCCAGCACGGACCCCCCCCCAACCTCCACCCCGGCACGGACCCCCCCCAATCTCCATCCCGGCACGGACCCCCCCCCCAAGCTCCACCCCGGCACGGACCCCCCCCAATCTCCACCCCGGCACGGACCCCCCCCAACCTCCACCCCGGAACGGCACGGACCCCCCCCCAACCTCCACCCCGGCACGGACCCCCCGCCCCCCAACCTCCACCCCGGCACGGACCCCCCCCAACCTCCACCCCGGCACGGCACGGACCCCCCCCAACCTCCACCCCGGCACGGACCCCCCCCCAACCTCCACCCCAGCACGGACCCCCCGCCCCCCCAACCTCCACCCCGGCACGGACCCCCCCCAACCTCCACCACGGCACGGACCCCCCCCCAACCTCCACCCCGGCACGGACCCCCCGCCCCCCAACCTCCACCCCAGCACGGACCCCCCCCCCAACCTCCACCCCGGCACGGACCCCCCCCAAACCGGCACGGACCCCCCCCACCCCCAACCTCCACCCCGGCACGGACCCCCCCCAATCTCCATCCCGGCACGGACCCCCCCCCCCAAGCTCCACCCCGGCACGGACCCCCCCCAATCTCCACCCCGGCACGGACCCCCCCCAACCTCCACCCCGGAACGGCACGGACCCCCCCCCAACCTCCACCCCGGCACGGACCCCCCGCCCCCCAACCTCCACCCCGGCACGGACCCCCCCCAACCTCCACCCCGGCACGGCACGGACCCCCCCCAACCTCCACCCCGGCACGGACCCCCCCCCAACCTCCACCCCAGCACGGACCCCCCGCCCCCCCAACCTCCACCCCGGCACGGACCCCCCCCAACCTCCACCACGGCACGGACCCCCCCCCAACCTCCACCCCGGCACGGACCCCCCGCCCCCCAACCTCCACCCCAGCACGGACCCCCCCCCCAACCTCCACCCCGGCACGGACCCCCCCCAAACCTCCACCCCAGCACGGACCCCCCGCCCCCCAACCTCCACCCCGGCACGGACCCCCCCCAAACCTCCACCCGAGCACGGACCCCCCGCCCCCCAACCTCCACCCCGGCACGGACCCCCCCCTCCCAGCCTCCACCCCAGCACGGACCGCCCCCAACCTCCACCCCAGCACGGACCCCCCCGCCAACCTCCACCCCGGCACGGACCCCCCCCAAACCTCCACCCCAGCACGGACCCCCCGCCCCCCAACCTCCACCCCGGCACGGACCCCCCCCCCAGCCTCCACCCCAGCACGGACCCCCCCCAACCTCCACCCCAGCACGGACCCCCCCCCAACCTCCACCCCAGCACGGACCCCCCGCCCCCCAACCTCCACCCCGGCACGGACCCCCCCCCCAACCTCCACCCCAGCACGGACCCCCCCCCAACCTCCACCCCGGCACGGACCCCCCCCAACCTCCACCCCGGCACGGCACGGACCCCCCCCAACCTCCACCCCAGCACGGACCCCCCCCAACCTCCACCCCGGCACGGACCCCCCCCAACCTCCACCCCGGAACGGACCCCCCGCCCCCCAACCTCCACCCCGGCACGGACCCCCCGCCCCCCAACCTCCACCCCGGCACGGAACCCCCCCCGACCTCCACCCCAGCACGGACCCCCCGCCCCCAACCTCCACCCCAGCACGGACCCCCCGCCCCCCAACCTCCACCCCAGCACGGACCCCCCGCCCCCCATCCTCCACCCCAGCACGGACCCCCCCCCAACCCCCAACCTCCACCCCAGCACGGACCCCCCCGCCCCCCAACCTCCACCCCGGCACGGACCCCCCGCCCTCCAACCTCCACCCCAGCACGGACCCCCCCCCAACCCCCAACCTCCACCCCAGCACGGACCCCCCCCGCCCCCCAACCTCCACCCCGGCACGGACCCCCCGCCCCCCAACCTCCACCCCGGCACGGACCCCCCCCCCAACCTCCACCCCGGCACGGACCCCCCCCAACCTCCACCCCGGAACGGACCCCCCGCCCCCCAACCTCCACCCCGGCACGGACCCCCCGCCCCCCAACCTCCACCCCGGCACGGAACCCCCCCCGACCTCCACCCCAGCACGGACCCCCCGCCCCCAACCTCCACCCCAGCACGGACCCCCCGCCCCCCAACCTCCACCCCAGCACGGACCCCCCGCCCCCCATCCTCCACCCCAGCACGGACCCCCCCCCAACCCCCAACCTCCACCCCAGCACGGACCCCCCCGCCCCCCAACCTCCACCCCGGCACGGACCCCCCGCCCTCCAACCTCCACCCCAGCACGGACCCCCCCCCAACCTCCACCCCGGCACGGACCCCCCGCCCCCCAACCTCCACCCCGGCACGGACCCCCCCCCCAACCTCCACCCCGGCACGGACCCCCTCCCGGCACTCCCCCGGAGCCCAGCCTACTCTAACCACCGCCCCCCCCCCCCACCGCCGCACACACACACAAGCCGAGACACACCTCTCCTCAGGCAATCAGTCTGCGGCCACGCCATTTCCTGCCCAGAGCCAACCCCCCAGGCCGTCACTCACCTCCACGCTGGTCGGCGTGAGCCTGGAGCACCGGGTCACGCCGATGAAAAGGAGGTTTGATTCACGTCGACGTGAACGGTCATCACGTCGACGGGACTTCGGCCCATCCGGAAGGGAGAATATCGGCAGGCCGAAAATCGGCTGCCTTGCGCAGACCCGTGACATTCTCCGCGGCAGCGGCGCCATTAACGCCCCGCCGACTTTTCTCCCTTCGGAGACTTCGGCGGGGGCGGGGGCGGGATTCACGGCGGCCAACCTCCATTCTCCGACCCTCTGGGGGGTCGGAGAATGACGCCCGAGGTCTCTATAATCCCCCTTAATAAACTCCCCTCTATAAACCCAAGCTCTCTATAACCCCCATAATAAACCACCCT
This sequence comes from Scyliorhinus torazame, assembly GCF_047496885.1. Taxonomy (NCBI): domain Eukaryota; kingdom Metazoa; phylum Chordata; class Chondrichthyes; order Carcharhiniformes; family Scyliorhinidae; genus Scyliorhinus; species Scyliorhinus torazame. The sequence goes on along the minus strand of NC_092730.1, from coordinate 5,414,915 downwards.
CTATAACCTGAACTCTCTATAACCCCCCTGAATAAACTCCCCTCTATAAACCCGAGCTCTCTATAACCCCCCTTAATAAACCCCCCTCTATAAACCCGAGCTCTCTATAATCCCCTTAATAAACCCCCTCAATAAACCTGAGCTCTCTATAACCCCCCTTAATAAACCCCCCTCTATAACCTGAACTCTCTATAACCCCCCTGAATAAACTCCCCTCTATAAACCCGAGCTCTCTATAACCCCCCTTAATAAACCCTGCTCTATAAACCCAAGCTCTCTATAACCCCCTTAATAAACCCCCTCAATAAACCTGAGCTCTCTATAACCCCCCTTAATAAACTCCCCTCTATAAACCCGAGCTCTCTATAATCCCACTGAACAAACCCCCCTCTTTAAACCCGAGCTCTCTATGATCCCCCCTTAATAAACCCCTCTCTATAAACCCGAGCTCTCTATAATCCCCCTTAATAAACTCCCCTCTACAAACCCGAGCTCTCTATAACCCCCTTAATAAACCACACTCTATAAACCCGAGCTCTCTATAATCCCCCCTTAATAAATCCCCCTCTATAACCACGAGCTCTCAATAATCCCCCTTAATAAACCCCCCTCTATAAACCCGAGCTCTCTATAATCCCCCCTTAATAAACCCCCTTCTATAAACCCGAGCTCTCTATAATCCCCCCTTAATAAACCCCCCTCTATAAACCCGAGCTCTCTATAATTCCCCCTTAATAAACCCCCCTCGATAAACCTGAGCTCTCTATAATCCCCACTTAATAAACCCCCCTCTATAAACCCGAGCTCTCTATAATTCCCCCTTAATAAACACCCCTCTATAAACCCGAGCTCTCTATAACCCCCCTTAATAAACCCCCCTCTATAAACCCGAGCTCTCTATAATCCCCCTTAATAAATCCCCCCTCTATAAACCTGAGCTCTCTATAATCCCCACTTAATAAACCCCCCTCTATAAACCTGAGTTCTCTATAAACCCCCTCAATGAACCACCCTCGAAAACCCGAGCTCTCTATAATCCCCCCTTAATAAATCCCCCCTCTATAAACCTGAGCTCTCTATAATCCCCACTTAATAAACCCCCCTCTATAAACATGAGCTCTCTATATAAACCCCCCTTAATAAACCCCCCTCTATAAGCCCGAGCTCTCTATAATCCCCCTTAATAAACCCCCCTCTATAAACCCAAGCTCTCTATCACCCCCTTAATAAACCCCCTTCTACAAACCAGATATCTCAATAACCCCCCTTTAATAAACCCCCCTCTATAAACCCAAGCTCTCTATCACCCCCTTAATAAACCCCCTCAATAAACCCAAGCTCTCTATCACCCCCTTAATAAACCCCCCTCAACAAACCCAAGCTCTCTATAACCGCCACTTAATAAACCCCCCTCTATAAACCCGAGCTCTCTATAATCCCCCTTCATAAACTCCCCTCTGTAAACCTGAGCTCTCTATAACCCCCCCTTAATAAACCCCCCTCTACAAACCTGAGCTCTCTGTAACACCCTTAATAAACCCCCCTCCATAAATCCGAGCTCTCTATAATCCCCCTTAATAAACCCCCCTCTATAAACCCGAGCTCTCTATAACCCCCTGAATAAACCCCCCTCTATAAACCCAAGCTCTCTATCACCCCCTTAATAAACCCCCCTCGATAAACCCAAGCTCCCTATCACCCCCCTTAATAAATCCCCCTCTATAAACCCAAGCTCTCTATAACCCCCCTTAATAACCCTCCCTCTATAAACCCGAGCTCTCTATAACCCCCTGAATAAACCCCCCTCTATAAACCCAAGCTCTCTATCACCCCCTTAATAAACCCCCCTCAATAAACCCAAGCTCCCTATCACCCCCCTTAATAAATCCCCCTCTATAAACCCAAGCTCTCTATAACCCCCCTTAATAACCCCCCCCTATAAACCCGAGCTCTCTATAACCCCCTGAATAAACCCCCCTCTATAAACCCGAGCTCTCTATAATCCCCCCTTAATAAACCCCCCTCTATAAACCGGAGCTCTCTATAATCCCCCCTTAATAAACCCCCCTCTATAAACCCGAGCGCTCTACAACCCCCTTAATAAACCCCCCTCTATAAACCCGAGCTCTCTATAATCCCCCCTTAATAAACCTCCACTATAAACCCGAGCTCTCTATAACCCCACTTAATAAACCCCCCTCTATAAACCCGAGCTCTCTATAATCCCCCCTTAATAAACCCCCCTCTAGAAACCCGAGCTCTCTATAACCCCCCTTAATAAACCCCCCTCTATAAACCCGTGCTCTCTATAATCCCCCTGAATAAACCCTCCTCTATAAACCCGAGCTCTCTATAATCCCCCCTTAATAAACCCCGCTCTATAAACCTGAGCTCTCTATAATCCCCCTTAATAAACCCCCGTCTATAAACACGAGCTCTCTATAATCCTTCTTAATAAACCCCCCTCTATAAACCTGAGCACTCTATAATCCCCCCTTAATAAACCCCCTTCTATAAACCTGAGCTCTCTATAATCCCCCTTAATAAACATCCCTCTATAAACCTGAGCTCTCTATAATCCCCCTTAATAAACCCCCCTCTATAAACCCGAGCTCTCTATAATCCCCCTTAATAAACCCCCCTCTATAAACCCGAGCTCTCTATAATCCCCCTTAATAAACCCCCCTCTATAAACCTGAGCACTCTATAATCCCCACTTAATAAACCCCCCTCTATAAACCTGAGCTCTCTATAATCCCACTTAATAAACCCCCCTCTATAAACCTGAGCTCTCTATAACCCCCCCTTAATAAACCCCCCTCGATAAACCCGAGCTCTCTATAATCCCCCTTAATAAACCTCCCTCTATAAACCCGAGCTCTCTAGAACCCCCTTAATAAACCCCCCTCCATAAACCCGAGCTCTCTAGAACCCCCTTAATAAACCCACCTCTATAATCCCAAGCTCTCTATCACCCCCTTAATAAACCCCCCTCTATAAACCCAAGCTCTCTATCACCCCCCTTAATAAACCCCCCTCTATAAACCCAAGCTCTCTATAACCCCCCTGAATAAACCCCCCTCTATAAACCTGAGCTCTCTATAACCCCCCCTTAATAACCCTCCCTCTATAAACCCGAGCTCTCTATAACCCCCTGAATAAACCCCCCTCTATAAACCCGAGCTCTCTATAATCCCCCCTTAATAAACCCCCCTCTATAAACCCGAGCTCTCTATAATCCCCCCTTAATAAACCCCCCTCTATAAACCCGAGCTCTCTACAACCCCCTTAATAAACCCCCCTCTATAAACCCGAGCTCTCTATAATCCCCCCTTAATAACCTCCCTCTATAAACCCGAGCTCTCTATAACCCCACTTAATAAACCCCCCTCTATAAACCCGAGCTCTCTATAATCCCCCCTTAATAAACCCCCTTCTAGAAACCCGAGCTCTATGTAGCCCCCATTAATAAACCCCCCTCTATAAACCCGAGCTCTCTATAATCCCCCTGAATAAACCATCCTCTATAAACCCGAGCTCTCTATAATCCCCCCCTTAATAAACCCCGCTCTATAAACCTGAGCTCTCTATAATCCCCCTTAATAAACCCCCGTCTATAAACCCAAGCTCTCTATAATCCCCCTTAATAAACCCCCCTCTATAAACCTGAGCACTCTATAATCGCCCCTTAATAAACCCCCCTCTATAAACCTGAGCTCTCTATAATCCCCCTTAATAAACCCCCCTCTATAAACCTGAGCTCTCTATAATCCCCCTTAATAAACCCCCCTCTATAAACCCGAGCTCTCTATAATCCCCGTTAATAAACCCCCCTCTATAAACCCAAGCTCTCTATAATCCCCCTTAATAAACCCCCCTCTATAAACCTGAGCACCCTATAATCCCCCCTTAATAAACCCCCCTCTATAAACCTGAGCTCTCTATAATCCCCCTTAATAAACCCCCTTCTATAAACCTGAGCTCTCTATAACCCCCCTGAATAAACCCCCCTCTATAAACCTGAGCTCTCTATAACCCCCCCTTAATAAACCCCCCTCTCTTTCTCCATTTACTGAGGGAGTGCTACACTGTCAGAGGGTCAGTACTGAGGGAGCGCTGCACTGTCAGAAGGTCAGCACTGAGGGAGCTCCGCACTGTCAGTGGGTCAGTACTGAGGGAGTGCTCCACTGTCAGAGGGTCAGTACTGAGGGAGTACCGCACTGTCAGAGGGTCAGTACTGAGGGAGTGCTGCACTGTCAGAGGGTCAGTACTGGGGGAGTGCTGCACTGTCAGAGGGTCAGTACTGAGGGAGTGCTACACTGTCAGAGGGTCAGTACTGAGTGAGTGCTGCACTGTCAGAGGGTCAGTACTGAGGGAGTACCGCACTGTCAGAGGGTCAGCACTGAGGGAGTGCTGCACTGTCAGAGGGTCAGTACTGAGGGAGTGCCACACTGTCAGAGCGTCAGTACTGAGGGAGTGCTGCACTGCCAGAGGGTCAGTACTGAGGGAGTGCCGCACTGTCAGAGTGTCAGTGCTGAGGGAGTGCTGCACTGTTAGAGGGTCAGTACTGAGGGAGTGCTGCACTGTCAGAGGGTCAGTACTGAGGGAGTGCTGCCCTGTCAGAGGGTCAGTGCTGAGGGAGTGCCGCACTGTCAGAGGGTCAGTACTGAGGGAGTGCTGCCCTGTCAGAGGGTCAGTACTGAGGGAGTGCCGCACTGTCAGAGGGTCAGTACTGAGGGAGTGCTGCCCTGTCAGAGGGTCAGTACTGAGGGAGTGCCGCACTGTCAGAGGGTCAGTGCTGAGAGAGTGCTGCACTGTCAGAGTGTCAGTACTGAGGGAGTGCCGCACTGTCAGAGGGTCAGTACTGACGGAGTGCCGCACTGTCAGAGGGTCAGTACTGAGGGAGTGCTGCCCTGTCAGAGGGTCAGTGCTGAGGGAGTGCTGCACTGTCAGAGGGTCAGTGCTGTGGGAGTGCTGCCCTGTCAGAGGGTCAGTGCTGAGGGGGTGCCGCACTGTCAGAGGGTCAGTACTGAGGGAGTGCTGCACTGTCAGAGGGTCAGTACTGAGGGAGTGCTGCACTGTCAGAGGGTCAGTGCTGAGGGAGTGCTGCACTGTCAGAGTGTCAGTACTGAGGGAGTGCCGCACTGTCAGAGGGTCAGTACTGAGGGAGTGCTGCACTGTCAGAGTGTCAGTACTGAGGGAGTGCCGCACTGTCAGAGGGTCAGTACTGAGGGAGTGCTGCACTGTCAGAGGGTCAGTGCTGATGGAGTGCTGCACTGTCAGAGGGTCAGTACTGAGGGAGAGCTGCACTGTCAGAGAGTCAGTACTGAGGGAGTGCCGCACTGTCAGAGGGTCAGTACTGAGGGAGTGCCGCACTGTCAGAGGGTCAGTACTGAGGGAGCGCCGCACTGTCAGAGGGTCAGTACTGAGGGAGTGCCGCACTGTCAGAGGGTCAGTACTGAGGGAGTGCCGCACTGTCAGAGGGTCAGTACTGAGGGAGTGCCGCACTGTTCCATGTCCCATGTCCACTCCCCCCATCCACCCAACCAATCCCTGTAACCCCATAACCTCACCTGCTAATCCCTGGACATTAAGGGCAATTGATCATGGCCAATCCACCTGACTTGCACGTCATTGGACTGTGGGAGGAAACCGGAGCACCCGGAGGAAACCCACGCAGACACGGGGAGGACGGGCCAGCTCCATTGCACTGAGAATTATTTATTCATGGTGAGAACATCCCTGAAGTTAAATTAAAAGCAATGCCACTTGGCTCCAGTAGAGGGTGCCCTTGTTATCTTGGTGAAACGCCCATAGCCGGATTTGGAGAGATTAGTTTGAAACTTGGGGGGTGGGATTCTCCACTCCCGCGTCCAAGTGGCCCCGCCGTCGTGAACGCCGTCGAGGTTCACGACGGCGCGGAACGGCCCCGGTCCCGACCGATTCAGGCCCTGACAATGGGCCAGTATCGGGGCCGCGTCACCTGCACGCGCCCGGCCTTGTCGCCCGCGTAAAGGCAGCGCCGCATAACGGGCGTCACCCCCGCCTGCGCGGGTTGCCGTCCTCTCCGAGTCCGCCCCGCAAGAAGATGGGGGACGGATCTTGCGGGGCGGCGGGAGGAAGGAGGTCCTCCTTCAGAGAGGACGGCCCGACGATCGGTGGGCACCGATCGCGGGCCACCCCACATTCCAGGTGAAGCCCGGTGCAGGACCCCCCTCGCCCCCCCCCCCCCCCCCCCCCGCGCAGGCCGACCCCCAGCGTTCACGCACCGCCCACGACGGCAGCGACCAGGGGCGTCATTCTCCGCCCCCCCCCCGCCGGGTTGGAGAATCGCCGGGGGCTGCCGTGAATCCCGCCCCCGCCGGTTGCCGAAGTCTCCGGTACCGGATATTCGGCGGGGGCGGGAATCGCGCCGGTTGGCGGCCCCCCCCCCCGCTGGATTCTCCGGCCCGGATGGGCCGAAGTCCCGCCGATAAATTGCCTGTCCCGCCGGCGTGGATTAAACCACCTTTTGAACGGCGGGACAAGGTGGCGCGGGCGGGCTCCGGGGTCCTGGGGGGGGCACGGGGCGATCTGGCCCCGGGGGGTGCCCCCACGGTGGCCTGGCCCGCGATCGGGGCCCACCGATCCGTGGGCGGGCCTGTGCCGTGGGGGCACTCTTTCCCTTCCGCCTCCGCCACGGCCTCCACCATGGCGGAGGCGGAAGAGACTCCCCCCACTGCGCATGCGTGGGAAACTGTCAGCGGCCGCTGACGCTCCCGCGCATGCGCCGCCCGGGGATGTCATTTCCGCTCCAGCTGGCGGGGCAACAAAGGCCGTTTCCGCCAGCTGGCGGGGCGGAAATTCCTCCGGCGTCGGCCTAGCCCCTCAATGTTGGGGCTCGGCCCCCAAAGATGCGGAGCATTCCGCACCTTTGGGGCGGTGCGATGCCCGTCTGGTTGGCGCCGTTTCGGGCGCCAGTCGGCGGACATTGCGCCGTTTCGGGAGGATTTCGCCCACTGTCTCATGGTCTCTCCGCCCTAGTTTTTGGTCACCTGACCAGTGTCGCCTGACGAGACTGGACGTCAACCTTTGCCTCTGAAGTAATTTGGGAGGTTTTATTATATTAAAGGCGCTGTACAAATTCTGGTCCCGGACTCACTCCGGGGACATGAGGGACTGGATTCTCTGTGGGGGGCTGCTCCACTTCACAAGCAGCACTCACCCCCACGCCGATTCCCCATGGGGAGGCCACAATGGGAAACCCCTTAGGCCGGCTCATCAGACCGAGCTCAAACAGATCATTAAGTACATGAAAATAAAATAAAATAAAAAGAAAATACATAATAGGGCAACACAAGGTACACAATGTAACTACATAAACACCGGCATCGGGTGAAGCAGACAGGGTGTAGTGTTAATCAGGTCCGTCCATAAGAGGGTCATTTAGGAGTCCGGTAACAGCGGGGAAGAAGCTGTTTTTGAGTCTGTTCGTGCGTGTTCTCAGACTTCTGTATCTCCTGCCCGATGGAAGAAGTTGGAAGAGTGAGTAAGCCGGGTGGGAGGGGTCTTTGATTATGCTGCCCGCTTTCCCCAGGCAGCGGGAGGTGTAGATGGAGTCAATGGATGGGAGGCAGGTTCGTGTGATGGACTGGGCGGTGTTCACGACTCTCTGAAGTTTCTTGCGGTCCTGGGCCGAGCAGTTGCCATACCAGGCTGTGATGCAGCCCGATAGGATGCTTTCTATGGTGCATCTGCAAAAGTTGGTAAGGGTGAATGTGGACATGCCGAATTTCCTTAGTTTCCTGAGGAAGTATAGGCGCTGTTGTGCTTTCTTGGTGGTAGCGTCGACGTGGGTGGACCAGGACAGATTTTTGGAGATGTGCACCCCTAGGAATTTGAAACTGCTAACCATCTCCACCTCGGCACCGCTGATGCTGACAGGGGTGTGTACAGTACTTTGCTTCCTGAAGTCAATGACCAGCTCTTTAGTTTTGCTGGCATTGAGGGAGAGATTGTTGTCGCTGCACCACTCCACGAGGTTCTCTATCTCCCTCCTGTATTCTGACTCATCGTTATTCGAGATCCGGCCCACTATGGTCGTATCGTCAGCAAACTTGTAGATGGAGTTGGAACCAAGTTTTGCCACGCAGTCGTGTGCGTACAGGGAGTAGAGTAGGGGGCTAAGTACGCAGCCTTGCGGGGCACCGGTATTGAGGACTATTGTGGAGGAGGTGGCGTTGTTCATTCTTACTAAATGTGGTCTGTGTGTCAGAAAGTCGAGGATCCAGTTGCAGAGTGGGGAGCCAAGTCCTAGATTTTGGAGCTTTGATATGAGCTTGGCTGGGATTATGGTGTTGAAGGCGGAGCTGTAGTCAATAAATAGGAGTCTGATGTCGGAGTCCTTGTTGTCGAGATGCTCTAGGGATGAGTGTAGGGCCAGGGAAATGGCGTCTGATGTGGACCGGTTGCAGCGGTATGCGAATTGCAGTGATCAAGGCGTTCTGGGAGTATGGAGGTGATGCGCTTCATGATCAACCTCTCGAAGCACTTCATTACGACTGACATCAGGTCCACCGGACGGTAGTCATCGAGACACGTTGCCTGGTTCACGTGCCCTCGGTAAAAGAGGTCAGTCCTTGTTGACACGGTTACCAAAAAGCAAATGGGTGTGAGCAGGGTGGGCGAAGGTTTCTTGTTCAAGGGACCAGACAAAAGTGCAGTTCATGCTCCAACAGGCTCGGAGCTTAGGGGGATTTGACGAAGTTGTAATAACCAGAAGAACCAATATTGAAGTGAAAATATTGAGATGAGGTAAATGTACCTGTGTTTAGAAAATACTCAGCGATTTCTAAGAAATCTCTTTGCTTCCCCATTGAAGATCAGTGTACCAGTCACTGCTGTCTCACTATCTGACAGTCTGCCTGCAGGGCAGCGGCTATGTTAAATCCTGCTCTGACACACGCAGTTAATTCTCATTTTCTCATCACTCTGTGCCCTGTGGGGGTGTTTCGATCTGAAGTTACTTTAAAAGAATTTGCGGCAAATGAAACTCACCACAATACCTGCCACTTTCCAGTAAGTGGGCTAACAGAGAGGTGTACTTCCTTCATTGGTAAGCTGAAATGTGGGCAAAACCATTTCTTTAAACTGTTAGATTTGAGATTTAAAACCAACATAGAAAATAATAAAATAATCATTGCCAATCAATTAATTCCCATTTTAGGAGACTCACTCCCGGGTATCTGTTATTCTATATATAACCCACCCCGAACCCCTCGATTAGATTTCAGTCTGTAACTAACTCCCGGGTATCTGTTATTCTATATATAAACCACCCCTCACCCCTCGATTAGATACCAGTCTGTACCTCACTCCCGGGTATCTGTTATTCTGTATATAAACCACCCCGAACCCCTCGATTAGATTCCAGTCTGTAACTCACTCCCGGGTATCTGTTATTCTATATATAAACCACCCCGAACCCCTCGATTAGATTCCAGTCTGTAACTCACTCCCGCGTATCTGTTATTCTATATATAAACCACCCCGAACCCCTCGATTAGATTCCAGTCTGTAACTCACTCCCGGGTATCTGTTATTCTATATATAAACCACCCCGAACCCCTCGATTAGATTCCAGTCTGTAACTCACTCCCGGGTATCTGTTATTCTATATATAAACCCCCCCGAACCCCTCGATTAGATTCCAGTCTGTAACTCACTCCCGGGTATCTGTTATTCTATGTATAAACCACCCTGAACCCCTCGATTAGATTCCAGTCTGTAACTCACTCCCGGGTATTTGTTATTCTATATATAAACTACCCCGAACCCCTCGATTAGATTCCAGTCTGTAACTCACTTCCGGGTATCTGTTATTCTATATATAAACCACCCCGAACCCCTCGATTAGATTCCAGTCTGTAACTCACTCCCGGGTATCTGTTATTCTATATATAAACCACCCCGAACCCCTCGATTAGATTCCAGTCTGTAACTCACTCCCGGGTATCTGTTATTCTGTATATAAACCACCCCGAACCCCTCGATTAGATTCCAGTCTGTAACTCACTCCCGGGTATCTGTTATTCTATTTATAAACCACCCCGAACCCCTCGATTAGATTTCAGTCTGTAACTCACTCCCGGATATCTGTTATTCTATATATAAACCACCCCGAACCCCTCGATTAGATTCCAGTCTGTAACGCACTCCCGGGTATCTGTTATTCTATATATAAACCACCGCAAACCCCTCGATTAGATTCCAGTCTGTAACTCACTCCCGGGTATCTGTTATTCTATATATAAACCACCCTGAACCGCTCGATTAGATTCCAGTCTGTAACTCACTCCCGGATATCTGTTATTCTATATATAAACCACCCCGAACCCCTCGATTAGATTCCAGTCTGTACCGCACTCCCGGGTATCAGTTATTCTATATATAAACCACCCCGAACCCCTCGATTAGATTCCATCTGTAACTCACTCCCGGGTGTCTGTTATTCTATATATAAACCACCCCGAACCCCTCGATTAGATTCCAGTCTGTAACTCACTCCCGGGTATCTGTTATTCTATATATAAACCACTCCGAACCCCTCGATTAGATTCCAGTCTGTAACTCACTCCTGGGTATCTGTCATTCTATATATAAACCACCCCGAACCCCTCGATTAGACTCCAGTCTGTAACTCACTCCCGGGTATCTGTCATTCTATATATAAACCACCCCGAACCTCTCGATTAGATTCCAGTCTGTAACTCACTCCCGGGTATCTGTTATTCTATATATAAACCACCCCGAACCCCTCGATTAGATTCCAGTCTGTAACTCACTCCCGGGTATCTGTTATTCTATATATAAACCACCCCGAACCCCTCGATTAGATTCCAGTCTGTAACTCACTCCCGGGTATCTGTTATTCTATATATAAACCACCCCGAACCCCTCGATTAGATTCCAGTCTGTAACTCACTCCCGGGTATCTGTTATTCTATATATAAACCACCCCGAACCCCTCGATTAGATTCCAGTCTGTAACTCACTCCCGGGTATCTGTTATTCTACATATAAACCACCCTGAACCCCTCGATTAGATTCCAGTCTGTAACTCACTCCCGGGTATCTGTTATTCTATATCTAAACCACCCCGAACCCCTCGATTAGATTCCAGTCTGTAACTTACTGCCGGGTATCTGTTATTCTATATATAAACCACCCTGAACCCCTCGATTAGATTCCAGTCAGTAACTCACTCCCGGGTATCTGTTATTCTATATATAAACCACCCCGAGCCCCTCGATTAGATTCCAGTCTGTAACTCACTCCCGGGTATCTGTTATTCTATATATAAACCATCCCGAGCCCCTCGATTAGATTCCAGTCAGGAACTCACTTCTGGGTATCTGTTATTCTATATATAAACCACTCCGAACCCCTCGATTAGATTCCAGTCTGTAACTCACTCCTGGGTATCTGTTATTCTATATATAAACCACTCCGAACCCCTCGATTAGATTCCAGTCTGTAACTCACTCCTGGGTATCTGTTATTCTATATATAAACCACCCCGAGCCCCTCAATTAGATTCCAGTCTGTAACTCACTCCCGGGTATCTGTTATTCTATATATAAACCATCCCGAGCCCCTCGATTAGATTCCAGCCAGTAACTCACTCCTGGGTATCTGTTATTCTATATATAAACCACCCTGAACCCCTCGATTAGATTCCAGTCTGTAACTCACTCCCGGGTATCTGTTATTCTATATATAAACCACTCTGGACCCCTCGATTAGATTCCAGTCTGTAACTCGCTCCCGGGTATCTGTTATTCTATATATAAACCACTCTGAACCCCTCGATTAGATTCCAGTCTGTAACTCACTCCCGGGTATCTGTTATTCTATATATAAACCATCCCAAGCCCCTCGATTAGATTCCAGTCAGTAACTCACTCCTGGGTATCTGTTATTCTATATATAAACCACCCCGAGCCCCTCGATTGCATTCCAGTCTGTAACTCACTCCCGGGTATCTGTTATTCTATATATAAACCACCCTAAACCCCTCGATTAGATTCCAGTCTGTAACTCACTCCCGGGTATCAGTTATTCTATATATAAACCACCCCAAACCCCTCGATTAGATTCCAGTCAGTAACTCACTCCCGGGTATCTGTTATTCTATATATAAACCACCCCAAACCCCTCGATTGGATTCCAGTCGGTAACTCACTCCCGGGTATCTGCTATTCTATATATAAACCACCCTGAACCCCTCGATTAGATTCCAGTCTGTAACTCATTCCCAGGTATCTGCTATTCTATATCTCAACCACCCCGAACCCCTCGATTAGATTCCAGTCTGTAACTCACTCCCGGGTATCTGCTATTCTATATATAAACCACCCCGAACCCCTCGATTAGATTCCAGTCTGTAACTCACTCCCGGGTATCTGTTATTCTATATATAAACCACCCCAAACCCCTCGATTAGATTCCAGTCTGTAACTCACTCCCGGGTATCTGTTATTCTATATCTCAACCACCCCGAACCCCTCGATTAGATTCCAGTCTATAACTCACTCCCGGGTATCTGCTATTCTATATATAAACCACCCCGAACCCTTCGATTAGATTCCAGTCCGTAACTCACTCCCGGGTATCTGTTATTCTATATATAAACCACCCCGAACCCCTCGATTAGATTCCAGTCTGTAACTCACTCCCGGGTATCTGTTATTCTATATATAAACCACCTCGAACCCCTCGATTAGATTCCAGTCTATAACTCACTCCCGGGTATCTGTTATTCTATATATAAACCACCCCGAACCCCTCGATTAGATTCCAGTCTATAACTTACTCCCGGGTATCTGCTATTCTATATATAAACCACCCCGAACCCTTCGATTAGATTTCAGTCCGTAACTCACTCCCGGGTATCTGTTATTCTATATATAAACCACCCCGAACCCCTCGATTAGATTCCAGTCTGTAACTCACTCCCGGGTATCTGTTACTCTATATATAAACCACCCCGAACCCCTCGATTAGATTCCAGTCTGTAACTCACTCCCGGGTATCTGTTACTCTCTATATAAACCACTCCGAACCCCTCGATTAGATTCCAGTCTGTAACTCACTCCCGGGTATCTGTTATTCTATATCTAAACCACCCCGAACCCCTCGATTAGATTCCAGTCTGTAACTCACTCCCGGGTATCTGTTATTCTATATATAAACCATCCCGAACCCCTCGATTAGAAACCAGTCTGTAACTCACTCCCGGGTATCTGTTACTCTCTATATAAACCACTCCGAACCCCTCGATTAGATTCCAGTCTGTAACTCACTCCCGGGTATCTGTTATTCTATATATAAACCACCCTGAACCCCTCGATTAGATTCCAGTCTGTAACTCACTCCCGGGTATCTGTTATTCTATATATAAACCACCCCGAACCCCTCGATTAGATTCCAGTCTGTAACTCACTCTCGGGTATCTGTTATTCTATATATAAACCACTCTGAACCCCTCGATTAGATTCCAGTCTGTAACTCACTCCCGGGTATCTGTTATTCTATATATAAACCACCCCGGACACCTCGATTAGATTCCAGTCTGTAACTCACTCCCGGGTATCTGTTATTCTATATATAAACCACCCCGAACCCCTCGATTAGATTCCAGTCTGTAACTCACTCCTGGGTATCTGTTATTCTATATATAAACCACTCTGAACCCCTCGATTAGATTCCAGTCTGTAACTCACTCCCGGGTATCTGTTATTCTATATATAAACCACCCTGAACCCCTCGATTAGATTCCAGTCTGTAACTCACTCCCGGGTATCTGTTATTCTATATATAAATCACCCCGAACCCCTCGATTCGATTCCAGTCTGTAACTCACTCCCGGGTATCTGTTATTCTATATATAAACCACCCCGAACCCCTCGATTAGATTCCAGTCTGTAACTCACTCCCGGGTATCTGTTATTCTATATATAAACCACCCCGAACCCCTCGATTAGATTCCAGTCTGTAACTCACTCCCGAGTATCTGTTATTCTATATATAAACCACCCCAAACCCCTCGATTCGATTCCAGTCTGTAACTCACTCCCGAGTATCTGTTATTCTATATATAAACCACCCTGAACCCCTCGATTAGATTCCAGTCTGTAACTCACTCCCGGGTATCTGTTATTCTATATATAAACCACCCCGAACCCCTCGATTAGATTCCAGTCTGTTACTCACTCCCGAGTATCTGTTATTCTATATATAAACGTTTATCTATCGAATATCAGAGATTTGTTGATGAGTAAACTAAAACAGAAAGTGCTCGAAATGCTTGGCTGGTCTGGCAGCATGTGTGGAGGGGGATTGAGTTAACATTTCCAGTCTCCTTTTGGACTGTGAGTGGGTGACATTGTGGGATCTAGTTGAGGGTTTTGGGAGTGTTAGGTATCGGATAAGCTAGCCGGGGGTGCGTTACGAATTGATATTGAATTTCACGCGATCAGCATATCCTCCTATTCTTCTATCCCTGATCTGTTGTTTACCGCCCCCCTTAAATGTATCTCTGCTACTTTCCTCAACCACTTCATGTGGGAGCAGCTTTTCTTTCCCAATTAAGGGACAATTTAGCGTGGCCAATCCACCCACCCTTCACATCATAGAATTTAGAATTTACAGTGCAGAAGGAGGCCATTCGGCCCATCGAGTCTGCACCGGCCCTTGGAAAGAGCACCCGACCCAAGCCGACACCTCCACCCTATCCCCGTAACCCCACCTAACCTTTTTGGACACTACGGGCAATTTATCCTGGCCAATCCACCTGACCTGCACATCTTTGGACTGTGGGAGGAAACCGGAGCACCCGGAGGAAACCCACGCACACACGGGGAGGATGTGCAGACTCCGCACAGAGAGTGACCCAAGCCGGGAATCGAACCTGGGTCCTCAGCCCCGTGAGGCAGCAGTGCTAACCACTGTGTCACCATGCCTCCCCCGTGAGGCAGCAGTGCTAACCACTGTGTCACCGTGCCTCCCCCGTGAGGCAGCAGTGCTAACCACTGTGTCACCGTGCCTCCCCCGTGAGGCAGCAGTGCTAACCACTGCCCCACCGTGCCTCCCCCATGAGGCAGCAGTGCTAACCACTGTGTCACCATCCCTCCCTCACCTCTTGCGGGAACACTGGGTTACAGAGATCGAAGCTGAGCCCAGTAATTCACTGAAAGGTTTTAAATCTTTGAGCATGTGTAAGCAGCAAGGTCTGTCATGCCTGCTGCTCCTGCTGTGAGCCGGAACCCCCGCCACCCGCGGGGCCGGGCCTGGTTTTCCTGTTGTCTTACCCTCAGGCACGCTCTCTGTCCTGCTCAGGTGCTGTGGTGGGGTGTGTTCTTGTGGCCACAGCTGTTTTAACAGCTGCCGTGTGTGCCCGATATCAGCCTGCCCCTCGCAATGGGGGCAGGGGCCCTGTGAGGTTTTCGAGGTCGGCAAGTTGACGATAGTCACTGAACGAGGCAGCTGCAACCTGTCTCTGTCCCCACCGCCTCCGTACCCTCCCCCCCCTCCCCCCGCCCCTCACCACCCCACCTCCCTGCCCCCCCGCCCCTCACCACCCCACCCCTCACCTCCCCCCCACCCCTCACCTCCCACCTCCCTGCCCCCCCACCCCTCACCTCCCACCTCCCTGCCCCCCCGCCCCTCACCACCCCACCCCTCACCTCCCCCCCACCCCTCACCTCCCACCTCCCTGCCCCCCCGCCCCTCACCACCCCACCCCTCACCTCCCCCCACCCCTCACCTCCCCCCCACCCCTCACCTCCCACCTCCCAGCCCCCCCACCCCTCACCTCCCACCTCCCTGCCCCCCGCCCCTCACCACCCCACCCCTCACCTCCCCCCCACCCCTCACCTCCCACCTCCCTGCCCCCCCGCCCCTCACCACCCCACCCCTCACCTCCCCCCACCCCTCACCTCCCCCCCACCCCTCACCTCCCACCTCCCAGCCCCCCCACCCCTCACCTCCCACCTCCCTGCCCCCCGCCCCTCACCACCCCACCCCTCACCTCCCCCCCACCCCTCACCTCCCACCTCCCTGCCCCCCCACCCCTCACCTCCCACCCCCCCTACCTTCCCCCCCACCCCTCACCTCCCCTCTCACCACCCATCTCCCTGCCCATCCCCCCTCACGGGTAGGTGGGAACGGGTACGTGGGAACGGGTACGTGGGAATGGGTATGTGGGAACAGGTACGTGGGAACAGGTACGTGGGAACGGGTACGTGGGAACGGGTACGTGGTGGGTACGTGGGAATGGGCACGTGGGAATGGGTACGTGGGAACGGGTACGTGGGAATGGGTACGTGGGAATGGGTACGTGGGAATGGGTACGTGGTGGGTACGTGGGAACGGGTACATGGGAACGGGTACGTGGTGGGTACTTGGTGGGTACGTGGGAACGGGTACGTGGGAACGGGTACGTGGGAATGGGTACGTGGGAACGGGTACGTGGGAATGGGTACGTGGGAACGGGTACGTGGGAATGGGTACGTGGGAATGGGTACGTGGTGAGTACGTGGGAACGGGTACGTGGTGGGTACGTGGGAACGGGTACGTGGGAATGGGTACGTGGTGGGTACGTGGGAATGGGTACATGGGAACGGGTACGTGGTGGGTACGTGGGAATGGGTACGTGGGAATGGGTACATTGTGGGTACGTGGGAATGGGTACATGGGAACGGGTACGTGGTGGGTACGTGGGAATGGGTACGTGGGAACGGGTACGTGGTGGGTACGTGGGAACGGGTACGTGGTGGGTACGTGGGAACGGGTACGTGGGAATGGGTATGTGGGAACGGGTATGTGGGAACGGGTACGTGGTGGGTACGTGGGAACGGGTACGTGGTGGGTACGTGGGAATGGGTACGTGGGAACGGGTACGTGGGAATGGGTACGTGGGAACGGGTACGTGGGAACGGGTACGTGGTGGGTACGTGGGAACGGGTACGTGGTGGGTACGTGGGAACGGGTACGTGGGAATGGGTATGTGGGAACGGGTATGTGGGAACAGGTACGTGGGAACGGGTACGTGGGAACGGGTACGTGGTGGGTACGTGGGAACGGGTACGTGGGAACGGGTATGTGGGAACGGGTACGTGGGAACGGGTACGTGGGAACGGGTACGTGGTGGGTACGTGGGAACGGGTACGTGGTGGGTACGTGGGAACGGGTACGTGGTGGGTACGTGGGAATGGGCACGTGGGAATGGGTACGTGGGAACGGGTACGTGGGAATGGGTACGTGGGAACGGGTACGTGGGAACGGGTATGTGGTGGGTACGTGGGAACGGGTACGTGGGAATGGGTACGTGGGAACGGGTACGTGGGAATGGGTACGTGGGAACAGGTACATGGGAACGGGTACGTGGTGGGTACGTGGGAATGGGTACGTGGGAACGGGTACGTGGTGGGTACGTGGGAACGGGTACGTGGTGGGTACATGGGAACGGGTATGTGGGAATGGGAACGTGGGAACGGGTACGTGGGAATGGGTACGTGGGAACGGGCACGTCGGAACGGGTACGTGGGAACGGGTACGTGGGAACGGGTACGTGGGAACGGGTACGTGGTGGGTACGTGGGAATGGGTACGTGGGAATGGGTACGTGGGAATGGGTACGTGGGAACGGGTACGTGGTGGGTCTGTGGGAATGGTTACGTGGGAACGGGTACGTGGGAATGGGTACGTGGGAACGGGTACGTGGGAACGGGTACGTGGGAACGGGTACGTGGTGGGTACGTGGGAATGGGTACGTGGTTGGTACGTGGGAATGGGTACGTGGGAACGGGTACGTGGGAACGGGTACGTGGGAATGGGTACGTGGGAACGGGTACGTGGGAATGGGTACGTGGGAACGGGTACGTGGGAACGGGTACGTGGTGGGTACGTGGGAATGGGTACGTGGGAACGGGTACGTGGTGGGTCCGTGGGAATGGGTACGTGGGAACGGGTACGTGGGAACGGGTACGTGGGAACGGGTACGTGGTGGGTACGTGGGAATGGGTACGTGGTTGGTACGTGGGAATGGGTACGTGGGAACGGGTACGTGGGAACGGGTACGTGGGAATGGGTATGTGGGAACGGGTACGTGGGAACGGGTACGTGGTGGGTACGTGGGAATGGGTACGTGGGTACGTGGTGGGTACGTGGGAACTGGTACGTGGGAACGGGTACGTGGGAACGGGTACGTGGTGGGTACGTGGGAACGGGTACGTGGGAACGGGTACGTGGGAACGGGTACGGGTTTCTCAGTGTGGGATCCAGCGGGAATTTCTCCGGATAGATTTCTCAGTGTGGGAGCCAGCGGGAATTTCTCCGGATAGATTTCTCAGTGTGGGAGCCAGCGGGAATTTCTCCGGATAGATTTCTCAGTGTGGGATCCAGCGGGAATTTCTCCGGATAGATTTCTCAGTGTGGGATCCAGCGGGAATTTCTCCGGATAGATTTCTCAGTGTGGGAGCCAGCGGGAATTTCTCTGGATAGATTTCTCAGTGTGGGAGCCAGCGGGAATTTCTCCGGATAGATTTCTCAGTGTGGGAGCCAGCGGGAATTTCTCCGGATAGATTTCTCAGTGTGGGAGCCAGCGGGAATTTCTCCGGATAGATTTCTCAGTGTGGGAGCCAGCGGGAATTTCTCCGGATAGATTTCTCAGTGTGGGAGCCAGCGGGAATTTCTCCGGATAGATTTCTCAGTGTGGGAGCCAGCGGGAATTTCTCCGGATAGATTTCTCAGTGTGGGATCCAGCGGGAATTTCTCCGGATAGATTTCTCAGTGTGGGATCCAGCGGGAATTTCTCCGGATAGATTTCTCAGTGTGGGAGCCAGCGGGAATTTCTCCGGATAGATTTCTCAGTGTGGGAGCCAGCGGGAATTTCTCCGGATAGATTTCTCAGTGTGGGAGCCAGCGGGAATTTCTCCGGATAGATTTCTCAGTGTGGGAGCCAGCGGGAATTTCTCCGGATAGATTTCTCAGTGTGGGAGCCAGCGGGAATTTTTGCGAGCTCCCCGCCGCGTGACCCAGCAAGGCTGGCAACGCAATTCGACGTTAATTGGTCCACTTAACGCAGCCGCCCCCAAGGGAGTGTCCAACCCAAACTCCCCATGCGACCCCCATGTCTCCCACCACCCCCTCCCCTTCAACCCCCCCTTCACACCACCTCTCCCACCACTGTGGCCAATGATGCCCTCTCTATGTACCCCAGGAAAAGCTCTCCCACAACCATCGGGAGAGGGCCCAGACGGGTGGTCGGGTGCCGGACATAAGGATCCTCACCTCCTTCGAGGAGCGGGTCCTGGGGGTGACGGCTGTGCCCGAGGACAGGGCGGTCACCCACGCGGAGGCTGGTGGACGCCTCAGAGGGGAGGAACCACCAGGCTCCACTCGGAGGGCATGTCAAACGTGAGTGATGCCTCACTGACTGACCCATCCCTCCCACTGACCACATGTCCATTCTCCCGCAGGACCAGCAACCGACGGTGTCGGCCCATTCCGGGCGGCCCCCTCTCCGGACCCCCATCCCGGGCGGGCCCCTCTCCGGACCCCCATCCCGGGCGGGCCCCCTCTCCGGACCCCCATCCCGGGCGGGCCCCTCTCCTGACTCCCATCCCGGGCGGGCCCCTCTCCTGACTCCCATCCCGGGCGGGCCCCTCTCCTGACTCCCATCCCGGGCGGGCCCCTCTCCTGACTCCCATCCCGGGCGGGCCCCTCTCCGGACCCCCATCCCGGGCGGGCCCCTCTCCGGACCCCCATCCCGGGCGGGCCCCTCTCCGGACCCCCATCCCGGGCGGGCCCCCTCTCCGGACCCCCATCCCGGGCGGGCCCCTCTCCTGACTCCCATCCCGGGCGGGCCCCTCTCCTGACTCCCATCCCGGGCGGCCCCCTCTCCGGACCCCCATCCCGGGCGGGCCCCTCTCCGGACCCCCATCCCGGGCGGGCCCCTCTCCTGACTCCCATCCCGGGCGGGCCCCTCTCCTGACTCCCATCCCGGGCGGGCCCCTCTCCTGACTCCCATCCCGGGCGGGCCCCTCTCCTGACTCCCATCCCGGGCGGGCCCCTCTCCGGACCCCCATCCCGGGCGGGCCCCTCTCCGGACCCCCATCCCGGGCGGGCCCCTCTCCGGACCCCCATCCCGGGCGGGCCCCCTCTCCGGACCCCCATCCCGGGCGGGCCCCTCTCCTGACTCCCATCCCGGGCGGGCCCCTCTCCTGACTCCCATCCCGGGCGGCCCCCTCTCCGGACCCCCATCCCGGGCGGGCCCCTCTCCGGACCCCCATCCCGGGCGGGCCCCTCTCCTGACTCCCATCCCGGGCGGGCCCCTCTCCTGACTCCCATCCCGGGCGGGCCCCTCTCCGGACCCCCATCCCGGGCGGGCCCCTCTCCGGACCCCCATCCCGGGCTGGCCCCTCTCCGGACCCCCATCCCGGGCGGGCCCCTCTCCGGACCCCCATCCCGGGCGGGCCCCTCTCCGGACTCCCATCCCGGGCGGGCCCCTCTCCGGACCCCCATCCCGGGCGGGCCCCTCTCCGGACCCCCATCCCGGGCGGGCCCCTCTCCGGACCCCCATCCCGGGCGGGCCCCTCTCCTGACTCCCATCCCGGACGGCCCCCTCTCCGGACCCCCATCCCGGGCGGGCCCCTCTCCGGACCCCCATCCCGGGCGGGCCCCTCTCCGGACCCCCATCCCGGGCGGGCCCCTCTCCGGACCCCCATCCCGGGCGGGCCCCTCTCCGGACCCCCATCCCGGGCGGGCCCCTCTCCGGACCCCCATCCCGGGCGGGCCCCTCTCCGGACCCCCATCCCGGGCGGGCCCCTCTCCGGACCCCCATCCCGGGCGGGCCTCTCTCCGGACCCCCATCCCGGGCGGGCCCCTCTCCTGACTCCCATCCCGGGCGGGCCCCTCTCCGGACCCCCATCCCGGGCGGGCCCCTCTCCGGACCCCCATCCCGGGCGGGCCCCTCTCCGGACCCCCATCCCGGGCGGGCCCCTCTCCGGACCCCCATCCCGGGCGGGCCCCTCTCCGGACCCCCATCCCGGGCGGCCCCCTCTCCGGACCCCCATCCCTGGCGGGCCCCTCTCCTGACTCCCATCCCGGGCGGGCCCCTCTCCTGACTCCCATCCCGGGCGGGCCCCTCTCCTGACTCCCATCCCGGGCGGGCCCCTCTCCTGACTCCCATCCCGGGCGGGCCCCTCTCCGGACCCCCATCCCGGGCGGGCCCCTCTCCGGACCCCCATCCCGGGCGGGCCCCTCTCCTGACTCCCATCCCGGGCGGGCCCCTCTCCGGACCCCCATCCCGGGCGGGCCCCTCTCCTGACTCCCATCCCGGGCGGGCCCCTCTCCTGACTCCCATCCCGGGCGGGCCCCTCTCCTGACTCCCATCCCGGGCGGCCCCCTCTCCGGACCCCCATCCCGGGCGGGCCCCTCTCCGGACCCCCATCCCGGGCGGGCCCCTCTCCTGACTCCCATCCCGGGCGGGCCCCTCTCCGGACCCCCATCCCGGGCGGGCCCCTCTCCTGACTCCCATCCCGGGCGGGCCCCTCTCCTGACCCCCATCCCGGGCGGGCCCCCTCTCCGGACCCCCATCCCGGGCGGGCCCCTCTCCGGACCCCCATCCCGGGCGGGCCCCTCTCCTGACTCCCATCCCGGGCGGGCCCCTCTCCTGACTCCCATCCCGGGCGGGCCCCTCTCCTGACTCCCATCCCGGGCGGGCCCCTCTCCTGACTCCCATCCCGGGCGGGCCCCTCTCCAGACTCCCATCCCGGGCGGGCCCCTCTCCGGACCCCCATCCCGGGCGGGCCCCTCTCCGGACCCCCATCCCGGGCGGGCCCCTCTCCTGACTCCCATCCCGGGCGGGCCCCTCTCCGGACCCCCATCCCGGGCGGGCCCCTCTCCTGACTCCCATCCCGGGCGGGCCCCTCTCCTGACTCCCATCCCGGGCGGGCCCCTCTCCAGACTCCCATCCCGGGCGGGCCCCTCTCCTGACTCCCATCCCGGGCGGGCCCCTCTCCTGACTCCCATCCCAGTCGGGCCCCTCTCCTGACTCCCATCCCGGGCGGGCCCCTCTCCTGACTCCCATCCCGGGCGGGCCCCTCTCCTGACTCCCATCCCGGGCGTGCTCCTCTGCTGACCCCGAGGAGAACACCTTGTGCGAGGCCGGAGAATCGCGTTCTATGTTTCTAGGTTTAACTCAGTAACCTTCGCGCCACACAAGTGCCCGGCAATGACCATCTCCTACAAGAGGAGATCTAACCACTGCCCCTTGACATTCGATGGCATTCCCATCGCTGAATCCCCACAATCAACACCCTGGGGTTACCATTGATCAGAAACTGAACTGGACCCAGCCACATTTATACTGTGGCTACCAGGGCAGGTCAGAGGCTGGGAATCCTGCGGAGAGTAACCCGCCTCCTGACCAACCCCCCCCCCCCCCCCCCGCAAAGACTGTCCACCATCCACAAGGCACAAGTCAGGAGTGTGAGGGAATACTCCCCACTCACCTGGATGAGCGCAGCTCCAACAACACTCAAGAAGCTCGACACCATCCAGGACAAAGCAGCCCCACTTGATTGGCTCCCCCTTCCACAAACATTCACTCCCTCCCCCACCGACGCACGGTGACCTCGCCTGCGACTGCTCTGCTAGTGAGAGCCGCCTACAGGGCAGCTGCTCTTTATACGTCCCCTCAGGGGGGCGGAGCCCACAAGGGCACCAACATGATACATTCCGTGTAGTACAGTACAATGGTCCATAGGTGGAGCCCACTTGGGCAACAGGGGTGTACAATGTAATACAGTGGTGAATGGTTACTAGAAAACATTCACCACAACGTCCACATCCCAATAAAAAAATAAATATATAGTTGCAGGTGGGATTGGGTGAATTATACGTAAAGAATAACTGATGTACATAAGGGGGTTACAGGCTGGAATCTAATTGATGGGCTTGATGTGTAGGTCTATCCACAGTTCTGTTAGGGAGTGGGTTCCAGTATTGTCACCTTGCCAAAACGATGATGGAACAGTCACGCATATGTCCAAATCAGGGTGCCTTGTGACCTGGCAGAGTTGCCAAGGCGATAATTGACCCTTAGACAGAGTGCCGGAGAGTTTCAGATGCATTTACAGCAGGGAGCACAGCAGCACTTTCAGCTGAGCAGTGAGGGGATTACTCACAGAAATAATTCGGGGGGGGGGGGGGGAAGGAAGCCCCTCGAAGCAGCATTGGGTGGGCATGTAGAACTGCCCAAGGATGGGCTTTTTCTCAACACGGGCTGAGGCTCTGCTCGCAGGAGGAAGGCCCAAAATAGCGATGGACAGGAAGTAACAGCAAACTTTAAATACCTCTCAGCAGGGAGGAGTTTGTGAACATAATGTGGTCTTCTGTAGATGCCCATCAAAAATGAGGAGAGGAGAGCATCTCATGTTGACCTTGCGCTGTCCAGCTTGTCCAGTCTGACTGTTGCAAACACCACAGTCAAGGCTTTTAATATCACAAATAGACTGATCAGGTCACCGAGTGTGTTGTCAGGGGCAAGCATTCTCACTGTTATTCTATATATAAACCACCCCGAACCCCTCGATTAGATTCCAGTCAGTAACTCACTCCCGGGTATCTGTTATTCTGTATATAAACCACCCCGAACCCCTCGATTAGATTCCAGTCTGTAACTCACTCCCGGGTATCTGTTATTCTATATACAAACCACCCTGAACCCCTCGATTGGATTCCAGTCTGTAACTCGCTCCCGGGTATCTGTTATTCTATATATAAACCCCCCCGAACCCCTCGATTAGATTCCAGTCTGTAACTCACTCCCGGGTATCTGTTATTCTATATATAAACCACCCCGAACCCCTCGATTAGATTCCAGTCTGTAACTCACTCCCGGGTATCTGTTATTCTATATATAAACCACCCCGAACCCCTCGATTAGATTCCATTCTGCAACTCACTCCCGGGTATCTGTTATTCTATATATAAACCACCCCGAACCCCTCGATTAGATTCCAGTCTGTAACTCACTCCCGGGTATCTGTTATTCTATATATAAACCACCCCGAACCCCTCGATTAGATTCCAGTCTGTAACTCACTCCCGGGTATCTGTTATTCTATATATAAACCACCCTGAACCCCTCGATTAGATTACAGTCTGTAACTCACTCCCGGGTATCTGTTATTCTGTATATAAACCACCCCGAACCCCTCGATTAGATTACAGTCTGTAACTCACTCCCGGGTATCTGTTATTCTATATATAAACCACCCCGAACCCCTCGATTAGATTCCAGTCTGTAACTCACTCCCGGGTATCTGTTATTCTATATATAAACCACCCTGAACCCCTCGATTAGATTACAGTCTGTAACTCACTCCCGGGTATCTGTTATTCTGTATATAAACCACCCCGAACCCCTCGATTAGATTACAGTCTGTAACTCACTCCCGGGTATCTGTTATTCTATATATAAACCACCCTGAACCCCTCGATTAGATTCCAGTGTTTAACTCACTCCCGGGTATCTGTTATTCTATATATAAACCACCCAGAACCCCTCGATTAGATTCCAGTCTGTAAGTCAGTCCTGGGTATCTGTTATTCTATATATAAACCACCCCGAACCCCTCGATTAGATTCCAGTCTGTAACTCACTCCCGGGTATCTGTTATTCTATATATAAACCACCCTGAACCCCTCGATTAGATTCCAGTGTTTAACTCACTCCCGGGTATCTGTTATTCTATATATAAACCACCCAGAACCCCTCGATTAGATTCCAGTCTGTAAGTCAGTCCTGGGTATCTGTTACTCTATATATAAACCATCCTGAATCCCTCGATTAGATTCCAGTGTTTAACTCACTCCCGGGTATCTGTTATTCTATATATAAACCACCCCGAACCCCTCGATTAGATTCCAGTCTGTAACTCACTCCCGGGTATCTGGTATTCTATATATAAACCACCCTGAACCCCTCGATTAGATTCCAGTGTTTAACTCACTCCCGGGTATCTGTTATTCTATATATAAACCACCCCGAACCCCTCGATTAGATTCCAGTCTGTAACTCACTCCCGGGTATCTGGTATTCTATATATAAACCACCCCGAACCCCTCGATTAGATTCCAGTCTGTAACTAACTCCCGGGAATCTGTTATTCTATATATAAACCATCCCTATCCCCTCGATTAGATTCCAGTCTGTAACTCACTCCCGGGTATCTGTTATTCTGTATATAAACCACCCCGAACCCCTCGATTAGATTCCAGTCAGTAACTCACTCCCGGGTATATGTTATTCAATATATAAACCACCCCGAACCCCTCGATTAGATTCCAGTCAGTAACTCACTCCCGGGTATCTGTTATTCTATATATAAACCACCCCGAACCCCTCGATTAGATTCCAGTCTGTAACTCACTCCTGGGTATCTGTTACTCTATATATAAACCACCCCGAACCTCTCGATTAGATTCCAGTCTGTAACTCACTCCCGGGTATCTGTTATTCTATATATAAACCACCCCGAACCCCTCGATTAGATTCCAGTCTGTAACTCACTCCCGGGTATCTGTTATTCTATATATAAACCACCCCGAACCCCTCGATTAGATTCCAGTCTGTAACTCACTCCCGGGTATCTGTTATTCTATATATAAACCACCCAGAACCCCTCTATTAGATTCCAGTCTGCAACTCACTCCCGGGTATCTGTTATTCTATATATAAACCACCCCAATCCCCTCGATTAGATTCCAGTGTTTAACTCACTCCCGGGTGTCTGTTATTCTATATATATACCACCCAGAACCCCTCGATTAGATTCCAGTCAGTAACTCACTCCCGGGTATCTGTTATTCAATATATAAACCACCCCGAACCCCTCGATTAGATTCCAGTCAGTAACTCACTCCCGGGTATCTGTTATTCTATATATAAGCCACCCCGAACCCCTCGATTAGATTCCAGTCTGTAACTCACTCCTGGGTATCTGTTACTCTATATATAAACCACCCCGAACCTCTCGATTAGATTCCAGTCTGTAACTCACTCCCGGGTATCTGTTGGACTGTGGAAGGAAACTGGAGCACCCGGAGGAAACCGGATCTGCACAGACAGTGACCCAAGCCGGGAATCGAACCTGGGACCCTGGAGCTGTGAACCCTGGAGCTAACCGCTGTGCTACTGTGCTGCCCAACTGTGCTGTTATTCTATATATAAACCACCCAGAACCCCTCGATTAGATTCCAGTCTGTAACTCACTCCCGGGTATCTGTTATTCAATATATAAACCACCCCGAACCCCTCGATTAGATTCCAGTCAGTAACTCACTCCCGGGTATCTGTTATTCTATATATAAACCACCCCGAACCCCTCGATTAGATTCCAGTCTGTAACTCACTCCTGGGCATCTGTTACTCTATATATAAACCACCCCGAACCTCTCGATTAGATTCCAGTCTGTAACTCACTCCCGGGTATCTGTTGGACTGTGGAAGGAAACTGGAGCACCCGGAGGAAACCGGATCTGCACAGACAGTGACCCAAGCCGGGAATCGAACCTGGGACCCTGGAGCTGTGAACCCTGGAGCTAACCGCTGTGCTACTGTGCTGCCCAACTGTGCTGTTATTCTATATATAAACCACCCAGAACCCCTCTATTAGATTCCAGTCTGCAACTCACTCCCGGGTATCTGTTATTCTATATATAAACCACCTCGATTAGATTCCAGTCTGTAACTTACTCCCGGGTATCTGTTATTCTATATATAAACCATCCCTATCCCCTCGATTAGATTCCAGTCTGTAACTCACTCCCGGGTGTCTGTTATTCTATATATATACCACCCAGAACCCCTCGATTAGATTCCAGTCTGTAACTCACTCCCGGGTATCTGTTATTCTATATATAAACCACCTCGAACACCTCGATTAGATTCCAGTCTGTAACTTACTCCCGGGTATCTGTTATTCTATATATAAACCATCCCTATCCCCTCGATTAGATTCCAGTCTGTAACTCACTCCCGGGTATCTGTTATTCTTTTTATAAACTACCCCGAACCCCTCGATTAGATTCCAGTCTGTAACTCACTCCCGGGTATCTGTTACTCTATATATAAACCACCCCGAAACCCTCGATTAGATTCCAGTCTGTTACTCACTCCCGGGTATCTGTTATTCTTTTTATAAACTACCCCGAACCCCTCGATTAGATTCCAGTCTGTTACTCACTCCTGGGTATCTGTTACTCTATATATAAACCACCCCGAAACCCTCGATTAGATTCCAGTGTGTAACTCACTCCCGGGTATCTGTTATTCTATATATAAACCACCCAGAACCCCTCGATTAGATTCCAGTCTGTAACTCACTCCCGGGTGTCTGTTATTCTATATATAAACCACCCCGAACCCCTCGATTAGATTCCAGTCTGTTACTCACTCCCGGGTATCTGTTATTCTTTTTATAAACCACCCTGAACACCTCGATTAGATTCCAGTCTGTAACTCACTCCCGGGTATCTGTTACTCTATATATAAACCACCCCGAACCCCTCGATTAGATTCCAGTCTGTAAGTCACTCCCGGGTATCTGTTATTCTATATATAAACCACCCTGAACCTCTCGATTAGATTCCAGTCTGTAACTCACTCCCGGGTATCTGTTGTTCTATATATAAACCACCCTGAACCCTTCGATTAGATTCCAGTCTGTAACTCACTCCCGGGTATCTGTTATTCTATATATAAACCACCCCGAACCCCACGATTAGATTCCAGTCTGTAACTCACTCCCGGGTATCTGTTATTCTTTTTATAAACCACCCCGAACCCCTCGATTAGATTCCAGTCTGTAACTCACTCCCGGGTATCTGTTATTCTATATATAAACCACCCCGAACCCCTCGATTAGATTCCAGTCTGTAACTCACTCCCGGGTATCTGTTATTCTATATATAAACCACCCCGAACCCCTCGATTAGATTCCAGTCTGTAACTCACTCCCGGGTATCTGTTATTCTATATATAAACCACCCCGAACCCCTCGATAAGATTCCAGTCTGTAACTCACTCCCGGGTATCTGTTATTCTATATATAAACCACCCCGAACCCCTCGATTAGATTCCAGTCTGTAACTCACTCCCGGGTATCTGTTATTCTATATATAAACCACCCCGAACCCCTCGATTAGATTCCAGTCTGTAACTCACTCCCGGGTATCTGTTATTCTATATATAAACCACCCAGAACCCCTCTATTAGATTCCAGTCTGCAACTCACTCCCGGGTATCTGTTATTCTATATATAAACCACCCCAATCCCCTCGATTAGATTCCAGTGTTTAACTCACTCCCGGGTGTCTGTTATTCTATATATATACCACCCAGAACCCCTCGATTAGATTCCAGTCAGTAACTCACTCCCGGGTATCTGTTATTCAATATATAAACCACCCCGAACCCCTCGATTAGATTCCAGTCAGTAACTCACTCCCGGGTATCTGTTATTCTATATATAAGCCACCCCGAACCCCTCGATTAGATTCCAGTCTGTAACTCACTCCTGGGTATCTGTTACTCTATATATAAACCACCCCGAACCTCTCGATTAGATTCCAGTCTGTAACTCACTCCCGGGTATCTGTTGGACTGTGGAAGGAAACTGGAGCACCCGGAGGAAACCGGATCTGCACAGACAGTGACCCAAGCCGGGAATCGAACCTGGGACCCTGGAGCTGTGAACCCTGGAGCTAACCGCTGTGCTACTGTGCTGCCCAACTGTGCTGTTATTCTATATATAAACCACCCAGAACCCCTCGATTAGATTCCAGTCTGTAACTCACTCCCGGGTATCTGTTATTCAATATATAAACCACCCCGAACCCCTCGATTAGATTCCAGTCAGTAACTCACTCCCGGGTATCTGTTATTCTATATATAAACCACCCCGAACCCCTCGATTAGATTCCAGTCTGTAACTCACTCCTGGGCATCTGTTACTCTATATATAAACCACCCCGAACCTCTCGATTAGATTCCAGTCTGTAACTCACTCCCGGGTATCTGTTGGACTGTGGAAGGAAACTGGAGCACCCGGAGGAAACCGGATCTGCACAGACAGTGACCCAAGCCGGGAATCGAACCTGGGACCCTGGAGCTGTGAACCCTGGAGCTAACCGCTGTGCTACTGTGCTGCCCAACTGTGCTGTTATTCTATATATAAACCACCCAGAACCCCTCTATTAGATTCCAGTCTGCAACTCACTCCCGGGTATCTGTTATTCTATATATAAACCACCTCGATTAGATTCCAGTCTGTAACTTACTCCCGGGTATCTGTTATTCTATATATAAACCATCCCTATCCCCTCGATTAGATTCCAGTCTGTAACTCACTCCCGGGTGTCTGTTATTCTATATATATACCACCCAGAACCCCTCGATTAGATTCCAGTCTGTAACTCACTCCCGGGTATCTGTTATTCTATATATAAACCACCTCGAACACCTCGATTAGATTCCAGTCTGTAACTTACTCCCGGGTATCTGTTATTCTATATATAAACCATCCCTATCCCCTCGATTAGATTCCAGTCTGTAACTCACTCCCGGGTATCTGTTATTCTTTTTATAAACTACCCCGAACCCCTCGATTAGATTCCAGTCTGTAACTCACTCCCGGGTATCTGTTACTCTATATATAAACCACCCCGAAACCCTCGATTAGATTCCAGTCTGTTACTCACTCCCGGGTATCTGTTATTCTTTTTATAAACTACCCCGAACCCCTCGATTAGATTCCAGTCTGTTACTCACTCCTGGGTATCTGTTACTCTATATATAAACCACCCCGAAACCCTCGATTAGATTCCAGTGTGTAACTCACTCCCGGGTATCTGTTATTCTATATATAAACCACCCAGAACCCCTCGATTAGATTCCAGTCTGTAACTCACTCCCGGGTGTCTGTTATTCTATATATAAACCACCCCGAACCCCTCGATTAGATTCCAGTCTGTTACTCACTCCCGGGTATCTGTTATTC
The DNA here is from genome assembly GCF_047496885.1 of Scyliorhinus torazame. Classification (NCBI taxonomy): domain Eukaryota; kingdom Metazoa; phylum Chordata; class Chondrichthyes; order Carcharhiniformes; family Scyliorhinidae; genus Scyliorhinus; species Scyliorhinus torazame. The sequence continues at coordinate 5,384,806 of NC_092730.1, read as the reverse complement.
TTTTTATAAACCACCCTGAACACCTCGATTAGATTCCAGTCTGTAACTCACTCCCGGGTATCTGTTACTCTATATATAAACCACCCCGAACCCCTCGATTAGATTCCAGTCTGTAAGTCACTCCCGGGTATCTGTTATTCTATATATAAACCACCCTGAACCTCTCGATTAGATTCCAGTCTGTAACTCACTCCCGGGTATCTGTTGTTCTATATATAAACCACCCTGAACCCTTCGATTAGATTCCAGTCTGTAACTCACTCCCGGGTATCTGTTATTCTATATATAAACCACCCCGAACCCCACGATTAGATTCCAGTCTGTAACTCACTCCCGGGTATCTGTTATTCTTTTTATAAACCACCCCGAACCCCTCGATTAGATTCCAGTCTGTAACTCACTCCCGGGTATCTGTTATTCTATATATAAACCACCCCGAACCCCTCGATTAGATTCCAGTCTGTAACTCACTCCCGGGTATCTGTTATTCTATATATAAACCACCCCGAACCCCTCGATTAGATTCCAGTCTGTAACTCACTCCCGGGTATCTGTTATTCTATATATAAACCACCCCGAACCCCTCGATAAGATTCCAGTCTGTAACTCACTCCCGGGTATCTGTTATTCTATATATAAACCACCCCGAACCCCTCGATTAGATTCCAGTCTGTAACTCACTCCCGGGTATCTGTATTTAAGGATTCTTTTGTGCGTCCAGTGACCTATCTCATTGACTTGTGAAATGCAAGGACACCAAACTAAACCTGTGAATATATTGCTCTGAAAACAAACATTGCTTCTGTCTCTTTCTCAAGTTACAATATCTTAGATGCTGTGAAGCACTTTGGAATTGACGTCCTGTAATTGTGAAAAGCACTGGAGAAATACTTCCTTATTTCTTTCACTGTCTCTCTTTTTACCCACCTTAAAATGTTTGACACAGCGAGGTGTTGTGATCTGGAAGGTTCTGCCTGAAAGGGCGGCGGAAGCAGATTCAACAGGAACTTTCCAAAGGGGGATTGGGGAAATACTGGGAAAGGAGGAATCTGCAGAGCTGTGGGGGAAAGAGCAGTGGGGACGGGGAAGGATAATGAACATCAAGGAGCCCGAGCTAAACTGGAGCCAATGGGAATCAGGGGGAAAACTCTCCGCTGGGGGGGGAGGGGTCAGACCCGGCACAAAGGAAGATGGTTGTGGTGGTTGGAGGTCAATCATCTCAGCTCCAGGACATCACTGCAGGAGTTCCCCAGGGTCGTGTCCTCGGCCCAACCATCTTCAGCTGCTTCACCAATGTCCTTCCTTCCATCAGAAGGTCAGAAGTGGGGATGTTTGCGGGTGACTGCACAATGTTCAGCACCATTCGCGACTCCGCAGATACTGAAGCAGTCCCTGTCCAAATGCAGCAAGACCTGGACATTCAGGCTTGGGATCATAAATGGCAAGTAACATTTGCGTCACGCAAGTGCCCGGCAGTGACCATCTCCAACAAGAGAGTCGCTGTCCACCGCCCCTTGACATTCGATGGCATCACCATCGTTGAATCCCCCCACGATCAATATCCTCAGGGTTATATACAGTGGTTACAAAAGCAGGTCAGAGGCTCGGAATCCTGTGGTGTATAACTCACCTCCTGACCCCCCCTAAAGCCCGATCATCAACAAGATGCAAATCAGGAGTCTGATGGAATATTCTCCACACGACTGGATGTGACGAATGGAAGATTGTAGGAAATTGGATTATAAATTTAATGCCCAATTTAAGGGTTAAAAGCGTGCAGAGAGATTGTTTTTTTATCTTCAGGAGTTGAGCTCAGAGACAGAGAGGGAGACATTGTGCGAAGCTGTGGAGAGAGGCAGTTTGGAGAGAGCTCCGAGAGAGACCGGGAGCTGTATTCTCCGATTCTGGGGCTATGTCCCCACACCGGCGTAGGTACGGAAAAAATGGGGTAAAACGGCCTCCGATTCCCCGTGTAGCTGGGGGCTAGCAGGCCGGCAGCGTAGAGCACCCGGCTCTAGCGGCCAACACGGCCCCGGGGAATCGCCGGGTCTGCGGCCGCGCTGTGCGGCATGGCGGAGGCCGCTGGCGGACCCGGCCCGCGAAATAGTGAACCCCCTTTGGCCAGCCTGCGTGCCCCAGACCCCCCCACAATAATAAAGCCCCTAATAAAGTCCCCACTTGCCCGCGAATCGGCGATTTCGCTGTCGGCAACCGGAGAATCCAGCCCAGGGTTGTTGGAGAATGACTTTCGGACGTGAAGTCGGATCTTTGATTTGGCACCCCTCGTTTTTCTTGTGCGTGACCAGAGGGGCAGTTTTCTTTCCCAGTGAGATAACTTTCAAAGTGACCATATTTAAAAGCAGAACAGCCTTGTCTGGAGACAAGAAAAAGGCTGAAACGGGCGACGTAGCCGTTTGAAGACCTTCAGATAGGGTGTAAAGGGGTTCTGAAAGAGCCAGATCTGCTTTGTAATGCAAGTTTAGGCCTCGCTTGTTTAAGCTGGATTGAGAGCTGTGTGTGTCATTTCTTATTGTTCAATGGGAAATTGAATCGTAGTTTTAAGGTGTACACGTAAGCGGTTCTATTCCGGTTTGAAGTTAACAAGCTGAATATTATAGTTGTAATAAAGTTTTGTTTTAAAATATCCTATTTCTCCATGCAGTCGCTCCTGGGGTGAATCGATTTTTCCATACAGTCTTAAAAATAAACTACAATATTGGTTCCAGTATCCAAGTGACTGCTCGGGTCTGGTCAGGGATTGGAATAAAATTGGGGGCTCGTTACCGGGAGGCTTACCGCTAATTCCTTGTTAGGCCTGGGGTCATTGAAGTACACTCAAGTAGCTTGACACCATGCAGGATGCAATTCGGCCCTTCGAGCCTGCTCCAACATTCAATCTGATCATGGCTGACCATGCAAATTCCGTATCCCACTCCCGCTTTCTCTCCACACCCGTTTAGCCGCAAGGGCCGCGTCCAGCTCCCCCTCGAATATCTCCAACGAACCGGCCCCAGCAGCTTTCTGTGGGGGAGAATTCCACAAGTCCCCAACTCTCTGAGAGAAGAGGTTCTTCCTCATCTCCGTCCTGAATGGCTCACCCCTTATTCTTAGGCTGTGACCCCGAGTTCTGGACGTCCCCGCCATCCGGAACATTCTTCCCGCATCCAGCCTGTCCAGTCCCATCAGGATTTTATATGTTTCTATGAGAACCCCTCTCGTTCTTCTAAACTCCAGTGAGTACAAGCCCAGTCCATCCAGTCTTTCTTCATCTGTCAGTCCTGCCATCCCGGGAATTAGAACAAAGAAAATTACAGCACAGGAACAGGCCCTTCGGCCCTCCCAGCCTGCGCCGATCCAGATCCTTTATCTAAACCTGTCGCCTATTTTCCAAGGATCTACTTCCCTCTGTTCCCCGCCCGTTCATATATCTGTCTAAATGCATCTTGCATGATGCTATCGTGCCCGCCTCTACCACCTCCGCTGGCAAAGCGTCCCAGGCACCCACCACCCTCTGCGTAAAAAAACTTTCCACGCACATCTCCCTTAAACTTTCGCCCTCTCACCTTGAAATCGTGACCCCTTGTAATTGACACCTCCACTCTTGGAACAAGCTTGTTGCTATCCACCCTGTCCATACCTCTCAGCATTTTGTAGACCTCAATTAGTCTGGTGAACCTTCGCTGGACACCCTCCATAGCAAGAACGTCCTTCCTCAAACTAGGAGACCAAAACTGCCCACAATACTCAAGGTGTGGCCTCACCAAGGCCCTGTGTAACTGCAGCAAGGTGGGGCCTCACCAAGGCCCTGTGTAACTGCAGCAAGGTGTGGCCTCACCAAGGCCCCTGTGTAACTGCAGCAAGGTGGGGCCTCACCAAGGCCCCGTGTAACTGCAGCAAGGTGGGGCCTCACCAAGGCCCCGTGTAACTGCAGCAAGGTGGGGCCTCACCAAGGCCCCGTGTAACTGCAGCAAGGTGGGGCCTCACCAAGGCCCCGTGTAACTGCAGCAAGGTGGGGCCTCACCAAGGCCCCGTGTAACTGCAGCAAGGTGGGGCCTCACCAAGGCCCCGTGTAACTGCAGCAAGGTGGGGCCTCACCAAGGCCCCGTGTAACTGCAGCAAGGTGGGGCCTCACCAAGGCCCCGTGTAACTGCAGCAAGGTGGGGCCTCACCAAGGCCCCGTGTAACTGCAGCAAGGTGGGGCCTCACCAAGGCCCCGTGTAACTGCAGCAAGGTGGGGCCTCACCAAGGCCCCGTGTAACTGCAGCAAGGTGGGGCCTCACCAAGGCCCCGTGTAACTGCAGCAAGGTGGGGCCTCACCAAGGCCCCGTGTAACTGCAGCAAGGTGGGGCCTCACCAAGGCCCCGTGTAACTGCAGCAAGGTGGGGCCTCACCAAGGCCCCGTGTAACTGCAGCAAGGTGGGGCCTCACCAAGGCCCCGTGTAACTGCAGCAAGGTGGGGCCTCACCAAGGCCCCGTGTAACTGCAGCAAGGTGGGGCCTCACCAAGGCCCCGTGTAACTGCAGCAAGGTGGGGCCTCACCAAGGCCCCGTGTAACTGCAGCAAGGAGGGGCCTCACCAAGGCCCCGTGTAACTGCAGCAAGGTGGGGCCTCACCAAGGCCCCGTGTAACGGCAGCAAGGTGGGGCCTCACCAAGGCCCCGTGTAACTGCAGCAAGGTGGGGCCTCACCAAGGCCCCGTGTAACTGCAGCAAGGTGGGGCCTCACCAAGGCCCCGTGTAACTGCAGCAAGGTGTGGCCTCACCAAGGCCCCGTGTAACTGCAGCAAGGTGGGGCCTCACCAAGGCCCCATGTAACTGCAGCAAGGTGGGGCCTCACCAAGGCCCCGTGTAACGGCAGCAAGGTGTGGCCTCACCAAGGCCCCGTGTAACTGCAGCAAGGTGGGGCCTCACCAAGGCCCCGTGTAACGGCAGCAAGGTGTGGCCTCACCAAGGCCCCTGTATAACTGCAGCAAGGTGGGGCCTCACCAAGGCCCCGTGTAACGGCAGCAAGCTGTGGCCTCACCAAGGCCCCGTGTAACGGCAGCAAGGTGTGGCCTCACCAAAGCCCCGTGTAACTGCAGCAAGGTGTGGCCTCACCAAGGCCCCGTGTAACTGCAGCAAGGTGGGGCCTCACCAAGGCCCCGTGTAACTGCAGCAAGGTGGGGCCTCACCAAGGCCCCGTGTAACGGCAGCAAGGTGTGGCCTCACCAAGGCCCCGTGTAACTGCAGCAAGGTGTGGCCTCACCAAGGCCCCGTGTAACTGCAGCAAGGTGGGGCCTCACCAAGGCCCCGTGTAACTGCAGCAAGGTGGGGCCTCACCAAGGCCCCGTGTAACTGCAGCAAGGTGGGGCCTCACCAAGGCCCCTGTATAACTGCAGCAAGGTGTGGCCTCACCAAGGCCCCTGTATAACTGCAGCAAGGTGGGGCCTCACCAAGGCCCCGTGTAACTGCAGCAAGGTGGGGCCTCACCAAGGCCCCGTGTAACTGCAGCAAGGTGGGGCCTCACCAAGGCCCCTGTATAACTGCAGCAAGGTGGGGCCTCACCAAGGCCCCGTGTAACTGCAGCAAGGTGGGGCCTCACCAAGGCCCCTGTATAACTGCAGCAAGGTGGGGCCTCACCAAGGCCCCGTGTAACTGCAGCAAGACATCCCCGCTCCTGCACTCAAATCCTCTCGTTATGAAAGCCGATTCTGGGTCAAAATCCTGGAACTCCCTCCCCGACAGTACTGGAGTGTGCCGACACTACACGGACTGCAGCGGTTAAAAAAACAGCTCAGAACCACCTCCTCAAGGGATAGTTGAGAGATGGACAATGAATTCTGGCCCAGCCAGCGAAGCCCACATCCCATCAACAAATGAAAAAAAGATGAGCTGAGTTATTGTTACATTGTTAGACGTAGACATCGAATTTACAGTGCAGAAGGAGGCCATTCGGCCCGTCGGGTTTGCACCGGCCTTTGGAAAGAGCACCCTACTTAAGCCCACACCCCCACCCTATCCCTGTAATTCAGCAACCCCACCCAACCCATTCGGACACGAAGGGCAATTGATCGCGGCCAATCCACCTAACATGCACATCTTTGGACTGTGGGAGGAAACCGGAGTCCAGGAGGAAACCCACGCAGACACGGGGAGAACGTGTAGACTCCGCACAGACAGTGACCCAAGCCGGGAATCGAACCTGGGACCCTGGAGCTGTGAGGCAGCCGTGCTAACCACTGCGCCACCGCGCCAAATAGCACCAATATGCAGCGGTGCGGGCTGAAGGTTGGGGTTGACATTCCGTCATGATGCAGACGGTACAGAAGTCTGAAGACACATCCAGACATAGGAATAGCTTCTTCCCCACAGCTACTAGACTCCTCAACGGCTCCCCCTCAGACTGATCTGTTCCCTGTAAGAACACTATTCACGATGCCCTATGCTGCTCTTGTTTGGCCCCTTGTTCCGCACTGTAACCAATCACTGTTTGTCGATGTACCATTTGTCAATGTACGCTGTTGATTATTCTTTTTGTCTACTGTGTACGTACTGTGTACGTTCCCCTGGCCGCAGAAAAACACTTTTCACTGCACTTCGGTACATGTGACAATCAATCAATCATTTGGAGGGCCGGTACGGAGAGGATGGGCCAAATGGCCTCCTTCTGCACCCTATCGATCCTGTGATTCAGCGATTTTACCTGTCCGTGCGCACGCAATGCTTCGGGTGGGGGGGGGGGGGGGTAGAGGAGAGGCTTGTACACAGTCTGCATAGCGGCCGCCACACGGCCTGAAGGAAACATTGATTAAAACGATGACCACACGCCAGAATATAACTCACGGGCTGGGAAACATCCTGAGATACCGACAGGAGGGGGAGCTCCTCCATTGTAACCGGGTTCAGCGCACAGCGCACTATCACAGTGGCATTAACTCTTTGGTTCCCAGCTCTACGCTCCCTCCTCTCTATCTGATATTGTGATTGAAAGTAACGTATTCACACATGAAGAATGCACACGCATCCATGGCTAACAGAATGAGTCACCATCGACACCATGCAGGCAGGCGGCGTTTCACAATGCATCGCATGACGTTGGAGGCGGTGTCGCTTATTACTGGGTGGTAATAATCTGAGGTTCCGGCTTGTAGAGAGATGAGAAATGGGGAAAATGCTGGCCTCAGATAAATAATTCACCCAAACATTCCGTGGCAAACGTTTGGGAACAGAGCCTTTGTTTTTTTAAAATTGGCATCGCCACTTTTTCTTGCCAGCGTTGGGCCAAGCAGCGGTGAGAAGGAAATGTGAGCTGACTGGTGTCCATCTTCCATCCCCTTGAACTGTAAATTGAGGTTTGACGCAAGTAACTGAAGTGTTCAGTAGAGTGGCAAGGTGGGCATCAGGCGATGGGGGGTGGGGGGGTAGAGTTTTCTGTGGGTGGCGTTGGGAACCTTTCCCCTTGTTAATGCAGTGCCTGGAAATTGGGGATGACTTGCTTCCACACTCTGAGGTGTCTGATGTGCCCAATCCGTGACTTGCAGACCCTAGGGCATCATGGTAGCACAGTGGTTAGCACAATTGCTTCACAGCTCCAGGTCCCAGGTTCGATTCCCAGCTTGGGTCACTGTCTGTGCGGAGTCTGCACGTCCTCCCCGTGTCTGCGTGGGTTTCCTCCGGGTGCTCCGGTTTCCTCCCACAGTCCAAAGATGTGCAGGTTAGGTGGATTGGCCAATGATCAATTGCCCTTAGTGTACAAAATTGCCCTTAGTGTTGGGTGGGGTTACTGGGTTATGGGGATAGGGTGGAGGTGTTGACCTTGGGTAGGGCGCTCTTTCCAAGAGCCGGTGCAGACTCGATGGGCCGAATGGCCTCCTTCTGCACTGTAAATTCTATGATTAAATTCTATGATCTATACACCAAGCGGGACCATCGGTGCTCAGAGATGGGCTGCCTGAAGATTTGTCCATGTCCCGAATTTATATTTGCATGTTCCTGACCCTGTGTCCGGGATCTTCCCAAAAGAGCCGTCTCAGTCGGTCACAAGTCAGGGTCTCCGTGAGTCGGGGGGGGGGGGGGGGGATGTTTGACCTGCGCAGGGATCCTCGGAAGACACCGCTCAAGTGTTCCCGCTGCCACCCCGGGAGCCCCGTGCGTGCCTGAGCTCAGAGTGCAGCGGTTGCTCTGGGAGTCTGGTGTGCCGGGCTTATGAACAACATGTCCCACCCAGTAGAGCTGGATTTGAGCTTTGGAGAGGGTGCAGAGGAGGTTTACCAGGACGTTGCCTGGTCTGGAGGGTGCTAGCCGTGCGGAGAGGCTGAATAGACTCGGACTGTTTTCGTTAGAAAGACGGAGGTTGAGGGGCGACCTGATAGAGGTCTACAAGATTATGAGGGGCGTGGATAGAGAGGATGGGCAGCACTCTTTCCCAGGGTGGAGGGGTCAGTCACCAGGGGGCACATGTTTAAGGTCCGTGGGGCAAAGTTTAGAGGAGATGTGCGAGGCAGGTTTTTTACGCAGAGGGTGGTGGGTGCCTGGAACGCGTTGCCAGGGGAGGCTGTGGAAGCAGATACATTAACGGCGGTCAGAAGGCATCTCGACAAACACATGGATAGGACGGGTGTAGAGGGATACGGCACAAGGGAGGGCTGAGGGTTTTGGCAAAGGTTGGTATTGTCATAATACCCACTCATGTATATAATGAGATGCAGACAGGCAGTGATTGACACACAGGATAACCAATGAACACACACAACACAGAACAACCAATCACCAGACAGGACACCACCACGATAAAGCACACAGGGCATTAAGACTCTCGCCCTCTCTCTCCAGGACACAGCCACTGAGATAGGCAGAGTGCACAAGCCAGTGAGCACTGTCACCATGAGGTCGAGAGTTGAAATGAAAATGAAATGAGAATCGCTTATTGTCACAAGTAGGCTTCAAATGAAGTTACTGTGAAAAGCCCCTAGTCGCCACATTCCGGCGCCTGTTCGGGGAGGCTGGTGCGGGAGAGTTAGTCTGGTCAAGCCAGTAGGATCAGTTAGATTGATAGAGTGTCAGCTCACAGCAGACTCTGTACAGCAATCAGGAAGTTCAGTAAATCAGTGTTGGACCCTCTCCTGTGTCAGAAGCCTGTTTCTAGTTTCACTGCATCCAGTTGCAGTCAATGTTGAACCAACTTACTTAACACATCAGGTATCATGAGCAGTACAGGCTTGGAGGGCCGAAGGGCCTGTTCCTGTGCTGTATTGTTCTTTGTTCTCTTTGTTCTAGTTGGCTTGAGCGGGGCCGTGCTGTTGGATAACCTTTCCTGCCACTGGATTTGGGAGATCGTGCTAAAGGATCACCTTTGAGGTGCGTGTTGTAGGTTATCCTGAAGTCCCTGAACCACATATCGTACCAATCCACACCGATCCAAAAGAGCTCCTGGCTCTGATTCTCAGTCTGTGGCGAATTGGCTGATCGCAGCCTAGGGGAGAGCAGGGAGGATGACGGGCGAGGTATGTGGCTGCAATTGGCCTCAGAGCCGTGGACTGAATCAATGATGGGTCCCCTTTGCCATCCTGGTATGGCAACTGCTCGGCCCAGGACCGCAAGAAACTGCAGAGAGTCGTGAACACCGCCCAGTCCATCACACGAACCTGCCTCCCATCCATTGACTCCATCTACACCTCCCGCTGCCTGGGGAAAGCGGGCAGCGTAATCAAAGACCCCTCCCACCCGGCTTACTCACTCTTCCAACTTCTTCCATCGGGCGGGAGATACAGAAGTCTGAGAACTCGCACGAACAGACTGAAAAACAGCTTCTTCCCCACTGTCACCAGACTCCTAAATGACCCTCTTATGGACGGACCTCATTAACACTACACCCTGTATGCTTCATCCGATGCCGGTGCTTATGTAGTTACATTGTGTATGTTGTATTGCCCTATTATGTATTTTCTTTTATTCCCTTTTCTTCCCATGTACTTAATGATCTGTTGAGCTGCTCGCAGAAAAATACTTTTCACTGTACCTCGGTACACGTGACAATAAACAAATCCAATCCAATCCAGCGACTCTTTTTTTGGCATGGACATTGGGTAAAGACAAGGTGCATGACCAGGATGCCCAGGTAGTCGAGGAACCGGCCACCATTCCTTGTCGAGGCTTGCTCACGAGACGTGGTCACCGAGGTAACGTTCTCGGAGAACAAACAGAAAACCGTGCCTCAGGAGACAAGGGGAAAGAGCTGGGAGAGAAGATAGACTTCCAGAACTCCCCAAATGGATCAATAACAGGCTCCTGACACTTCACTTTCAGCTCAGCTGGACTATGCTGCTGCCCCGACCGTTGACTCTGACGAAAATGTTAAGGGAAAGTTCTATTCTCCACTTGAGAGACAGCAAGAAGTCTCACAGCACCAGGCTAAAGTCCAACAGGTTTATTTGGAATCACTGGCTTTCGGAGCTCCTTCCTCGGGTGAGACCTTTGGATCACACGATGGCACAGCGGTTAGCACTGTTGCTTCACAGCTCCCGGGTCCCGGGTTCGATTCCCGGCTTGGGTCACTGTCTGTGCGGAGTCTGCACGTTCTCCCCGTGTCTGCGTGGGTTTCCTCCGGGCGCTCCGGTTTCCTCCCACAAGTCCCGAAAGACGTGCTGTTGGGTGAATTGGACATTCTGAATTCTCCCTCTGTGTACCCGAACAGGCGCCGGAATGTGGCGACTAGGGGATTTTCACAGCAACTTCACTGCAGTGTTAATGTCAGCCTACTTGTGACAATAAAGATGATTATTATTATTTATTGGACTTTAACCTGGTGTTGTAGGACCTCTTATTGTGCACACACCAGTCCGACACCGGCAGCTCCACATCCTGACAACCTTGAGAAAGACCTTGCGGTTACCCCAAAAGAAGAAACACGTCATTCTTCTGGGGGGCTTTAACCACAAGGGTTGGTTGTGGCTCTGATGTACGAAGAAGAACCAATGGCGGAAAATGGTGCGGGAAAGCCCAATGCAAATGGTGTCCTCCTGGTGTTCAGCGCAGGTTCCAAAGGTCCAAGTGGTCGAAGGTCAGTGTCCCAGCCCTCAAGCGGCTGGCCTGAACAGAGGGATTCCAAATGCAGCTCACAACCATTGGGGAAAATCTTCACACGTCCAATTCAACTGCAGAATGGTGGGGTTAAATAAAGCCAGCTGTACTGGGCTCCGAGGCCAATTGCAACCTTGTCACCTCCATGGTACTCCAGCTGATCACTTCAAAGCTGGCTTACTTTCGTCCGCATCCGGACTCCATAAGCTCATGGAATCATAGAAATCACAGAATTTACAATGCAGAAGGAGGCCACTCGGCCCATCGGGTCTGCACCGGCCCTCGGAAAGAGCACCCGGGGCAGCACGGTAGCATTGTGGATAGCACAATTGCTTCACAGCTCCAGGGTCCCAGGTTCGTTTCCCGGCTTGGGTCACTGTCTGTGCGGAGTCTGCACGTCCTCCCCGTGTGTGCGTGGGTTTCCTCCGGGTGCTCCGGTTTCCTCCCACAGTCCAAAGATGTGCAGGTCAGGTGGATTGGCCATGATAAATTGCCCTTAGTGTACAAAATTGCCCTTAGTGTTGGGTGGGGTTACTGGGTTATGGGGATAGGGTGGAGGTGTTGACTTTGGGTAGGGTGCTCTTTCCAAGAGCCGGTGAAGACTCGACGGGCCGAATGGCCTCCTTCTGCACTGTAAATTCTATGATAATTAAGCCCACACCCCCACCCCATCCCCGTAACCCAATAACCCCACCTAACCATTTTGGACACTAAGGGCAATTGATCATGGCCAATCCACCTAACCTGCACATCTTTGGACTGTGGGAGGAAACCGGAGCACCCGGAGGAAACCCATGCAGACACGGGGAGAACGTGCAGACTCCGCACAGACAGTGACCCAAGCCGGGAATCGAACCCGGGACCCTGGCGCCGTGAAGCAACAGTGCTAACTAAAGGGCCGAATGGCCAACTCCTGCTTCTATTTCTCATGTTCTTACGGAGGCGTTTAAAGCATTTTCTTTGTCCTCCCGGGAAGGTTGGCCGTTTGAGCGTTGAGAGAGCAGGACAAGGGTGCGGTGTTAATACAAGTCTTCCTTTTTCACCTCCCCCATCGCAATGGCGGGAACACTCACAACACTCAGGAATTGTTGAGGGCAGCACTTGAAATGAGAGAACCTGGCAGGCTCCGGACCGAGGGCTGGGAAAATGGAGTGAGGTGCTTGGTGGCCAGCGGGGACACAATAGGCCTCTCTCCGTGCTGTAGAAAACTCCACGTCTCGCTCTACCTCACTGCTTTTACTTGCCGTCAGCTCCTGACACTTTCTCTCCCCCTCTGCCTTTACATCTCTCTCTCTCTTTCTCTCTCTCTCTTGCGAGAACTGCCAATGCTGTTTTGGTCACCACTTTCACAATGAATGTTACACATCTGATCACACACTCCTCGCGCTAATTGCTGAGGGCCAGTGCCCCGAGTTAGAATCCGAGGGGCGAGGAGTGTGTGAAAAATACACACACACACACACACACGCGTCGGGGTTTATTTCTAACCAATTCCGTGCGCTGGCGACGGAGGAGAAGGGGGTGGGGAGACGCCGCGCAGCGCTCCCTCCGCTACGGTAACGTTTGAACCAGAGTGACGGAGAGCAGAACTGGACGTAGCAATGTCCGGTGGAGGAAGACTCTGGCAGTAGCCTTGGCTGGGCAATAACAGCGGTCCTGACAGTGGTTCCGGTGCCTGGCACTCTTCCCGCAACGATTCCTCGGATTTGAAGGTACTTGATCTCTGAATGAACGGCGTGCCGACAAACTGAGTCATTGTGGCTTCGAAGTGTTTTTTAAAAAAAAAATGACAAACCACGGTTAACCCTTTGGTGAGCGACGCCGTGCGCATCAGCAACGTTTGAAAGGTTTCTGCCTGCTACCCCCACACCCTTAACCTGCAGCCGGTCCCAATCACCCATCATCCACTACGCTCATTGGCACACATTGGGGGGATTTTCCAGCCCCCCCCCCACCCCCCCCCCCCCACCTCGCCACCACTCCCCCCACGTCGTGCTTCTCGGCAGCGGGAGGCGGCGCGTTTGCCTGATGGCGGGATCTGCGCCGCAGCCAACGGGATTTCCCATTGTACCCACCCCACACCCAACCATAGTCATAGATGTTTACAGCATGGAAACAGGCCCTTCGGCCCAGCTTGTCCATGCTGCCCCAGTTTTTACCGCTCAGCTAGTGATACCTATACCCACATATCCCTCTGTACCCACCCGGCCCCTGTAACTGTCTAACTGCTTTTGTAAAGGACAGAATCGTACCCGCCTCTACCACTGCCTCTGGCAGCCCGTTCCAGATGTTCACCACCCTCTGTGGGAAGACATTTCCCCTCTGGTCTCTTTTCTATCTCTCCCCTCTCACCGTAAACCTCTGCCCTCTAGTTTTAGACTCCCCTACCTTTGGCAAAAGATGTTGACTATCTACCTTATCTCCGCTCCTCATTATTTTATAGACCTCTATAAGATCACCCCTAAGCCTCCGACGCTCCAGGGAAAAAAGTCCCAGTCTATCCAGCCTCTCCTTATAACTCAGACCATCGAGTCCCAGTGGCATCCTAGTAAATCTTTTCTGCACTCTTTCTAGTTTAATAATATCCTTTCTATAATCGGGTGACCAGAACTGCACACAGTATTCCAAGTGTGGCCGTACCAATGTCTTGTACAACTTCAACAAGACGTCCCAACTCCTGTATTCAATGTTCTGACCAATGAAACCTAGCATGCCGAATGCCTTCTTCACCACCCTGTCCACCTGCGACTCCACCTTCAAGGAGCTATGAACCTGTACCCCTAGATCTCTTTGTTCTGTAATTCTCCCCACCATTAACTGAGTAGGTCCTGCCCCGATTCGATCGACCAAAATGCAACACCTCACATTTATCCAAATTAAACTCCATCTGCCATTCGTCGGCCCACTGGCCCAATTGGTCAAGATCCTGTTGCAATCCTAGATAACCTTCTTCACTGTCCACTGTGCCACCAATCTTGGTGTCATCTGCAAACTGACTAACCATGCCTCCTACAGTCTCATCAAAATCATTAATATATATCGCAAATAACAGTGGACCCAGCACCGATCCCTGAGGCACACCATCGACTCCAGCTCCAGCAATGCCTCAGTTTCAAAGTTCGTATCCGAGTGTTCAAACCCCTCGTTGACCAAACGACCCCCTCCTCCGCCCAGCACCCTCTGAGACCTCTGCACTCCTCCAATTCCAGCCTCCTAAGCTTTCCCCCATTTCCATCCGTCCAATGCCTCCAGCCCTCTGGAATTGAATCCCTTAACCTCCCCGCCTCTCTCCCCTTTCTTTCAAATGCTCTTTAAAACCGCTCTCTCTGGTCACCTGTGTGGCTGGGGATCAAATGTTGTCTGCGAAGCATGTGGGAACATTTCACAACCGGAGAGGCGCTACATCAATGCCGGTTGTTCATTGATCAGTGCAGTTTTCAGGAGATGGCAATGGGACTGTGATTGATGGACGGGATTACAAGGGGACTGTTTGCACTGTACCCAAACGCTGATTTAGATTAATTGATACAGCACACCGTTTTGCCTGTTTGAGAAGGCTCTCCAATTAGTTAACATTGATTAAACAACAGTGCCAATGCATTCATTCTCGATCATGGCCATTCCATCTCTCCCTGTTAAACTGCAGCTCTGTCAGAAAACCTGAGGGACTGTCCACAATTTCTCAACCATGCAGAACGGTGGACCTTCATGTAGGAAGCCCCAACTTGGCTCAACATGGCCAGCCGTGTGTTAGAATAATCCTGAATTTACCCCATTTCCCCACTCCCTCCCCATAGCCCTGTATCAATCCCAAACTAATCCCACTGCCCCGCTCTCTCCCCATAGACCTGTATCAGCCCCAAACTAATCCCATTGCCCCGCTCTCTCCCCATAGCCCTGTATCAATCCCAAACTAATCCCACTGCCCCGCTCTCTCCCCATAGCCCTGTATCAATCCCACACTAATCCCATTGCCCCACTCCCTCCCAATAGCCCTGTATCAGCCCCAAACTAATCCCACTGCCCCGCTCTCTCCCCATAGCCCTGTATCAATCCCAAACTAATCCCACTGTCCCGCTCTCTCCCCATAGCCCTGTATCAATCTCAAACTAATCCCACTGCCCCGCTCTCTCCCCATAGCCCTGTATCAATCCCAAACTAATCCCACTGCCCCACTCTCTCCCCATAGCCCTGTATCAATCCCAAACTAATCCCACTGCCCCGCTCTCTCCCCATAGCCCTGTATCAATCCCAAACTAATCCCACTGCCCCGCTCTCTCCCCATAGCCCTGTATCAATCCCAAACTAATCCCACTGCCCCGTTCTCTCCCCATTTCCCCACACTATCAGTGTAGCCCCGTATCAATCCTAAACTAATCCCACTGCCCCACTCTCTTCCCATAGCCCTGTATCAATCCCAAACTAATCCCACTGCCCCACTCTCTTCCCATAGCCCTGTATCAATCCCAAACTAATCCCACTGCCCCGCTCCCTCCCCATAGCCCTGTATCATTCCCAAACTAATCCCACTGACCCGTTCTCTCCCCATTTCCCCACACTATCAGTGTAGCCCCGTATCAATCCTAAACTAATCCCACTGCCCCGCTCTCTTCCCATAGCCCTGTATCAATCCCAAACTAATCCCACTGCCCCGCTCTCTCCCCATAGCCCTGTATCAGCCCCAAACTAATCCCACTGCCCCGCTCTCTCCCCATTTCCCCACTCTCTCCCCATAGCCCTGTATCAATCCCAAACTAATCCCATTGCCCCACTCTCTCCCCATAGCCCTGTATCAATCCCAAACTAATCCCAGTGCCCCGCTCCCTCCCCATAGCCCTGTATCAATCCTAAACTAATCCCACTGCCCCGCTCCCTCCCCATAGCCCTGTATCAATCCTAAACTAATCCCACTGCCCCGTTTACTCCCCATTTCCCCACACTATCAGTGTAGCCCCGTATCAATCCTAAACTAATCCCACTGCCCCGCTCTCTCCCCATTTCCCCACTCTCTCCCCATAGCCCCGTATCAATCCTAAACTAATCCCACTGCCCCGCTCTCTCCCCATTTCCCCACTCTCTCCCCATAGCCCTGTATCAATCCCAAACTAATCCCATTGCCCCACTCCCTCCCAATAGCCCTGTATCAGCCCCAAACTAATCCCACTGCCCCGCTCTCTCCCCATAGCCCTGTATCAATCCCAAACTAATCCCACTGCCCCACTCTCTCCCCATAGCCCTGTATCAATCCCAAACTAATCCCACTGCCCCGCTCTCTCCCCATAGCCCTGTATCAATCCCAAACTAATCCCACTGCCCCGCTCTCTCCCCATAGCCCTGTATCAATCCCAAACTAATCCCACTGCCCCGTTCTCTCCCCATTTCCCCACACTATCAGTGTAGCCCCGTATCAATCCTAAACTAATCCCACTGCCCCACTCTCTTCCCATAGCCCTGTATCAATCCCAAACTAATCCCACTGCCCCACTCTCTTCCCATAGCCCTGTATCAATCCCAAACTAATCCCACTGCCCCGCTCCCTCCCCATAGCCCTGTATCATTCCCAAACTAATCCCACTGCCCCGTTCTCTCCCCATTTCCCCACACTATCAGTGTAGCCCCGTATCAATCCTAAACTAATCCCACTGCCCCGCTCTCTTCCCATAGCCCTGTATCAATCCCAAACTAATCCCACTGCCCCGCTCTCTCCCCATAGCCCTGTATCAGCCCCAAACTAATCCCACTGCCCCGCTCTCTCCCCATTTCCCCACTCTCTCCCCATAGCCCTGTATCAATCCCAAACTAATCCCATTGCCCCACTCTCTCCCCATAGCCCTGTATCAATCCCAAACTAATCCCAGTGCCCCGCTCCCTCCCCATAGCCCTGTATCAATCCTAAACTAATCCCACTGCCCCGCTCCATCCCCATAGCCCTGTATCAATCCTAAACTAATCCCACTGCCCCGTTCTCTCCCCATTTCCCCACACTATCAGTGTAGCCCCGTATCAATCCTAAACTAATCCCACTGCCCCGCTCTCTCCCCATTTCCCCACTCTCTCCCCATAGCCCCGTATCAATCCTAAACTAATCCCACTGCCCCGCTCTCTCCCCATTTCCCCACTCTCTCCCCATAGCCCTGTATCAATCCCAAACTAATCCCATTGCCCCACTCTCTCCCCATAGCCCTGTATCAATCCCAAACTAATCCCACTGCCCCACTCTCTTCCCATTGCCCTGTATCAATCCCAAACTAATCCCACTGCCCCACTCTCTCCCCATAGCCCTGTATCAATCCCCAAATTAATCCCACTGCCCCACTCTCTCCCCATAGCCCTGTATCAATCCCAAACTAATCCCACTGCCCCACTCTCTCCCCATAGCCCTGTATCAATCCCAAACTAATCCCACTGCCTCACTCTCTTCCCATTGCCCTGTATCAATCCCAAACTAATCCCACTGCCCCACTCTCTCCCCATAGCCCTGTATCAATCCCCAAATTAATCCCACTGCCCCACTCTCTCCCCATAGCCCTGTATCAATCCCAAACTAATCCCACTGCCCCACTCTCTCCCCATAGCCCTGTATCAATCCCAAACTAATCCCACTGCCCCACTCTCTCCCCATAGCCCTGTATCAATCCCAAACTAATCCCACTGCCCCACTCTCTCCCCATAGCCCTGTATCAATCCCAAACTAATCCCACTGCCCCACTCTCTTCCCATTGCCCTGTATCAATCCCAAACTAATCCCACTGCCCCACTCTCTCCCCATAGCCCTGTATCAATCCCCAAATTAATCCCACTGCCCCACTCTCTCCCCATAGCCCTGTATCAATCCCAAACTAATCCCACTGCCCCACTTTCTCCCCATAGCCCTGTATCAATCCCAAACTAATCCCACTGCCCCGCTCTCTCCACATAGCGCTGTATCAATCCCCAAACTAATCCCCCTGCCCCGCTCTCTCCCCATAGCCCTGTATCAATCCCAAACTAATCCCACTGCCCCACTCTCTCCCCATAGCCCTGTATCAATCCCAAACTAATCCCACTGCCCCACTCTCTCCCCATAGCCCTGTATCAATCCCAAACTAATCCCACTGTCCCACGCTCTCCCCAGAGCCCTGTATCAATCCCCAAACTAATCCCACTGCCCCGCTCTCTCCCCATAGCCCTGGATCAATCCCAAACTAATCCCACTGCCCCGCTCTCTCCACATAGCGCTGTATCAATCCCCAAACTAATCCCACTGCCCCGCTCTCTCCCCATAGCGCTGTATCAATCCCCAAACTAATCCCACTGCCCCGCTCTCTCCCCATAGCCCTGGATCAATCCCAAACTAATCCCACTGCCCCGCTCTCTCCCCATAGCGCTGTATCAATCCCCAAACTAATCCCACTGCCCCGCTCTCTCCCCATAGCCCCGTATCAATCCCCAAACTAATCCCACTGCCCCACTCTCTCCCCATAGCCCTGGATCAATCCCAAACTAATCCCACTGCCCCACTCTCTCCCCATAGCCCTGTATCAATCCCCAAACTAACCCCACTGCCCCACTCTCTCCCCATAGCCCTGTATCAATCCCCAAACTAACCCCACTGCCCCACTATCTCCCCATAGCCCTGTATCAATCCCCAAACTAACCCCACTGTCCCGCTCTCTCCCCATAGCCCTGTATCAATCCCAAACTAATCCCACTGCCCCGCTCTCTCCGCATATCCCTGTATCAATCCCAAACTAATCCCACTGCCCCGCTCTCTCCCCATAGCCCTGTATCAATCCCAAACTAATCCCACTGCCCCGCTCTCTCCCCATAGCCCTGTATCAATCCCAAACTAATCCTACTGCCCCACTCTCTCCCCATTGCCCCACACTATCAGTGTAGCCCAGTATCAATTCCAAACTAATCCCACTGCCCCGCTCTCTCCCCATAGCCCTGGATCAATCCCAAACTAATCCCACTGCCCCACTCTCTCCCCATAGCCCTGTATCAATCCCAAACTAATCCCACTGTATCTGCTCTCTCCCCATAGCCCTATATCAATCCTTAAACTAATCCCACTGCCCCACTCTCTCCCCATAGCCCTGTTCCAATCGCCAAACTAATCCCACTGCCCCACTCTCTCTCCATTGCCCTGTATCAATCCCAAACTAATCCCACTGCCCCACTCTCTCCCCATAGCCCTGTATCAATCCCCAAACTAATCCCACTGCCCCGTTCTCTCCCCATAGCCCTGGATCAATCCCAAACTAATCCCACTGCCCCACTCTCTCTCCATTGCCCTGTATCAATCCCAAACTAATCCCACTGCCCCGCTCTCTCCCCATAGCCCTGTATCAATCCCCAAACTAATCCCACTGCCCCACTCTCTCCCCATAGCCCTGTGTCAATCGCCAAACTAATCCCACTGCCCCGCTCTCTCCCCATAGCCCTGTCTCAATCCCAAACTAATCCCACTGCCCCGCTCTCTCCCCATAGCCCTGTATCAATCCCAAACTAATCCCACTGCCCCGCTCTCTCCGCATATCCCTGTATCAGCCCCAAACTAATCCCACTGCCCCGCTCTCTCCCCATAGCCCTGTATCAATCCCAAACTAATCTCACTGCCCCACCCACTCCCCATAGCCCTGTATTAATCCTCAAACTAATCCCACTGCCCCGCTCTCTCCCCATAGCCCTGTATCAATCCCCAAACTAATCCCACTGACCCACTCTCTCCCCATAGCCCTGTGTCAATCGCCAAACTAATCCCACTGCCCCGCTCTCTCCCCATAGCCCTGTCTCAATCCCAAACTAATCCCACTGCCCCGCTCTCTCCCCATAGCCCTGTATCAATCCCAAACTAATCCCACTGCCCCGCTCTCTCCGCATATCCCTGTATCAGCCCCAAACTAATCCCACTGCCCCGCTCTCTCCCCATAGCCCTGTATCAATCCCCAAACTAATCCCACTGCCCCGCTCATCCCCATAACCCTGTATCAATCCCAAACTAATCCCATTGCCCCACTCTCTCCCCATAGCCCTGTATCAATCCCAAACTAATCCCACTGCCCGCTCTCTCCGCATATCCCTGTATCAGCCCCAAACTAATCCCACTGCCCCGCTCTCTCCCCATAGCCCTGTATCAATCCCCAAACTAATCCCACTTCCCCGCTCATCCCCATAACCCTGTATCGATGCCCAAACTAATCCCATTGCCCCACTCTCTCCCCATAGCACTGTATCAATCCCAAACTAATCCGACTGCCCCACTCTCGCCCCAAAGCCCTGTATCAATCCCAAACTAATCCCACTGCCCCACTCTCTCCCCATAGCCCTGTATCAATCCCAAACTAATCCCACTGCCCCACTCTATCAGTTTAGCCCTGTGTCAATCCTAAACCACATCCCTGTGGTATTATCATAACTGTAAGATCTGCAAGGGTTAATGAAGTGTCGAGAGTAGCGACTGGAGGGAGCTACTGTTACATAAGGCAGTGATGCTGAGCCTCGTGGGAGAGTGTGCGCAGGGGTTAGCTAGAAAAAGTCAGAAGTACAAATAGTGTGAGTGAGAGCAGATCATAATTTATATCAGTATTAAGATTAGCTGTAGATGAGTGTAGTTTAAATGTTAATAATCAACTGTGTATTCTTTAGGAGTATGCGTCAAATCCAAATTAGTAGTGTTTATAAATTTTTATAGCTTAATTTAAGTTCAAGCTATTTTGTGGTCTTTGTGAACACTCCGCCAACCATCCTGAAATAAGCAACGCAATGAACACCACAATCCCAATGCCTGCTCTCTCTCCATATCACTGCATAATCCTTTGTTTCAATATTTAACCACTTGGCTGTGAAAGATGCAGCGATTGTGTAGTCTTTCCTCGTAATTTAACCTTTGGAGTCCACGTATCGGCGCTGCGCCCCTCCTTCACCAATATTTTCTCCAACTCAGGGACAATTTAGCGTGGCCAATCCACCTCCCCCGCACATCTTTGGGTGGTGAAGTTTGACTGTCCACGCAGACACGGGGAGAATGTGCAAACTCCAGACGGACAGTGACCCAGGGCCGGGATCGAACCCGGGTCCTCGGCGCCGTGAGGCAGCAGGGCTAACCACTGTGCCACCGTGAGGCCGCAGTGCTAACCACTGCGCCACCGTGCTGCCCCCCCGTGAGGCAGCAGTGCTACCCACTGTGCCACCGTGCTGCCCCCCCCGTGAGGCAGCAGTGCTACCCACTGCGCCATCGTGCTGCCCCCCCCGTGAGGCAGCAGTGCTACCCACTGTGCCACCGTGCTGCCCCCCGTGAGGCAGCAGTGCTACCCACTGAGCCACCGTGCCGCATCCGTCACCAATATATCCTTCCTGGGGTGTGGTGCCCAGAGCTGCTCCAGCTGTGGGCCAAACAGGACTTTGTTTAGCTAAGTCAGTGGGCGCGATTTTAAGCTCATGCGCCCGAAGGCAGCTCGCTGCGGCGCAGCGTAGCTGATAGAAGCCGGGAGAAGCCGCTCCCAGGATCTACCCGGCTCGCAACACCTCGTGAGATCTAACGTGAGACTCGCGGTGTGAATCCCGCACTTTGTTAGCAAATCTGCATATTGAGCGAGACGGCTGGTCTCACTTCAATGTGCAGGTTTCTTTTTTAAAATTACTTTATCAGAGTTACAAAGTGTATCAGAGTGCGGACAGGGGAGAACCCCTAATCCAGCTCCTTGCCTTGAATCCAATTCATGGTCCCCACAAGAGGGACATACCAGATAAGGTTCCCCACGGTAGGCTATTGCAGAAAATACGGAGGCTGGGGATTGAGGGTGATTTAGAGATGTGGATCAGAAATTGGCTAGCTGAAAGAAGACAGAGGGTGGTGGTTGATGGGAAATGTTCAGAATGGAGTTCAGTTACAAGTGGAGTACCACAAGGATCTGTTCTGGGGCCGTTGCTGTTTGTCATTTTTATCAATGACCTAGAGGAAGGCGCAGAAGGGTGGGTGAGTAAATTTGCAGACGATACTAAAGTCGGTGGTGTTGTCGACAGTGTGGAAGGATGTAGCAGGTTACAGAGGGACATAGATAAGCTGCAGAGCTGGGCTGAGAGGTGGCAAATGGAGTTTAATGTAGAGAAGTGTGAGGTGATTCACTTTGGAAGAAATAACAGGAATGCGGAATATTTGGCTAATGGTAAAGTTCTTGGAAGTGTGGATGAGCAGAGGGATCTAGGTGTCCATGTACATAGATCCCTGAAAGTTGCCACCCAGGTTGATAGGGTTGTGAAGAAGGCCTATGGAGTGTTGGCCTTTATTGGTAGAGGGATTGAGTTCCGGAGTCAGGAGGTCATGTTGCAGCTGTACAAAACTCTGGTACGGCCGCATTTGGAGTATTGCGTACAGTTCTGGTCACCGCATTATAGGAAGGACGTGGAGGCTTTGGAGCGGGTGCAGAGGAGATTTACCAGGATGTTGCCTGGTATGGAGGGAAAATCTTATGAGGAAAGGCTGATGGACTTGAGGTTGTTTTCGTTGGAGAGAAGGAGGTTAAGAGGAGACTTAATAGAGGCATACAAAATGATCAGGGGGTTAGATAGGGTGGACAGTGAGAGCCTTCTCCCGCGGATGGAAATGGCTGGCACGAGGGGACATAACTTTAAACTGAGGGGTAATAGATATAGGACAGAGGTCAGAGGTAGGTTCTTTACGCAAAGAGTAGTGAGGCCATGGAATGCCCTACCTGCTACAGTAGTGAACTCGCCAACATTGAGGGCATTTAAAAGTTTATTGGATAAACATATGGATGATAATGGCATAGTGTAGGTTAGATGGCTTTTATTTCGGTGCAACATCGTGGGCCGAAGGGCCTGTACTGCGCTGTATCGTTCTATGTTCTATGTTCTATCCCAGGCATCACGCCTGACCTCAAGCCCATCTTAATCATAAGGACGAGAAGCAGTAACGTGCAGATTCCTGAGGTACCTGTGGCGTGGGGCTCTCCCAGGGGATTGGATGCCCTCAGGTGAATGCCCTTTGGGATGTCATTTAAAAATGGCGTCCCAATCTCTAGCTACACTGAGGAGTCTCTCTCTCTCTGGCTCTCACTGTCTGTCTTCCTCTCTCTCTGTTTTCCTCTCTCTGTCTCTCTCTGTCTCCCTCTCTGACTCTCTCTCTGTGTCTGTCTCTCTCTCTCTTTGTCTCTCTCTCTTTCTGTCTCTCTCTCTGACTCTCTCTCTCTCTGTCTCTCTCTCTCTTTGTCTCTCTCTCTCTCTGTCTCTCTCTCTTTCTGTCTGTCTCTCTCGCTGTCTTCCTCTCTCTCTGTCTTCCTCTCTCTCTGTCTCTCTCTGTCTGTCTCTCTCTCACTCTGTCTCTCTCTCTGTGTCTGTCTCTCTCTCTGTCTCTTTGTCTGTCTCTCTCTCTCTGTCTTCCTCTCTGTCTCTCTCTGTCTGTCTGTCTGTCTCTGTGTGTGTGTCTCTCTCTCTCTGTCTGTCTCTCTCTCTGATGCACTAAGCGTCAAGAACCACAAAGACATGTGAGACTTTAACCAAGGCTTTAATACACTACATAGGAAGCTTACCCGACACAGACGACCCCAGACAAAATGGGTCCGGTCTCAGAAGCTGGGTCTTATACCTAACTCCCGGGGGAGTGGCCAAGGCGGAGCTCTCCGTGGCCAGGTCAGGTTACATACAGGTGACCAAACCTCTACAGAGCTACAGTACAATGCACAGTACCATCCACAGGATTACAGGGCCTCGTCACACACACCTATTATATAACTATGTACAATGCTAGGGAAGTACAGTGGTGTATCACCACACTCTCTCTGTGTGTCTCTCTCTCTCTGTCTGTCTCTCTCTCTCTCTCTCTCTCTGTCTCTCTCTCTCTGTCTTTGTCTCTCTCTCTGTCTTCCTCTCTCTCTGTCTCCCTCTCTCTCTGTCTCCCTCTCTCTCTGTCTTCCTCGCTCTCTGTCTCTCCCCTGCTGTCTGTCTCTCTTTCTCTCTCTGTATCTCTCTCTGTCTCTCTCCTGCTGTCTGTCTCTCTCTCTCTCTCTGTCTGTCTCTCTCTCTGTCTTCCTCTCTCTCTGTCTCTCTCTCTCTCTGTCTCTCTCTCTCTGTCTTCCTCTCTCTCTGTCTTCCTCTCTCTCTGTCTCTCTCTGTCTCTCTCTGTCTGTCTCTCTGTCTTCCTCTCTCTCTGTCTTCCTCTCTCTCTGTCTCTCTCCTGCTGTCTGTCTCTCTTTCTCTCTCTGTCTCTCCTGCTGTCTGTCTGTCTCTCTCTCTCTCTGTCACTCTCTCTCTGTCTCTCTCTCTCTGTCTCTTTGTCTCTCTCTCTCTTTGTCTCTCTCTGTGTCTGTGGCTAAATAGCTGGCTTTGAAAGCAGACCAAGGCAGGCCAGCAGCACGGTTCAATTCCCGTACCAGCCTCCCCGAACAGGCGCCGGAATGTGGCGACTAGGGGCTTTTCACAGTAACTTCATTTGAAGTCTGCTTGTGACAATAAGCGACTTTCATTTCATTTCTCTCTCCCTCTCTGCCTGTGTCTCTTCCTGTCTCGAACTCGATGTCCCCTGTCTCTGTCTGTCTATATCTGCCTGCCTCTGTCTTTCTCTTAGGTTTACCTCTCTTTCTCTTTCTGTCTTTCGCTCTCTCTTCTGCCTCTCTTTCACTCTGTCTGCCTGCCTTTGTCTCTCTGTTCTCCCTGAGCATCTCTCTCTCTCTCTCTCTTTCTCTCTGTCTCTCTCTCTCTCTGCCTTTGTCTCTCTGTTCTCCCTGAGCACCTCTCTCTCTCTCTTTCTCTCTGTCTCTCTGTTTCTCTCTGTCTGTCTCTTTCTCTCTGTCTCTCTCTCTCTCTGCCTTTGTCTCTCTGTTCTCCCTGAGCATCTCTCTCTCTCTCATTCTACCCTTTCCTCTGTTGGATTTTAGTGATTTCAATCTCTCTGACTTCAGTCTCGCTTGTTCCCACACCCTGCCTCCTGCTTTCATTCTCTGTCTGTTTATCTCTAACTCGATCTCCCGTTTGCTCCCTCACTCATTCTCATTCTTTTACGTGTTCTCTCTCTCTCTTCCCCATGGTACCGATCGGTCATCTCTCTCGCTTCATTCCTCCCATTTTCTTTTGCGTACCCCTTTAAACTTGTCTCTCCCTCCCTCTGTCCACTTCACTCTTTCCGAGGCTTACACTTCACCAAGATAGTTTGGGATGTGGAAAGTGCTTTCAGCCCATTTAGGTATCACACAGCAGCAGCACACTCCCCCTTTACATGTCCAGAGTTATTTAGTGAGGATTTTGATCTCCAGACAGTCCATTCCAAGTGTTGGCCATCTCCTGAATTTAGTCCTGATGTTGTCTTATTCATGTGAATTCTGTCCCCTTGTTCGATCGTTACTGTTCGATTCAAAGAAATATTCCCCACCCACCTTCTGACACCAGTTACCATCTTCCATTTCGCCTCTCAGATACTTTTGCTCCATGCTCACCAGTTCAAGGCACCTCACTTCAGTGTCTTTCCTACGCTACGGCGGTAACTACAGCTGGAAACTACATCACGGGCCTGTGAGTTGGGATGTGCTGAGTTTGCAAAACGCCTGTAGAAATGTAAGTCAGGGCGGCACGGCAGCACGGTGGTTAGCACTGTGGCTTCACAGCGCCAGGGTCCCAGGTTCGATTCCCCGCTGGGTCACTGTCTGTGCGGAGTCTGCACGTTCTCCCCGTGTCTGCGTGGGTTTCCTCCGGGTGCTCCGGTTTCCTCCCACAGTCTAAAGACGTGCAGGTTAGGTGGATTGGCCGTGATAAATTGCCCTTAGTGACCAAAAAGGTTAGGCCTGGGTTATTGGGTTACGGGGATGGGGTGGAAGTGAGGGCTTAAGTGGGTCAGTGCAGACTCGATCGGCCTCCTTCTGCACTGTATGTTCTATTCCTTTGCTCAGGCCTTCCCCAAGATCTCAGACCCCCTCACGTCACTGGAGGCCATCCTCCTGGCTCCTCTCCACGATGCCTCCTGTGGTTGAATGTCGCAGGATCGAGCGTTCAGAGTTGGACTGTCCAGAGGACAGTGCAGTGCGAATATGACTCTCTCTCTGACTGTGTCACACTGTTTTGTCCAATAGGTGCATCACATTGGGCTTTGAGTCACCTGGAACTCCTCGGACACATCATTGTACGGGAGGAGGCCCCTGATAGAAGAGCTAGCCAATCAGTCTCACATCTTTCCCCTCAGCCCTGATTTTAAAATTCTGATTGGAATTTGTAATTGTATCTGCTGCGTCCTCCGCTTTTCCCAGGACCATTGCTGCACGGGATTCCCCGCCTGCAGCCTTTTTGCACTGGCCCATCTTAGCGGCCCGTGCTCGCAGTTTTCACCTCGTTCTTTCTGTAGCTCCCCGGGATGCCTGGTCCGATTCCACAGTGACGGGACCAAAGGGTTAATGACGGAGGGCTCACCTCCTCCCGCAAACTCAAAGGGCTCTACACTATAGGCTCTGTAGGAGAGCATCCTATCCGGCTGCATCACAGCTCGGTACGGCAACTGCTCGGCCCAAGATCGCAAGAAACTGCAGAGTGCGGTGAGCTCAGCCCAACGCATCACACAAGCTTGCACTCCCACATTGATTCTGTCTCCACCTCCCGCTGCCTCAGGAAGGCAGACAGCAGTATCAGAGACCCCTCCCACACAGGCATTGCCTTCTTCCAGACCCTTCCAGCAGGCAGAAGATACAGAAGTCTGAAGACCCGCACATCCAGACATAAGAACAGCTTCTTCCCCACAGCTACCAGACTCCTCAACGGCTCCCCCTCGGACTGATCTGTTCCCCGTAAGAACACTATTCACGACACCCTATGCTGCTCTTGTTTGGCCCCTTGTTCCGCACTGTAACCAATCACTGTTTGTCGATGTACCATTTGTCAATGTACGCTGTTGATTATTCTTTTGTCTACTATGTACGCACTGTGTACGTTCCCCTGGCCGCAGAAAAATACTTTTCACTGTACTTCGGTACATGTGACAATAAATCAATCAATAAGATCCCACCCAACAGATCTGATTGTTAAAAATACGAAGCTGCCCTTCCACATTTTAACCTCCTGTGAGTGGGCGATCCTCGCACGCCATTAGTCTGTGTTGAAGTGGACTTGTTGGGAGTACGCGGGAGCAGAGACGGCTGTGGGTGGAAATGTTTTCTGACACCTTTCTAATCCAGTCCTGATACAGACTCCAAGATGGAGATTGTTTCAGTTGCACCCCGCCCTGGTTTCACGTTGTTATGCCCTGTTTCTCGCTCGCACTCCGCCCTCGGCAAACCATCACTTTTACATCAGACACCCACTCAGCGAATTAACTCCCTCTGCATCTCTCAACCAAAACAGCCCTTTTCTTCGTTAGTCCCCTCCAACCACGGCAAGGTGCGTCGATAAGGCCGTTCAGCTCAAGAATCATAGAATTTGCAGTGCAGAAGGAGGCCATTCGGCCCATCGAGTCTGCACCGGCCCTTGGAAAGAGCACCCTACCTAAGCTCACACCCCACCTATCTCCCGTAACCCAGTAACCCCTCCTCACCTTTTTGGACAATAAGGGGCAATTTATCACGGCCAATCCACCTGACCTGCACATCTTTGGACTGTGGGAGGAAACCGGAGCACCCGGAGGAAACCCACGCACACACGGGGAGAACGTGCAGACTCCGCGCAGACAGTGACCCAAGCCGGGAATCAAACCTGGAACCCTGGCACTGTGAAGCAACGGTGCCAACCACTGTGCTACCGAAAGTGTGCAGGTCCTGAGCCGCGAAAACAGAGACTAGATTATAAACAAAGGAAGTTGTGCTGAACCTGGTTAGGCCTTAGCTGGGTTGTGTCCAGATGTGCGGACCACACTTTATTATTTTTTAAAAACGCATTTTATTCAAACTTGTATCAAAGTAGGTTACAGCAAATAACCCCCCCCGCGACGAACAGCTCCTCAGACACGGTCACAAACATCCCCCACCTTCTCTCAAACCCCCCTGCTGAGCCCCTTAACTCATACTTTATCTTCTCTAACCGCAGGAAGTCGTACAGGTCACCCAACCAGGCCGCTCCCCCCGGTGGCGATGCCGACCGCCACTCCAGCAAAATTCATCGCCGTGCAATCAGGGAGGCGAAGGCCACGACATCGGCCGTCCTCCTCTCCATGAGCTCCGGCTTCTCTGAAACCCCAAATATCGCCACCAAAGGGTCCGGGTCCACGCCCTCCCCCACTATCCTGGCTAAGACCCCGAACACTCCCGCCCAGAATCTTCCCAATTTTTCACAACCCCAAAACATGTGCGCGTGATTCGCTGGCCCCGCCCACACCTCTCACACTCATCTGCTACCCCCTGAAAGAACCCACTCATTCTCGCCCGAGTCATATGCACCCTGTGCACCACCTTGAACTGTATCAGGCTCATCCTCGCACACGAGGAGGTCCCGTTTACCCTTCGCAGTGCCTCACTCCATACTCCCCAATTGATCTCCATTCCCAACTCCGCTTCCCATTTCACCTTGATCTTCACCACCCGCTCGCCTCCCTGCTCCCCCAGTCACTTATATATATCCCCAATTCTTCCCTCCCCTTCCACATCCGGAAGCAGCAGTCGCTCCAGCAGGGTGTATCCCGGCAATCTCGGGAACCCCTTCCAGACCTTGCGTGGCAGACCACACTTTAGGAGGGCTCAGGCATTTATTCCACTCACAATGGGGTAACAGGAACAGAAATGTGTTCCGACTGGTTCAGTTATGTGCACCAGGAGCCTCCCTCCCGCCCTACCCCATCCCAGTCCACTTCATTTCTCCCTTGTGTGTTTATTTTAAACCTATCCAAACTATTTGCCTCAACACACCGTGTACCACGGATGGAGACTGTCAGTTAGTGGAATAGAGCGAAGCTGAGATAGAAGCAGAGCGGGTTTAGAGGAGATCTGAGATCGTTTCCATAGAGTAAATAAGGAGGACAGTGATCAGAGGGACACAGATTTCAGATCGATCGAGTATAAAAACTGGCAAGTCATGCTGCAGTTGTACAGAACCTTGGCAAGGCCGCACTTGGAATATTGCGCACAATTCTGGTCGCCACACTACCAGAAGGATAAGAACAAAGAACAAAGAACAAAGGAAATTACAGCACAGGAACAGGCCCTTCGGCCCTCCCAGCCTGCGCCGATCCCAGATCCTTTATCTAAACCTGTCGCCTAGTTTCCAAGGATCTACTTCCCTCTGTTCCCCGCCCGTTCATATATCTGTCTCGCTGCATCTTAAATGATGCTATTGTGCCCGCCTCTACCACCTCCGCTGGCAAAGCGTTCCAGGCACCCACCACCCTCTGCGTAACAAAACTTTCCACGCACATCTCCCTTAAACTTTCCCCCTCTCACCTTGAAATCGTGACCCCTTGTAATTGACACCCCCACTCTTGGAAAAAGCTTGTTGCTATCCACCCTGTCCATACCTCTCATCATTTTGTAGACCCCAATCAGGTCCCCCATCAACCTCCGTCTTTCCAATGAAAACAATCCTAATCTACTCAACCTTTCTTCAAAGCTAGCACCCTCCATACCAGGCAACATCCTGGTGAACCTCCTCTGCACCCTCTCTAAAGTATCCACATCCTTCTGGTAATGTGGCGACCAGAACTGCACGCAGTATTCCAAATGTGGCCTAACCAAAGTCCTATACAACTGTAACATGACCTGCCGACTCTTGTACTCAATACCCGGTCCGATGAAGGCAATCGTAAGAGCCGGTGCAAACCCGATGAGCCGAATGGCCTCTTGCTGCACTGTAAATTCTATGATAATCTATGATTAATCTAGGACAAAGGTTCGGCACAACATCGTGGGCGAAGGGCCTGTTCTGTGCTGTATTTTTCTATGTTCTATGTTCTATATTCCCAGGTACTAATCCAAGCCCTAAATTCATCTGCCTTACCTGCTACACTTCTCGCATTGAAACAAATGCACTTCAGACCACCTGTCCCTTTTCGTTCATCATCTCTTCCCTGTCTACTCTTCCCCTTAGTCACATTGAGTTTATTATCTAGTACCTTACTAGATTTAGTTGCTGCCTCTTTACTGACCTCTAACTTCCTAATCTGGTTCCCATCTCCCGACCACATTAGTTTAAAACCTCCCCAACAGTGTTAGCAAAAGCACCCCCTCGGTCATTGGTTCCAATCCTGCCCAGATGTAGACCATCCGATCTGTAATGGCCCCATTGCCCCCAAAGCCAGTGGAGGCTTTGGAGAGGGTGCGGAGGAGGTTTACCAGGATGTTACCAGGTCTGGAGAGTGTTAGCTATGTGGAGAGGCTGAATAGACTTGGACTGTTTTAGAGTCTGTTATTAAAGATCTGATTGCGAAGTACTTAAGCAAGGAGTCAAGAGGGCTAGAAGGGGCCACGAAAAGTAATTGGCAAATAGGGTTAAGGAAAATCCCAAGGGTTTTTACATGTGCATAAAAAGCAAGAGGGTAGCCAGGGAAAGGGTTGGCCCACTGAAGGATAGGCAAGGGAATCTATGTGTGGAGCCAGAGGAAATGGCCGAGGTACTAAATGAATACTTTGAATCGGTATTCACCAAAGAGAAGGAATTGGTGGATGTTGAGTCTGGAGAAGGGTGTGTAGATAGCTTGGGTCACATTGAGATCCAAAAAGACAAGGTGTTGGGCGTCTTGAAAAATATTAAGGTAGATAAGTTCCCAGGGCCTGATGGGATCTGCCCCAGAATATTGACGGAGGCTAGAGAGAAAATTGCTGAGGCCTTGGCAGAAGTCTTTGGATCCTCACTGTCTTCAGGTGATGTCCCGGAGGACAGGAGAATAGCCAATGTTGTTCCTTTGTTTAAGAAGGGTAGCAAGGATAATCCAGGGAACTACAGGCCGGTGGGCCTTACGTCAGTGGTAGGGAAATTACTGGAGAGAATTCTTCAAGACAGGATCTACTCCCATTTGGAAGCAAATGGACGTATTAGTGAGAGGCAGCATGGTTTTGTGAAGGGGAGGTCGTGTCTCACTAACTTGATAGAGTTTTTCAAAGAGGTCACAAAGATGATTGATGCAGGTAGGGCAGTGGATGTTGTCTATATGGACTTCAGGAAGGCCTTTGACAAGGTCCCTCATGGCAGACTGGTACAAAAGGTGAAGTCACACGGGATCAGGGGTGAGCTGGCAAGGTGGATACAGAACTGGCTAGGCATATAAGGCAGAGAGTAGCAATGGAAGGGTGCTTTTCTAATTGGAGGGTTGTGACTAGTGGTATTCCGCAGGGATCGGTGCTGGAACCTTTGCTGTTCGTAGTATATATAAATGATTTGGAGGAAAATGTAACTGGTCTGATTAGTAAGTTTGCAGACGACACAAAGGTTGGTGGAATTGCGGATAGCGATGAGGACTGTCAGAGGATACAGCAGGATTTAGATTGTTTAGAGACTTGGGCGGAGAGATGGCAGGTGGAATTTAATCCGGACAAATGTGAGGTAATGCATTTTGGAAGGTCTAATACAGGTAGGGAATATACAGTGAACGGTAGAAGCCTCAAGAGTATTGAAAGTCAGAGAGATCTAGGTGTACAGGTCCACAGGTCACTGAAAGGGGCAACACAGGTGGAGAAGGTAGTCAAGAAGGCATACGGCATGCTTGCCTTCATTGGCTGGGGCATTGAGTATAAGAATTGGCAAGTCATGTTGCAGCTGTATAGAACCTTAGTTTGGCCACACTTGGAGTATAGTGTTCAATTCTGGTCGCCACACTACCAGAAGGATGTGGAGGCTTTAGAGAGGGTGCAGAAGAGATTTACCAGGATGTTGCCTGGTATGGAGGGCATTAGCTATGAGGAGAGGTTGAATAAACTTGGTTTGTTCTCACTGGAACGACCGAGATTGAGGGGCGACCTGACAGAGGTATACAAAATTATGAGGGGCATAGACAGAGTGGATAGTCAGAGGCTTTTCCCCAGGGTAGAGGGGTCAATTACTAGGGGGCATAGGTTTAAGATGCGAGGGGCAAGGTTTAGAGGAGATGTACAAGGCAAGTTTTTTACACAGAGGGTAGTGGGTGCCTGGAACCCGCTGTCGGAGGAGGTGGTGGAAGCAGGGACGATAGGGACATTTAAGGGGCATCTTGACAAATACATGAATAGGATGGGAATAGAGGGATACGGACCCAGAAAGTGTAGAAGATTTTAGTTTAGATGGGCAGCATGGTTGGCACGGGCTTGGAGGGCTGAAGGGCCTGTTCCTGTGCTGTACATTTCTTTGTTCTTTGTTTGCATGGTAAAATAGGACTGAGTCAGCATGGCTTTGTCAAAGGGAGGTGGTGTCTGACAAATCGGTTAGAGTTCTTTGAGGAGGTAACAAAGAAGTTAGACAAAGGAGAACAAGTGGACATGATTTATTTAGATTTCCAGAAGGCCTTTGACAAGGTGCCGCACAGGAGACTGTTCAATAAGTTAAGAGCCCATGGTCTTCAGGGTAAGATCCTGGCATGGATAGAGGACTGGCTGACTGGCAGAAGGCAGAGAGTGGGGATAAAGGGATCTTTTTCAGGACGGCAGCTGGTGACTAGTGGTGTGCCTCAGGGGTCTGTGCTGGGACCACAACTTTTCACAATATACATTAATGATCTGGAAGAAGGAACTGAAGGCACTGATGCTAAGTTTGCAGATGATACAAAGATCTGCAGAGGGACAGGTAGTATTGAGGAAGCAAGGGGGCTGCAGAAGGACTTGGACAGGCTGGGAGAGTGGGCAAAGAAGTGGCAGATGAAATACAATGTGGAAAAGTGTGAGGTTATGCACTTTGGAAGGAGGAATTTAGGCACAGACTATTTTCTAAATGGGGAAATGCTTAGGAAATCTGACGCACTAAGGGACTTGGGAATCCTTGTTCACGATTCTCTTCAGGTTAATGTGCAGGTTCAGTCGGCAGTTAGGAAGGCAAATGCAATGTTAGCATTCATGTCGAGAGGGCTAGAATACAAGACCAGGGATGCACTTCTGAGGCTGAATAAGGTTCTGGTCAGACCCCATTCGGAGTATTGTGAGCAGTTTTGGGCCCTGTATCTAAGGAAGGATGTGCTGGGGCCTTGGAAAGGGTCCAGAGGAGGTTCGCAAGAATGAAGAACTTGTCGTATGAGGAACGTTTGAGGACTCTGGGTCTGTACTCGTTGGAGTTTAGAAGGACGAGGGGGGATCTTATTGAAACTTACAGGATACTGCGAGGCCTGGATAGAGTGGACGTGAAGAGGATGTTTCCACTTGTGGGAAAAGCTAGAAGCAGAGGGCACCATCTCAGAGTAAAGGGACGATCCTTTAAAACAGAGATGAGGAGGAATTTCTTCAGCCAGAGGGGGGTGAATCTGTGGAACTCTTTGCCGCAGAAGGCTGTGGAGGCCAAATCACTGAGTGTCTTTAAGACAGAGATAGATAGGCTCTTGATTAATAAGGGGATCAGGGGTTATGGGGAGAAGGCAGGAGAATGGGGATGAGAAAATATCAGCCGTGATTGAATGGCGGAGCAGACTCGATGGGCCGAGTGGCCTAATTCTGCTCCTATGTCTTATGGTCTTATGGTTTTCATTAGAAAGACGGAGGTCGAGGGGTGACCTGATTGTGGTGTTGGGTGTTCTAACACACAGAAGAGCCAACACAGTTGCATATGGTACAACGCTTCTTTATTTAAACTCACTATTTACAACTTGGTCTTTGCACTCTGCACGTGGGGGGCTCCCTGCTTGTGGTGTTTCAACAGCTCTTTCTTGTTTCCTTCTCCCCAGACCTACTGACCTCCAGGTGTCGTGCTCGTGCTTTTTATGTGGTTGGTGTTCTTGTCTGTGATTGGTTGTGGTGTTGTGTGCTCTGATTTGCCTGTTAGTGTGTCCATCATGATGTGTGTGTTTGAATATCATGACATCCCCCCTTTTTACAAAGATATGTGCCTACGTGGTAATAAATATGATCGTGACGTGAGTGCATCTAAGAGTGTGTGTGTGTCGTGTGCAGCATGTGTCTATGACGGAACTATGTACATGGGGCGATGTCGAGTGCGTCACATGAATCCAGTTGTACCATAACATAACAGAAATGCGAACGAGAGAAGAAGAAAAAAAAATTTTGAACAGTTGTCCAGTCAGACGACATCTGGAACGATAAACAACAACAGGTTATCATGTAAAATTGTCCAACTTATTAAACATATGAACTGTATTATAAGTCCATTCTAATGGGTTTGCGACGAATTCGGGTTGACCGTCTTAAGGGTGGATCAAGAACCACCGGCTGCTGTGCAGGCATGGCCATGGGTGGCGATGGAAAGGGCGTGATGTGCGGCAGCTCCACAAAGTCATCCTCGGAAGCCTGTTGAGGATCTGGCGTGTTGTGTGGCTGTGAGCGTGGAAGTCGGCGAAGGGCGCGCCGATTGCGGCGACGCACGGAACCATCCGGCATGCGAACCAGGAACGAGCGGGGAGCCACTTGTCGGAGGACTTCGGCCGGTGCTGACCAGCCACCATACGGTTGATGGACGCGTACTTTGTCTCCGGAGGACAGGGGGGGCAGGTCCGTCGCTCGTGTGTCGTACCGACCTTTCTGGCGATCACGCTGCAGTTGCATGTTCCGAAGAACCGCCTCATGGTCTGTTGTCGGTGCCAGGACGGAAGGTACCGTCGTCCTGAGGGAGCGACCCATTAGTAGCTGCGCTGGCGAGAGGCCCGTGGATAACGGGGCCGATCGATAGGCCAGCAAGGCAAGGTTAAAGTCCGATCCGTCATCAGCCGCCTTGCACAGGAGCCGCTTTGCGATGTGGACACCCTTTTCAGCCTTCCCGTTCGATTGTGGATGCAGAGGGCTGGATGTCACATGAGTGAAACCATATGCTGCGGCAAAGGACGACCATTCACGGCTGGCAAAACAAGGTCCATTGTCTGACATGACAGTCCTTGGAATGCCGTGGCGAGCAAACGTTTCCTTGCAGGCCCCAATGACTGCGGACGACGTCAGATCATGGAGAGGCATGACTTCCGGGTAGTTTGAGAAGTAGTCTATAATAACAATGTAATCTCTGCCGAGCGCGTGAAATAGGTCAACACCCACCTTCGCCCAGGGGGACGTCACCATCTCGTGTGGTAGAAGTGTTTCCGGAGGTTGCGCTGGCTGAAACCTCTGACAGGTTGTGCAGTTGAGCACCATGTTGGCTATGTCTTCATTAATACCCGGCCAATATACCGCCTCCCGGGCCCTTCGTCTGCATTTTTCGACGCCCAAGTGGCCTTCGTGTAGTTGACGAAGAATCATCTGGCGCACACTGTGTGGAATGACGATCCTATGCGATTTCATAAGGACCCCGTCTATATTGGTGAGTTCATCTCGCACATTATAAAACTGGGGGCACTGCCCTTTTAGCCACCCTTCCGTCATGTGGCGCATCACTCGCTGCAGCAGAGGGTCAGTCGCCGTCTCTGCGCGTATGTGGGCCAGACAAGGATCATCAGCTGGCATATTTGCTGCTGTCAGAGTCACGTGTGCCTCAATTTGACGCACGAACCCCTCCGCATCTGGTGGTGTGCTCACTGCTCGGGAAAGAGTGTCCGCCACTATGAGTTCCTTCCCCGGAGTGTAGATCAGTTCAAAATCGTATCTCCTGAGTTTAAGTAAGATGCGCTGGAGGCGAGGAGTCATGTCGTTCAGGTCTTTGTTAATGATGTTGACCAGGGGGCGGTGGTCAGTTTCGACCGTGAATCGTGGCAGGCCATACACATAGTCGTGGAACTTGTCCAGTCCAGTTAACAAGCCCAGGCATTCTTTTTCGATTTGCGCGTAGCGCTGTTCGGTAGGGGTCATGGCTCGTGAGGCATACGCAACCGGGGCCCATGATGACGTGCTGTCTTTTTGCAGGAGTACCGCTCCAATACCAGATTGGCTGGCGTCTGTTGAGATCTTTGTAGGGCGAGTCGTGTCAAAGAAGGCCAGCACTGGTGCCGTGACCAGTTTGTGCTTGAGCTCCTCCCATTCCCGCTGATGCGACTGGTGCCAGTTGAATTCCGTCGATTTTTTTACGAGATGGCGCATGTTTGTTGTATGAGAAGCCAGGTTGGGAATGAACTTCCCAAGGAAGTTGACCATGCCCAGGAATCTTAAGACAGCCTTCTTGTCAGCCGGTCGTGGCATGGCTGTGATGGCGCTAACCTTGTCTGCATCGGGACGGACCCCGGACCTTGAGATGTGGTCCCCGAGGAATTTCAGCTCCGTCTGGCCGAAAGCACACTTCGCACGGTTGAGACGCAGGCCATTTTGCCGTATGCGGGTGAAGACACGTCGAAGACGATGCATGTGTTCCTGCGGAGTGGTGGACCAAATGATGATATCGTCCACATATACACGTACCCCTTCGATGCCTTCCATCATCTGCTCCATAATGCGGTGGAATACTTCAGATGCCGAAATGATGCCGAATGGCATCCGGTTGTAGCAGAATCTGCCAAAAGGGGTGTTGAATGTGCATAGTCTTCGGCTGGCCGGGTCCAGTTTGATCTGCCAGAATCCTTTGGACGCATCCAATTTAGTGAATATGTTGGCTCGCGCCATCTCGCTGGTGAGGTCTTCTCGTTTCGGGATGGGATAGTGTTCCCGCATGATGTTGTTGTTCAGATCTTTTGGATCTATACATATACGGAGCTCGCCAGAGGGCTTCTTTACACAGACCATGGAGCTGACCCATGGCGTGGGCTCCGTGACCTTGGATAGGACCCCTTGGTCCTGAAGAATCTGCAGTTGTGCCTTGAGGCGGTCTTTGAGAGGCGCAGGAACCCTGCGAGGTGCGTGAACGACAGGGATGGCGTCCGGTCTGAGTCGAATCTTGTACGTGTGTGGCAATGTCCCCATGCCTTCAAAAACCTCCTGGTTGTGAGCGAGGAGGGAATGGAGATTCGCGTGGAACTCAGCATCCGGGAAGTCGGATATCTCATCTGGAGAGAGAGACATGATGCGCTGTACCAGGTGAAGGACCTTACACGCTTGTGCGCCCAG
Source organism: Scyliorhinus torazame (assembly GCF_047496885.1). Classification (NCBI taxonomy): domain Eukaryota; kingdom Metazoa; phylum Chordata; class Chondrichthyes; order Carcharhiniformes; family Scyliorhinidae; genus Scyliorhinus; species Scyliorhinus torazame. The sequence goes on along the minus strand of NC_092730.1, from coordinate 5,347,768 downwards.
TAACGAGTCCTTTGATGAGCCCACAACTTCGAAGGGGAGTGTGGCCGTGTACCTCTTGTGAGTCACCTGTAGCTGGCAAGATCCTACGGACGGGATAACGTTCCCGTTATAGTCAACCATCTTAAGCCGGGATGGTGTGATGGGTGGTTTGACCTTCATGGCCTGGACTGCAGAGTAAGCAATCAGGTTGGCGGATGCGCCGGTGTCCAGACGGAAGGCGACGCGCGATCGGTTGACCGTCAGGGTGGCACACCACTCATCGTCTGGATTGATGGCATTGACCTTGTTGACATCAATGACGGCAACTCGGAAGTCATCCTGGTCATCTGCATCACTTAACTGGAAGTCGTGATGCGTGGGCTGGACGGTCCTGACTCGTGTGCGAGGTTGTCGAGGATGCGCCGGATCCATGGGTTGAGCCGCACGACAGCGGGCTGCGTAGTGGCCTATCATGGCACATCTGTTGCACTGTCGGTATTTTGCAGGACATTGCCCTTTTAAGTGTAGACCTCCACACTTGCTGCACGTCATGACGTCACGACGTTCGTTGCGCCACTGCGCATGCGCAGTGCGATCTTGCGGTGGGCGCGCCTGCGCAGTGCGTCCCTCGTTGTGGCCGTTATTCTTGGCGCGCACCTGCGCGGGAGACCGCGAAAAGCGCGGGAAGCGGCCGCTGTCGTCCGGGCCGTGGGGCGGGAAGAGATCGACGGCCTGGATGCGTTCAACGTCGTGGGCGGCCTGGCTTGCCGATTCGACGGCTGGGGACCCCCTCCGTGCCAACTCGGACGCCTGAAATCGGGCAAAACGGCAGGCAGCATTTTCATGGAGGACACAGGCTTCCACAGCAGACGCTAAGGTGAGGCTCTTTATTTTAAGAAGCTGCTGGCGTAGGCCACTAGAGGCAACGCCAAAAACAATCTGGTCCCTGATCATGGACTCTGTGGTGGTGCCGTAACCGCAGGACTGCGCTAGAATCCGGAGGTGCGTCAAAAAGGGTTGAAAAAGCTCCTCCTTACCTTGCAGGCGTTGCTGAAAGATGTATCTTTCGAAAGTTTCGTTTACTTCAGTTTGAAAGTGCTGGTCCATTTTGAGGATGACCGTGTCATATTTGGCCTGGTTTTCGCCTTCCTCGAACACCAGTGAATTATAGACATCGTTTGGGTGGGGGCCTGCGTAGAAGAGGAGCATTGCAATCTTCGAATCATCCGAGACATTCTGTTTTTCGGTGGCACGGATGTACAGGTCAAATCGCTGCCTGTAGAGCTTCCAGTTGGTGCCTAGGTTCCCCGTGACTTGCATCGGCTGCGGTTTGCCGGTGTGGTCCATGTCCAGAATGGCAGGTTGGTAGGCAGGTATCGATCCACTCCTGTACCATGTGGTGTTGGGTGTTCTAACACACAGAAGAGCCAACACAGTTGCATATGGTACAACGCTTCTTTATTTAAACTCACTATTTACAACTTGGTCTTTGCACTCTGCACGTGGAGGGCTCCCTGCTTGTGGTGTTTCAACAGCTCTTTCTTGTTTCCTTCTCCCCAGACCTACTGACCTCCAGGTGTCGTGCTCGTGCTTTTTATGTGGTTGGTGTTCTTGTCTGTGATTGGTTGTGGTGTTGTGTGCTCTGATTTGCCTGTTAGTGTGTCCATCATGATGTGTGTGTTTGAATATCATGACACTGATAGAGGTCCACAAGATTATGAGGGGCGTGGATAGAGTGGATGGGCAGGCACTCTTTCCCAGGGTGGAGGGGTCAGTCACCAGGGGGCACATGTTTAAGGTCCGTGGGGCAAAGTTTAGAGGAGATGTGCGAGGCAGGTTTTTTACACAGAGGGTGGTGGGTTCCTGGAACGCGTGGCCAGGGGAGGCTGTGGAAGCAGATACATTAACGGCGTTAGAAAGGCATCTTGACCAACACATGGATAGGACGGGTATAGAGGGGCACGGCACAAGGAAGTGCCGAGGGTTTTGGCCAAGGTGGGTATCATGACCGCTACAGGCTTGGAGGGCCGAAGGGCCTGTTCCTGTGCTGTATTGTTCTTTGTTCTTTATTTATCGTTGGCAAAAGACCCAGAGGGGCTGAGATTAAGGGATTCCTCTTATTTAGCGCCCATCGAGGTTTATGATCTGGAATTCACCTCCTCAAAGTGGGGGTGGAATAAGTTAAATAGTTACGGTTAAAAGGGTGTTAGATAAACATTTGCACAGGATAAGTGGGAGGTGGGAGGCGAACTAATTGTGTAACTCTTTCAAAAAGCAGACAGGAGGGGCTGAATGCTCTTTCGCTCTCATAGAATAAAATGATCATAGAATTTATAGTGCAGAAGGAGGCCATTCAGCCCATCGAGTCTGCACCAGCCCTTGGAAGGAGCGCCCTGCTTATATCCCAGGCCTCCACCATATCCCCGTAACCCCACCCAATCATTTTGGTCACTCAGGGCAATTTATCATGGCCAATCCACCCAAAACTGCACATCCTTGGGCTGCGGGAGGAAACCCACGTAGACACGGGGAGAACATGCAGACTCTGCACAGACAGGGCCCCAAGCGGGGAATCGAACCTGGGACCCTGGCACTGTGAGACAGCAGTGTTAACCCGGGTCCCTGGCTCTGTGAGACAGCAGTGTTAACCCGGGTCCCTGGCACTGTGAGACAGCAGTGTTAACCCGGGTCCCTGGCACTGTGAGACAGCAGTGTTAACCCGGGTCCCTGGCACTGTGAGACAGCAGTGTTAACCCGGGTCCCTGGCTCTGTGAGACAGCAGTGCTAACCCGGGTCCCTGGCACTGTGAGACAGCAGCGTTAACCCGGGTTCCTGGCTCTGTGAGACAGCAGTGTTAACCCGGGTCCCTGGCACTGTGAGACAGCAGTGTTAACCCAGGCCCCTGGCACGGTGAGACAGCAGTGTTAACCCGGGTCCCTGGCACTGTGAGACAGCAGTGTTAACCCGGGTCCCTGGCACTGTGAGGCAGCAGTGCTGACCCGTGTCCCTGGCACTGTGAGACAGCAGTGTTAACCCGGGTCCCTGGCACTGTGAGACAGCAGTGCTAACCCGGGTCCCTGGCACTGTGAGGCAGCAGTGCTAACCCGGGTCCCTGGCACTGTGAGGCAGCAGTGCTAACCCGGGTCTCTGGCTCTGTGAGACAGCAGTGTTAACCCGGGTCACTGGCTCTGTGAGACAGCAGTGTTAACCCGGGTCCCTGGCGCTGTGAGGCAGCAGTGCTGACCCGGGTCCCTGGCACTGTGAGACAGCAGTGTTAACCCGGGTCCCTGGCACTGTGAGGCAGCAGTGTTAACCCGGGTCCCTGGCACTGTGAGGCAGCAGTGTTCACACGGGTCCATGGCTCTGTGAGACAGCAGTGTTAACCCGGGTCCCTGGCACTGTGAGACAGCAGTGTTAACCCGTGTCCCTGGCACTGTGAGGCAGCAGTGCTAACCCGGGTCCCTGGCACTGAGACAGCAGTGTTAACCGGGGTTCCTGGCACTGTGAGGCAGCAGTGTTTACCCGGGTCCCTGGCACTGTGAGACAGCAGTGTTAACCCGGGTCCCTGGCACTGTGAGACAGCAGTGTTAACCCGGGTCCCTGGCACTGTGAAACAGCAGTGTTAACCCGGGTCCCTGGCTCTGTGAGACAGCAGTGTTAACCGGGGTCCCTGGCACTGTGAGACAGCAGTGTTAACCCGTGTCCCTGGCACTGTGAAACAGCAGTGTTAACCCTGGTCCCTGGCACTGTGAGACAGCAGTGTTAACCCAGGTCCCTGGCACTGTGAGACTGCAGTGTTAACCCGGGTCCCTGGCACTGTGAGACAGCAGTGTTAACCCAGGTCCCTGGCACTGTGAGACAGCTGTGTTAACCGGGGTCCCTGGCACTGTGAGACAGCAGTGTTAACCCGGGTCCCTGGCACTGTGAGACAGCAGTGTTAACCCGGGTCCCTGGCTCTGTGAGACAGCAGTGTTAACCCGGGTTCCTGGCACTGTGAGACAGCAGTGTTAACCCGGGTCCCTGGCACTGTGAGACAGCAGTGTTAACCCGGGTCCCTGGCACCGTGAGGCAGCAGTGCTAACCTGGGTCCCTGGCACTGTGAGACAGCAGTGTTAACCCGGGTCCCTGGCACTGTGAGACAGCAGTGTTAACCCGGGTCCCTGGCACCGTGAGGCAGCAGTGCTAACCTGGGTCCCTGGCACTGTGAGACAGCAGTGTTAACCCGGGTCCCTGGCACTGTGAGACAGCAGTGTTAACCCGGGTCCCTGGCACTGTGAGACAGCAGTGTTAACCCGGGTCCCTGGCACTGTGAGACAGCAGTGTTAACCCGGGTCCCTGGCACTGTGAGACAGCAGTGTTAACCCGGGTCCCTGGCACCGTGAGGCAGCAGTGCTAACCTGGGTCCCTGGCACTGTGAGACAGCAGTGTTAACCCGGGTCCCTGGCACTGTGAGACAGCAGTGTTAACCCGGGTCCCTGGCACTGTGAGACAGCAGTGTTAACCCGGGTCCCTGGCACTGTGAGACAGCAGTGTTAACCCGGGTCCCTGACACTGTGAGACAGCAGTGTTAACCCGGGTCCCTGGCACTGTGAGACAGCAGTGTTAACCCGGGTCCCTGGCACTGTGAGACAGCAGTGTTAACCCGGGTCCCTGACACTGTGAGACAGCAGTGTTAACCCGGGTCCCTGGCTCTGTGAGACAGCAGTGCTAACCCGGGTCCCTGGCACTGTGAGACAGCAGTGTTAACCCGGGTCCCTGGCACTGTGAGACAGCTGTGTTAACCCGGGTCCCTGGCACTGTGAGACAGCAGTGCTAACCCGGGTCCCTGGCACTGTGAGACAGCAGTGTTAACCCGGGTCCCTGGCTCTGTGAGACAGCAGTGCTAACCCGGGTCCCTGGCACTGTGAGACAGCAGTGTTAACCCGGGTCCCTGGCACTGTGAGACAGCTGTGTTAACCCAGGTCCCTGGCTCTGTGAGACAGCAGTGCTAACCCGGGTCCCTGGCACTGTGAGACAGCAGTGTTAACCCGGGTCCCTGGCACTGTGAGACAGCAGTGTTAACCCGGGTCCCTGGCACTGTGAGACAGCAGTGCTGACCCGGGTCCCTGGCACTGTGAGACAGCAGTGTTAACCCGGGTCCCTGGCACTGTGAGACAGCAGTGTTAACCCGGGTCCCTGGCTCAGTGAGACAGCAGTGTTAACCCGGGCCCCTGGTACTGTGAGACAGCAGTGTTAACCCGGGACCCTGACTAGTGAGGCAGCAGTGTTAACCCGGGTCCCTGGTACTGTGAGACAGCAGTGTTAACCCGGGACCCTGGCTCTGTGAGGCAGCAGTGTTAACCCGGGTCCCTGGCACTGTGAGACAGCAGTGTTAACCCGGGACCCTGGCACTGTGAGACAGCAGTGTTAACCCGGGTCCCTGGCACTGTGAGACAGCAGTGTTAACCCGGGTCCCTGGCACTGTGAGTCAGCAGTGTTAACCCGGGTCCCTGGCACTGTGAGACAGCAGTGTTAACCCGGGTCCCTGGCACTGTGAGACAGCAGTGTTAACCCGGGTCCCTGGCACTGTGAGTCAGCAGTGTTAACCCGGGTCCCTGGCACTGTGAGTCAGCAGTGTTAACCCGGGTCCCTGGCACTGTGAGACAGCAGTGTTAACCCGGGTCCCTGGCTCTGTGAGGCAGCAGTGTTAACCCGGGTCCCTGGCACTGTGAGACAGCAGTGTTAACCTGGGTCCCTGGCACTGTGAGACAGCAGTGTTAACCCGGGTCCCTGGCACTGTGAGAGAGCAGTGTTAACCCGGGTCCCTGGCACTGTGAGACAGCAGTGTTAACCCGGGTCCCTGGCACTGTGAGAGAGCAGTGTTAACCCGGGTCCCTGGCACTGTGAGACAGCAGTGTTAACCCGGGTCCCTGGCACTGTGAGACAGCAGTGTTAACCCGGGTCCCTGGCACTGTGAGACAGCAGTGTTAACCCACCATCCGCTGTCGCTCGCTGACCTGCGATGGTTCCCGCTCCGGCAGAAAAACAATTTTAAACTTCACCACTTTGCGTTCAAATCTCTCCATGGCGTCCTCCTCCCCTCCGTATTCTATTGTAACCTACACCAGCCCCACAACCCTCTGAGATCTCAGTGTTCCCCCACTTCCGGCCTCTTGAGTATCACCTGATATCCATTTCTTCAACATTCGCCGCCGTGCCTTCTGGGCCCTAAGCTCCGGAATTTTCCCCCTTGCTGTTTCTCCCTCACCTCTTTTAAGACTCGCCTTAAACTATGGTTGTCAAACTTGGTTTCCCCGGACCCACTTTGCCAATCGGCGACCTTGGTGTCCACACCGGCCAAACTTTGGTGTCCACACCGGCCGACCTTTGGTGCCCACGTAATCCGACCTTTGTGATCCACGTTGGCTGACCTTTGCGACCCACATCGGCCGACCTTTGGTGCCCACGCCGGCCGACCTTTGTGATCCACACCGGCCGACCTTTGCGACCCATGCCGGCCGACCTTTGTGATCCACGCCGGCCGACCTTTGCGACCCACACCGGCCGACCTTCGGAGTCCACGCCAGTTGACCTTTGTGATCCACGCCAGCCGACCTTCGGAGTCCACGCCGGCTGTCGTTTGCGACCCTCGCCGGCCGACCTTTGCGACCCACACCAGCTGACCTTCGGTGCCCACGCCGGTTGACCTTTGTGATCCACGCCAGCTGACCTTTGCGACCCACACCGGCCGACTTTCGTGACCCACACCGACTGACCTTCGTGACACACACTGGCCTTACGACCCACGCAGGCAAGCCGGCCGACCGTCGCAACGCACACCGCCTTCGCCTACCTTTAATGCAAATGGGGACCTGCTTGTGGCTCACGATCTAACTCCAATCAGGTTCATAGGAGGATAGGGCAAAGCACACATCAGATGCAGAGTTCAGCCAGTTCCTCTGTACCGTCTTCACCTTTGTGGGGACGAAACATCCAACCTGGCACAAGTAGGTCAGCTTGAAGGGCAATAGCAACAAAATGCTTGTTTTACTCAGCACTGGATACTCCTGGGAGATGCTACTCCGGAATGCTGGGTTTTTGGCATCTTTTTAATGTGTTGTCACAGGTCAGGTACAGTAGCTTCGTGTTTTCATTTAGAGACAGCTGTAAGTTAATAGCTGACTCTGAGCTCTCAACCTCAAAAGGAATTTTTCACCACCACTTTTCTTTCAAAATCTGAACCTTCTCTCATTCACCGGTACTTCCCTGCCTACAACACACATGGGCTTTGCATCCTGATTTTCATTGGAACAATTGACAAAACCGTATCTCAAGAAACCATCTTTAGACAGCTTTGTTAATGAGTTAGGTTTCTTTGCCAGCTGCTCACCAGCGGCCCTGGAACTCTGTACAGAGCCAACGCTCGCACTGCTCTGTCCTGCGTGGACTCTCCTGTGCAGCTCTCTCCAGCAGATACAGATGGGAGATCCTGGCCAGTAGGTACACTGCCTATTTGTGTCTCTGGCCGTCTCTTCCTTGTAACAAAAGGATCCAACTTCACAGTCCTCTTACCGCACATGCTAACCGCTAGAAAATGGCAGAAGCTTTCCTCTGTGCTTTCGCGCCCAAAGCACGTCCTTCCGAGGCGCTTGATGCCACTTGTCCGTGCAGGGCATGTGACCTGCTCACTGCTGCCACCTATGGTCAGAAGACTGCACACAGCCTCATTTTGTTTTCAATTTAAATGCCGGTAGCAGTCTTTGGGCACTCGTATTGTATTGGATTGGATTTGTTTATTGTCACGTGTACTGAGGTACAGTGAAAACTATTGTTCTGCGTGCAGCTCAGATCATTCCGTACATGAAAAGAAAATACATAATAGGGCGAACATAAAATGCCCAACGTGAATACATAGACACGGACATCGGGTGAAGCATACAGAGTGTAGTACTGCTCAGTAGAGAAGATGCGTGAAGAGGTCAGGTCAGTCCATCAGAGGGTCGTTTAGGAGTCTGGTGACAGCGGGGAAGAAGCTGTTTTTGAGTCTGTTCGTGCGTGTTCTCAGACTTCTGTATCTCCTGCCCGATGGAAGAAGTTGGAAGAGTGAGTGAGCCGGGTGGGAGGGGTCTTTGATTATGCTGCCCGCTTTCCCCAGGCAGCGGGAGGTGTAGATGGATTCAATGGATGGGAGGCAGGTTCGTGTGATGGACTGGGCGGTGTTCACGACTCTCTGAAGTTTCTTGCGGTCCTGGGCCGAGCAGTTGCCATACCCAGGCTGTGATGCAGCCCGATAGGATGCTTTCTATGGTGCATCTGCAAAAGTTGGTAAGAGTCAATGTGGACATGCCGAATTTCCTTAGTTTCCTGAGGAAGTATAGGCGCTGTTGTGCTTTCTTGGTGGTAGTGTCGACGTGGGTGGACCAGGACAGATTTTTGGAGATGTGCACCCCTAGGAATTTGAAACTGCTAACCATCTCCACCTCGGCCCCGTTGATGCTGACAGGGGTGTGTACAGTACTTTGCTTCCTGAAGTCAATGACCAGCTCTTTAGTTTTGCTGGCATTGAGGGAGAGATTGTTATCGCTACACCACTCCACTAGGTTCTCTATCTCCCTCCTGTATTCGGACTCGTCGTTATTCGAGATCCGGCCCACTATGGTCGTATCGTCAGCAAACTTGTAGATGGAGTTGGAACCAAGTTTTGCCACGCAGTCGTGTGTGTACAGGGAGTAGAGTAGGGGGCTAAGTACGCAGCCTTGCGGGGCACCGGTATTGAGGACTATTGTGGAGGAGGTGTTGTTGTTTATCCTTACTGATTGTGGTCTGTGGGTTAGAAAGTTGAGGATCCAGTTGCAGAGTGAGGAGCCAAGTCCTAGGTTTTGGAGCTTTGACAATGAGCTTGTTCGATATGATCGCTTCTCCCGCGATCGGGACCACTGCGGGAATGCCGCGACCAATCGGACCTTCCCGACACCTGCAGCCCGCACTTCGAAAAACCGTGCCTGAAACGCTTTGTTCTCCTGTCCTTAATATCTCCAATTGTGGCTCGATGTCAAGCTATGGTAGATATGCGAGGCATATTGGAATGTCTCGCTGCATTAAAGGCGTTTTACAAATACCCGTTGTTGTCAGGGGAGAACAGGTTGGGATTCTCCGTCCCGTCAGTGGTGGGCTCCGTGGCGAGCGGCACGAGAACATTTTGAAATTGACTTTTGGGCCGCTCTTCAAATTGTCCCGTTACTCCCCTCCTCCCCCTCCCGCGACAGGTGTGATGAGAAAATCCCAGCATTCCCTCCCCCCCCCCCCCAGTCCTGCCACCACAGGGGCTGGTTTAGCACACTGGGCTAAATCGCTGGCTTTGAAAGCAGACCAAGGCAGGCCAGCAGCACGGTTCGATTCCCGTACCGGCCTCCCCGAACAGGCGCCGGAATGTGGCGACTAGGGGCTTTTCACAGTAACTTCCTTGAAGCCTACTTGTGACAATCAGCGATTTTCATACAGATTTGGACGGGGCTGGTGAGTCCAGTATCTCACAGGTGTGGCTGACACTTAACTGAAGCGATCCAGCAAAAAACATTCAGGGCCATCGGAAAAGCAGTGGCTCAAGAGCAACCGCCCCCGCCCCCCCCCCCCCGCCCGCCCCACTCTCGGGGCAATTTGGACCTGTCAGTAATCAGCCGTGTTGCCAGTGACACTCGCTGCCTGAGAACGAACGAAAGGGAAATTCTTCAGTAAGGCGACGGAGAGGGGATCTTTGTCAGGTGGATCCCCGGGTAGTATCTGCTTCCACCGCGCCGCACCCTTCTTTCCAGTTTCGAAATATCAAGGGGGCGTTGATAAACCTCACCCCGTCCCAGCAGGTTGGGCGAAGAGCGGAGGGATGAATTCTCGCTGGGTCAGGGCAGGCGAAAGGACACGGGCAAGTCACAAATCAATCGGGAAAGATTAGACACCCTCGGGCATTTAAATGTGAGAGATGGGAGGGACAGGGACAAGGAAATCTGTCACCCACACGATCAACAGGCAGGTGTGCAAGGACGAGAAACCTTGTGTGGGTACTGATATTTAGTCACTGCTCACATCCCCTGGGGTTTCAGAATGACTCCACCGCCTCCCCCAGGTACGAGGCAGTGGGCTGGGTATTTTTCTGTTCGTACCCCTGGAGGAGGTATTGGCAGTAATTGTGAAACACCCTGCACCGCGATCAGAATTCTTATTCGAGGACGGGGGGGGCCTCTGGCTTCCGAGTCAATCCATCCACCCTGCACAGCCCCGTAGCTCCCAGGGAGGTCAGAAAGTAGTGACCCCCCCCCCCCCCCCCCCCCCCCCCCACCTGCTCTCCGAAAGCAGGCACTCCTCATGGCTCAACAGAAAGGAGATCACTTGACTTTCTTATGCACCTTTCACCACCTCAGCATGTTCTTCACAGGCAAGGCAGTATTGAGGAACAGGCACAGAGGTAATGCAGGAAACACAGCAGTAAATTACTGCACAGCAGGATCCACAAACTGCTATCAGATAATGAGATTAGAATGTGTTCAGTGATTTTAGTTGAAGGATTAATATTAGCCGCAGGGATTTCGTGGAGAACTCCCGTGCTCGTCTTCCAATTGAGGGTTTACTAACCTCCAGAGACACTGGCATATCATCCAAATGACATCCAGTGTCCATACTGAGGGAGTGCTGCACTGTCAGAGGGTCAGTACTGAGGGAGTGCCGCACTGTCAGAGGGTCAGTACTGAGGGAGTGTCGCACTGCCAGAGGGTCAGTACTGAGGGAGTGCCGCACTGTCAGAGGGTCAGTACTGAGGGAGTGCCGCACTGTCAGAGGGTCAGTACTGAGGGAGTGCCGCACTGTCAGAGGGTCAGTACTGAGAGAGTGCCGCACTGTCAGAGGGTCAGTACTGAGGGAGTGCTGCACTGTCAGAGGGTCAGTACTGAGGGAGTGCCGCACTGCCAGAGGGTCAGTACTGAGGGAGTGCCGCACTGTCAGAGGGTCAGTACTGAGGGAGTGCCGCACTGTCAGAGGGTCAGTACTGAGGGAGTGCTGGACTGTCAGAGGGTCAGTACTGAGGGAGTGCCGCACTGTCAGAGGGTCAGTACTGAGGGAGTGCCGCACTGTCAGAGGGTCAGTACTGAGGGAGTGCCGCACTGCCAGAGGGTCAGTACTGAGGGAGTGCCGCACTGTCGGAGGGTCAATACTGAGGGAGTGCCGCACTGTCAGAGGGTCAGTACTGAGGGAGTGCGGCACTGTCAGAGGGTCAGCACTGAGGGAGTGCCGCACTGTCGGATGGTCAGTACTGAGGGAGTGCTGCACTGTCGGAGGGTCAGTACTGCGGGAGTGCCGGACTGTCAGAGGGTCAGTACTGAGGGAGTGCCGCACTGTCAGAGGGTCAGTACTGAGGGAGTGCCGCACTGTCAGAGGGTCAGTATTGAGGGAGTGCCGCACTGTCAGAGGGTCAGTACTGAGGGAGTGCCGCACTGCCAGAGGGTCAGTGCTGAGGGAGTGCCGCACTGTCAGAGGGTCAGTACTGAGGGAGTGCTGCACTGTCAGAGGGTCAGTACTGAGGGAGTGCCGCACTGTCAGAGGGTCAGTACTGAGGGAGTGCCGCACTGTCAGAGGGTCAGTGCTGAGGGAGTGCTGCACTGTCAGAGGGTCAGTACTGAGGGAGTGCTGCACTGTCAGAGGGTCAGTACTGAGGGAGTGCCGCACTGTCAGAGGGTCAGTACTGAGGGAGTGCCGCACTGCCAGAGGGTCAGTACTGAGGGAGTGCCGCACTGTCGGAGGGTCAGTACTGAGGGAGTGCCGCACTGTCAGAGGGTCAGTACTGAGGGAGTGCGGCACTGTCAGAGGGTCAGCACTGAGGGAGTGGCGCACTGTCGGATGGTCAGTACTGAGGGAGTGCTGCACTGTCAGAGGGTCAGTACTGATGGATCGCCGCACTGCCAGAGGGTCAGTGCTGAGGGAGTGCCGCACTGTCAGAGGGTCAGTACTGAGGGAGTGCCGCACTGTCAGAGGGTCAGTACTGAGGGAGTGCCGCACTGTCAGAGGGTCAGTACTGAGGGAGTGCTGCACTGCCAGAGGGTCAGTACTGAGGGAGTGCTGCACTGTCAGAGGGTCAGTACTGAGGGAGTGCCGCACTGTCAGAGGGTCAGTACTGAGGGAGTGCCGCACTGTCAGAGGGTCAATACTGAGGGAGTGCCGCACTGTCAGAGGGTCAGTACTGAGGGAGCGCCGCATTGTCAGAGGGTCAGTGCTGAGGGAGTGCTGCACTGTCAGAGGGTCAGTACTGAGGGAGTGCCGCACTGCCAGAGGGTCAGTACTGAGGGAGTGCCGCACTGCCAGAGGGTCAGTACTGAGGGAGTGACGCACTGTCAGAGGGTCAGTACTGAGTGAGTGCTGCACTGTCAGAGGGTCAGTACTGAGGGAGTGCTGCACTGCCAGAGGGTCAGTACTGAGGGAGTGCCGCACTGCCAGAGGGTCAGTACTGAGGGAGTGCCGCACTGTCAGAGGGTCAGTACTGAGGGAGTGTCGCACTGTCAGAGGGTCAGTACTGAGGGAGTGCCGGACTGTCAGAGGGTCAGTACTGAGGGAGTGCCGCACTGTCAGAGGGTCAGTACTGAGGGAGTGCCGCACTGTCAGAGGGTCAGTACTGAGGGAGTGCCGCACTGCCAGAGGGTCAGTACTGAGGGAGTGCCGCACTGTCGGAGGGTCAATACTGAGGGAGTGCCGCACTGTCAGAGGGTCAGTACTGAGGGAGTGCGGCACTGTCAGAGGGTCAGCACTGAGGGAGTGCCGCACTGTCGGATGGTCAGTACTGAGGGAGTGCTGCACTGTCGGAGGGTCAGTACTGCGGGAGTGCCGGACTGTCAGAGGGTCAGTACTGAGGGAGTGCCGCACTGTCAGAGGTTCAGTACTGAGGGAGTGCCGCACTGTCAGAGGGTCAGTACTGAGGGAGTGCCGCACTGTCAGAGGGTCAGTACTGAGGGAGTGCTGCACTGCCAGAGGGTCAGTGCTGAGGGAGTGCCGCACTGTCAGAGGGTCAGTACTGAGGGAGTGCTGCACTGTCAGAGGGTCAGTACTGAGGGAGTGCCGCACTGTCAGAGGGTCAGTACTGAGGGAGTGCCGCACTGTCAGAGGGTCAGTGCTGAGGGAGTGCTGCACTGTCAGAGGGTCAGTACTGAGGGAGTGCTGCACTGTCAGAGGGTCAGTACTGAGGGAGTGCCGCACTGTCAGAGGGTCAGTACTGAGGGAGTGCCGCACTGCCAGAGGGTCAGTACTGAGGGAGTGCCGCACTGTCGGAGGGTCAGTACTGAGGGAGTGCCGCACTGTCAGACGGTCAGTACTGAGGGAGTGCGGCACTGTCAGAGGGTCAGCACTGAGGGAGTGGCGCACTGTCGGATGGTCAGTACTGAGGGAGTGCTGCACTGTCAGAGGGTCAGTACTGAGGGACCGCCGCACTGCCAGAGGGTCAGTGCTGAGGAAGTGCCGCACTGTCAGAGGGTCAGTACTGAGGGAGTGCCGCACTGTCAGAGGGTCAGTACTGAGGGAGCGCCGCACTGTCAGAGAGTCAGTACTGAGGGAGTGCCGCACTGTCACAGGGTCAGTACGGAGGGAGTGCCGCACTGTCAGAGGGTCAGTACTGAGGGAGTGCTGCATTGTCAGAGGGTCAGTACTGGGGGAGTGCCGCACTGTCTGAGGGTCAGTACTGAGAGAGTGCCGGACTGTCAGAGGGTCAGTACTGAGGGAGTGCCGCACTGTCAGAGGGTCAGTACTGAGGGAGCGCCGCACTGTCAGAGGGTCAGTACTGAGGGAGTGCCGCACTGTCAGACGGTCAGTACTGAGGGAGTGCCGCACTGTCAGAGGGTCAGTACTGAGGGAGTGCCGCACTGTCACAGGGTCAGTACTGAGGGAGTGCCGCACTGTCAGAGGGTCAGTACTGAGGGAGTGCTGCATTGTCAGAGGGTCAGTACTGGGGGAGTGCCGCACTGTCTGAGGGTCAGTACTGAGAGAGTGCCGGACTGTCAGAGGGTCAGTACTGAGGGAGTGCCGCACTGTCAGAGGGTCAGTACTGAGGGAGCGCCGCACTGTCAGAGGGTCAGTACTGAGGGAGTGCCGCACTGTCAGACGGTCAGTACTGAGGGAGTGCCGCACTGTCAGAGGGTCAGTACTGAGGGAGCGCTGCACTGTTAGAGGGTCAGTATTGAGGGAGTACCGCACTGTTAGAGGGTCAATACTGAGGGAGTCGCACTGTCAGAGAGTCAGTACTGAGGGAGTGCTGCACTGTCAGAGGGTCAGTACTGAGGCAGTGCCGCACTGTCAGAGTGTTAGTACTGAGGGAGTGCCGCACTATCAGAGGGTCAGTACTGAGGGAGCACCGCATTGTCAGCGGGTCAGTACTGAGGGAGTGCTGCACTGTCAGAGGGTCAGTACTGAGGGAGTGCCGCACTGTCAGAGGGTCAGTACTGAGGGAGTGCTGCACTGTCAGAGGGTCAGTACTGAGGGGGTGCCGCACTGTCAGAGGGTGAGTACTGAGGGAGTGCTGCACTGTCAGAGGGTCAGTACTGAGGCAGTGCCGCACTGTCAGAGGGTCAGTACTGAGGGAGTGCTGCACTGTCAGAGGGTCAGTACTGTCGGAGGGTGTGTACTAAAGGAATACTGTTGGAAAGACTGTCTTCAAAAATAGATGTTAAATCGTAGACCCATCTTACCGCTAGGTGGATAGAAGAGATATCATGAACACTTCTGCGAGCAGTGAAGGGGGCTCCTCAACTCAAACAACTGCTTGAAACAGAATCTCGGGTTGAAAACAAAATCAGTAATAAAACAGAATGCGCTGGACATGGGGACTGGTTTAGCACAGTGGGCTAAACAGCTGGCTTTTGATGCAGAACAAGGCCAGCAGCGCGGGTTCAATTCCCGTAACAGCCTCCCCGAACAGGCGCCGGAATGTGGCGACTAGGGGCTTTTCACAGTAACTTCATTTGAAGTCTACTCGTGACACTAAGCGATTTTCGTTATTATTATTATTTTATACTCAGGATCTTTGACATCACCTGTGGAAAGATAAACAGGGTTAATACTTCTTGTTGACGATCTGTGGTTTGAATTGAGCTCCACAAGTGCTGACACGTCTGTGGGCATTTCCAGATTGTTGTCTGTTGGAGATTATGGAAGTGATAAAGAAAGAAGAGAATGATCCAGCCCGTTTCCTGATTCATTTAGCAGAAACGTTATTGCAGAAATAGCCTCGGAAAATGGGATAAATGGGGGGGGGACCCAGAATGGGGCCCAGACTGTGAAATGCAGGAATTCCAGTTCATTCCGGCCGCTCCGTGGTGTTGGCTGCATTCATACCCCTTTTCCCCACTTTGTATGTTGGATAAGCGGAAACAGACGAATCCCGGCTCTGGGTCACTGTCCGTGTGGAGTTTGCACATTCTCCCCGTGTCTCACCTCCACAACCCAAAGATGTGCGGGGCGGGTGGATCGGACACGCTAAATTGCCCCTTAATTGGAAAAAATGAATTGGGTATTCTAAATTTATTTTAAAAAAAAAGAAAAAGTTGATAAGTCACCAGGGTCAGATGGATTGCTTCTGAAGGAGGTCAGGGAGGAGATAGCAGATGCTCTGAGGATGATTATACAATCCTCACTAGACACAGGGGCGGTACCAGTGGACTGGAGAAATGCAAATGTGGTCCCATTGTTTAAAAAGGAATCGAAGGAAATGCCAAACAATTATAGGCCAGTTAGTCTTACGTCAGTGGGGGGCAAATTACTAGAATCAATCCTGAGAGTCAGGATTAACTGTCGCATAGACAGTCATGGACTAGTCAGTGATAGTCAGCATGGATTTGTTAAAGCAAGGTCTTGCCTCAGAAATTTGATTGAATTCTTTGAGGAAGTGACAAGAAGGGTGGATGAAGGTAGTGCAGTGGATGTGGTGTACATGGATTTTAGCAGGGCATTTGACAAGGTCCCACATGGCAGATTGGTCAAGAAAGTGAGAGCCCATGGGATACAGGGCAATGTGGCAAACTGGATAAAAAGTTGGCATAGCAACAGGAAGCAAAGTGTAACGGTCGATGGCTGCCCTTGTGAATGGAAAGGTGTTTTAAGTGGTGTTCCACAGGGCTCGGTGTTGGGACCCTGACTGTTTGTGTTATGGAAGTTGAAAGCCAGGACAGACAGAGTTGTCATCTCTGGTTTGTTGCCGGTGCCACGTGATAGCGAGGCTAGGAATAGGGAGAGAGTGCAGTTGAACACGTGGCTGCAGGAATGGTGTAGGAGGGAGGGCTTCAGGTATTTGGATAATTGGAGCGCATTCTGGGGAAGGTGGGATCTGTACAAGCAGGACGGGTTGCATCTGAACCAGAGGGGCACCAATATCCTGGGAGGGAGGTTTGCTAGTACTCTTCGGGAGGGTTTAAACTAATTTGGCAGGGGAATGGGAACCGGATTTGTAGTCCAGCAACTAAGGTAGCCGATATTCAGGACGCCAAAGCGTGTAATGAGGCAGTGGGGAAGGGAACACTGACAAAGGAGAGTATTTGCAGGCACGGAGATGGGTTGAAGTGTGTATACTTCAACGCAAGAAGCATCAGGAATAAGGTTGGTGAACTTAAGGCATGGATCGGTACTTGGGACTACGATGTGGTGGCCATCACGGAAACTTGGATAGAAGAGGGGCAGAAATGGTTGTTGGAGGTCCCTGGTTACAGATGTTTCAATAAGATTAGGGAGGGTGGCAAAAGAGGTGGGGGGGGTGGCATTATTAATTAGAGATAGTATAACAGCTGCAGAAAGGCAGTTCGAGGAGTATCACCCTATTGAGGTAGTATGGGTTGAAGTCAGAAATAGGAAAGGCGCAGTCACCTTGTTAGGAGTTTTCTATAGGCCCCCCAATAGTAGCAGAGATGTGGAGGAACAGATTGGGAAACAGATTTTGGAAAGGTGCAGAAGTCACAGGGTAGTAGTCATGGGTGACTTTAACTTCCCAAATATTGAGTGGAAACTCTTTAGATCAAATAGTTTGGATGGGGTGGTGTTTGTGCAGTGTGTCCAGGAAGCTTTTCTAACACAGTATGTAGATTGTCCGACCAGAGGAGGGGCAATATTGGATTTAGTACTTGGTAATGAACCAGGGCAAGTGATAGATTTGTTAGTGGGGGAGCATTTTGGAGATAGTGACCACAATTCTGTGACTTTCACTTTAGTAATGGAGAGGGATAGGTACGTGCAACAGGGCAAGGTTTACAATTGGGGGAAGGGTAAATACGATGTTGTCAGACAAGAATTGAAGTGCATAAGTTGGGAACATAGGCTGGCAGGGAAGGACACAAGTGAAATGTGGAACTTGTTCAAGGAACAGGTGCTACGTGTCCTTGATATGTATGTCCCTGTCAGGCAGGGAAGAGATGGTCGAGTGAGGGAACCATGGTTGACAAGAGAGGTTGAATGTCTTGTTAAGAGGAAAAAGGTGACTTATGTAAGGCTGAGGAAACAAGGTTCAGACAGGGCATTGGAGGGATACAAGATAGCCAGGAGGGAACTGAAGAAAGGGATTAGGAGAGCTAAGAGAGGGCATGAACAATCTTTGGCGGGTAGGATCAAGGAAAACCCCAAGGCCTTTTACACATATGTGAGAAATATGAGAATGACTAGAGCGAGGGTAGGTCCAATCAAGGACAGTAGCGGGAGATTGTGTATTGAGTCTGAAGAGATAGGAGAGGTCTTGAATGAGTACTTTTCTTCTGTATTTACAAATGAGAGGGGCGATATTGTTGGAGAGGACAGTGTGAAACAGATTGGTAAGCTCGAGGAAATACTTGTTAGGAAGGAAGATGTGTTGGGCATTTTGAAAAACTTGAGGATAGACAAGTCCCCCGGGCCTGACGGGATATATCCAAGGATTCTATGGGAAGCAAGAGATGAAATTGCAGAGCCGTTGGCAATTATCTTTTCATCCTCACTGTCAACAGGGGTGGTACCAGGGGATTGGAGAGTGGCGAATGTCGTGCCCCTGTTCAAAAAAGGAACTAGGGATAACCCTGGGAATTACAGGCCAGTTAGTCTTACTTCGGTGGTAGGCAAAGTAATGGAAAGGGTACTGAAGGATAGGATTTCTGAGCATCTGGAAAGACACTGCTTGATTAGGGATAGTCAGCACGGATTTGTGAGGGGTAGGTCTTGCCTAACAAATCTTATTGAATTCTTTGAGGAGGTGACCAAGCATGTGGATGAAGGTAAAGCAGTGGATGTAGTGTACATGGATTTTAGTAAGGCATTTGATAAAGTTCCCCATGGTAGGCTTATGCAGAAAGTAAGGAGGCATGGGATAGTGGGAAATTTGGCCAGTTGGATAACAAACTGGCTAACCGATAGAAGTCAGAGAGTGGTGGTGGATGGCAAATATTCAGCCTGGATCCCAGTTACCAGTGGCGTACCGCAGGGATCAGTTCTGGGTCCTCTGCTGTTTGTGATTTTCATTAATGACTTGGATGAGGGAGTTGAAGGGTGGGTCAGTAAATTTGCAGACGATACAAAGATTGGTGGAGTTGTGGATAGTAAGGAGGGCTGTTGTCGGCTGCAAAGAGACATAGATAGGATGCAGAGCTGGGCTGAGAAGTGGCAGATGGAGTTTAACCCTGAAAAGTGTGAGGTTGTCCATTTTGGAAGGACAAATATGAATGCGGAATACAGGGTTAACGGTAGAGTTCTTGGCAATGTGGAGGAGCAGAGAGATCTTGGGGTCTATGTTTATACATCTTTGAAAGTTGCCACTCAAGTGGATAGAGCTGTGAAGAAGGCCTATGGTGTGCTCGCGTTCATTAACAGAGGGATTGAATTTAAGAGCCGTGAGGTGATGATGCAGCTGTACAAAACTTTGGTAAGGCCACATTTGGAGTACTGTGTACAGTTCTGGTCGCCTCATTTTAGGAAGGATGTGGAAGCTCTGGAAAAGGTGCAAAGAAGATTTACCAGGATGTTGCCTGGAATGGAGAGTAGGTCTTACGAGGAAAGGTTGAGGGTGCTAGGCCTTTTCTCATTAGAGCGGAGAAGGATGAGGGGCGACTTGATAGAGGTTTATAAGATGATCAGGGGAATAGATAGAGTAGACAGTCAGAGACTTTTTCCCCGGGTGGAACACACCATTACAAGGGGACATAAATTTAAGGTGAAAGGTGGAAGATATAGGAGGGATATCAGAGGTAGGTTCTTTACCCAGAGAGTAGTGGGGGCATGGAATGCACTGCCTGTGGAAGTAGTTGAGTCGGAAACATTAGGGACCTTCAAGCAGCTATTGGATAGGTACATGGATTACGGTAAAATGATATAGTGTAGATTTATTTGTTCTTAAGGGCAGCACGGTAGCATTGTGCATAGCACAATTGCTTCACAGCTCCATGGTCCCAGGTTCGATTCCGGATTGGGTCATTGTCTGTGCGGAGTCTGCACGTCCTCCCCGTGTCTGCGTGGGTTTCCTCCGGGTGCTCCGGTTTCCTCCCACAGTCCAAAGATGTGCGGGTTAGGTGAATTGGCCAATGATAAATTGCCCTTAATGTCCAAATTGCCCTTGGTGTTGGGTGGAGGTGTTGAGTTTGGGTAGGGTGCTCTTTCCAAGAGCCGGTGCAGACTCAAAGGGCCGAATGGCCTCCTTCTGCACTGTAAATTCAATGATAATCTATGATTAATCTAGGACAAAGGTTCGGCACAACATCGTGGGCCGAAGGGCCTGTTCTGTGCTGTATTTTCTATGTTCTATGTTCTATGTTATATATTAGCGATTTGGACGTGAACGTGGGCAGCACGAGTGGTGGACAGTGTGGAGCATAGCTAATTCACAGTAACTTCATTGCAGTGTTAATGTAAGCCTACTTGTGACAATAAAGATTATTATTATAATCGTCAAAACAATATACATGGGGCGACATTCTCCGACCCCCCGCCGGGTCGGAGAATCGCCGGGGGCTGGCGTGAATCCCGCCCTCGCCGGTTGCCGAAGTCTCCGGCACCGGATATTCGGCGGGGGCGGGAATCGCGCCGCGCCGGTTGGCGAGCCCCCCCCCGCTGGATTCTCCGGCCCGGATGGGCCGAAGTCCCGCCGATAAATTGCCTGTCCTGCCGGCGTAAATTAAACCACCTACCTTACCGGCGGGACAAGGCGGCGCGGGCGGGCTCTGGGGTCCTGGGGGGGGCACGGGGCGATCTGGCCCCGGGGGGTGCCCCCACGGTGGCCTGGCCCGTGATCGGGGCCCACCGATCCGCGGGCGGGCCTGTGCCGTGGGGGCACTCTTTCCCTTCCGCCTCCGCCGCGGTCTACAGCATGGCAGAGGTGGAAGAGACTCCCTCCACTGCGTATGCGTGGGAAACTGTCAGCGGCCGCTGACGTTCCCGCGCATGCGCCGCCCCGAGATGTCATTTCTGCGCCAGCTGGCGGGGCACCAAAGGCCGTTTCCGCCAGCTGGCGGGGCGGAAATTCCTCCGGCGTCGGCCTAGCCCCTCAATGTTGGCATTCCGCACCTTTGGGGCGGCGCGATGCCCGTCTGATTGGCGCCGTTTTGGGCGCCAGTCGGCGGACATCGCGCCGTTTCCGGAGAATTTCGCCCAAGGAGTGGGCGATAAAGTGGCAGATGGAATTTAACACAGAGAAGTGTGAGGTCAGCATTTAGGGAGGTTGAACAGTTGTAGAGAGTACACAATAAATGGGAATAGACTAGGAGGGGTAGATGAAGTGAGAGATCTTGCCATACAAGTACGCATGTCCGGGCAGCAGCTCAACTAGACAAGGTTGTTAAGAAAGCAAATGGAATGCTCGCCTTCATTGGCAAGGACATAGAATATTAAAATAAGGATATAAAGTTGGAATTGTATAAAACACTGGAGAGGCTACAACTGGAGTATTGTGTGCAGTTCTGGTCGCCACATTACAGGAAGGAGGTTATTGCACTGGAGAGAGTGCAGAGGAGCTTTACAAGAATGTTGCCAGGGCTGGAAAAGTGTAGCTACGAGAAGAGAGTGGATAAATTGGGATTATTTTCCCTGGAAGAAAGGAGGCTGAGGGGTGACTTAACTGAGGTGAACAAAATTATGAGGGGAAGAGATAAAGTGGACAGGATAAAATTGTTTCCCTTGGTGGAGAATTCTAGAGCCAGGGATCATAGATTCAAGATAAGAGGCAGAAGGTGTAGAGGGGACGTGAGGAAGCATGTTTATACATAGAGGGTAGTGGGAGTCTGGAATTCGCTGCCCGAGTTGGTGGTGGAGGCAGAGACCCTAAACTCTTTTGTAAAGTAACTGGATCTGCACCTTAAGTGCTGTCAGCTACAGGGCTATGGGCCGGGAGCAGGAAGGCAGGATATAAATGGGCAGCCATCCACTGCTGAATCTTGGATGAGTGACAACAAATCATTTCTCTTCATTATTCTCCCCTTCTCCTAAGTCTGAATCTTCTTTTTTCTGCGCAGTGCCAGGTTGTGATTGCACGTCTGAACATGGAAAGGCAGATGCCAACCAGCGACAGAAATGCATTACCTGGCCGAGGGGAGGGAACGTGCGAATAACCTTGGAAAGGTCAGTGGTTTGAACATCTGCCTCAACATTGATCAATGCGATTTCTCGAGGAATTTAGGGCTATGGAGAGAGAGCGGGTAAATGGAGTTGAAATCAGCCATGACTGAATGGTGGAGTGGACTCGATGGGCCGAATGGCCTTACTTCCGCTCCTATGTCTTATGGTCTTAATGCGATGGGGCGACTCTGTATGGATTGTGGTGTCGCCAGGAATTGGGTGCTTGATTTGGCTCAACGGGCACCAATGAGGGCATTCGGAGATAAGCTGTGATTGGCGTACTGTATCACGGACAATGTGATTGGGTTATTAAGACCATAAGACACAGGAGCAGAATTAGGCCACTCGGCCCATCGAGTCTGCTCCGCCATTCAATCACGGCTGATGGGCGAAATTCTCCTACCCGCCCCGCCACATTTCTGCCCCGACCGGCCGGCGGGAGTCTCCGTAACACCGGCCGGTCAATGGGGTTTCCCATTGTGGGGCAGCCCCACACCGTCGGGAAACCCCCGGGCGCCGGCAAAACGGAGACTCCCGCCAGCGGAGAATGACGCCCGATATTTTCTCATCCCCATTCTCCTGCCTTCTCCCCATAACCCCTGATCCCCTTATTAATCAAGAACTTATCTATCTCTGTCTTAAAGACACTCAGTGATTTGGCCTCCACAGCCTTCTGCGGCAAAGAGTTCCACAGATTCACCACCCTCTGGCTGGAGAAATTCCTCCTCATCTCTGTTTTAAAGGATCGTCCCTTCAGTCTGAGATGGTGCCCTCTGCTTCTAGTTTTTCCAACAAGTGGAAACATCCTCTCCACGTCCACTCTATCCAGGCCTCGCAGTATCCTGTAAGTTTCAATAAGATCCCCCCTCGTCCTTCTAAACTCCCAACGAGTACAGACCCAGAGTCCTCAAACGTTCCTCATACGACAAGCTCTTCATTCCAGGGATCATTCTTGTGAACCTCCTCTGGACCCTTTCCAAGGTCAGCACATCCTTCCTTAGATACGGGGCTCAAAACTGCTCACAATACTCCCAATGGGGTCTGACCAGAGCTTTATACAGCCTCAGAAGTATATCCCTGGTCTTGTATTCTAGGTCTTGTCTCACACACACTGTGATTGGGTTATTGTCTCACACACACTGTGATTGGGTTATTGTCTCGGACACTGTGATTGGGTTATTGTCTCGGACACACTGTGATTGGGTTATTGACTCACACACACTGTGATTGGGTTATTGTCACACACACACTGTGATTGGGTTATTGTCTCGGACACTGTGATTGGGTTATTGTCTCGGACACACTGTGATTGGGTTATTGTCTCACACACACTGTGATTGGGTTATTGTCTCACACACACTGTGATTGGGTTATTGTCACACACACACTATGATTGGGTTATTGTCTCACACACACTGTGATTGGGTTATTGTCTCACACACACTGTGATTGGGTTATTGTCACACACACACTGTGATTGGGTTATTGTCTCACACACACTGTGATTGGGTTATTGTCACACACACTGTGATTGGGGTATTGTCTCGGACACTGTGATTGGGTTATTGTCACACACACACTGTGATTGGGTTATTGTCTCACACACACTGTGATTGGGTTATTGTCACACACACACTGTGATAGGGTTATTGTCTCGGACACACTGTGATTGGGTTATTGTCACACACACACTGTGACTGGGTTATTGTCACACACACACAGTGATTGGGTTGTTGTAACACTCTCACTGTGATTGGGGTATTGTCTTGGACACTGTGATTGGGTTATTGTCACACACACACTGTGATTGGGTTACTGTCTCACACACACTGTGATTGGGTTATTGTCACACACACACTGTGATAGGGTTATTGTCTCGGACACACTGTGATTGGGTTATTGTCACACACACACTGTGACTGGGTTATTGTCACACACACAGTGATTGGGTTGTTGCAACACTCTCACTGTGATTGGGTTATTGTCACACACACTGTGATTGGGTTATTGTCACACACACTGTGATTGGGTTATTGTCTCATTCACACTGTGATTGGGCTATTGTCTCACACACACTGTGATTGGGTTATTGTCTCGGACACTGTGATTGGGTTATTGTCACACACACTGTGATTGGGTTATTGTCTCGGACACACTGTGATTGGGTTATTGTCACACACACACTGTGATTGGGTTATTGTCTCACACACACTGTGATTGGGTTATTGTCACACACACACTGTGATTGGGTTAATGTCTCACACACACTGTGATTGGGTTATTGTCACACACACTGTGATTGGGTTATTGTCTCACACACACTGTGATTGGGTTATTGTCTCGGACACACTGTGATTGGGTTATTGTCACACACACACTGTGATTGGGTTATTGTCACACACACTGTGATTCGGTTACTGTCTCACACACACTGTAATTGGGTTATTGTCTCACACACACTGTGATTGGGTTATTGTCTCACACACACTGTGATTGGGTTATTGTCACACACACACTGTGATTGGGTTATTGTCTCGGACACTGTGATTGGGTTATTGTCTCACACACACTGATTTTGGGTTATTGTCTCACACACACTGTGATTGGGTTATTGTCTCGGACACTGTGATTGGGTTATTGTCTCACACACACTGTGATTGGGTTATTGTCACACACACACTGTGATTGGGTTATTGTCTCACACACACTGTGATTGGGTTATTGTCTCACACACACTGTGATTGGGTTATTGTCACACACACTGTGATTGGGTTATTGTCTCACGCACACTGTGATTGGGTTATTGTCTCACACACACTGTGATTGGGTTATTGTCACACACACTGTGATTGGGTTATTGTCACACACAATGTGATTGGGTTATTGTCACACACACTGTGATTGGGTTATTGTCTCACACACACTGTGATTGGGTTATTGTCTCACACACACTGTGATTGGGTTATTGTCACACACACACTGTGATTGGGTTATTGTCTCACACACACTGTGATTGGGTTATTGTCACACACACTGTGATTGGGTTATTGTCTCACACACACTGTGATTGGGTTATTGTCTCACACACACTGATTGGGTTATTGTCTCGGACACACTGTGATTGGGTTATTGTCTCACACACACTGTGATTGGGTTATTGTCTCACACACACTGTGATTGGGTTATTGTCACACACACTGTGATTGGGTTATTGTCTCACACACACTGTGATTGGGTTATTGTCTCACACACACTGATTGGGTTATTGTCTCGGACACACTGTGATTGGGTTATTGTCTCACACACACTGTGATTGGGTTATTGTCTCACACACACTGTGATTGGGTTATTGTCACACACACTGTGATTGGGTTATTGTCTCACACACACTGTGATTGGGTTATTGTCTCACACACACTGTGATTGGATTATTGTCACACACACTGTGATTGGGTTATTGTCACACACACTGTGATTGGGTTATTGTCACACACACACTGTGATTGGGTTATTGTCACACACACTGTGATTTGGTTATTGTCTCACACACACGGTGATTGGGTTATTGTCTCACACACACTGTGATTGGGTTATTGTCACACACACTGTGATTTGGTTATTGTCTCACACACACTGTGATTGGGTTATTGTCACACACACACTGTGATTGGGTTATTGTCACACACACTGTGATTTGGTTATTGTCTCACACACACGGTGATTGGGTTATTGTCTCACACACACTGTGATTGGGTTATTGTCACACACACTGTGATTTGGTTATTGTCTCACACACACTGTGATTGATTATTGTCTCACACACACTGTGATTGGGTTATTGTCACACACACTGTGATTTGGTTATTGTCTCACACACACGGTGATTGGGTTATTGTCTCACACACACTGTGATTGGGTTATTGTCACACACACACTGTGATTGGGTTATTGCCAAGACACTGTGATTGGGTTATTGTCACACACACACTGTGATTGGGTTATTGTCACACACACTGTGATTTGGTTATTGTCTCACACACACGGTGATTGGGTTATTGTCTCACACACACTGTGATTGGGTTATTGTCTCACACACACTGTGATTGGGTTATTGTCTCACACACACTGTGATTGGGTTATTGTCTCACACACACGGTGATTGGGTTATTGTCTCACACACACTGTGATTGGGTTATTGTCTCACACACACTGTGATTGGGTTATTGTCTCACACACTGTGATTGGGTTATTGTCACACACACACTGTGATTGGGTTATAGTCACACACACTGTGATTGGGTTATTGTCTCACACACACTGTGATTGGATTATTGTCACACACACTGTGATTGGGTTATTGTCTCACACACTGTGATTGGGTTATTGTCACACACACTGTGATTGGGTTATTGTCTCACACACACTGTG
The DNA here is from genome assembly GCF_047496885.1 of Scyliorhinus torazame. NCBI lineage: Eukaryota > Metazoa > Chordata > Chondrichthyes > Carcharhiniformes > Scyliorhinidae > Scyliorhinus > Scyliorhinus torazame. The sequence goes on along the minus strand of NC_092730.1, from coordinate 5,321,809 downwards.
ATTGGGTTATTGTCTCACACACACTGTGATTGGATTATTGTCACACACACTGTGATTGGGTTATTGTCACACACACTGTGATTGGGTTATTGTCACACACACACTGTGATTGGGTTATTGTCTCACACACACTGTGATTGGATTATTGTCACACACACTGTGATTGGGTTATTGTCTCACACACTGTGATTGGGTTATTGTCACACACACACTGTGATTGGGTTATTGTCTCACACACACTGTGATTGGGTTATTGTCTCACACACACTGTGATTGGATTATTGTCACACACACTGTGATTGGGTTATTGTCACACACACTGTGATTGGGTTATTGTCACACACACACTGTGATTGGGTTATTGTCTCACACACACTGTGATTGGGTTATTGTCACACACACTGTGATTGGGTTATTGTCTCACACACTGTGATTGGGTTATTGTCACACACACTGTGATTGGGTTATTGTCACACACACTGTGATTGGGTTATTGTCTCACACACACTGTGATTGGGTTATTGTCTCACACACACTGATTGGGTTATTGTCTCGGATACACTGTGATTGGGTTATTGTCTCACACACACTGTGATTGGGTTATTGTCTCACACACACTGTGATTGGGTTATTGTCTCACACACACTGTGATTGGGTTATTGTCACACACACTGTGATTGGGTTATTGTCTCACGCACACTGTGATTGGGTTATTGTCTCACACACACTGTGATTGGGTTATTGTCACACACACTGTGATTGGGTTATTGTCACACACAATGTGATTGGGTTATTGTCTCACACACACTGTGATTGGGTTATTGTCTCACACACACTGTGATTGGGTTATTGTCACACACACACTGTGATTGGGTTATTGTCTCACCCACACTGTGATTGGGTTATTGTCACACACACTGTGATTGATTTATTGTCTCACACACTGTGATTGGGTTATTGTCACACACACTGTGATTGGGTTATTGTCTCACACACACTGTGATTGGGTTATTGTCTCACACACACTGATTGGGTTATTGTCTCGGACACACTGTGATTGGGTTATTCTCTCACACACACTGTGATTGGGTTATTGTCTCACACACACTGTGATTGGGTTATTGTCACACACACTGTGATTGGGTTATTGTCTCACACACACTGTGATTGGGTTATTGTCACACACACACTGTGATTGGGTTATTGTCTCACACACTGTGATTGGGTTATTGTCTCACACACACTGTGATTGGGTTATTGTCTCACACACACTGTGATTGGGTTATTGTCTCACACACACTGTGATTGGGTTATTGTCACACACACTGTGATTGGGTTATTGTCTCACACACACTGTGATTGGGTTATTGTCTCACACACACTGTGATTGGGTTATTGTCACACACACTGTGATTGGGTTATTGTCTCACACACACTGTGATTGGATTATTGTCACACACACTGTGATTGGGTTATTGTCACACACACTGTGATTGGGTTATTGTCTCACACACACTGTGATTGGATTATTGTCACACACACTGTGATTGGGTTATTGTCACACACACTGTGATTGGGTTATTGTCACACACACACTGTGATTGGGTTATTGTCTCACACACACTGTGATTGGGTTATTGTCACACACACTGTGATTGTGTTATTGTCTCACACACACTGTGATTGGGTTATTGTCTCACACACACTGATTGGGTTATTGTCTCGGATACACTGTGATTGGGTTATTGTCTCACACACACTGTGATTGGGGTATTGTGACACACACACTGTGATTGGGTTATTGTCTCGGACACTGTGATTGGGTTGTTGTCACACTCACACTGTGATTGGGTTATTGTCTCACACACACTGTGATTGGGTTATTGTCTCACACACACTGTGATTGGGTTATTGTCACACACACTGTGATTGGGTTATTGTCACACACACTGTGATTGGGTTATTGTTACACACACTGTGATTGGGTTATTGTCTCACACACACTGTGATTGGGTTATTGTCTCACACACACTGTGATTGGGTTATTGTCACACACACTGTGATTGGGTTATTGTCACACACACTGTGATTGGGTTATTGTCACACACACACTGTGATTGGGTTATTGTCTCACACACACTGTGAGTGGGTTATTGTCACACACACACTGTGATAGTGTTATTGTCACACACACACTGTGATTGGGTTATTGTCACACACACTGTGATTGGGTTATTGTCTCGGACACACTGTGATTGGGTTATTGTCTCACACACACTGTGATTGGGTTATTGTCTCACACACACTGTGATTGGGTTATTGTCACACACACTGTGATTGGGTTATTGTCTCACACACACTGTGATTGGATTATTGTCACACACACTGTGATTGGGTTAATGTCACACACACTGTGATTGGGTTATTGTCACACACACACGGTGATTGGGTTATCGTCTCACACACACTGTGATTGGGTTATTGTCACACACACTGTGATTGGGTTATTGTCTCACACACACTGTGATTGGGTTATTGTCACACACACTGTGATTGGGTTATTGTCACACACACACTGTGATTGGGTTATTGTCACACACACTGTGATTGGGTTATTGTCTCACACACACTGTGATTGGGTTATTGTCTCACACACACTGATTGGGTTATTGTCTCACACACACTGTGATTGGGTTATTGTCTCGGACACACTGTGATTGGGTTATTGTCTCACACACACTGTGATTGGGTTATTGTCTCACACACACTGTGATGGGGTTATTGTCACACACACTGTGATTGGGTTATTGTCACACACACTGTGAGTGGGATATTGTCACACACACACTGTGATTGGGTTATTGTCTCACACACACTGTGATTGGGTTATTGTCTCACACACACTGATTGGGTTATTGTCTCGGACACTGTGATTAGGTTATTGTCTCACACACACTGTGATTGGGTTATTGTCACACTCACTGTGATTGGGTTATTGTCACACACACTGTGATTGGGTTATTGTCTCACACACACTGTGATTGGGTTATTGTCACACTCACTGTGATTGGGTTATTGTCACACACACTGTGATTGGGTTATTGTCACACACACACTGTGATTGGGTTATTGTCTCACACACACTGTGATTGGGTTATTGTCTCACACACACTGTGATTGGGTTATTGTCTCACACACACTGTGATTGGGTTATTGTCTCACACACACTGTGATTGGGTTATTGTCACACACACTGTGATTGGGTTATTGTCACACACACTGTGATTCGGTTATTGTCTCACACACACTGTGATTGGGTTATTGTCTCGGACAATGTGATTGGGTTATTGTCACACACACTGTGATTGGGTTATTGTCTCTGACACACTGTGATTGGGATATTGTCTCACACACACTGTGATTGGGTTATTGTCTCACACACACTGTGATTGGGTTATTGTCTCGGACACTGTGATTGGGTTATTGTCACACACACACTGTGATTGGGTTATTGTCACACACACTGTGATTGGGTTATAGTCACACACACAGTGTGATTGGGTTATTGTCTCGGACACACTGTGATTGGGATATTGTTACACACACTGTGATTGGGTTAATGTCTCACACACACTGTGATTGGGTTATTCTCACACACACTGTGATTGGGTTATTGTCACACACACACTGTGATTGGGTTATTGTCTCACACACACTGTGATTGGGTTATTGTCTCACACACACTGTGATTGGGTTATTGTCTCACACACACTGTGATTGGGTTATTGTCTCACACACACTGTGATTGGGTTATTGTCTCACACACAGTGTGATTGGGTTATTGTCTCGGACACACTGTGATTGGGATATTGTTACACACACTGTGATTGGGTTAATGTCTCACACACACTGTGATTGGGTTATTCTCACACACACTGTGATTGGGTTATTGTCACACACACACTGTGATTGGGTTATTGTCACACACACACTGTGATTGGGTTATTGTCTCACACACACTGTGATTGGGTTATTGTCACACACACTGTGATTGGGTTATTGTCACACACACACTGTGATTGGGTTATTGTCTCACACACACTGTGATTGGGTTATTGTCTCGGACACTGTGATTGGGTTATTGTCACACACACTGTGATTGGGTTATTGTCTCGGACACACTGTGATTGGGTTATTGTCACACACACACTGTGGTTGGGTTATTGTCTCACACACACTGTGATTGGGTTATTGTCACACACACACTGTGATTGGGTTAATGTCTCACACACACTGTGATTGGGTTATTGTCACACACACTGTGATTGGGTTATTGTCTCACACACACTGTGATTGGGTTATTGTCTCGGACACACTGTGATTGGGTTATTGTCACACACACAGTGTGATTGGGTTATTGTCTCACACACACTGTGATTGGGTTATTGTCACACACACACTGTGATTGGGTTACTGTCTCACACACACTGTGATTGGGTTATTGTCTCGGACACACTGTGATTGGGTTATTGTCTCACACACACTGTGATTGGGTTATTGTCTCACACAAACTGTGATTGGGTTACTGTCTCACACAGACTGTGATTGGGTTATTGTCTCGGACACACTGTGATTGGGTTATTGTCACACACACACTGTGATTGGGTTATTGTCTCACACACACTGTGATTGGGTTATTGTCACACACACACTGTGATTGGGTTATTGTCTCGGACACTGTGATTGGGTTATTGTCTCACACTCACTGATTTTGGGTTATTGTCTCACACACACTGTGATTGGGTTATTGTCTCGGACACTGTGATTGGGTTATTGTCTCACACACACTGTGATTGGGTTATTGTCACACACACACTGTGATTGGGTTATTGTCTCACACACACTGTGATTGGGTTATTGTCTCACACACACTGTGATTGGGTTATTGTCACACACACAGTGATTGGGTTGTTGTAACACTCTCACTGTGATTGGGTTATTGTCACACACACTGTGATTGGGTTATTGTCACACACACTGTGATTGGGTTATTGTCACACACACTGTGATTGGGTTATTGTCACACACACTGTGATTGGGTTATTGTCTCACTCACACTGTGATTGGGCTATTGTCTCACACACACTGTGATTGGGTTATTGTCTCGGACACTGTGATTGGGTTATTGTCACACACACTGTGATTGGGTTATTGTCTCGGACACACTGTGATTGGGTTATTGTCACACACACACTGTGATTGGGTTATTGTCTCACACACACTGTGATTGGGTTATTGTCACACACACACTGTGATTGGGTTAATGTCTCACACACACTGTGATTGGGTTATTGTCACACACACTGTGATTGGGTTATTGTCTCACACACACTGTGATTGGGTTATTGTCTCGAACACACTGTGATTGGGTTATTGTCACACACACACTGTGATTGGGTTATTGTCACACACACTGTGATTCGGTTACTGTCTCACACACACTGTGATTGGGTTATTGTCTCACACACACTGTGATTGGGTTATTGTCCCACACACACTGTGATTGGGTTATTGTCACACACACACTGTGATTGGGTTATTGTCTCGGACACTGTGATTGGGTTATTGTCTCACACACACTGATTTTGGGTTATTGTCTCACACACACTGTGATTGGGTTATTGTCTCGGACACTGTGATTGGGTTATTGTCTCACACACACTGTGATTGGGTTATTGTCACACACACACTGTGATTGGGTTATTGTCTCACACACACGGTGATTGGGTTATTGTCTCACACACACTGTGATTGGGTTATTGTCACACACACTGTGATTGGGTTATTGTCTCACGCACACTGTGATTGGGTTATTGTCACACACACACTGTGATTGGGTTATTGTCTCACACACACTGTGATTGGGTTATTGTCTCACACACACTGTGATTGGGTTATTGTCACACACACAGTGATTGGGTTGTTGTAACACTCTCACTGTGATTGGGTTATTGTCACACACACTGTGATTGGGTTATTGTCACACACACTGTGATTGGGTTATTGTCACACACACTGTGATTGGGTTATTGTCACACACACTGTGATTGGGTTATTGTCTCACTCACACTGTGATTGGGCTATTGTCTCACACACACTGTGATTGGGTTATTGTCTCGGACACTGTGATTGGGTTATTGTCACACACACTGTGATTGGGTTATTGTCTCGGACACACTGTGATTGGGTTATTGTCACACACACACTGTGATTGGGTTATTGTCTCACACACACTGTGATTGGGTTATTGTCACACACACACTGTGATTGGGTTAATGTCTCACACACACTGTGATTGGGTTATTGTCACACACACTGTGATTGGGTTATTGTCTCACACACACTGTGATTGGGTTATTGTCTCGGACACACTGTGATTGGGTTATTGTCACACACACACTGTGATTGGGTTATTGTCACACACACTGTGATTCGGTTACTGTCTCACACACACTGTGATTGGGTTATTGTCTCACACACACTGTGATTGGGTTATTGTCCCACACACACTGTGATTGGGTTATTGTCACACACACACTGTGATTGGGTTATTGTCTCGGACACTGTGATTGGGTTATTGTCTCACACACACTGATTTTGGGTTATTGTCTCACACACACTGTGATTGGGTTATTGTCTCGGACACTTTGATTGGGTTATTGTCTCACACACACTGTGATTGGGTTATTGTCACACACACACTGTGATTGGGTTATTGTCTCACACACACGGTGATTGGGTTATTGTCTCACACACACTGTGATTGGGTTATTGTCACACACACTGTGATTGGGTTATTGTCTCACGCACACTGTGATTGGGTTATTGTCACACACACTGTGATTGGGTTATTGTCCCTGACACACTGTGATTGGGTTATTGTCTCACACACACTGTTAATGGGTTATTGTCACACACACTGTGATTGGGTTATTGTCACACACAATGTGATTGGGTTATTGTCACACACACTGTGATTGGGTTATTGTCTCACACACACTGTGATTGGGTTATTGTCTCACACACACTGTGATTGGGTTATTGTCACACACACACTGTGATTGGGTTATTGTCTCACACACACTGTGATTGGGTTATTGTCACACACACTGTGATTGGGTTATTGTCACACACACTGTGATTGGGTTATTGTCACACACACTGTGATTGGGTTATTGTCTCACACACACTGATTGGGTTATTGTCTCGGACACACTGTGATTGGGTTATTGTCTCACACACACTGTGATTGGGTTATTGTCTCACACACACTGTGATTGGGTTATTGTCTCGGACACACTGTGATTGGGTTATTGTCTCACACACACTGATTGGGTTATTGTCTCGGACACACTGTGATTGGGTTATTGTCTCACACACACTGTGATTGGGTTATTGTCTCACACACACTGTGATTGGGTTATTGTCACACACTCTGTGATTGGGTTATTGTCTCACACACACTGTGATTGGGTTATTGTCTCACACACTCTGTGATTGGGTTATTGTCTCACACACACTGTGATTGGGTTATTGTCTCACACACACTGTGATTGGGTTATTGTCTCACACACACTGTGATTGGGTTATTGTCTCACACACACTGTGATTGGGTTATTGTCACACACACTGTGATTGGGTTATTGTCTCACACACACTGTGATTGGATTATTGTCACACACACTGTGATTGGGTTATTGTCACACACACTGTGATTGGGTTATTGTCACACACACACTGTGATTGGGTTATTGTCTCACACACACTGTGATTGGGTTATTGTCACACACACTGTGATTGGGTTATTGTCACACACACTGTGATTGGGTTATTGTCACACACACACTGTGATTGGGTTATTGTCTCACACACACTGTGATTGGGTTATTGTCTCACACACACTGTGATTGGGTTATTGTCTCACACACACTGTGAGTGGGTTATTGTCACACACACTGTGGTTGGGTTATTGTCTCACACACACTGTGAGTGGGTTATTGTCACACACACACTGTGATAGTGTTATTGTCACACACACACTGTGATTGGGTTATTGTCACACACACTGTGATTGGGTTATTGTCTCGGACACACTGTGATTGGGTTATTGTCTCACACACACTGTGATTGGGTTATTGTCACACACACTGTGATTGGGTTATTGTCTCACACACACTGTGATTGGATTATTGTCACACACACTGTGATTGGGTTAATGTCACACACACTGTGATTGGGTTATTGTCACACACACACTGTGATTGGGTTATCGTCTCACACACACTGTGATTGGGTTATTGTCACACACACTGTGATTGGGTTATTGTCTCACACACACTGTGATTGGGTTATTGTCACACACACACTGTGATTGGGTTATTGTCACACACACACTGTGATTGGGTTATTGTCACACACACTGTGATTGGGTTATTGTCTCACACACACTGTGATTGGGTTATTGTCTCACACACACTGATTGGGTTATTGTCTCGGACACACTGTGATTGGGTTATTGTCTCACACACTGTGATTGTGTTATTGTCTCACACACACTGTGATTGGGTTATTGACTCACACACACTGTGATTGGGTTATTGTCACACACACTGTGATTGGGTTTTTGTCTCACACACACTGATTGGGTTATTGTCTCGGACACACTGTGATTGGGTTATTGTCTCACACACACTGTGATTGCGTTATTGTCTCACACACACTGTGATTGGGTTATTGTCACACACACTGTGATTGGGTTATTGTCACACACACACTGTGATTGGGTTATTGACTCACACACACTGTGATTGGGTTATTGTCACACACACACTGTGATTGGGTTATTGTCTCACACACACTGTGATTGCGTTATTGTCTCACACACACTGTGATTGAGTTATTGTCACACACACTGTGATTGGGTTATTGTCACACACACACTGTGATTGGGTTATTGTCACACACACACTGTGATTGGGTTATTGTCTCACACACACTGTGATTGGGTTATTGACTCACACACACTGTGATTGGGTTATTGTCACACACACTGTGATTGGGTTTTTGTCTCACACACACTGATTGGGTTATTGTCTCGGACACACTGTGATTGGGTTATTGTCTCACACACACTGTGATTGCGTTATTGTCTCACACACACTGTGATTGGGTTATTGTCTCACACACACTGTGATTGGGTTATTGTCTCACACACACTGTGATTGGGTTATTGTCACACACACTGTGATTGGCTTATTGTCACACACACTGTGATTGGGTTATTGTCTCACACACACTGTGATTGGGTTATTGCCTCGGTCAATGTGATTGGGTTATTGTCACACACACTGTGATTGGGTTATTGTCTCTGACACACTGTGATTGGGATATTGTCTCACACACACTGTGATTGGGTTATTGTCTCACACACACTGTGATTGGATTATTGTCTCGGACACTGTGATTGGGTTATTGTCACACACACACTGTGATTGGGTTATTGACACACACACTGTGATTGGGTTATAGTCACACACACACTGTGATTGGGTTATTGTCTCGGACACACTGTGATTGGGATATTGTTACACACACTGTGATTGGGTTATTGTCTCACACACACTGTGATTGGGTTATTCTCACACACACTGTGATTGGGTTATTGTCACACACACACTGTGATTGGGTTATTGTCACACACACTGTGATTGGGTTATTGTCACACACACACTGTGATTGGGTTATTGTCACACACACTGTGATTGGGTTTTTGTCTCACACACACTGATTGGGTTATTGTCTCGGACACACTGTGATTGGGTTATTGTCTCACACACACTGTGATTGCGTTATTGTCTCACACACACTGTGATTGGGTTATTGTCTCACACACACTGTGATTGGGTTATTGTCTCACACACACTGTGATTGGGTTATTGTCACACACACTGTGATTGGCTTATTGTCACACACACTGTGATTGGGTTATTGTCTCACACACACTGTGATTGGGTTATTGCCTCGGTCAATGTGATTGGGTTATTGTCACACACACTGTGATTGGGTTATTGTCTCTGACACACTGTGATTGGGATATTGTCTCACACACACTGTGATTGGGTTATTGTCTCACACACACTGTGATTGGATTATTGTCTCGGACACTGTGATTGGGTTATTGTCACACACACACTGTGATTGGGTTATTGACACACACACTGTGATTGGGTTATAGTCACACACACACTGTGATTGGGTTATTGTCTCGGACACACTGTGATTGGGATATTGTTACACACACTGTGATTGGGTTATTGTCTCACACACACTGTGATTGGGTTATTCTCACACACACTGTGATTGGGTTATTGTCACACACACACTGTGATTGGGTTATTGTCACACACACTGTGATTGGGTTATTGTCACACACACACTGTGATTGGGTTATTGTCTCGGACACACTGTGATTGGGTTATTGTCTCACACACACTGTGATTGGGTTATTGTCTCACACACACTGTGATTGGGTTATTGTCACACACACTGTGATTGGGTTATTGTCTCGGACACACTGTGATTGGGTTATTGTCTCACACACACTGTGATTGGGTTATTGTCACACACACACTGTGAGTGGGTTATTGTCTCGGACACTGTGATTGGGTTATTGTCACACACACACTGTGATAGTGTTATTGTCACACACACACTGTGATTGGGTTATTGTCACACACACTGTGATTGGGTTATTGTCTCGGACACACTGTGATTGGGTTATTGTCTCACACACACTGTGATTGGGTTATTGTCTCACACACACTGTGATTGGGTTATTGTCACACACACTGTGATTGGGTTATTGTCTCACACACACTGATTGGGTTAATGTCTCGGACACACTGTGATTGGGTCATTGTCACACACACTGTGATTGGGTTATTGTCTCACACACACTGTGATTGGGTTATTGTCTCGGACACTGTGATTGGGTTATTGTCTCACACACACTGTGATTGGGTTATTGTCACACACACTGTGATTGGGTTATTGTCTCACACACACTGTGATTGGGTTATTGTCTCACACACACTGTGATTGGGTTATTGTCACACACACACTGTGATTGGGTTATTGTCTCACACACACTGTGATTGGGTTATTGTCACACACACTGTGATTGGGTTATTGTCTCACGCACACTGTGATTGGGTTATTGTCTCACACACACTGTGATTGGGTTATTGTCACACACACTGTGATTGGGTTATTGTCACACACAATGTGATTGGGTTATTGTCTCACACACACTGTGATTGGGTTATTGTCTCACACACACTGTGATTGGGTTATTGTCACACACACACTGTGATTGGGTTATTGTCTCACCCACACTGTGATTGGGTTATTGTCACACACACTGTGATTGATTTATTGTCTCACACACTGTGATTGGGTTATTGTCACACACACTGTGATTGGGTTATTGTCTCACACACACTGTGATTGGGTTATTGTCTCACACACACTGATTGGGTTATTGTCTCGGACACACTGTGATTGGGTTATTCTCCCACACACACTGTGATTGGGTTATTGTCTCACACACACTGTGATTGGGTTATTGTCACACACACTGTGATTGGGTTATTGTCTCACACACACTGTGATTGGGTTATTGTCACACACACACTGTGATTGGGTTATTGTCTCACACACTGTGATTGGGTTATTGTCTCACACACACTGTGATTGGGTTATTGTCTCACACACACTGTGATTGGGTTATTGTCTCACACACACTGTGATTGGGTTATTGTCACACACACTGTGATTGGGTTATTGTCTCACACACACTGTGATTGGGTTATTGTCTCACACACACTGTGATTGGGTTATTGTCACACACACTGTGATTGGGTTATTGTCTCACACACACTGTGATTGGATTATTGTCACACACACTGTGATTGGGTTATTGTCACACACACTGTGATTGGGTTATTGTCTCACACACACTGTGATTGGATTATTGTCACACACACTGTGATTGGGTTATTGTCACACACACTGTGATTGGGTTATTGTCACACACACACTGTGATTGGGTTATTGTCTCACACACACTGTGATTGGGTTATTGTCACACACACTGTGATTGTGTTATTGTCTCACACACACTGTGATTGGGTTATTGTCTCACACACACTGATTGGGTTATTGTCTCGGATACACTGTGATTGGGTTATTGTCTCACACACACTGTGATTGGGGTATTGTGACACACACACTGTGATTGGGTTATTGTCTCGGACACTGTGATTGGGTTGTTGTCACACTCACACTGTGATTGGGTTATTGTCTCACACACACTGTGATTGGGTTATTGTCTCACACACACTGTGATTGGGTTATTGTCACACACACTGTGATTGGGTTATTGTCACACACACTGTGATTGGGTTATTGTCACACACACTGTGATTGGGTTATTGTCTCACACACACTGTGATTGGGTTATTGTCTCACACACACTGTGATTGGGTTATTGTCACACACACTGTGATTGGGTTATTGTCACACACACTGTGATTGGGTTATTGTCACACACACACTGTGATTGGGTTATTGTCTCACACACACTGTGAGTGGGTTATTGTCACACACACACTGTGATAGTGTTATTGTCACACACACACTGTGATTGGGTTATTGTCACACACACTGTGATTGGGTTATTGTCTCGGACACACTGTGATTGGGTTATTGTCTCACACACACTGTGATTGGGTTCTTGTCTCACACACACTGTGATTGGGTTATTGTCACACACACTGTGATTGGGTTATTGTCTCACACACACTGTGATTGGATTATTGTCACACACACTGTGATTGGGTTAATGTCACACACACTGTGATTGGGTTATTGTCACACACACACGGTGATTGGGTTATCGTCTCACACACACTGTGATTGGGTTATTGTCACACACACTGTGATTGGGTTATTGTCTCACACACACTGTGATTGGGTTATTGTCACACACACTGTGATTGGGTTATTGTCACACACACACTGTGATTGGGTTATTGTCACACACACTGTGATTGGGTTATTGTCTCACACACACTGTGATTGGGTTATTGTCTCACACACACTGATTGGGTTATTGTCTCACACACACTGTGATTGGGTTATTGTCTCGGACACACTGTGATTGGGTTATTGTCTCACACACACTGTGATTGGGTTATTGTCTCACACACACTGTGATGGGGTTATTGTCACACACACTGTGATTGGGTTATTGTCACACACACTGTGAGTGGGTTATTGTCACACACACACTGTGATTGGGTTATTGTCTCACACACACTGTGATTGGGTTATTGTCTCACACACACTGATTGGGTTATTGTCTCGGACACTGTGATTAGGTTATTGTCTCACACACACTGTGATTGGGTTATTGTCACACTCACTGTGATTGGGTTATTGTCACACACACTGTGATTGGGTTATTGTCTCACACACACTGTGATTGGGTTATTGTCACACTCACTGTGATTGGGTTATTGTCACACACACTGTGATTGGGTTATTGTCACACACACACTGTGATTGGGTTATTGTCTCACACACACTGTGATTGGGTTATTGTCTCACACACACTGTGATTGGGTTATTGTCTCACACACACTGTGATTGGGTTATTGTCTCACACACACTGTGATTGGGTTATTGTCACACACACTGTGATTGGGTTATTGTCACACACACTGTGATTCGGTTATTGTCTCACACACACTGTGATTGGGTTATTGTCTCGGACAATGTGATTGGGTTATTGTCACACACACTGTGATTGGGTTATTGTCTCTGACACACTGTGATTGGGATATTGTCTCACACACACTGTGATTGGGTTATTGTCTCACACACACTGTGATTGGGTTATTGTCTCGGACACTGTGATTGGGTTATTGTCACACACACACTGTGATTGGGTTATTGTCACACACACTGTGATTGGGTTATAGTCACACACACAGTGTGATTGGGTTATTGTCTCGGACACACTGTGATTGGGATATTGTTACACACACTGTGATTGGGTTAATGTCTCACACACACTGTGATTGGGTTATTCTCACACACACTGTGATTGGGTTATTGTCACACACACACTGTGATTGGGTTATTGTCTCACACACACTGTGATTGGGTTATTGTCTCACACACACTGTGATTGGGTTATTGTCTCACACACACTGTGATTGGGTTATTGTCTCACACACACTGTGATTGGGTTATTGTCTCACACACAGTGTGATTGGGTTATTGTCTCGGACACACTGTGATTGGGATATTGTTACACACACTGTGATTGGGTTAATGTCTCACACACACTGTGATTGGGTTATTCTCACACACACTGTGATTGGGTTATTGTCACACACACACTGTGATTGGGTTATTGTCACACACACACTGTGATTGGGTTATTGTCTCACACACACTGTGATTGGGTTATTGTCACACACACTGTGATTGGGTTATTGTCACACACACACTGTGATTGGGTTATTGTCTCACACACACCGTGATTGGGTTATTGTCTCGGACACTGTGATTGGGTTATTGTCACACACACTGTGATTGGGTTATTGTCTCGGACACACTGTGATTGGGTTATTGTCACACACACACTGTGGTTGGGTTATTGTCTCACACACACTGTGATTGGGTTATTGTCACACACACACTGTGATTGGGTTAATGTCTCACACACACTGTGATTGGGTTATTGTCACACACACTGTGATTGGGTTATTGTCTCACACACACTGTGATTGGGTTATTGTCTCGGACACACTGTGATTGGGTTATTGTCACACACACAGTGTGATTGGGTTATTGTCTCACACACACTGTGATTGGGTTATTGTCACACACACACTGTGATTGGGTTACTGTCTCACACACACTGTGATTGGGTTATTGTCTCGGACACACTGTGATTGGGTTATTGTCTCACACACACTGTGATTGGGTTATTGTCTCACACAAACTGTGATTGGGTTACTGTCTCACACAGACTGTGATTGGGTTATTGTCTCGGACACACTGTGATTGGGTTATTGTCACACACACACTGTGATTGGGTTATTGTCTCACACACACTGTGATTGGGTTATTGTCACACACACACTGTGATTGGGTTATTGTCTCGGACACTGTGATTGGGTTATTGTCTCACACTCACTGATTTTGGGTTATTGTCTCACACACACTGTGATTGGGTTATTGTCTCGGACACTGTGATTGGGTTATTGTCTCACACACACTGTGATTGGGTTATTGTCACACACACACTGTGATTGGGTTATTGTCTCACACACACTGTGATTGGGTTATTGTCTCACACACACTGTGATTGGGTTATTGTCACACACACAGTGATTGGGTTGTTGTAACACTCTCACTGTGATTGGGTTATTGTCACACACACTGTGATTGGGTTATTGTCACACACACTGTGATTGGGTTATTGTCACACACACTGTGATTGGGTTATTGTCACACACACTGTGATTGATTTATTGTCTCACTCACACTGTGATTGGGCTATTGTCTCACACACACTGTGATTGGGTTATTGTCTCGGACACTGTGATTGGGTTATTGTCACACACACTGTGATTGGGTTATTGTCTCGGACACACTGTGATTGGGTTATTGTCACACACACACTGTGATTGGGTTATTGTCTCACACACACTGTGATTGGGATATTGTTACACACACTGTGATTGGGTTAATGTCTCACACACACTGTGATTGGGTTATTCTCACACACACTGTGATTGGGTTATTGTCACACACACACTGTGATTGGGTTATTGTCTCACACACACTGTGATTGGGTTATTGTCTCACACACACAGTGATTGGGTTATTGTCACACACACACTGTGATTGGGTTATTGTCTCACACACACTGTGATTGGGTTATTGTCTCACACACACTGTGATTGGGTTATTGTCACACACACTGTGATTGGGTTATTGTCACACACACTGTGATTGGGTTATTGTCTCACACACACTGTGATTGGGTTATTGTCTCACACACACTGTGATTGGGTTATTGTCACACACACTGTGATTGGGTTATTGTCACACACACTGTGATTGGGTTATTGTCACACACACTGTGATTGGGCTATTGTCTCACACACACTGTGATTGGGTTATTGTCTCACACACACTGTGATTGGGCTATTGTCTCACACACACTGTGATTGGGTTATTGTCACACACACACTGTGATTGGGTTATTGTCACACACACTGTGATTGGGTTATTGTCTCACACACACTGTGATTGGGATATTATCTCACACACACTGTGATTGGGTTATTGTCACACACACTGTGATTGGGTTATTGTCACACACACTGTGATTGGGTTATTGTCTCACACACACTGTGATTGGGATATTGTCTCACACACACTGTGATTGGGTCATTGTCTCACACACACTGTGATTGGGTTATTGTCACACGCACTGTGATTGGGTTATTGTCTCACACACACTGTGATTGGGTTATTGTCTCACACACACTGTGATTGGGTTATTGTCTCACACACACTGTGATTGGGTTATTGTCTCACACACACTGTGATTGGGTTATTGTCTCACACACACTGTGATTGGGTTATTGTCACACACACTGTGATTCGGTTATTGTCTCACACACACTGTGATTGGGTTATTGTCTCACACACACTGTGATTGGGTTATTGTCTCACACACACTGCGATTGGGTTATTGTCACACACACTGTGATTGGGTTATTGTCTCACACACACTGTGATTGGGTTTTTGTCTCACACAAACTGTGATTGGGTTATTGTCACACACACACTGTGGTTGTGTTATTGTCTCGGACACACTGTGATTGTGTTATTGTCTCACACACTGTGATTGGGTTATTGTCACACACACTGTGGTTGGGCTATTGTCACACACACACTGTGATTGGGATATTGTCGCGGACACTGTGACTGGGTTATTGTCTCGGACACTGTGATTTGGTTATTGTCACACACACTGGGATTGGGTTATTGTCACACACACACTGTGATTGGGTTATTGTCTCGGGCACTGTGATTGGGTTATTGTCTCACACACACTGTGATTGGGTTATTGTCTCGGACACTGTGATTGGGTTATTGTCACACACACTGTGATTGGGTTATTGTCTCGGACACACTGTGATTGGGTTATTGTCACACACTGTGATTGGGTTGTAGTCTTGGACACACTGTGATTGGGTTATTGTCACACACACTGTGATTGGTTTATTGTCTCACACACACTGTGATTGGGATATTGTCTCACACACACTGTGATTGGGTTATTGTCACACACACTGTGATTGGGTTATTGTCTCGGACACTGTGATTGGGTTATTGTCACACACACTGTGATTGGGTTATTGTCACACACACTGTGATTGGGTTATTGTCTCGGACACACTGTGATTGGGTTATTGTCACACACTGTGATTGGGTTATTGTCTCGGACACACTGTGATTGGGTTATTGTCTCACACACACTGTGATTGGGTTATTGTCTCACACACACTGTGGTTGGGTTATTGTCTCACACACACTGTGATTGGGGTATTGTCTCACACACACTGAGATTGGGTTATTGTCTCACACACACTGTGATTGGGTTATTGTCTCGGGCACTGTGATTGTGTTATGGCCACTCACACTGTGATTGGGTTATTGTCACACACACTGTGATTGGGTTATTGTCTCGGATACACTGTGATTGGGTTATTGTCTCACACACACTGTGATTGGGATATTGTCTCACACACTGTGATTGGTTTGTTGACTAACACACACTGTGATTGGGTTATTGTCTCACGCACTGTGATTGGGTTATTGTCTCACACACACTGTGATTGGGTTATTGTCACACACACTGTGATTGGGTTTTTGTCTCACACACACTGTGAGTGGGTTATTGTCTCGGACACACTGTGATTGGTTATTGTCTCACACACACTGTGATTGGGTTTATTGTCACACACACTGTGATTGGGTTATTGTCTCACACAATCTGTGATTGGGTTATTGTCTGACACACACTGTGATTGGGTTAGTGTCTCGGGCACTGTGATTGGGTTATTGTCTCACACACACTGTGATTGGGTTATTGTCACACACACTGTGATTGGGTGATTGTCTCACACACACTGTGATTGGGATATTATCTCACACACACTGTGATTGGGTTATTGTCACACACACTGTGATTGGGTTATTGTCTCACACACACTGTGATTGGGTTATTGTCACACACACTGTGATTGGGTTATTGTCTCACACACACTGTGATTGGGTTATTGTCTCACACAGACTGTGATTGGGTTATTGTCTCACACACACTGTGATTGGGTTATTGTCTCACACACACTGTGATTGGGTTATTGTCTCACACACACTATGATTGGGTTATTGTCTCACATACACTGTGATTGGGTTATTGTCTCACACACACTGTGATTGGGTTATTGTCACACACACTGTGATTGGGTTATTGTCTCGGACACACTGTGATTGGGATATTGTCACACACACACTGTGATTGGGTTATTGTCACACACACTGTGATTGGGTTATTGTCTCGGACACACTGTGATTGGGATATTGTCACACACACACTGTGATTGGGTTATTGTCACACACACTGTGATTGGGTTATTGTCACACACACTGTGATTGGGTTATTGTCTCGGACACACTGTGATTGGGATATTGTCTCACACAAACTGTGATTGGGTTATTGTCACACACACTGTGATTAGGTTATTGTCTCACACAAACTGTGATTGGGTTATTGTCACACACACTGTGATTGGGTTATTGTCTCACACACACTGTGATTGGGTTATTGTCTCACACACACTGTGATTGGGTTATTGTCTCACACACACTGTGATTGGGTTATTGTCACACACACACTGTGATTGGGTTATTGTCTCACACACACTGTGATTGGGTTATTGTCACACATACTGTGATTGGGTTATTGTCACACACACTGTGATTGGGTTATTGTCTCACACACACTGTGATTGGTGTATTGTCTCACACACACTGTGATTGGGTTATTGTCTCACACACACTGTGATTGGGTTATTGTCTCACACACACTGTGATTGGGTTATTGTCTCACACACACTGTGATTGGGTTATTGTCACACACACTGTGATTGGGTTATTGTCTCACACACACTGTGATTGGGTTATTGTCACACACACACTGTGATTGGGTTATTGTCTCGGACACTGTGATTGGGTTATTGTCACACACACTGTGATTGGGTTATTGTCACACACACACTGTGATTGGGTTAGTGTCTCGGGCACTGTGATTGAGTTATTGTCACACACACACTGTGATTGGGTTATTGTCTCACACACACTGTGATTGGGTTATTGTCACACACACACTGTGATTGGGTTAATGTCTCACACACACTGTGATTGGGTTATTGTCACACACACTGTGACTGGGTTATTGTCTCACACACACTGTGATTGGGTTATTGTCTCGGACACACTGTGATTGGGTTATTGTCACACACACAGTGTGATTGGGTTATTGTCTCACACACACTGTGATTGGGTTATTGTCACACACACACTGTGATTGGATTACTGTCTCACACACACTGTGATTGGGTTATTGTCTCGGACACACTGTGATTGGGTTATTGTCTCACACACACTGTGATTGGGTTATTGTCTCACACAAATTGTGATTGGGTTACTGTCTCACACAGACTGTGATTGGGTTATTGTCTCGGACACACTGTGATTGGGTTATTGTCACACACACACTGTGATTGGGTTATTGTCTCACACACACTGTGATTGGGTTACTGTCTCACACACACAGTGATTGGGTTATTGTCACACACACACTGTGATTGGGTTATTGTCTCACACACACTGTGATTGGGTTATTGTCTCACACTCACTGATTTTGGGTTATTGTCTCACACACACTGTGATTGGGTTATTGTCTCAGACACTGTGATTGGGTTATTGTCTCACACACACAGTGATTGGGTTATTGTCACACACACACTGTGATTGGGTTATTGTCTCACACACACTGTGATTGGGTTATTGTCTCACACACACTGTGATTGGGTTATTGTCACACACACTGTGATTGGGTTATTGTCACACACACTGTGATTGGGTTATTGTCTCACACACACTGTGATTGGGTTATTGTCTCACACACACTGTGATTGGGTTATTGTCACACACACTGTGATTGGGTTATTGTCACACACACTGTGATTGGGCTATTGTCTCACACACACTGTGATTGGGTTATTGTCTCACACACACTGTGATTGGGATATTATCTCACACACACTGTGATTGGGTTATTGTCACACACACTGTGATTGGGTTATTGTCACACACACTGTGATTGGGTTATTGTCTCACACACACTGTGATTGGGATATTGTCTCACACACACTGTGATTGGGTCATTGTCTCACACACACTGTGATTGGGTTATTGTCACACACACACTGTGATTGGGTTATTGTCACACACACTGTGATTGGGTTATTGTCTCACACACACTGTGATTGGGATATTATCTCACACACACTGTGATTGGGTTATTGTCACACACACTGTGATTGGGTTATTGTCACACACACTGTGATTGGGTTATTGTCTCACACACACTGTGATTGGGATATTGTCTCACACACACTGTGATTGGGTCATTGTCTCACACACACTGTGATTGGGTTATTGTCACACGCACTGTGATTGGGTTATTGTCTCACACACACTGTGATTGGGTTATTGTCTCACACACACTGTGATTGGGTTATTGTCTCACACACACTGTGATTGGGTTATTGTCTCACACACACTGTGATTGGGTTATTGTCTCACACACACTGTGATTGGGTTATTGTCACACACACTGTGATTCGGTTATTGTCTCACACACACTGTGATTGGGTTATTGTCTCACACACACTGTGATTGGGTTATTGTCTCACACACACTGCGATTGGGTTATTGTCACACACACTGTGATTGGGTTATTGTCTCACACACACTGTGATTGGGTTTTTGTCTCACACAAACTGTGATTGGGTTATTGTCACACACACACTGTGGTTGTGTTATTGTCTCGGACACACTGTGATTGTGTTATTGTCTCACACACTGTGATTGGGTTATTGTCACACACACTGTGGTTGGGCTATTGTCACACACACACTGTGATTGGGATATTGTCGCGGACACTTTGACTGGGTTATTGTCTCGGACACTGTGATTTGGTTATTGTCACACACACTGGGATTGGGTTATTGTCACACACACACTGTGATTGGGTTATTGTCTCGGGCACTGTGATTGGGTTATTGTCTCACACACACTGTGATTGGGTTATTGTCTCGGACACTGTGATTGGGTTATTGTCACACACACTGTGATTGGGTTATTGTCTCGGACACACTGTGATTGGGTTATTGTCACACACTGTGATTGGGTTGTAGTCTTGGACACACTGTGATTGGGTTATTGTCACACACACTGTGATTGGTTTATTGTCTCACACACACTGTGATTGGGATATTGTCTCACACACACTGTGATTGGGTTATTGTCACACACACTGTGATTGGGTTATTGTCTCGGACACTGTGATTGGGTTATTGTCACACACACTGTGATTGGGTTATTGTCACACACACTGTGATTGGGTTATTGTCTCGGACACACTGTGATTGGGTTATTGTCACACACTGTGATTGGGTTATTGTCTCGGACACACTGTGATTGGGTTATTGTCTCACACACACTGTGATTGGGTTATTGTCTCACACACACTGTGGTTGGGTTATTGTCTCACACACACTGTGATTGGGGTATTGTCTCACACACACTGAGATTGGGTTATTGTCTCACACACACTGTGATTGGGTTATTGTCTCGGGCACTGTGATTGTGTTATGGCCACTCACACTGTGATTGGGTTATTGTCACACAGACTGTGATTGGGTTATTGTCTCGGATACACTGTGATTGGGTTATTGTCTCACACACACTGTGATTGGGATATTGTCTCACACACTGTGATTGGTTTGTTGACTAACACACACTGTGATTGGGTTATTGTCTCACGCACTGTGATTGGGTTATTGTCTCACACACACTGTGATTGGGTTATTGTCACACACACTGTGATTGGGTTTTTGTCTCACACACACTGTGAGTGGGTTATTGTCTCGGACACACTGTGATTGGTTATTGTCTCACACACACTGTGATTGGGTTTATTGTCACACACACTGTGATTGGGTTATTGTCTCACACACACTGTGATTGGGTTATTGTCTGACACACACTGTGATTGGGTTAGTGTCTCGGGCACTGTGATTGGGTTATTGTCTCACACACACTGTGATTGGGTTATTGTCACACACACTGTGATTGGGTGATTGTCTCACACACACTGTGATTGGGATATTATCTCACACACACTGTGATTGGGTTATTGTCACACACACTGTGATTGGGTTATTGTCTCACACACACTGTGATTGGGTTATTGTCACACACACTGTGATTGGGTTATTGTCTCACACACACTGTGATTGGGTTATTGTCTCACACAGACTGTGATTGGGTTATTGTCTCACACACACTGTGATTGGGTTATTGTCTCACACACACTGTGATTGGGTTATTGTCTCACACACACTATGATTGGGTTATTGTCTCACACACACTGTGATTGGGTTATTGTCTCACACACACTGTGATTGGGTTATTGTCACACACACTGTGATTGGGTTATTGTCTCGGACACACTGTGATTGGGATATTGTCACACACACACTGTGATTGGGTTATTGTCACACACACTGTGATTGGGTTATTGTCTCGGACACACTGTGATTGGGATATTGTCACACACACACTGTGATTGGGTTATTGTCACACACACTGTGATTGGGTTATTGTCACACACACTGTGATTGGGTTATTGTCTCGGACACACTGTGATTGGGATATTGTCTCACACAAACTGTGATTGGGTTATTGTCACACACACTGTGATTAGGTTATTGTCTCACACAAACTGTGATTGGGTTATTGTCACACACACTGTGATTGGGTTATTGTCTCACACACACTGTGATTGGGTTATTGTCTCACACACACTGTGATTGGGTTATTGTCTCACACACACTGTGATTGGGTTATTGTCACACACACACTGTGATTGGGTTATTGTCTCACACACACTGTGATTGGGTTATTGTCACACATACTGTGATTGGGTTATTGTCACACACACTGTGATTGGGTTATTGTCTCACACACACTGTGATTGGTATATTGTCTCACACACACTGTGATTGGGTTATTGTCTCACACACACTGTGATTGGGTTATTGTCTCACACACACTGTGATTGGGTTATTGTCTCACACACACTGTGATTGGGTTATTGTCACACACACTGTGATTGGGTTATTGTCTCACACACACTGTGATTGGGTTATTGTCACACACACACTGTGATTGGGTTATTGTCTCGGACACTGTGATTGGGTTATTGTCACACACACTGTGATTGGGTTATTGTCACACACACACTGTGATTGGGTTAGTGTCTCGGGCACTGTGATTGGGTTATTGTCTCACACACACTGTGATTGGGTTATTGTCACACACACTGTGATTGGGTTATTGTCTCACACACACTGTGATTGGGTTATTATCTCACACACACTGTGATTGGGTTATTGTCACACACACTGTGATTGGGTTATTGTCTCACACACACTGTGATTGGGTTATTGTCACACACACTGTGATTGGGTTATTGTCTCACACACACTGTGATTGGGTTATTGTCTCACACACACTTATTGGGTTATTGTCTCGGACACACTGTGATTGGGTTATTGTCTCACACACACTGTGATTGGGTTATTGTCTCACACACACTGTGATTGGGTTATTGTCTCACACAAACTGTGATTGGGTTATTGTCACACACACTGTGATTAGGTTATTGTCTCACACAAACTGTGATTGTGTTATTGTCACACACACTGTGATTGGGTTATTGTCTCACACACACTGTGATTGGGTTATTGTCTCACACACACTGTGATTGGGTTATTGTCTCACACACACTGTGATTGGGTTATTGTCTCACACACACTGTGATTGGGTTATTGTCTCGGACACACTGTGATTGGGTTATTGTCTCACACACACTGTGATTGGGTTATTGTCACACATACTGTGATTGGGTTATTGTCACACACACTGTGATTGGGTTATTGTCTCACACACACTGTGATTGGTATATTGTCTGACACACACTGTGATTGGGTTATTGTCTCACACACACTGTGATTGGGTTATTGTCACACACACTGTGATTGTGTTCTTGTCTCACACACACTGTGATTGGGTTATTGTCACGCACACTGTGATTGGGTTATTGTCACACAGACACTGTGATTGGATTATTGTCACACACACTGTGATTGGGTTATTGTCACACACACTGTGATTGGGTTATTGTCTCGGACACACTGTGATTGGATTATTGTCACACACACTGTGATTGGGTTATTGTCTCACACCCACTGTGATTGGGTTATTGTCTCGGACACACTGTGATTGGATTATTGTCACACACACTGTGATTGGGTTATTGCCTCACACACACTGTGATTGGGTTATTGTCACACACACACTGTGATTGGGTTCTTGTCTCACACACACTGTGATTGGGTTATTGTCTCACACACACTGTGATTGGGTTATTGTCTCACACACTGTGATTGGGTTATTGTCACACACACACTGTGATTGGGTTCTTGTCTCACACACACTGTGATTGGGTTATTGTCTCACACACACTGTGATTGGGTTATTGTCTCACACACACTGTGATTGGGTTATTGTCACACACACACTGTGATTGGGTTCTTGTCTCACACACACTGTGATTGGGTTATTGTCTCACACACACTGTGATTGGGTTATTGTCTCACACACACTGTGATTGGGTTATTGTCACACACACTGTGATTGGGTTATTGTCACACACACACTGTGATTGGGTTATTGTCTCGGACACTGTGATTGGGTTATTGTCACACACACTGTGATTGGGTTATTGTCACACACACACTGTGATTGGGTTAGTGTCTCACACACACTGTGATTGGTTTATTGTCTCACACACACTGTGATTGTGTTATTGTCTCACACACACTGTGATTGGGTTATTGTCTCACACACACTGTGATTGGGTTATTGTCTCGGACACACTGTGATTGGGTTATTGTCTCACACACACTGTGATTGGGTTATTGTCACACATACTGTGATTGGGTTATTGTCACACACACTGTGATTGGGTTATTGTCTCACACACACTGTGATTGGTATATTGTCTCACACACACTGTGATTGGGTTATTGTCTCACACACACTGTGATTGGGTTATTGTCACACACACTGTGATTGTGTTCTTGTCTCACACACACTGTGATTGGGTTATTGTCACGCACACTGTGATTGGGTTATTGTCACACAGACACTGTGATTGGGTAATTGTCTCACACACACTGTGATTGGATTATTGTCACACACACTGTGATTGGGTTATTGTCACACACACTGTGATTGGGTTATTGTCTCGGACACACTGTGATTGGATTATTGTCACACACACTGTGATTGGGTTATTGTCTCACACCCACTGTGATTGGGTTATTGTCTCGGACACACTGTGATTGGATTATTGTCACACACACTGTGATTGGGTTATTGTCACACACACACTGTGATTGGGTTCTTGTCTCACACACACTGTGATTGGGTTATTGTCTCACACACACTGTGATTGGGTTATTGTCTCACACACACTGTGATTGGGTTATTGTCACACACACACTGTGATTGGGTTCTTGTCTCACACACACTGTGATTGGGTTATTGTCTCACACACACTGTGATTGGGTTATTGTCTCACACACACTGTGATTGGGTTATTGTCACACACACTGTGATTGGGTTATTGTCTCACACACACTGTGCTTGGGTTATTGTCACACACACACTGTGATTGGGTTATTGTCTCGGACACTGTGATTGGGTTATTGTCACACACACTGTGATTGGGTTATTGTCACACACACACTGTGATTGGGTTAGTGTCTTGGGCACTGTGATTGGGTTATTGTCTCACACACACTGTGATTGGGTTATTGTCACACACACTGTGATTGGGTTATTGTCTCACACACACTGTGATTGGGTTATTGTCACACACACACTGTGATTGGATTATTGTCTCGGACACTGTGATTAGGTTATTGTCACAAACACTGTGATTGGGTTATTGTCACACACACACTGTGATTGGGTTAGTGTCTCGGGCACTGTGATTGGGTTATTGTCTCACACACACTGTGATTGGGTTATTGTCACACACACTGTGATTGGGTTATTGTCTCACACACACTGTGATTGGGATATTATCTCACACACACTGTGATTGGGTTATTGTCACACACACTGTGATTGGGTTATTGTCTCACACACACTGTGATTGGGTTATTGTCACACACACTGTGATTGGGTTATTGTCTCACACACACTGTGATTGGGTTATTGTCTCACACACACTGATTGGGTTATTGTCTCGGACACACTGTGATTGGGTTATTGTCTCACACACACTGTGATTGGGTTATTGTCTCACACACACCATGTTGTTGGGTTATTGTCTCACACAAACTGTGATTGGGTTATTGTCACACACACTGTGATTGGGTTATTGTCTCACACACACTGTGATTGGGTTATTGTCTCACACACACTGTGATTGGGTTATTGTCTCACACACACTGTGATTGGGTTATTGTCTCACACACACTGTGATTGGGTTATTGTCACACACACACTGTGATTGGGTTATTGTCTCACACACACTGTGATTGGGTTATTGTCACACATACTGTGATTGGGTTATTGTCACACACACTGTGATTGGGTTATTGTCTCACACACACTGTGATTGGGTTATTGTCTCACACACACTGTGATTGGGTTATTGTCTCACACACACTGTGATTGGGTTATTGTCTCACACACACTGTGATTGGGTTATTGTCTCACACACACTGTGATTGGGTTATTGTCAGGCACACTGTGATTGGGTTATTGTCACACAGACACTGTGATTGGGTAATTGTTACACAGACACTGTGATTGGGTTATTGTCTCGGACACACTGTGATTGGGTTGTTGTCTCACACACTGTGATTGGGTTATTGTCACACACACTGTGATTGGGTTATTGTCTCGGACACACTGTGATTGGATTATTGTCACACACACTGTGATTGGGTTATTGTCTCACACCCACTGTGATTGGGTTATTGTCTCGGACACACTGTGATTGGATTATTGTCACACACACTGTGATTGGGTTATTGTCACACACACACTGTGATTGGGTTCTTGTCTCACACACACTGTGATTGGGTTATTGTCTCACACACACTGTGATTGGGTTATTGTCTCACACACACTGTGATTGGGTTATTGTCACACACACTGTGATTGGGTTATTGTCTCACACACACTGTGATTGGGATATTGTCACACACACACTGTGATTGGGTTATTGTCTCGGACACTGTGATTGGGTTATTGTCACACACACTGTGATTGGGTTATTGTCACACACACACTGTGATTGGGTTAGTGTCTCGGGCACTGTGATTGGGTTATTGTCTCACACACACTGTGATTGGGTTATTGTCACACACACTGTGATTGGGTTATTGTCTCACAGACACTGTGATTGGGTTATTGTCACACACACACTGTGATTGGGTTATTGTCTCGGACACTGTGATTAGGTTATTGTCACAAACACTGTGATTGGGATATTATCTCACACACACTGTGATTGGGTTATTGTCACACACACTGTGATTGGGTTATTGTGTCACACACACTGTGATTGGGTTATTGTCACACACACTGTGATTGGGTTATTGTCTCACACACACTGTGATTGGGTTATTGTCTCACACACACTGTGATTGGGTTATTGTCACACACACTGTGATTGGGTTATTGTCTCACAGACACTGTGATTGGATTATTGTCACACACACTGTGATTGGGTTATTGTCACACACACTGTGATTGGGTTATTGTCACACACACACTGTGATTGGGTTATTGTCTCACACACACTGTGATTGGGTTATTGTCTCACACACACTGATTGGGTTATTGTCTCGGATACACTGTGATTGGGTTATTGTCTCACACACACTGTGATTGGGCTATTGTCTCACACACACTGTGATTGGGTTATTGTCTCGGACACACTGTGATTGGGTTATTGTCTCGGATACACTGTGATTGGGTTATTGTCTCGGATACACTGTGATTGGGTTATTGTCTCGGACACACTGTGGTTGGGTTATTGTCTCACACACACTGTGATTGGATTATTGTCTCACACACACTGTGATTGGGTTATTCTCTCACACACACTGTGATTGGGTTATTGTCTCACACACACTGATTGGGTTATTGTCTCGGATACACTGTGATTGGGTTATTGTCTCACACACACTGTGATTGGGCTATTGTCTCACACACACTGTGATTGGGTTATTGTCTCGGACACACTGTGATTGGGTTATTGTCTCACACACACTGTGATTGGGTTATTGTCACACACACTGTGATTGGGTTATTGTCTCACACACACTGTGAGTGGGTTATTGTCACACACACACTGTGATTGGGTTATTGTCTCACACACACTGTGATTGGGTTATTGTCTCACACACACTGTGATTGGGTTATTGTCACACACACACTGATTGGGTTATTGTCTCACACACACTGTGATTGGGTTATTGTCTCACACACACTGTGATTGGGTTATTGTCACACACACACTGTGATTGGGTTATTGTCACACACACTGTGATTGGGTTATTGTCTCGGACACACTGTGATTGGGTTATTGTCTCACACACACTGTGATTGGGTTATTGTCTCACACACACTGTGAGTGGGTTATTGTCACACACACACTGTGATTGGGTTATTGTCTCGGACACACTGTGATTGGGTTATTGTCTCACACACACTGTGATTGGGTTATTGTCTCGGACACACTGTGATTGGCATATTGTCTCACACACACTGTGATTGGGTTATTGTCTCACACACACTGTGAATGGGTTATTGTCACACACACACTGTGATTGGGTTATTGTCTCACACACACTGTGATTGGGTTATTGTCTCACACACACTGTGATTGGGTTATTGTCACACACGCACTGATTGGGTTATTGTCTCACACACACTGTGATTGGGTTATTGTCTCACACACACTGTGAGTGGGTTATTGTCACACACACACTGTGATTGGGTTATTGTCTCGGACACACTGTGATTGGGTTATTGTCTCACACACACTGTGATTGGGTTATTGTCTCACACACACTGTGAATGGGTTATTGTCTCGGACACACTGTGATTGGGTTATTGTCTCACACACACTGTGATTGGGTTATTGTCTCACACACACTGTGAGTGGGTTATTGTCACACACACACTGTGATTGGGTTATTGTCTCACACACACTGTGATTGGGTTATTGTCTCACACACACTGTGATTGGGTTATTGTCACACACACACTGATTGGGTTATTGTCTCACACACACTGTGATTGGGTTATTGTCACACACACACTGTGATTGGGATATTGTCTCACACACACTGTGATTGGGTTATTGTCTCACACACACTGTGATTGGGTTATTGTCACACACACACTGTGATTGGGTTATTGTCACACACACTGTGATTGGGTTATTGTTACACACACACTGTGATTGGGATATTGTCTCACACACACTGTGATTGGGTTATTGTCACACACACACTGTGATTGGGATATTGTCTCACACACACTGTGATTGGGTTATTGTCTCACACACACTGTGATTGGGTTATTGTCTCACACACACTGATTGGGTTATTGTCTCGGATACACTGTGATTGGGTTATTGTCTCGGACACACTGTGGTTGGGTTATTGTCTCACACACACTGTGATTGGATTATTGTCTCACACACACTGTGATTGGGTTATTGTCTCACACACACTGTGATTGGGTTATTGTCACACACACTGTGATTGGGTTATTGTCTCACACACACTGTGATTGGGTTATTGTCACACACACACTGTGATTGGGATATTGTCTCACACACACTGTGATTGGGTTATTGTCTCACACACACTGTGATTGGGTTATTGTCTCACACACACTGTGATTGGGTTATTGTCTCACACACACTGTGATTGGGTTATTGTCACACACACACTGATTGGGTTATTGTCTCACACACACTGTGATTGGGTTATTGTCACACACACACTGTGATTGGGATATTGTCTCACACACACTGTGATTGGGTTATTGTCTCACACACACTGTGATTGGGTTATTGTCACACACACACTGTGATTGGGTTATTGTCACACACACTGTGATTGGGTTATTGTTACACACACACTGTGATTGGGATATTGTCTCACACACACTGTGATTGGGTTATTGTCACACACACACTGTGATTGGGATATTGTCTCACACACACTGTGATTGGGTTATTGTCTCACACACACTGTGATTGGGTTATTGTCTCACACACACTGATTGGGTTATTGTCTCGGATACACTGTGATTGGGTTATTGTCTCGGACACACTGTGGTTGGGTTATTGTCTCACACACACTGTGATTGGATTATTGTCTCACACACACTGTGATTGGGTTATTGTCTCACACACACTGTGATTGGGTTATTGTCACACACACTGTGATTGGGTTATTGTCTCACACACACTGTGATTGGGTTATTGTCACACACACTGTGATTGGGTTATTGTCTCACACACACTGTGATTGGGTTATTGTCACACACACTGTG
This sequence comes from Scyliorhinus torazame, assembly GCF_047496885.1. Classification (NCBI taxonomy): domain Eukaryota; kingdom Metazoa; phylum Chordata; class Chondrichthyes; order Carcharhiniformes; family Scyliorhinidae; genus Scyliorhinus; species Scyliorhinus torazame. The sequence goes on along the minus strand of NC_092730.1, from coordinate 5,290,585 downwards.
ATTGGGTTATTGTCTCACACACACTGTGATTGGGTTATTGTCTCACACACACTGATTGGGTTATTGTCTCGGACACACTGTGATTGGGTTATTGTCTCACACACACTGTGATTGGGTTATTGTCTCACACACACCATGTTGTTGGGTTATTGTCTCACACAAACTGTGATTGGGTTATTGTCACACACACTGTGATTGGGTTATTGTCTCACACACACTGTGATTGAGTTATTGTCTCACACACACTGTGATTGGGTTATTGTCTCACACACACTGTGATTGGGTTATTGTCTCACACACACTGTGATTGGGTTATTGTCACACACACACTGTGATTGGGTTATTGTCTCACACACACTGTGATTGGGTTATTGTCACACATACTGTGATTGGGTTATTGTCACACACACTGTGATTGGGTTATTGTCTCACACACACTGTGATTGGGTTATTGTCTCACACACACTGTGATTGGGTTATTGTCTCACACACACTGTGATTGGGTTATTGTCTCACACACACTGTGATTGGGTTATTGTCTCACACACACTGTGATTGGGTTATTGTCAGGCACACTGTGATTGGGTTATTGTCACACAGACACTGTGATTGGGTAATTGTCTCACACACACTGTGATTGGATTATTGTCACACACACTGTGATTGGGTTATTGTTACACAGACACTGTGATTGGGTTATTGTCTCGGACACACTGTGATTGGGTTGTTGTCTCACACACTGTGATTGGGTTATTGTCACACACACTGTGATTGGGTTATTGTCTCGGACACACTGTGATTGGATTATTGTCACACACACTGTGATTGGGTTATTGTCTCACACCCACTGTGATTGGGTTATTGTCTCGGACACACTGTGATTGGATTATTGTCACACACACTGTGATTGGGTTATTGTCACACACACACTGTGATTGGGTTCTTGTCTCACACACACTGTGATTGGGTTATTGTCTCACACACACTGTGATTGGGTTATTGTCTCACACACACTGTGATTGGGTTATTGTCACACACACTGTGATTGGGTTATTGTCTCACACACACTGTGATTGGGATATTGTCACACACACACTGTGATTGGGTTATTGTCTCGGACACTGTGATTGGGTTATTGTCACACACACTGTGATTGGGTTATTGTCACACACACACTGTGATTGGGTTAGTGTCTCGGGCACTGTGATTGGGTTATTGTCTCACACACACTGTGATTGGGTTATTGTCACACACACTGTGATTGGGTTATTGTCTCACACACACTGTGATTGGGTTATTGTCACACACACACTGTGATTGGGTTATTGTCTCGGACACTGTGATTAGGTTATTGTCACAAACACTGTGATTGGGATATTATCTCACACACACTGTGATTGGGTTATTGTCACACACACTGTGATTGGGTTATTGTGTCACACACACTGTGATTGGGTTATTGTCACACACACTGTGATTGGGTTATTGTCTCACACACACTGTGATTGGGTTATTGTCTCACACACACTGTGATTGGGTTATTGTCACACACACTGTGATTGGGTTATTGTCTCACAGACACTGTGATTGGATTATTGTCACACACACTGTGATTGGGTTATTGTCACACACACTGTGATTGGGTTATTGTCACACACACACTGTGATTGGGTTATTGTCTCACACACACTGTGATTGGGTTATTGTCTCACACACACTGATTGGGTTATTGTCTCGGATACACTGTGATTGGGTTATTGTCTCACACACACTGTGATTGGGCTATTGTCTCACACACACTGTGATTGGGTTATTGTCTCGGACACACTGTGATTGGGTTATTGTCTCGGATACACTGTGATTGGGTTATTGTCTCGGATACACTGTGATTGGGTTATTGTCTCGGACACACTGTGGTTGGGTTATTGTCTCACACACACTGTGATTGGATTATTGTCTCACACACACTGTGATTGGGTTATTCTCTCACACACACTGTGATTGGGTTATTGTCTCACACACACTGATTGGGTTATTGTCTCGGATACACTGTGATTGGGTTATTGTCTCACACACACTGTGATTGGGCTATTGTCTCACACACACTGTGATTGGGTTATTGTCTCGGACACACTGTGATTGGGTTATTGTCTCACACACACTGTGATTGGGTTATTGTCACACACACTGTGATTGGGTTATTGTCTCACACACACTGTGAGTGGGTTATTGTCACACACACACTGTGATTGGGTTATTGTCTCACACACACTGTGATTGGGTTATTGTCTCACACACACTGTGATTGGGTTATTGTCACACACACACTGATTGGGTTATTGTCTCACACACACTGTGATTGGGTTATTGTCTCACACACACTGTGATTGGGTTATTGTCACACACACACTGTGATTGGGTTATTGTCACACACACTGTGATTGGGTATTGTCTCGGACACACTGTGATTGGGTTATTGTCTCACACACACTGTGATTGGGTTATTGTCTCACACACACTGTGAGTGGGTTATTGTCACACACACACTGTGATTGGGTTATTGTCTCGGACACACTGTGATTGGGTTATTGTCTCACACACACTGTGATTGGGTTATTGTCTCGGACACACTGTGATTGGCATATTGTCTCACACACACTGTGATTGGGTTATTGTCTCACACACACTGTGAATGGGTTATTGTCACACACACACTGTGATTGGGTTATTGTCTCACACACACTGTGATTGGGTTATTGTCTCACACACACTGTGATTGGGTTATTGTCACACACACACTGATTGGGTTATTGTCTCACACACACTGTGATTGGGTTATTGTCTCACACACACTGTGAGTGGGTTATTGTCACACACACACTGTGATTGGGTTATTGTCTCGGACACACTGTGATTGGGTTATTGTCTCACACACACTGTGATTGGGTTATTGTCTCACACACACTGTGAATGGGTTATTGTCTCGGACACACTGTGATTGGGTTATTGTCTCACACACACTGTGATTGGGTTATTGTCTCACACACACTGTGAGTGGGTTATTGTCACACACACACTGTGATTGGGTTATTGTCTCACACACACTGTGATTGGGTTATTGTCTCACACACACTGTGATTGGGTTATTGTCACACACACACTGATTGGGTTATTGTCTCACACACACTGTGATTGGGTTATTGTCACACACACACTGTGATTGGGATATTGTCTCACACACACTGTGATTGGGTTATTGTCTCACACACACTGTGATTGGGTTATTGTCACACACACACTGTGATTGGGTTATTGTCACACACACTGTGATTGGGTTATTGTTACACACACACTGTGATTGGGATATTGTCTCACACACACTGTGATTGGGTTATTGTCACACACACACTGTGATTGGGATATTGTCTCACACACACTGTGATTGGGTTATTGTCTCACACACACTGTGATTGGGTTATTGTCTCACACACACTGATTGGGTTATTGTCTCGGATACACTGTGATTGGGTTATTGTCTCGGACACACTGTGGTTGGGTTATTGTCTCACACACACTGTGATTGGATTATTGTCTCACACACACTGTGATTGGGTTATTGTCTCACACACACTGTGATTGGGTTATTGTCACACACACTGTGATTGGGTTATTGTCTCACACACACTGTGATTGGGTTATTGTCACACACACACTGTGATTGGGATATTGTCTCACACACACTGTGATTGGGTTATTGTCTCACACACACTGTGATTGGGTTATTGTCTCACACACACTGTGATTGGGTTATTGTCTCACACACACTGTGATTGGGTTATTGTCACACACACACTGATTGGGTTATTGTCTCACACACACTGTGATTGGGTTATTGTCACACACACACTGTGATTGGGATATTGTCTCACACACACTGTGATTGGGTTATTGTCTCACACACACTGTGATTGGGTTATTGTCACACACACACTGTGATTGGGTTATTGTCACACACACTGTGATTGGGTTATTGTTACACACACACTGTGATTGGGATATTGTCTCACACACACTGTGATTGGGTTATTGTCACACACACACTGTGATTGGGATATTGTCTCACACACACTGTGATTGGGTTATTGTCTCACACACACTGTGATTGGGTTATTGTCTCACACACACTGATTGGGTTATTGTCTCGGATACACTGTGATTGGGTTATTGTCTCGGACACACTGTGGTTGGGTTATTGTCTCACACACACTGTGATTGGATTATTGTCTCACACACACTGTGATTGGGTTATTGTCTCACACACACTGTGATTGGGTTATTGTCACACACACTGTGATTGGGTTATTGTCTCACACACACTGTGATTGGGTTATTGTCTCACACACACTGATTGGGTTATTGTCACACACACACTGTGATTGGGTTATTGTCACACACACACTGTGATTGGGTTATTGTCTCACACACACTGATTGGGTTATTGTCACACACACACTGTGATTGGGTTATTGTCACACACACTGTGATTGGGTTAGTGTCTCGGGCACTGTGATTGGGTTATTGTCACACACACGGTGATTGGGTTATTGTCACACACACTGTGATTGGGTTATTGTCTCACACACACTGATTGGGTTATTGTCTCGGATACACTGTGATTGGGTTATTGTCTCACACACACTGTGATTGGGTTATTGTCTCGGACACACTGTGATTGGGTTATTGTCACACACACTATGATTGGGTTATTGTCTCACACACACTGTGATTGGGTTATTGTCTCACACACACTGTGATTGGGTTATTGTCTCGGACACACTGTGATTGGGTTATTGTCTCACACACACTGTGATTGGGTTATTGTCTCACACACACTGTGATTGGGTTATTGTCTCACACACACTGTGATTGGGTTATTGTCACACACACTATGATTGGGTTATTGTCTCACACACACTGTGATTGGGTTATTGTCTCACACACACTGTGATTGGGTTATTGTCTCGGACACACTGTGATTGGGTTATTGTCTCACACACACTGTGATTGGGTTATTGTCACACACACTGTGATTGGGTTATTGTCACACACACTGTGATTGGGTTATTGTCACACACACTGTGATTGGGTTATTGTCACACACACACTGTGATTGGGTTATTGTCTCACACACACTGTGAGTGGGTTATTGTCACACACACTGTGATTGGGTTATTGTCACACACACTGTGATTGGGTTATTGTCACACACACACTGTGATTGGGTTATTGTCTCACACACACTGTGATTGGGTTATTGTCTCACACACACTGTGATAGTGTTATTGTCACACACACACTGTGATTGGGTTATTGTCACACACACTGTGATTGGGTTATTGTCTCGGACACACTGTGATTGGGTTATTGTCTCACACACACTGTGATTGGGTTATTGTCTCACACACACTGTGATTGGGTTATTGTCACACACACTGTGATTGGGTTATTGTCTCACACACACTGTGATTGGATTATTGTCACACACACTGTGATTGGGTTAATGTCACACACACTGTGATTGGGTTATTGTCACACACACACTGTGATTGGGTTATTGTCACACACACACTGTGATTGGGTTATTGTCTCACACACACTGTGATTGGTTATTGTCTCACACACACTGTGATTGGGTTATTGTCACACACACTGTGATTGGTTATTGTCTCACACACACTGTGATTGGGTTATTGTCTCACACACACTGATTGGGTTATTGTCTCGGACACACTGTGATTGGGTTATTGTCTCACACACACTGTGATTGGGTTATTGTCTCACACACACTGTGATTGGGTTATTGTCACACACACTGTGATTGGGTTACTGTCACACACACTGTGATTGGGTTATTGTCTCACACACACTGTGATTGGTATATTGTCTCACACACACTGTGATTGGGTTATTGTCTCGGACAATGTGATTGGGTTATTGTCACACACACTGTGATTGGGTTATTGTCTCACACACTGTGATTGGGTTATTGTCTCTGACACACTGTGATTGGGTTATTGTCTCGGACAATGTGATTGGGTTATTGTCACACACACTGTGATTGGGTTATTGTCTCACACACTGTGATTGGGTTATTGTCTCTGACACACTGTGATTGGGATATTGTCTCACACACACTGTGATTGGGTTATTGTCTCACACACACTGTGATTGGGTTATTGTCTCGGACACTGTGATTGGGTTATTGTCACACACCCACTGTGATTGGGTTATTGACACACACACTGTGATTGGGTTATAGTCACACACACACTGTGATTGGGTTATTGTCTCACACACACTGTGATTGGGTTATTGTCTCGGACACACTGTGATTGGGATATTGTTACACATACTGTGATTGGGTTATTGTCTCACACACACTGTGATTGGGTTATTCTCACACACACTGTGATTGGGTTATTGTCACACACACACTGTGATTGGGTTATTGTCACACACACTGTGATTTGGTTATTGTCACACACACACTGTGATTGGGTTATTGTCTCGGACAATGTGATTGGGTTATTGTCACACACACTGTGATTGGGTTATTGTCTCGGACACACCGTGATTGGGTTATTGTCACACACACACTGTGATTGGGTTATTGTCTCACACACACTGTGATTGGGTTATTGTCACACACACACTGTGATTGGGTTAATGTCTCACACACACTGTGATTGGGTTATTGTCACACACACTGTGATTGGGTTATTGTCTCACACACACTGTGATTGGGTTATTGTCTCGGACACACTGTGATTGGGTTATTGTCACACACACACTGTGATTGGGTTATAGTCACACACACACTGTGATTGGGTTATTGTCTCGGACACACTGTGATTGGGATATTGTTACACATACTGTGATTGGGTTATTGTCTCACACACACTGTGATTGGGTTATTCTCACACACACTGTGATTGGGTTATTGTCACACACACGATGTGATTGGGTTATTGTCACACACACTGTGATTTGGTTATTGTCACACACACACTGTGATTGGGTTATTGTCTCGGACAATGTGATTGGGTTATTGTCACACACACTGTGATTGGGTTATTGTCTCGGACACACTGTGATTGGGTTATTGTCACACACACACTGTGATTGGGTTATTGTCTCACACACACTGTGATTGGGTTATTGTCACACACACACTGTGATTGGGTTAATGTCTCACACACACTGTGATTGGGTTATTGTCACACACACTGTGATTGGGTTATTGTCTCACACACACTGTGATTGGGTTATTGTCTCGGACACACTGTGATTGGGTTATTGTCACACACACAGTGTGATTGGGTTATTGTCTCACACACACTGTGATTGGGTTATTGTCACACACACAGTGTGATTGGGTTACTGTCTCACACACACTGTGATTGGGTTATTGTCTCGGACACACTGTGATTGGGTTATTGTCTCACACACACTGTGATTGGGTTATTGTCTCACACAAACTGTGATTGGGTTACTGTCTCACACAGACTGTGATTGGGTTATTGTCTCGGACACACTGTGATTGGGTTATTGTCACACACACACTGTGATTGGGTTATTGTCTCACACACACTGTGATTGGGTTACTGTCTCACACACACAGTGATTGGGTTATTGTCACACACACACTGTGATTGGGTTATTGTCTCACACACACTGTGATTGGGTTATTGTCTCACACTCACTGATTTTGGGTTATTGTCTCACACACACTGTGATTGGGTTATTGTCTCAGACACTGTGATTGGGTTATTGTCTCACACACACTGTGATTGGGTTATTGTCACACACACACTGTGATTGGGTTATTGTCTCACACACACTGTGATTGGGTTATTGTCTCACACACACTGTGATTGGGTTATTGTCACACACACTGTGATTGGGTTATTGTCACACACACTGTGATTGGGTTATTGTCTCACACACACTGTGATTGGGTTATTGTCTCACACACACTGTGATTGGGTTATTGTCACACACACTGTGATTGGGTTATTGTCACACACACTGTGATTGGGCTATTGTCTCACACACACTGTGATTGGGTTATTGTCTCACACACACTGTGATTGGGCTATTGTCTCAGACACACTGTGATTGGGTTATTGTCACACACACACTGTGATTGGGTTATTGTCACACACACTGTGATTGGGTTATTGTCTCACACACACTGTGATTGGGATATTATCTCACACACACTGTGATTGGGTTATTGTCACACACACTGTGATTGGGTTATTGTCACACACACTGTGATTGGGTTATTGTCTCACACACACTGTGATTGGGATATTGTCTCACACACACTGTGATTGGGTCATTGTCTCACACACACTGTGATTGGGTTATTGTCACACGCACTGTGATTGGGTTATTGTCTCACACACACTGTGATTGGGTTATTGTCTCACACACACTGTGATTGGGTTATTGTCTCACACACACTGTGATTGGGTTATTGTCTCACACACACTGTGATTGGGTTATTGTCTCACACACACTGTGATTGGGTTATTGTCACACACACTGTGATTCGGTTTTTGTCTCACACACACTGTGATTGGGTTATTGTCTCACACACACTGTGATTGGGTTATTGTCTCACACACCCTGCGATTGGGTTATTGTCACACACACTGTGATTGGGTTATTGTCTCACACACACTGTGATTGGGTTTTTGTCTCACACAAACTGTGATTGGGTTATTGTCACACACACACTGTGGTTGTGTTATTGTCTCCGACACACTGTGATTGGGTTATTGTCTCACACACTGTGATTGGGGTATTGTCACACACACTGTGGTTGGGCTATTGTCACACACACACTGTGATTGGGTTATTGTCGCGGACACTGTGACTGGGTTATTGTCTAGGACACTGTGATTGGGTTATTGTCACACACACTGTGATTGGGTTATTGTCTCACACACACTGTGATTGGGTTATTGTCTCGGACACTGTGATTGTGTTATGGTCACACACACTGTGATTGGGTTATTGTCACACACACTGTGATTGGGTTATTGTCTCGGACACACTGTGATTGGGTTATTGTCACACACTGTGATTGGGTTGTAGTCTTGGACACACTGTGATTGGGTTATTGTCACACACACTGTGATTGGTTTATTGTCTCACACACACTGTGATTGGGATATTGTCTCACACACACTGTGATTGGGTTATTGTCACACACACTGTGATTGGGTTATTGTCTCGGACACTGTGATTGGGTTATTGTCACACACACTGTGATTGGGTTATTGTCACACACACTGTGATTGGGTTATTGTCTCGGACACACTGTGATTGGGTTATTGTCACACACTGTGATTGGGTTATTGTCTCGGACACACTGTGATTGGGTTATTGTCTCACACACACTGTGATTGGGTTATTGTCTCACACACACTGTGGTTGGGTTATTGTCTCACACACACTGTGATTGGGGTATTGTCTCACACACACTGTGATTGGGTTATTGTCTCGGACACTGTGATTGGGTTATTGTCTCGGGCACTGTGATTGTGTTATGGCCACTCACACTGTGATTGGGTTATTGTCACACACACTGTGATTGGGTTATTGTCTCGGATACACTGTGATTGGGTTATTGTCTCACACACACTGTGATTGGGATATTGTCTCACACACTGTGATTGGTTTGTTGACTAACACACACTGTGATTGGGTTATTGTCTCACGCACTGTGATTGGGTTATTGTCTCACACACACTGTGATTGGGTTATTGTCACACACACTGTGATTGGGTTTTTGTCTCACACACACTGTGATTGGGTTATTGTCTCGGACACACTGTGATTGGTTTATTGTCTCACACACACTGTGATTGGGTTATTGTCTCACACACACTGTGATTGGGTTTATTGTCACACACACTGTGATTGGGTTATTGTCTCACACACTGTGATTGGGTTATTGTCTCACACACACTGTGAATGGGTTATTGCCACACACACACACTGTGATTGAGTTATTGTCACTCACACTGTGATTGGGTTATTGTCACACACACTGTGATTGGGTTATTGTCTCACACAAACTGTGATTGGGTTATTGTCACACACACTGTGATTAGGTTATTGTCTCACACAAACTGTGATTGGGTTATTGTCACACACACTGTGATGGGGTTATTGTCTCACACACACTGTGATTGGGTTATTGTCTCACACACACTGTGATTGGGTTATTGTCTCACACACACTGTGATTGGGTTATTGTCTCACACACACTGTGATTGGGTTATTGTCACACACACACTGTGATTGGGTTATTGTCTCACACACACTGTGATTGGGTTATTGTCACACATACTGTGATTGGGTTATTGTCACACACACTGTGATTGGGTTATTGTCTCACACACACTGTGATTGGTATATTGTCTCACACACACTGTGATTGGGTTATTGTCTCACACACACTGTGATTGGGTTATTGTCTCACACACACTGTGATTGGGTTATTGTCACACACACTGTGATTGTGTTCTTGTCTCACACACACTGTGATTGGGTTATTGTCTCACACACACTGTGATTGGGTTATTGTCTCACACACACTGTGATTGGGTTATTGTCACGCACACTGTGATTGGGTTATTGTCACACAGACACTGTGATTGGGTTATTGTCTCACACACACTGTGATTGGATTATTGTCACACACACTGTGATTGGGTTATTGTTACACAGACACTGTGATTGGGTTATTGTCTCGGACACACTGTGATTGGGTTGTTGTCTCACACACTGTGATTGTGTTATTGTCACACAAACTGTGATTGGGTTATTGTCTCGGACACACTGTGATTGGATTATTGTCACACACACTGTGATTGGGTTATTGTCTCACACCCACTGTGATTGGGTTATTGTCTCGGACACACTGTGATTGGATTATTGTCACACACACTGTGATTGGGTTATTGTCACACACACACTGTGATTGGGTTCTTGTCTCACACACACTGTGATTGGGTTATTGTCTCACACACACTGTGATTGGGTTATTGTCTCACACACACTGTGATTGGGTTATTGTCACACACACTGTGATTGGGTTATTGTCTCACACACACTGTGATTGGGTTATTGTCACACACACACTGTGATTGGGTTATTGTCTTGGACACTGTGATTGGGTTATTGTCACACACACACTGTGATTGGGTTAGTGTCTCGGGCACTGTGATTGGGTTATTGTCTCACACACACTGTGATTGGGTTATTGTCACACACACTGTGATTGGTTTATTGTCTCACACACACTGTGATTGGGTTATTGTCACACACACGCTGTGATTGGGTTATTGTCTCGGACACTGTGATTAGGTTATTGTCACAAACACTGTGATTGGGTTATTGTCACACACACACTGTGATTGGGTTAGTGTCTCGGGCACTGTGATTGGGTTATTGTCTCACACACACTGTGATTGGGTTATTGTAACACACACTGTGATTGGGTTATTGTCTCACACACACTGTGATTGGGATATTATCTCACACACACTGTGATTGGGTTATTGTCACACACACTGTGATTGGGTTATTGTCACACACACTGTGATTGGGTTATTGTCTCACACACACTGTGATTGGGATATTGTCTCACACACACTGTGATTGGGTCATTGTCACACACACACTGTGATTGGGTTATTGTCACACGCACTGTGATTGGGTTATTGTCTCACACACACTGTGATTGGGTTATTGTCTCACACACACTGTGATTGGGTTATTGTCACACACACACTGTGATTGGGTTCTTGTCTCACACACACTGTGATTGGGTTATTGTCTCACACACACTGTGATTGGGTTATTGTCTCACACACACTGTGATTGGGTTATTGTCACACACACACTGTGGTTGTGTTATTGTCTCGGACACACTGTGATTGGGTTATTGTCTCACACACTGTGATTGGGTTATTGTCACACACACTGTGGTTGGGCTATTGTCACACACACACTGTGATTGGGTTATTGTCTCGGACACTGTGACTGGGTTATTGTCTCGGACAGTGTGATTGGGTTATTGTCACACACACTGGGATTGGGTTATTGTCACACACACACTGTGATTGGGTTATTGTCTCGGGCACTGTGATTGGGTTATTGTCTCACACACACTGTGATTGGGTTATTGTCTCGGACACTGTGATTGGGTTATTGTCACACACACTGTGATTGGGTTATTGTCACACACACTGTGATTGGGTTATTGTCTCGGACACACAGTGATTGGGTTATTGTCACACACTGTGATTGGGTTGTAGTCTTGGACACACTGTGATTGGGTTTTTGTCACACACACTGTGATTGGTTTATTGTCTCACACACACTGTGATTGGGATATTGTCTCACACACACTGTGATTGGGTTATTGTCACACACACTGTGATTGGGTTATTGTCTCGGGCACTGTGATTGGGTTATTGTCTCACACACACTGTGATTGGGTTATTGTCACACACACACTGTGATTGGGTTATTGTCTCACACACACTGTGATTGGGTTATTGTCTCACACACACTGTGATTGGGTTATTGTCACACACACTGTGATTGGGTTATTGTCACACACACTGTGATTGGGTTATTGTCTCACACACACTGTGATTGGGTTATTGTCTCACACACACTGTGATTGGGTTATTGTCACACACACTGTGATTGGGTTATTGTCACACACACTGTGATTGGGTTATTGTCACACACACTGTGATTGGGCTATTGTCTCACACACACTGTGATTGGGTTATTGTCTCACACACACTGTGATTGGGCTATTGTCTCAGACACACTGTGATTGGGTTATTGTCACACACACACTGTGATTGGGTTATTGTCACACACACTGTGATTGGGTTATTGTCTCACACACACTGTGATTGGGATATTATCTCACACACACTGTGATTGGGTTATTGTCACACACACTGTGATTGGGTTATTGTCACACACACTGTGATTGGGTTATTGTCTCACACACACTGTGATTGGGATATTGTCTCACACACACTGTGATTGGGTCATTGTCTCACACACACTGTGATTGGGTTATTGTCACACGCACTGTGATTGGGTTATTGTCTCACACACACTGTGATTGGGTTATTGTCTCACACACACTGTGATTGGGTTATTGTCTCACACACACAGTGTGTGTGAGACAATAACCCAATCACAGTGTGTGTGAGACAATAACCCAATCACAGTGTGTGTGAGACAATAACCCAATCACAGTGTGTGTGAGACAATAACCCAATCACAGTGATTGGGTTATTGTCACACACACTGTGATTCGGTTATTGTCTCACACACACTGTGATTGGGTTATTGTCTCACACACACTGTGATTGGGTTATTGTCTCACACACCCTGCGATTGGGTTATTGTCACACACACTGTGATTGGGTTATTGTCTCACACACACTGTGATTGGGTTTTTGTCTCACACAAACTGTGATTGGGTTATTGTCACACACACACTGTGGTTGTGTTATTGTCTCCGACACACTGTGATTGGGTTATTGTCTCACACACTGTGATTGGGGTATTGTCACACACACTGTGGTTGGGCTATTGTCACACACACACTGTGATTGGGTTATTGTCGCGGACACTGTGACTGGGTTATTGTCTAGGACACTGTGATTGGGTTATTGTCACACACACTGTGATTGGGTTATTGTCTCACACACACTGTGATTGGGTTATTGTCTCGGACACTGTGATTGTGTTATGGTCACACACACTGTGATTGGGTTATTGTCACACACACTGTGATTGGGTTATTGTCTCGGACACACTGTGATTGGGTTATTGTCACACACTGTGATTGGGTTGTAGTCTTGGACACACTGTGATTGGGTTATTGTCACACACACTGTGATTGGTTTATTGTCTCACACACACTGTGATTGGGATATTGTCTCACACACACTGTGATTGGGTTATTGTCACACACACTGTGATTGGGTTATTGTCTCGGACACTGTGATTGGGTTATTGTCACACACACTGTGATTGGGTTATTGTCACACACACTGTGATTGGGTTATTGTCTCGGACACACTTTGATTGGGTTATTGTCACACACTGTGATTGGGTTATTGTCTCGGATACACTGTGATTGGGTTATTGTCTCACACACACTGTGATTGGGATATTGTCTCACACACTGTGATTGGTTTGTTGACTAACACACACTGTGATTGGGTTATTGTCTCACGCACTGTGATTGGGTTATTGTCTCACACACACTGTGATTGGGTTATTGTCACACACACTGTGATTGGGTTTTTGTCTCACACACACTGTGATTGGGTTATTGTCTCGGACACACTGTGATTGGTTTATTGTCTCACACACACTGTGATTGGGTTATTGTCTCACACACACTGTGATTGGGTTTATTGTCACACACACTGTGATTGGGTTATTGTCTCACACACTGTGATTGGGTTATTGTCTCACACACACTGTGAATGGTTTATTGCCACACACACACACTGTGATTGAGTTATTGTCACTCACACTGTGATTGGGTTATTGTCACACACACTGTGATTGGGTTATTGTCTCACACAAACTGTGATTGGGTTATTGTCACACACACTGTGATTAGGTTATTGTCTCACACAAACTGTGATTGGGTTATTGTCACACACACTGTGATGGGGTTATTGTCTCACACACACTGTGATTGGGTTATTGTCTCACACACACTGTGATTGGGTTATTGTCTCACACACACTGTGATTGGGTTATTGTCTCACACACACTGTGATTGGGTTATTGTCACACACACACTGTGATTGGGTTATTGTCTCACACACACTGTGATTGGGTTATTGTCACACATACTGTGATTGGGTTATTGTCACACACACTGTGATTGGGTTATTGTCTCACACACACTGTGATTGGTATATTGTCTCACACACACTGTGATTGGGTTATTGTCTCACACACACTGTGATTGGGTTATTGTCTCACACACACTGTGATTGGGTTATTGTCACACACACTGTGATTGTGTTCTTGTCTCACACACACTGTGATTGGGTTATTGTCTCACACACACTGTGATTGGGTTATTGTCTCACACACACTGTGATTGGGTTATTGTCACGCACACTGTGATTGGGTTATTGTCACACAGACACTGTGATTGGGTTATTGTCTCACACACACTGTGATTGGATTATTGTCACACACACTGTGATTGGGTTATTGTTACACAGACACTGTGATTGGGTTATTGTCTCGGACACACTGTGATTGGGTTGTTGTCTCACACACTGTGATTGTGTTATTGTCACACAAACTGTGATTGGGTTATTGTCTCGGACACACTGTGATTGGATTATTGTCACACACACTGTGATTGGGTTATTGTCTCACACCCACTGTGATTGGGTTATTGTCTCGGACACACTGTGATTGGATTATTGTCACACACACTGTGATTGGGTTATTGTCACACACACACTGTGATTGGGTTCTTGTCTCACACACACTGTGATTGGGTTATTGTCTCACACACACTGTGATTGGGTTATTGTCTCACACACACTGTGATTGGGTTATTGTCACACACACTGTGATTGGGTTATTGTCTCACACACACTGTGATTGGGTTATTGTCACACACACACTGTGATTGGGTTATTGTCTTGGACACTGTGATTGGGTTATTGTCACACACACACTGTGATTGGGTTAGTGTCTCGGGCACTGTGATTGGGTTATTGTCTCACACACACTGTGATTGGGTTATTGTCACACACACTGTGATTGGTTTATTGTCTCACACACACTGTGATTGGGTTATTGTCACACACACACTGTGATTGGGTTATTGTCTCGGACACTGTGATTAGGTTATTGTCACAAACACTGTGATTGGGTTATTGTCACACACACACTGTGATTGGGTTAGTGTCTCGGGCACTGTGATTGGGTTATTGTCTCACACACACTGTGATTGGGTTATTGTAACACACACTGTGATTGGGTTATTGTCTCACACACACTGTGATTGGGATATTATCTCACACACACTGTGATTGGGTTATTGTCACACACACTGTGATTGGGTTATTGTCACACACACTGTGATTGGGTTATTGTCTCACACACACTGTGATTGGGATATTGTCTCACACACACTGTGATTGGGTCATTGTCACACACACACTGTGATTGGGTTATTGTCACACGCACTGTGATTGGGTTATTGTCTCACACACACTGTGATTGGGTTATTGTCTCACACACACTGTGATTGGGATATTGTCACACACACACTGTGATTGGGTTCTTGTCTCACACACACTGTGATTGGGTTATTGTCTCACACACACTGTGATTGGGTTATTGTCTCACACACACTGTGATTGGGTTATTGTCACACACACACTGTGGTTGTGTTATTGTCTCGGACACACTGTGATTGGGTTATTGTCTCACACACTGTGATTGGGTTATTGTCACACACACTGTGGTTGGGCTATTGTCACACACACACTGTGATTGGGTTATTGTCTCGGACACTGTGACTGGGTTATTGTCTCGGACACTGTGATTGGGTTATTGTCACACACACTGGGATTGGGTTATTGTCACACACACACTGTGATTGGGTTATTGTCTCGGGCACTGTGATTGGGTTATTGTCTCACACACACTGTGATTGGGTTATTGTCTCGGACACTGTGATTGGGTTAATGTCACACACACTGTGATTGGGTTATTGTCACACACACTGTGATTGGGTTATTGTCTCGGACACTGTGACTGGGTTATTGTCTCGGACACTGTGATTGGGTTATTGTCACACACACTGGGATTGGGTTATTGTCACACACACACTGTGATTGGGTTATTGTCTCGGGCACTGTGATTGGGTTATTGTCTCACACACACTGTGATTGGGTTATTGTCTCGGACACTGTGATTGGGTTATTGTCACACACACTGTGATTGGGTTATTGTCACACACACTGTGATTGGGTTATTGTCTCGGACACACAGTGATTGGGTTATTGTCACACACTGTGATTGGGTTGTAGTCTTGGACACACTGTGATTGGGTTTTTGTCACACACACTGTGATTGGTTTATTGTCTCACACACACTGTGATTGGGATATTGTCTCACACACACTGTGATTGGGTTATTGTCACACACACTGTGATTGGGTTATTGTCTCGGGCACTGTGATTGGGTTATTGTCTCACACACACTGTGATTGGGTTATTGTCACACACACACTGTGATTGGGTTATTGTCTCACACACACTGTGATTGGGTTATTGTCTCACACACACTGTGATTGGGTTATTGTCACACACACTGTGATTGGGTTATTGTCACACACACTGTGATTGGGTTATTGTCTCACACACACTGTGATTGGGTTATTGTCTCACACACACTGTGATTGGGTTATTGTCACACACACTGTGATTGGGTTATTGTCACACACACTGTGATTGGGTTATTGTCACACACACTGTGATTGGGCTATTGTCTCACACACACTATGATTGGGTTATTGTCTCACACACACTGTGATTGGGCTATTGTCTCAGACACACTGTGATTGGGTTATTGTCACACACACACTGTGATTGGGTTATTGTCACACACACTGTGATTGGGTTATTGTCTCACACACACTGTGATTGGGATATTATCTCACACACACTGTGATTGGGTTATTGTCACACACACTGTGATTGGGTTATTGTCACACACACTGTGATTGGGTTATTGTCTCACACACACTGTGATTGGGATATTGTCTCACACACACTGTGATTGGGTCATTGTCTCACACACACTGTGATTGGGTTATTGTCACACGCACTGTGATTGGGTTATTGTCTCACACACACTGTGATTGGGTTATTGTCTCACACACACTGTGATTGGGTTATTGTCTCACACACACAGTGTGTGTGAGACAATAACCCAATCACAGTGTGTGTGAGACAATAACCCAATCACAGTGTGTGTGAGACAATAACCCAATCACAGTGTGTGTGAGACAATAACCCAATCACAGTGATTGGGTTATTGTCACACACACTGTGATTCGGTTATTGTCTCACACACACTGTGATTGGGTTATTGTCTCACACACACTGTGATTGGGTTATTGTCTCACACACCCTGCGATTGGGTTATTGTCACACACACTGTGATTGGGTTATTGTCTCACACACACTGTGATTGGGTTTTTGTCTCACACAAACTGTGATTGGGTTATTGTCACACACACACTGTGGTTGTGTTATTGTCTCCGACACACTGTGATTGGGTTATTGTCTCACACACTGTGATTGGGGTATTGTCACACACACTGTGGTTGGGCTATTGTCACACACACACTGTGATTGGGTTATTGTCGCGGACACTGTGACTGGGTTATTGTCTAGGACACTGTGATTGGGTTATTGTCACACACACTGTGATTGGGTTATTGTCTCACACACACTGTGATTGGGTTATTGTCTCGGACACTGTGATTGTGTTATGGTCACACACACTGTGATTGGGTTATTGTCACACACACTGTGATTGGGTTATTGTCTCGGACACACTGTGATTGGGTTATTGTCACACACTGTGATTGGGTTGTAGTCTTGGACACACTGTGATTGGGTTATTGTCACACACACTGTGATTGGTTTATTGTCTCACACACACTGTGATTGGGATATTGTCTCACACACACTGTGATTGGGTTATTGTCACACACACTGTGATTGGGTTATTGTCTCGGACACTGTGATTGGGTTATTGTCACACACACTGTGATTGGGTTATTGTCACACACACTGTGATTGGGTTATTGTCTCGGACACACTGTGATTGGGTTATTGTCACACACTGTGATTGGGTTATTGTCTCGGACACACTGTGATTGGGTTATTGTCTCACACACACTGTGATTGGGTTATTGTCTCACACACACTGTGGTTGGGTTATTGTCTCACACACACTGTGATTGGGGTATTGTCTCACACACACTGTGATTGGGTTATTGTCTTGGACACTGTGATTGGGTTATTGTCTCGGGCACTGTGATTGTGTTATGGCCACTCACACTGTGATTGGGTTATTGTCACACACACTGTGATTGGGTTATTGTCTCGGATACACTGTGATTGGGTTATTGTCTCACACACACTGTGATTGGGATATTGTCTCACACACTGTGATTGGTTTGTTGACTAACACACACTGTGATTGGGTTATTGTCTCACGCACTGTGATTGGGTTATTGTCTCACACACACTGTGATTGGGTTATTGTCACACACACTGTGATTGGGTTTTTGTCTCACACACACTGTGATTGGGTTATTGTCTCGGACACACTGTGATTGGTTTATTGTCTCACACACACTGTGATTGGGTTATTGTCTCACACACACTGTGATTGGGTTTATTGTCACACACACTGTGATTGGGTTATTGTCTCACACACTGTGATTGGGTTATTGTCTCACACACACTGTGAATGGGTTATTGCCACACACACACACTGTGATTGAGTTATTGTCACTCACACTGTGATTGGGTTATTGTCACACACACTGTGATTGGGTTATTGTCTCACACAAACTGTGATTGGGTTATTGTCACACACACTGTGATTAGGTTATTGTCTCACACAAACTGTGATTGGGTTATTGTCACACACACTGTGATGGGGTTATTGTCTCACACACACTGTGATTGGGTTATTGTCTCACACACACTGTGATTGGGTTATTGTCTCACACACACTGTGATTGGGTTATTGTCTCACACACACTGTGATTGGGTTATTGTCACACACACACTGTGATTGGGTTATTGTCTCACACACACTGTGATTGGGTTATTGTCACACATACTGTGATTGGGTTATTGTCACACACACTGTGATTGGGTTATTGTCTCACACACACTGTGATTGGTATATTGTCTCACACACACTGTGATTGGGTTATTGTCTCACACACACTGTGATTGGGTTATTGTCTCACACACACTGTGATTGGGTTATTGTCACACACACTGTGATTGTGTTCTTGTCTCACACACACTGTGATTGGGTTATTGTCTCACACACACTGTGATTGGGTTATTGTCTCACACACACTGTGATTGGGTTATTGTCACGCACACTGTGATTGGGTTATTGTCACACAGACACTGTGATTGGGTTATTGTCTCACACACACTGTGATTGGATTATTGTCACACACACTGTGATTGGGTTATTGTTACACAGACACTGTGATTGGGTTATTGTCTCGGACACACTGTGATTGGGTTGTTGTCTCACACACTGTGATTGTGTTATTGTCACACAAACTGTGATTGGGTTATTGTCTCGGACACACTGTGATTGGATTATTGTCACACACACTGTGATTGGGTTATTGTCTCACACCCACTGTGATTGGGTTATTGTCTCGGACACACTGTGATTGGATTATTGTCACACACACTGTGATTGGGTTATTGTCACACACACACTGTGATTGGGTTCTTGTCTCACACACACTTTGATTGGGTTATTGTCTCACACACACTGTGATTGGGTTATTGTCTCACACACACTGTGATTGGGTTATTGTCACACACACTGTGATTGGGTTATTGTCTCACACACACTGTGATTGGGTTATTGTCACACACACACTGTGATTGGGTTATTGTCTTGGACACTGTGATTGGGTTATTGTCACACACACACTGTGATTGGGTTAGTGTCTCGGGCACTGTGATTGGGTTATTGTCTCACACACACTGTGATTGGGTTATTGTCACACACACTGTGATTGGTTTATTGTCTCACACACACTGTGATTGGGTTATTGTCACACACACACTGTGATTGGGTTATTGTCTCGGACACTGTGATTAGGTTATTGTCACAAACACTGTGATTGGGTTATTGTCACACACACACTGTGATTGGGTTAGTGTCTCGGGCACTGTGATTGGGTTATTGTCTCACACACACTGTGATTGGGTTATTGTAACACACACTGTGATTGGGTTATTGTCTCACACACACTGTGATTGGGATATTATCTCACACACACTGTGATTGGGTTATTGTCACACACACTGTGATTGGGTTATTGTCACACACACTGTGATTGGGTTATTGTCTCACACACACTGTGATTGGGATATTGTCTCACACACACTGTGATTGGGTCATTGTCACACACACACTGTGATTGGGTTATTGTCACACGCACTGTGATTGGGTTATTGTCTCACACACACTGTGATTGGGTTATTGTCTCACACACACTGTGATTGGGATATTGTCACACACACACTGTGATTGGGTTCTTGTCTCACACACACTGTGATTGGGTTATTGTCTCACACACACTGTGATTGGGTTATTGTCTCACACACACTGTGATTGGGTTATTGTCACACACACACTGTGGTTGTGTTATTGTCTCGGACACACTGTGATTGGGTTATTGTCTCACACACTGTGATTGGGTTATTGTCACACACACTGTGGTTGGGCTATTGTCACACACACACTGTGATTGGGTTATTGTCTCGGACACTGTGACTGGGTTATTGTCTCGGACACTGTGATTGGGTTATTGTCACACACACTGGGATTGGGTTATTGTCACACACACACTGTGATTGGGTTATTGTCTCGGGCACTGTGATTGGGTTATTGTCTCACACACACTGTGATTGGGTTATTGTCTCGGACACTGTGATTGGGTTATTGTCACACACACTGTGATTGGGTTATTGTCACACACACTGTGATTGGGTTATTGTCTCGGACACACAGTGATTGGGTTATTGTCACACACTGTGATTGGGTTGTAGTCTTGGACACACTGTGATTGGGTTATTGTCACACACACTGTGATTGGTTTATTGTCTCACACACACTGTGATTGGGATATTGTCTCACACACACTGTGATTGGGTTATTGTCACACACACTGTGATTGGGTTATTGTCTCGGGCACTGTGATTGGGTTATTGTCTCACACACACTGTGATTGGGTTATTGTCTCGGACACTGTGATTGGGTTATTGTCACACACACTGTGATTGGGTTATTGTCACACACACTGTGATTGGGTTATTGTCTCGGACACACAGTGATTGGGTTATTGTCACACACTGTGATTGGGTTGTAGTCTTGGACACACTGTGATTGGGTTATTGTCACACACACTGTGATTGGGTTATTGTCACACACACTGTGATTGGGTTATTGTCTCGGACACACTGTGATTGGGTTATTGTCACACACTGTGATTGGGTTATTGTCTCACACCCACTGTGATTGGGTTATTGTCTCGGACACACTGTGATTGGATTATTGTGACACACACTGTGATTGGGTTATTGTCACACACACACTGTGATTGGGTTCTTGTCTCACACACACTGTGATTGGGTTATTGTCTCACACACACTGTGATTGGGTTATTGTCTCACACACACTGTGATTGGGTTATTGTCACACACACTGTGATTGGGTTATTGTCTCACACACACTGTGATTGGGTTATTGTCACACACACACTGTGATTGGGTTATTGTCTCGAACACTGTGATTGGGTTATTGTCACACACACACTGTGATTGGGTTAGTGTCTCGGGCACTGTGATTGGGTTATTGTCTCACACACACTGTGATTGGGTTATTGTCACACACACTGTGATTGGGTTATTGTCTCACACACACTGTGATTGGGTTATTGTCACACACACACTGTGATTGGGTTATTGTCTCGGACACTGTGATTAGGTTATTGTCACAAACACTGTGATTGGGTTATTGTCACACACACACTGTGATTGGGTTAGTGTCTCGGGCACTGTGATTGGGTTATTGTCTCACACACACTGTGATTGGGTTATTGTCACACACACTGTGATTGGGTTATTGTCTCACACACACTGTGATTGGGATATTATCTCACACACACTGTGATTGGGTTATTGTCACACACACTGTGATTGGGTTATTGTCACACACACTGTGATTGGGTTATTGTCTCACACACACTGTGATTGGGATATTGTCTCACACACACTGTGATTGGGTCATTGTCACACACACACTGTGATTGGGTTATTGTCACACGCACTGTGATTGGGTTATTGTCTCACACACACTGTGATTGGGTTATTGTCTCACACACACTGTGATTGGGTTATTGTCACACACACACTGTGATTGGGTTCTTGTCTCACACACACTGTGATTGGGTTATTGTCTCACACACACTGTGATTGGGTTATTGTCTCACACACACTGTGATTGGGTTATTGTCACACACACTGTGATTGGGTTATTGTCTCACACACACTGTGATTGGGTTATTGTCACACACACACTGTGATTGGGTTATTGTCACACACACTGTGATTGGGTTATTGTCACACACACACTGTGATTGGGTTAGTGTCTCGGGCACTGTGATTGGGTTATTGTCTCACACAAACTGTGATTGGGTTATTGTCACACACACACTGTGGTTGTGTTATTGTCTCGGACACACTGTGATTGGGTTATTGTCTCACACACTGTGATTGGGTTATTGTCACACACACTGTGATTGGGTTATTGTCACACACACACTGTGATTGGGCTATTGTCTCGGGCACTGTGATTGGGTTATTGTCTCACACACACTGTGATTGGGTTATTGTCTCGGACACTGTGATTGGGTTATTGTCACACACACTGTGATTGGGTTATTGTCACACACACTGTGATTGGGTTATTGTCTCGGACACACAGTGATTGGGTTATTGTCACACACTGTGATTGGGTTGTAGTCTTGGACACACTGTGATTGGGTTATTGTCACACACACTGTGATTGGTTTATTGTCTCACACACACTGTGATTGGGATATTGTCTCACACACACTGTGATTGGGTTATTGTCACACACACTGTGATTGGGTTATTGTCTCGGACACTGTGATTGGGTTATTGTCACAAACACTGTGATTGGGTTATTGTCACACACACTGTGATTGGGTTATTGTCTCGGACACACTGTGATTGGGTTATAGTCACACACTGTGATTGGGTTATTGTCTCGGACACACTGTGATTGGGTTATTGTCTCACACACACTGTGATTGGGTTATTGTCTCACACACACTGTGGTTGGGTTATTGTCTCACACACACTGTGATTGGGGTATTGTCTCACACACACTGTGATTGGGTTATTGTCTCGGACACTGTGATTGGGTTATTGTCTCGGACACTGTGATTGTGATTTGGCCACTCACACTGTGATTGGGTTATTGTCACACACACTGTGATTGGGTTATTGTCTCGGATACACTGTGATTGGGTTATTGTCTCACACACACTGTGATTGGGATATTGTCTCACACACTGTGATTGGTTTGTTGACTAACACACACTGTGATTGGGTTATTGTCTCACGCACTGTGATTGGGTTATTGTCTCACACACACTGTGATTGGGTTATTGTCACACACACTGTGATTGGGTTTTTGTCTCACACACACTGTGATTGGGTTATTGTCTCGGACACACTGTGATTGGTTATTGTCTCACACACACTGTGATTGGGTTTATTGTCACACAGACTGTGATTGGGTTATTGTCTCACACACTGTGATTGGGTTATTGTCTCACACACACTGTGAATGGGTTATTGCCACACACACACACTGTGATTGAGTTATTGTCACACACACTGTGATTGGGTTATTGTCACACACACTGTGATTGGGTTATTGTCTCACACAAACTGTGATTGTGTTATTGTCACACACACACTGTGATTGGGTTATTGTCTCACACACACTGTGATTGGGTTATTGTCACACACACTGTGATTAGGTTATTGTCTCACACAAACTGTGATTGGGTTATTGTCTCACACACACTGTGATTGGGTTATTGTCACACATACTGTGATTGGGTTATTGTCACACACACTGTGATTAGGTTATTGTCTCGGACACACTGTGATTGGGTTATTGTCACACAAACTGTGATTGGGTTATTGTCACACACACTGTGATTAGGTTATTGTCTCACACAAACTGTGATTGGGTTATTGTCACACAAACTGTGATTGGGTTATTGTCACACACACTGTGATTAGGTTATTGTCTCACACAAACTGTGATTGGGTTATTGTCTCACACACACTGTGATTGGGTTATTGTCTCACACACACTGTGATTGGGTTATTGTCACACACACTGTGATTAGGTTATTGTCTCACACAAACTGTGATTGGGTTATTGTCTCACACACACTGTGATTGGGTTATTGTCTCACACACACTGTGATTGGTATATTGTCTCACACACACTGTGATTGGGTTATTGTCTCACACACACTGTGATTGGGTTATTGTCTCACACACACTGTGATTGGGTTATTGTCACACACACTGTGATTGTGTTCTTGTCTCACACACACTGCGATTGGGTTATTGTCTCACACACACTGTGATTGGGTTATTGTCTCACACACACTGTGATTGGGTTATTGTCACGCACACTGTGATTGGGTTATTGTCACACAGACACTGTGATTGGGTTATTGTCTCACACACACTGTGATTGGATTATTGTCACACACACTGTGATTGGGTTATTGTTACACAGACACTGTGATTGGGTTATTGTCTCGGACACACTGTGATTGGGTTGTTGTCTCACACACTGTGATTGGGTTATTGTCACACACACTGTGATTGGGTTATTGTCTCGGACACACTGTGATTGGATTATTGTCACACACACTGTGATTGGGTTATTGTCTCACACCCACTGTGATTGGGTTATTGTCTCGGACACACTGTGATTGGATTATTGTCACACACACTGTGATTGGGTTATTGTCACACACACACTGTGATTGGGTTCTTGTCTCACACACACTGTGATTGGGTTATTGTCTCACACACACTGTGATTGGGTTATTGTCTCACAAACACTGTGATTGGGTTATTGTCACACACACTGTGATTGGGTTATTGTCTCACACACACTGTGATTGGGTTATTGTCACACACACACTGTGATTGGGTTATTGTCTCGGTCACTGTGATTGGGTTATTGTCACACACACTGTGATTGGGTTATTGTCACACACACACTGTGATTGGGTTAGTGTCTCGGGCACTGTGATTGGGTTATTGTCTCACACACACTGTGATTGGGTTATTGTCACACACACTGTGATTGGGATATTGTCTCACACACACTGTGCTTGGGTTATTGTCTCACACACACTGTGATTGGGTTATTGTCTCACACACTGTGATTGGGTTATTGTCTCACACAAACTGTGATTGGGTTATTGGCACACACACACTGTGATTGGGTTATTGTCACACACACACTGTGATTGGGTTATTGTCACACACACACTGTGATTGGGTTATTGTCTCGGACACTGTGATTGGGTTATTGTCTCACACACACTGTGATTGGGTTATTGTCTCATACACACTGTGATTGGGTTATTGTCACACAGACACTTTGATTGGGTTATTGTCTCGGACACTGTAATTGGGTTATTGTCTCACACTCACTGTGATTGGGTTATTGTCTCGGACACTGTGATTGGGTTATTGTCACACACACACTGTGATTGGGTTATTGACTCGGGCATTGTGATTGGTTTATGGTCTCACACACACTGTGATTGGGTTATTGTCTCGGACACTGTGATTGGGTTATTGTCTCGGACACTGTGATTGGGTTATTGTCACACACACTGTGATTGGGTTATTGTCACACACACTGTGATTGGGTTATTGTCTCGGACACACTGTGATTGGGTTATTGTCACACACTGTGATTGGGTTATTGTCTCGGACACACTGTGATTGGGTTATTGTCACACACACTGTGATTGGGTTATTGTCTCGGACACACTGTGATTGGGATATTGTCTCACACACACGGTGATTGGTTTATTGTCACACACACACTTTGATTGGGTTATTGTCTCGGACACTGTAATTGGGTTATTGTCTCTCACACACTGTGATTGGGTTATTGTCTCGGACACTGTGATTGGGTTATTGTCACACACACTGGGATTCGGTTATTGTCTCTCACACACTGTGATTGGGTTATTGTCTCAGACACACTGTGATTGGGTTATTGTCTCACACACTGTGTTTGGGTTATTGTCTCACACACACACACTGTGGTTGCGTTATTGTCTCACACACACTGTGATTGGGTTATTGTCACACACACTGTGATTGGGTTATTGTCTCACACACACTGTGATTGGGTTATTGTCACACACACTGTGATTGGGTTATTGTCTCACACACACTGTGATTGGGTTATTGTCTCACACACTGTGATTGGGTTGTTGTATCACTCACACTGTGATTGGGTTATTGTCACACACACTGTGATTGGGTTATTGTCAAACACACTGTGATTGGGTTATTGTCACACACACTGTGATTGGGTTATTGTCTCACACACACTGTGATTGGGTTATTGTCTCACACACACTGTGATTGGGTTATTGTCTCACACAAACTGTGATTGGGTTATTGTCACACACACACACTGTGATTGGGTTATTGTCACACACACTGTGATTGGGTTATTGTCTCACACACACTGTGATTGGGTTATTGTCTCGGACACACTGTGATTGGATTATTGTCACACACACTGTGATTTGGTTCTTGTCTCGGACACACTGTGATTGGATTATTGTCACACACACTGTGATTGGGTTATTGTCACACACACTGTGATTGGGTTATTGTCTCACACACACTGTGATTGGGATATTGTCTCACACACACTGTGATTGGGTTATTGTCTCACACACACTGTGATTGGGTTATTGTCTCACACACACTGTGATTGGGTTATTGTCTCACACAAACTGTGATTGGGTTATTGTCACACACACACACTGTGATTGGGTTATTGTCACACACACTGTGATTGGGTTATTGTCTCACACACACTGTGATTGGCTTATTGTCTCACACACACTGTGATTGGGTTATTGTCACACACACTGTGATTGGGATATTGTCTCACACACACTGTGCTTGGGTTATTGTCTCACACACACTGTGATTGGGTTATTGTCTCACACACTGTGATTGGGTTATTGTCTCACACAAACTGTGATTGGGTTATTGGCACACACACACTGTGATTGGGTTATTGTCACACACACACTGTGATTGGGTTATTGTCACACACACACTGTGATTGGGTTATTGTCTCGGACACTGTGATTGGGTTATTGTCTCACACACACTGTGATTGGGTTATTGTCTCATACACACTGTGATTGGGTTATTGTCACACAGACACTTTGATTGGGTTATTGTCTCGGACACTGTAATTGGGTTATTGTCTCACACTCACTGTGATTGGGTTATTGTCTCGGACACTGTGATTGGGTTATTGTCACACACACACTGTGATTGGGTTATTGACTCGGGCATTGTGATTGGTTTATGGTCTCACACACACTGTGATTGGGTTATTGTCTCGGACACTGTGATTGGGTTATTGTCTCGGACACTGTGATTGGGTTATTGTCACACACACTGTGATTGGGTTATTGTCACACACACTGTGATTGGGTTATTGTCTCGGACACACTGTGATTGGGTTATTGTCACACACTGTGATTGGGTTATTGTCTCGGACACACTGTGATTGGGTTATTGTCACACACACTGTGATTGGGTTATTGTCTCGGACACACTGTGATTGGGATATTGTCTCACACACACGGTGATTGGTTTATTGTCACACACACACTTTGATTGGGTTATTGTCTCGGACACTGTAATTGGGTTATTGTCTCTCACACACTGTGATTGGGTTATTGTCTCGGACACTGTGATTGGGTTATTGTCACACACACTGGGATTCGGTTATTGTCTCTCACACACTGTGATTGGGTTATTGTCTCAGACACACTGTGATTGGGTTATTGTCTCACACACTGTGTTTGGGTTATTGTCTCACACACACACACTGTGGTTGCGTTATTGTCTCACACACACTGTGATTGGGTTATTGTCACACACACTGTGATTGGGTTATTGTCTCACACACACTGTGATTGGGTTATTGTCACACACACTGTGATTGGGTTATTGTCTCACACACACTGTGATTGGGTTATTGTCTCACACACTGTGATTGGGTTGTTGTATCACTCACACTGTGATTGGGTTATTGTCACACACACTGTGATTGGGTTATTGTCAAACACACTGTGATTGGGTTATTGTCACACACACTGTGATTGGGTTATTGTCTCACACACACTGTGATTGGGTTATTGTCTCACACACACTGTGATTGGGTTATTGTCTCACACAAACTGTGATTGGGTTATTGTCACACACACACACTGTGATTGGGTTATTGTCACACACACTGTGATTGGGTTATTGTCTCACACACACTGTGATTGGGTTATTGTCTCGGACACACTGTGATTGGATTATTGTCACACACACTGTGATTTGGTTCTTGTCTCGGACACACTGTGATTGGATTATTGTCACACACACTGTGATTGGGTTATTGTCACACACACTGTGATTGGGTTATTGTCTCACACACACTGTGATTGGGATATTGTCTCACACACACTGTGATTGGGTTATTGTCACACACACTGTGATTGGGTTATTGTCACACACACTGTGACTGGGTTATTGTCTCACACACACTGTGATTGGGATATTGTCTCACACACACTGTGATTGGGTTATTGTCTCACACACACTGTGATTGGGTTATTGTCTCACACACACTGTGATTGGGTTATTGTCACACACACTGTGATTGGGTTATTGTCTCACACACACTGTGATTGGGTTATTGTCTCACACACACTGTTATTGGGTTATTGTCTCACACAGACTGTGATTGGGTTATTGTCTCACACACTGTGATTGGGTTATTGTCACACATGCACTGTGATTGGGTTATTGTCTCACACACACTGTGATTGGGTTATTGTCACACACACTGTGATTGGGTTATTGTCACACAGACAGTGTGATTGGGTTATTGTCTCGGACACACTATGATTGGGTTATTGTCACACACACACTGTGATTGGGTTGTTGTCTCACACACACTGTGATTGGGTTATTGTCACACACACTGTGATTGGGTTATTTTCTCGGACACACTGTGATTGGATTATTGTCACAGACACTGTGATTGGGTTATTGTCTCACACACACTGTGATTGGGTTATTGTCTCACACACACTGTGATTGGGTTATTGTCACACACACACTGTGATTGGGTTATTGTCTCACACACACTGTGATTGGGTTATTGTCACACACACTGTGATTGGGTTATTGTCTCACACACACTGTGATTGGGTTATTGTCTCGGACACACTGTGATTGGGTTATTGTCACACACACTGTGATTGGGTTATTGTCTCACACACTGTGATTGGGTTATTGTCTCACACACACTGTGATTGGGATATTGCCTCACACACACTGTGATTGGGTTATTGTCACACACACTGTGATTGGGTTATCGTCACACACACTGTGATTGGGTTATTGTCTCACACACACTGTGATTGGGTTATTGACTCACACACACTGTGATTGGGTTATTGTCTCACACACACTGTGATTGGGTTATTGTCTCACACACACTGTGATTGGGTTATTGTCACACACACTGTGATTGGGTTATTGTCTCACACACACTGTGATTGGGTTATTGTCTCACACACACTTTTATTGGGTTATTGTCTCACACAGACTGTGATTGGGTTATTGTCTCACACACTGTGATTGGGTTATTGTCACACATGCACTGTGATTGGGTTATTGTCTCACACACACTGTGATTGGGTTATTGTCACACACACTGTGATTGGGTTATTGTCACACAGACACTGTGATTGGGTTATTGTCTCGGACACACTATGATTGGGTTGTTGTCTCACACACACTGTGATTGGGTTATTGTCACACACACTGTGATTGGGTTATTTTCTCGGACACACTGTGATTGGATTATTGTCACAGACACTGTGATTGGGTTATTGTCTCACACACACTGTGATTGGGTTATTGTCTCGGACACACTGTGATTGGATTATTGTCACACACACTGTGATTGGGTTATTGTCACACACACACTGTGATTGGGTTATTGTCTCACACACACTGTGATTGGGTTATTGTCTCACACACACTGTGATTGGGTTATTGTCTCACACACACTGTGATTGGGTTATTGTCACACACACTGTGATTGGGTTATTGTCTCACACACACTGTGATTGGGTTATTGTCACACACACACTGTGATTGGGTTATTGTCTCGGACACTGTGATTAGGTTATTGTCACACACACTGTGATTGGGTTATTGTCACACACACACTGTGATTGGGTTAGTGTCTCGGGCACTGTGATTGGGTTATTGTCTCACACACACTGTGATTGGGTTATTGTCACACACACTGTGATTGGGTTATTGTCTCACACACACTGTGATTGGGATATTATCTCACACACACTGTGATTGGGTTCTTGTCACACACACTGTGATTGGGTTATTGTCACACACACTGTGATTGGGTAATTGTCTCACACACACTGTGATTGGGAGATTGTCTCACACACACTGTGATTGGGTCATTGTTTCACACACACTGTGATTGGGTTATTGTCACACGCACTGTGATTGGGTTATTGTCTCACACACACTGTGATTGGGTTATTGTCTGACACACACTGTGATTGGTTAATTGTCTCACACACACTGTAATTGAGTTATTGTCTCACACACACTGTGATTGCGTTATTGTCTCACACACACTGTGATTGGGTTATTGTCACACGCACTGTGATTGGGTTATTGTCTCACACACACTGTGATCGGGTTATTGTCTCACACACACTGTGATTGGGTTATTGTCTCACACACACTGTGATAAGGTTATTGTCACACAAACTGTGATTGGGTTATTGTCTCACACACACTGTGATTGGGTTATTGTCTCACACACACTGTCATTGGGTTATTGTCTCGGACACACTGTGATTGGATTATTGTCACACACACTGTGATTGGGTTATTGTCTCACACACACTGTGATTGGGTTATTGTCACACACACACTGTGATTGGGTTATTGTCTCGGACACTGTGATTAGGTTATTGTCACACACACTGTGATTGGGTTATTGTCACACACACACTGTGATTGGGTTAGTGTCTCGGGCACTGTGATTGGGTTATTGTCTCACACACACTGTGATTGGGTTATTGTCACACACACTGTGATTGGGTTATTGTCTCACACACACTGTGATTGGGATATTATCTCACACACACTGTGATTGGGTTCTTGTCACACACACTGTGATTGGGTTATTGTCACACACACTGTGATTGGGTAATTGTCTCACACACACTGTGATTGGGAGATTGTCTCACACACACTGTGATTGGGTCATTGTCTCACACACACTGTGATTGGGTTATTGTCACACGCACTGTGATTGGGTTATTGTCTCACACACACTGTGATTGGGTTATTGTCTGACACACACTGTCATTGGTTTATTGTCTCACACACACTGTAATTGAGTTATTGTCTCACACACCCTGTGATTGCGTTATTGTCTCACACACACTGTGATTGGGTTATTGTCACACGCACTGTGATTGGGTTATTGTCTCACACACACTGTGATCGGGTTATTGTCTCACACACACTGTGATTGGGTTATTGTCTCACACACACTGTGATAAGGTTATTGTCACACACACTGTGATTGGGTTATTGTCTCACACACACTGTGATTGGGTTTTTGTCTCACACAAACTGTGATTGGGTTATTGTCACACACACACTGTGGTTGTGTTATTGTCTCGGACACACTGTGATTGGGTTATTGTCTCACACACTGTGATTGGGTTATTGTCACACACACTGTGTTTGGGTTATTGTCACACACACACTGTGATTGGGTTATTGTCTCGGACACTGTGACTGGGTTATTGTCTCACACACACTGTGATTGGGTTATTGTCTCACACACACTGTGATTGGGTTATTGTCACACACCCACTTTGATTGGGTTCTTGTCTCGGACAATGTAATTGGGTTATTGTCTCACACACACTGTGATTGGGTTATTTTCTCGGACACTGTGATTGGGTCATTGTCACACACACTGGGATTGGGTTATTGTCACACACACACTGTGATTGGGTTATTGTCTCGGGCACTGTGATTGGGTTATTGTCTCACACACACTGTGATTGGGTTATTGTCTCGGACACTGTGATTGGGTTATTGTCACACACACTGTGATTGGGTTATTGTCACACATGCACTGTGATTGGGTTATTGTCTCACACACACTGTGATTGGGTTATTGTCACACACACTGTGATTGGGTTATTGTCCCTGACACACTGTGATTGGGTTGTTGTCTCACACACACTGTGATTGGGTTATTGTCACACACACTGTGATTGGGTTATTGTCTCGGACACACTGTGATTGGATTATTGTCACACACACTGTGATTGGGTTATTGTCTCACACACACTGTGATTGGGTTATTGTCTCGGACACACTGTGATTGGATTATTGTCACACACACTGTGATTGGATTATTGTCACACACACTGTGATTGGGTTATTGTCTCACACACACTGTGATTGGGTTATTGTCTCGGACACACTGTGATTGGATTATTGTCACACACACTGTGATTGGGTTATTGTCACACACACACTGTGATTGGGTTATTGTCTCACACACACTGTGATTGGGTTATTGTCTCACACACACTGTGATTGGGTTATTGTCTCACACACACTGTGATTGGGTTATTGTCACACACACTGTGATTGGGTTATTGTCTCACACACACTGTGATTGGGTTATTGTCACACACATACTGTGATTGGGTTATTGTCTCGGACACTGTGATTAGGTTATTGTCACAAACACTGTGATTGGGTTATTGTCACACACACACTGTGATTGGGTTAGTGTCTCGGGCACTGTGATTGGGTTATTGTCTCACACACACTGTGATTGGGTTATTGTCACACACACTGTGATTGGGTTATTGTCTCACACACACTGTGATTGGGATATTATCTCACACACACTGTGATTGGGTTATTGTCACACACACTGTGATTGGGTTATTGTCACACACACTGTGATTGGGTTATTGTCTCACACACACTGTGATTGGGATATTGTCTCACACACACTGTGATTGGGTTATTGTCACACACACTGTGATTGGGTTATTGTCTCACACACACTG
Source organism: Scyliorhinus torazame (assembly GCF_047496885.1). Classification (NCBI taxonomy): domain Eukaryota; kingdom Metazoa; phylum Chordata; class Chondrichthyes; order Carcharhiniformes; family Scyliorhinidae; genus Scyliorhinus; species Scyliorhinus torazame. Next base: position 5,256,069 of record NC_092730.1, on the reverse strand, counting down.
TGATTGGGTTATTGTCTCACACACACTGTTATTGGGTTATTGTCTCACACAGACTGTGATTGGGTTATTGTCTCACACACTGTGATTGGGTTATTGTCACACATGCACTTGTCTCACACACACTGTGATTGGGTGATTGTCACACACACTGTGATTGGGTTATTGTCACACAGACAGTGTGATTGGGTTATTGTCTCGGACACACTATGATTGGGTTGTTGTCTCACACACACTGTGATTGGGTTATTGTCACACACACTGTGATTGGGTTATTTTCTCTGACACACTGTGATTGGATTATTGTCACAGACACTGTGATTGGGTTATTGTCTCACACACACTGTGATTGGGTTATTGTCTCACACACACTGTGATTGGGTTATTGTCACACACACACACACTGTGATTGGGTTATTGTCACACACACTGTGATTGGGTTATTGTCTCACACACACTGTGATTGGGTTATTGTCTCGGACACACTGTGATTGGGTTATTGTCACACACACTGTGATTGGGTTATTGTCTCACACACTGTGATTGGGTTATTGTCTCACACACACTGTGATTGGGATATTGTCTCACACACACTGTGATTGGGTTATTGTCACACACACTGTGATTGGGTTATTGTCACACACACTGTGATTGGGTTATTGTCTCACACACACTGTGATTGGGATATTGTCTCACACACACTGTGATTGGGTTATTGTCTCACACACACTGTGATTGGGTTATTGTCTCACACACACTGTGATTGGGTTATTGTCACACACACTGTGATTGGGTTGTTGTCTCACACACACTGTGATTGGGTTATTGTCTCACACACACTTTTATTGGGTTATTGTCTCACACAGACTGTGATTGGGTTATTGTCTTACACACTGTGATTGGGTTATTGTCACACATGCACTGTGATTGGGTTATTGTCTCACACACACTGTGATTGGGTTATTGTCACACACACTGTGATTGGGTTATTGTCACACAGACACTGTGATTGGGTTATTGTCTCGGACACACTATGAATGGGTTGTTGTCTCACACACACTGTGATTGGGTTATTGTCACACACACTGTGATTGGGTTATTTTCTCGGACACACTGTGATTGGATTATTGTCACAGACACTGTGATTGGGTTATTGTCTCACACACACTGTGATTGGGTTATTGTCTCGGACACACTGTGATTGGATTATTGTCACACACACTGTGATTGGGTTATTGTCACACACACACTGTGATTGGGTTATTGTCTCACACACACTGTGATTGGGTTATTGTCTCACACACACTGTGATTGGGTTATTGTCTCACACACACTGTGATTGGGTTATTGTCACACACACTGTGATTGGGTTATTGTCTCACACACACTGTGATTGGGTTATTGTCACACACACACTGTGATTGGGTTATTGTCTCGGACACTGTGATTAGGTTATTGTCACACACACTGTGATTGGGTTATTGTCACACACACACTGTGATTGGGTTAGTGTCTCGGGCACTGTGATTGGGTTATTGTCTCACACACACTGTGATTGGGTTATTGTCACACACACTGTGATTGGGTTATTGTCTCACACACACTGTGATTGGGATATTATCTCACACACACTGTGATTGGGTTCTTGTCACACACACTGTGATTGGGTTATTGTCACACACACTGTGATTGGGTAATTGTCTCACACACACTGTGATTGGGAGATTGTCTCACACACACTGTGATTGGGTCATTGTTTCACACACACTGTGATTGGGTTATTGTCACACGCACTGTGATTGGGTTATTGTCTCACACACACTGTGATTGGGTTATTGTCTGACACACACTGTGATTGGTTTATTGTCTCACACACACTGTAATTGAGTTATTGTCTCACACACACTGTGATTGCGTTATTGTCTCACACACACTGTGATTGGGTTATTGTCACACGCACTGTGATTGGGTTATTGTCTCACACACACTGTGATTGGGTTATTGTCTCACACATACTGTGATTGGGTTATTGTCTCACACACACTGTGATAAGGTTATTGTCACACACACTGTGATTGGGTTATTGTCTCACACACACTGTGATTGGGTTATTGTCTCACACACACTGTGATTGGGTTATTGTCTCGGACACACTGTGATTGGATTATTGTCACACACACTGTGATTGGGTTATTGTCTCACACACACTGTGATTGGGTTATTGTCACACACACTGTGATTGGGTTATTGTCTCACACACACTGTGATTGGGTTATTGTCACACACACACTGTGATTGGGTTATTGTCTCGGACACTGTGATTAGGTTATTGTCACACACACTGTGATTGGGTTATTGTCACACACACACTGTGATTGGGTTAGTGTCTCGGGCACTGTGATTGGGTTATTGTCTCACACACACTGTGATTGGGTTATTGTCACACACACTGTGATTGGGTTATTGTCTCACGCACACTGTGATTGGGATATTATCTCACACACACTGTGATTGGGTTCTTGTCACACACACTGTGATTGGGTTATTGTCACACACACTGTGATTGGGTAATTGTCTCACACACACTGTGATTGGGAGATTGTCTCACACACACTGTGATTGGGTCATTGTCTCACACACACTGTGATTGGGTTATTGTCACACGCACTGTGATTGGGTTATTGTCTCACACACACTGTGATTGGGTTATTGTCTGACACACACTGTGATTGGTTTATTGTCTCACACACACTGTAATTGAGTTATTGTCTCACACACACTGTGATTGCGTTATTGTCTCACACACACTGTGATTGGGTTATTGTCACACGCACTGTGATTGGGTTATTGTCTCACACACACTGTGATTGGGTTATTGTCTCACACACACTGTGATAAGGTTATTGTCACACACACTGTGATTGGGTTATTGTCTCACACACACTGTGATTGGGTTTTTGTCTCACACAAACTGTGATTGGGTTATTGTCACACACACACTGTGGTTGTGTTATTGTCTCGGACACACTGTGATTGGGTTATTGTCTCACACAATGTGATTGGGTTATTGTCACACACACTGTGGTTGGGTTATTGTCACACACACACTGTGATTGGGTTATTGTCTCGGACACTGTGACTGGTTTATTGTCTCACACACACTGTGATTGGGTTATTGTCTCGGACACTGTGATTGGGTTATTGTCTCTCACACACTGTGATTGGGTTATTTTCTCGGACACTGTGATTGGGTCATTGTCACACACACTGGGATTGGGTTATTGTCACACACACACTGTGATTGGGTTATTGTCTCGGGCACTGTGATTGGGTTATTGTCTCACACACACTGTGATTGTGTTATTGTCTCGGACACTGTGATTGGGTTATTGTCACACACACTGTGATTGGGTTATTGTCACACACACTGTGATTGGGTTATTGTCTCGGACACACTGTGATTGGGTTATTGTCTCGGACACACTGTGATTGGGTTATTGTCTCGGACACACTGTGATTGGGTTATTGTCACACACACTGTGATTGGGTTATTGTCTCGGACACACTGTGATTGGGATATTGTCTCACACACACTGTGATTGGGTTATTGTCACACACACTGTGATTGGGTTATTGTCACACACACTGTGATTGGGTTATTGTCTCGGACACACTGTGATTGGGTTATTGTCTCGGACACACTGTGATTGGGTTATTGTCTCGGACACACTGTGATTGGGTTATTGTCACACACACTGTGATTGGGTTATTGTCTCGGACACACTGTGATTGGGTTATTGTCTCGGACACTGTGATTGTGTTATGGCCACTCACACTGTGATTGGGTTAATGTCACACACACACTGTGATTGTGTTATTGTCACACACACACTGTGATTGGGTTATTGTCTCACACACACTGTGATTGGGTTATTGTCTCACACACACTGTGATTGTGTTATTGTCTCGGACACACTGTTATTGGGTTATTGTCTCACACACACTATGATTGGGATATTGTCTCACACACTGTGATTGGATTATTGTAACACACACACTGTGATTGGTTATTGTCTCACACACACTGTGATTGGGTTATTGTCACACACACTGTGATTGGTTTATTGTCTCGCACACTGTGATTGAGTTATTGTCTCACACACACTGTGATTGGGTTATTGTCACACACACTGTGATTGGGTTATTGTCACACACACTGTGATTGGGTTATTGTCTCACACACACTGTGATTGGGTTATTGTCACACACACTGTGATTGGGTTATTGTCACACACACTGTGATTGGGTTATTGTCTCGGACACACTGTGATTGGGTTATTGTCTCACACACACTGTGATTGGGTTATTGTCACACACACTGTGATTGGGTTATTGTCACACACACTGTGATTGGGTTATTGTCTCGGACACACTGTGATTGGGTTATTGTCTCGGACACACTGTGATTGGGTTATTGTCTCGGACACACTGTGATTGGGTTATTGTCACACACACTGGGATTGGGTTATTGTCTCGGACACACTGTGATTGGGTTATTGTCTCGGACACTGTGATTGTGTTATGGCCACTCACACTGTGATTGGGTTATTGTCACACACACACTGTGATTGTGTTATTGTCACACACACACTGTGATTGGGTTATTGTCTCACACACACTGTGATTGGGTTATTGTCTCACACACACTGTGATTGTGTTATTGTCTCGGACACACTGTTATTGGGTTATTGTCTCACACACACTATGATTGGGATATTGTCTCACACACTGTGATTGGATTATTGTAACACACACACTGTGATTGGTTATTGTCTCACACACACTGTGATTGGGTTATTGTCACACACACTGTGATTGGTTTATTGTCTCGCACACTGTGATTGAGTTATTGTCTCACACACACTGTGATTGGGTTATTGTCACACACACTGTGATTGGGTTATTGTCTCACACACACTGTGATTGGGTTATTGTCTCACACACACTGTGATTGGGTTATTGTCTCGGACACACTGTGATTGGGTTATTGTCACACACACACTGTGATTGGGTTATTGTCTCACACACACTGTGATTGGGTTATTGACAAACACACTGTGATTGGGTTATTGTCTCACACACACTGTGATTGGGTTATTGTCTCGGACACTGTGATTGGGTTATTGTCTCACACACACTGTGATTGGGTTATTGTCTCACACACACTGTGATTGGGTAATTGTCTCACACACACTGTGATTGGGTTATTGTCACACACACTGTGATTGGGTTATTGTCTCACACACACTGTGATTGGTTTATTGTCTCGGACACATTGTGATTGGGTTATTGTCTCACACACACTGTGAGTGGGTTATTGTCTCACACACACTGTGATTGGGTTATTGTCACACACACTGTGATTGGGTTATTGTCACACACACACTATGATTGGGGTATTGTGACACACACACTGTGATTGGGTTATTGTCTCGGACACTGTGATTGGGTTATTGTCACACACACACTGTGATTGGGTTAATGTCTCACACACACTGTGATTGGGTTATTGTCTCACACACACTGTGATTGGGTTATTGTCTCACACCCTCTGTGATTGGGCTATTGTCTCACACACACTGTGATTGGGTTATTGTCTCACACACACTGTGATTGGGTTATTGTCTCACACACACTGTGATTGGGTTATTGTCACACACACTGTGATTGGGTTATTGTCTCACACACACTGTGATTGGGTTATTGTCACACACACTGTGATTGGGTTATTGTCTCACACACACTGTGATTGGGTTATTGTCTCACACACACTGTGATTGGGTTATTGTCTCACACACACTGTGATTGGGTTATTGTCTCACACACACTGTGATTGGGTTATTGTCTCACACACACTGTGCTGGGTTATTGTCTCGGACACTGTGATTGGGTTATTGTCTCACCCACACTGTGATTGGGTTATTGTCACGCACACACTTTGATTGGGTTAGTGTCTCAGGCACTGTGATTGGGTTATTGTCTCACACACACTGTGATTGGGTTATTGTCTCACACACACTGTGATTGGGTTAATGTCTCACACACAGTATGATTGGGTTATTGTCTCACACACACTGTGATTAGGTTATTGTCTCACACCCACTGTGATTGGGTTATTGTCTCACACACACTGTGATTGGGTTATTGTCTCACACCCTCTGTGATTGGGCTATTGTCTCACACACACTGTGATTGGGTTATTGTCTCACACACACTGTGATTGGGTTATTGTCTCACACACACTGTGATTGGGTTATTGTCACACACACTGTGATTGGGTTATTGTCTCACACACACTGTGATTGGGTTATTGTCACACACACTGTGATTGGGTTATTGTCTCACACACACTGTGATTGGGTTATTGTCTCACACACACTGTGATTGGGTTATTGTCTCACACACACTGTGATTGGGTTATTGTCTCACACACACTGTGATTGGGTTATTGTCTCACACACACTGTGCTGGGTTATTGTCTCGGACACTGTGATTGGGTTATTGTCTCACCCACACTGTGATTGGGTTATTGTCACGCACACACTTTGATTGGGTTAGTGTCTCAGGCACTGTGATTGGGTTATTGTCTCACACACACTGTGATTGGGTTATTGTCTCACACACACTGTGATTGGGTTAATGTCTCACACACAGTATGATTGGGTTATTGTCTCACACACACTGTGATTAGGTTATTGTCTCACACACACTGTGATTGGGTTATTGTCTCGGACACGGTGATTGGGTTATTGTCTCACACACACTGTGATTGGGTTATTGTCGCACACACTGTGATTGGGTTATTGTCTCACACACACGGTGATTGGGTTATTGTCACACACACACTGTGATTGGGTTATTGTCACACACACACTGTGATTGGGTTATTGCCAAGACACTGTGATTGGGTTATTGTCTCACACACACTGTGATTGGGTTACTGTCACACACACTGTGATTGGGTTATTGTCTCACACACACGATGATTGGGTTATTGTCACACACACACTGTGATTGGGTTATTGTCACACACACACTGTGATTGGGTTATTGCCAAGACACTGTGATTGGGTTATTGTCTCACCCACACTGTGATTGGGTTATTGTCACACACACACTTTGATTGGGTTAGTGTCTCAGGCACTGTGATTGGGTTATTGTCTCACACACACTGTGATTGGGTTATTGTCTCACACACACTGTGATTGGGTTATTGTCTCGCACACACTGTGATTGGATTATTGTCTCACACACACTGTGATTGGGTTATTGTCTCACACACACTGTGATTGGGTTATTGTCACACACACTGTGATTGGGTTATTGTCTCACACACACTGTGATTGGGTTATTGTCTCGGACACACTGTGATTGGGTTATTGTCTCACACACACTGTGATTGGGTTATTGTCTCACACACACTGTGATTGGGTTATTGTCTCACACACAGTATGATTGGGTTATTGTCTCACACACACTGTGATTGGGTTATTGTCACACACACTGTGATTGGGTTATTGTCTCACACACACTGTGATTGGGTTATTGTCTCGGACACACTGTGATTGCGTTATTGTCTCACACACACTGTCATTGGGTTATTGTCTCACACACACTGTGATTGGGTTATTGTCTCACACACACTGTGATTGGGTTATTGTCTCACACACACTGTGATTGGGTTATTGTCTCGGACACACTGTGATTGCGTTATTGTCTCACACACACTGTCATTGGGTTATTGTCTCACAAACACTGTGATTGGGTTATTGTCACACACAATGTGATTGGGTTATTGTCACACACACACTGTGATTGGGTTATTGTCTCGGACACTGTGATTGGGTTATTGTCTCGGACACTGTGATTGGGTTATTGTCACACACACACTGTGATTGGGTTATTGTCTCACACACACTGTGATTGGGTTATTGTCTCACACACACTGTGATTGGGTTATTGTCTCACACCCTCTGTGATTGGGCTATTGTCTCACACACACTGTGATTGGGTTATTGTCTCACACACACTGTGATTGGGTTATTGTCTCACACACACTGTGATTGGGTTATTGTCACACACACTGTGATTGGGTTATTGTCGCACACACACTGTGATTGGGTTATTGTCACACACACTGTGATTGGGTTATTGTCTCACACACACTGTGATTGGGTTATTGTCTCACACACACTGTGATTGGGTTATTGTCTCACACACACTGTGATTGGGTTATTGTCTCACACACACTGTGATTGGGTTATTGTCTCACACACACTGTGATTGGGTTATTGTCACACACACTGTGATTGGGTTATTGTCTCACACACACTGTGATTGGGTTATTGTCTCGGACACACTGTGATTGTGTTATTGTCTCGGACACACTGTGATTGAGTTATTGTCTCACACACACTGTGATTGGGTTATTGTCACACACACTGTGATTGGGTTATTGTCACACAGACACTGTGATTGGGTTATTGTCTCACACACACTGTGATTGGGTTATTGTCTCACACACACTGTGATTGGGTTATTGTCACACAGACACTGTGATTGGGTTATTGTCTCACACACACTGTGATTGGGTTATTGTCACACACACTGTGATTGGGTTATTGTCACACAGACACTGTGATTGGGTTATTGTCTCACACACACTGTGATTGGGTTATTGTCACACACACTGTGATTGGGTTATTGTCACACAGACACTGTGATTGGGTTATTGTCTCACACACACTTGCATTGGGTTATTGTCTCACACACACTGTGATTGGGATATTGTCTCACACACACTGTGATTGGGTTATTGTCACACACACACTGTGATTGGGTTATTGTCTCACACACACTGTGTTTGGGTTATTGTCTCACACACACTGTCATTGGGTTATTGTCTCACACACACTGTGATTGGGTTATTGTCACACACACACTGTGATTGGGTTATTGTCTCACACACACTGTCATTGGGTTATTGTCTCACACACACTGTGATTGGGTTATAGTCACACACAATGTGATTGGGTTATTGTCACACACACACTGTGATTGGGCTATTGTCACACACACTGTGATTGGGTTATTGTCTCACACACACTGTGATTGGGTTATTGTCTCGGACACACTGTGATTGCGTTATTGTCTCACACACACTGTCATTGGGTTATTGTCTCACACACACTGTGATTGGGTTATTGTCACACACAATGTGATTGGGTTATTGTCACACACACACTGTGATTGGGTTATTGTCTCGGACACACTGTGATTGGGTTATTGTCACACACACTGTGATTGGGTTATTGTCTCACACACACTGTGATTGGGTTATTGTCACACACACTGTGATTGGGTTATTGTCTCACACACACTGTGATTGGGTTATTGTCTCGGACACTGTGATTGGGTTATTGTCTCACCCACACTGTGATTGGGTTATTGTCACACACACACTGTGATTGGGTTAGTGTCTCAGGCACTGTGATTGGGTTATTGTCTCACACACACTGTGATTGGGATACTGTCTCACACACACTGTGATTGGGTTATTGTCACACACACACTGTGATTGGGTTATTGTCACACACACACTGTGATTGGGTTATTGTCTCACACACACTGTGATTGGGTTATTGTCTCACACACACTGTGATTGGGTTATTGTCACACACACACTGTGATTGGGTTATTGTCTCACACACACTGTGATTGGGTTATTGTCTCACACACACTGTGATTGGGTTATTGTCTCACACACACTGTGATTGGGATATTGTCTAACACACACTGTGATTGGGATATTGTCTCACACACACTGTGATTGGGTTATTGTCTCACACACACTGTGATTGGGTTATTGTTACACACAATGTGATTGGGTTTTTGTCTCGGATACACTGTGATTGGGTTATTGTCTCACACACACTGTGATTGGGTTATTGTCACACACACTTTGATTGGGTTATTGTCTCAAGACACACTGTGATTGGGTTATTGTCTCGGGCACTGTTATTGGGTTATTGTCTCACACACACTGTGATTGGGTTATTGTCTCGGACACTGTGATTGGGTTATTGTCCCTGACACACTGTGATTGGGTTATTGTCTCACACACACTGTGCTGGGTTATTGTCTCGGACACTGTGATTGGGTTATTGTCTCACCCACACTGTGATTGGGTTATTGTCACGCACACACTTTGATTGGGTTAGTGTCTCAGGCACTGTGATTGGGTTATTGTCTCACACACACTGTGATTGGGTTATTGTCTCACACACACTGTGATTGGGTTAATGTCTCACACACAGTATGATTGGGTTATTGTCTCACACACACTGTGATTAGGTTATTGTCTCACACACACTGTGATTGGGTTATTGTCTCGGACACGGTGATTGGGTTATTGTCTCACACACACTGTGATTGGGTTATTGTCACACACACTGTGATTGGGTTATTGTCTCACACACACGGTGATTGGGTTATTGTCTCGGACACACTGTGATTGGATTATTGTCACACACACACTGTGATTGGGTTATTGTCACACACACACTGTGATTGGGTTATTGTCACACACACACTGTGATTGGGTTATTGCCAAGACACTGTGATTGGGTTATTGTCTCACACACACTGTGATTGGGTTACTGTCACACACACTGTGATTGGGTTATTGTCTCACACACACGATGATTGGGTTATTGTCACACACACACTGTGATTGGGTTATTGTCACACACACACTGTGATTGGGTTATTGCCAAGACACTGTGATTGGGTTATTGTCTCACCCACACTGTGATTGGGTTATTGTCACACACACACTTTGATTGGGTTAGTGTCTCAGGCACTGTGATTGGGTTATTGTCTCACACACACTGTGATTGGGTTATTGTCTCACACACACTGTGATTGGGTTATTGTCTCGCACACACTGTGATTGGGTTATTGTCTCACACACACTGTGATTGGGTTATTGTCTCACACACACTGTGATTGGGTTATTGTCACACACACTGTGATTGGGTTATTGTCTCACACACACTGTGATTGGGTTATTGTCTCGGACACACTGTGATTGGGTTATTGTCTCACACACACTGTGATTGGGTTATTGTCTCACACACACTGTGATTGGGTTATTGTCTCACACACAGTATGATTGGGTTATTGTCTCACACACACTGTGATTGGGTTATTGTCTCACACACACTGTGATTGGGTTATTGTCTCGGACACACGGTGATTGGGTTATTGTCTCACACACACTGTGATTGGGTTATTGTCTCACACACACTGTGATTGGATTATTGTCTCACACACACGGTGATTGGGTTATTGTCACACACACACTGTGATTGGGTTATTGTCACACACACACTGTGATTGGGTTATTGCCAAGACACTGTGATTGGCTTATTGTCTCACACACACTGTGATTGGGTTATTGTCACACACACTGTGATTGGGTTATTGTCTCACACACTGTGATTGGGTTATTGTCACACACACACGGTGATTGAGTTATTGTCACACACACACTGTGATTGGGTTATTTTCTCACACACACTGTGATTGGGTTATTGTCACACACACACTGTGATTGGGTTATTGTCAAGACACTGTGATTGGGTTATTGTCTCACACACACTGTGATTGGGTAATTGTCTCACACACACTGTGATTGGGTTATTGTCACACACACACTGTGATTGGGTTATTATCACACACACTGTGATTGGGTTATTGTCTCACACACACTGTGATTGGGTTATTGCCAAGACACTGTGATTGGGTTATTGTCTCACACACACTGTGATTGGGTTACTGTCACACACACTGTGATTGGGTTATTGTCTCACACACACGGTGATTGGGTTATTGTCACACACACACTGTGATTGGGTTATTGTCTCACACACACTGTGATTGGGTTATTGTCTCACACACACTGTGATTGGGTTATTGACACACACACTGTGATTGGGTTATTGCCAAGACACTGTGATTGGGTTATTGTCTCACCCACACTGTGATTGGGTTATTGTCACACACACACTTTGATTGGGTTAGTGTCTCAGGCACTGTGATTGGGTTATTGTCTCACACACACTGTGATTGGGTTATTGTCTCACACACACTGTGATTGGCTTATTGTCTCGCACACACTGAGATTGGGTTATTGTCTCACACACACTGTGATTGCGTTATTGTCTCACACACACTGTGATTGGGTTATTGTCACACACGCTATGATTGGGTTATTGTCTCACATACACTGTGATTGGGTTATTGTCTCGGACACACTGTGATTGGGTTATTGTCTCACACACACTGTGATTGGGTTATTGTCACACACACTGTGATTGGGTTATTGTCTCGGACACACTGTGATTGGGTTATTGTCTCACACACACTGTGATTGCGTTATTGTCTCACACACACTGTGATTGGGTTATTGTCACACACACTGTGATTGGGTTATTGTCTCACACACACTGTGATTGGGTTATTGTCTCACACACACTGTGATTGGGTTATTGTCTCACACACAGTATGATTGGGTTATTGTCTCACACACACTGTGATTGGGTTATTGTCTCACACACACTGTGATTGGGTTATTGTCTCGGACACACGGTGATTGGGTTATTGTCTCACACACTGTGATTGGGTTATTGTCTCACACACACTGTGATTGGATTATTGTCTCACACACACGGTGATTGGGTTATTGTCACACACACACTGTGATTGGGTTATTGTCACACACACACTGTGATTGGGTTATTGCCAAGACACTGTGATTGGCTTATTGTCTCACACACACTGTGATTGGGTTATTGTCACACACACTGTGATTGGGTTATTGTCTCACACACTGTGATTGGGTTATTGTCACACACACACGGTGATTGAGTTATTGTCACACACACACTGTGATTGGGTTATTTTCTCACACACACTGTGATTGGGTTATTGTCACACACACACTGTGATTGGGTTATTGTCAAGACACTGTGATTGGGTTATTGTCTCACACACACTGTGATTGGGTAATTGTCTCACACACACTGTGATTGGGTTATTGTCACACACACACTGTGATTGGGTTATTATCACACACACTGTGATTGGGTTATTGTCTCACACACACTGTGATTGGGTTATTGTCTCACACACTCTGTGATTGGGTTATTGTCTCACACACACTGTGATTGGGTTATTGTCTCACACACACTGTGATTGGGTTATTGTCACACACACTGTGATTGGGTTATTGTCTCACACACACTGTGATTGGGTTATTGTCACACACACTGTGATTGGGTTATTGTCTCACACACACTGTGATTGGGTTATTGTCACACACACTGTGATTGGGTTATTGTCTCACACACACTGTGATTGGGTTATTGTCTCACACACACTGTGATTGTGTTATTGTCTCACACACACTGTGATTGGATTATTGTCTCACACACACTGTGACTGGGTTATTGTCACACACACTGTGATTGGGTTATTGTCTCACACACACTGTGATTGGGTTATTTTCTCGGACACACTGTGATTGGGTTATTGTCTCGGACACACTGTGATTGTGTTATTGTCTCGGACACACTGTGATTGGGTTATTGTCTCACACACACTGTGATTGGATTATTGTCTCACACTCACTGTGACTGGGTTATTGTCACACACACTGTGATTGGGTTATTGTCTCACACACACTGTGATTGGGTTATTGTCTCGGACACACTGTGATTGGGTTATTGTCTCGGACACACTGTGATTGTGTTATTGTCTCGGACACACTGTGATTGGGTTATTGTCTCACACACCCTGTGATTCGGTTATTGTCACACACACACTGTGATTCGGTTATTGTCTCACACACACTGTGATTGGGTTATTGTCTCACTCACACTGTGATTGGGTTATTGTCACACACACTGTGATTGGGTTATTGTCTCACACACACTGTGATTGGGTTATTGTCTCACACACACTGTGATTGGGTTATTGTCACACACACACTGTTATTGGGTTATTGTCTCGGACACACTGTGATTGGGTTATTGTCACATACACACTGTGATTGGGTTACTGTCTCAGGCACTGTGATTGGGTTATTGTCTCACACACACTGGATTGGGTTATTGTCACACACACTGTGATTGGGTTATTGTCTCACACACACTGTGATTGGGTTATTGTCACACACACTGTGATTGGGTTATTGTCTCGGACACTGTGATTGGGTTATTGTCACTCACACTGTGATTGGGTTATTGTCTCACACACACTGTGCTGGGTTATTGTCTCGGACACTGTGATTGGGTTATTGTCTCACCCACACTGTGATTGGGTTATTGTCACGCACACACTTTGATTGGGTTAGTGTCTCAGGCACTGTGATTGGGCTATTGTCTCACACACACTGTGATTGGGTTATTGTCTCACACACACTGTGATTGGGTTAATGTCTCACACACAGTGATTGGGTTATTGTCTCACACACACTGTGATTGGGTTATTGTCTCACACACACTGTGATTGGGTTATTGTCTCGGACACGGTGATTGGGTTATTGTCTCACACACACTGTGATTGAGTTATTGTCACACACACACTGTGATTGGGTTATTGTCACACACACACTGTGATTGGGTTATTGCCAAGACACTGTGATTGGGTTATTGTCTCACACACACTGTGATTGGGTTACTGTCACACACACTGTGATTGGGTTATTGTGTCACACACACGGTGATTGGGTTATTGTCACACACACACTGTGATTGGGTTATTGTCACACACACACTGTGATTGGGTTATTGCCAAGACACTGTGATTGGGTTATTGTCTCACCCACACTCTGATTGGGTTATTGTCACACACACACTTTGATTGGGTTAGTGTCTCAGGCACTGTGATTGGGTTATTGTCTCACACACACTGTGATTGGGTTATTGTCTCACACACACTGTGATTGGGTTATTGTCTCGCACACACTGTGATTCGGTTATTGTCTCACACACACTGTGATTGGGTTATTGTCTCACACACACTGTGATTGGGTTATTGTCACACACACTGTGATTGGGTTATTGTCTCACACACACTGTGATTGGGTTATTGTCTCGGACACACTGTGATTGGGTTATTGTCTCACACACACTGTGATTGGGTTATTGTCTCACACACACTGTGATTGGGTTATTGTCTCACACACAGTATGATTGGGTTATTGTCTCACACACACTGTGATTGGGTTATTGTCTCACACACACTGTGATTGGGTTATTGTCTCGGACACACGGTGATTGGGTTATTGTCACACACACTGTGATTGGGTTATTGTCTCACACACAAGGTGATTGGGTTATTGTCACACACACACTGTGATTGGGTTATTGTCACACACACACTGTGATTGGGTTATTGCCAAGACACTGTGATTGGCTTATTGTCTCACACACACTGTGATTGGGTTATTGTCACACACACTGTGATTGGGTTATTGTCTCACACACAGTGATTGGGTTATTGTCACACACACACGGTGATTGAGTTATTGTCACACACACACTGTGATTGGGTTATTTTCTCACACACACTGTGATTGGGTTATTGTCACACACACACTGTGATTGGGTTATTGTCAAGACACTGTGATTGGGTTATTGTCTCACGCACACTGTGATTGGGTAATTGTCTCACACACACTGTGATTGGGTTATTGTCACACACACACTGTGATTGGGTTATTATCACACACACTGTGATTGGGTTATTGTCTCACACACACTGTGATTGGGTTATTGTCTCACACACACTGTGATTGGGTTATTGTCTCACACACACTGTGATTGGGTTATTGTCACACACACTGTGATTGGGTTATTGTCTCGGACACTGTGATTGGGTTATTGTCACTCACACTGTGATTGGGTTATTGTCTCACACACACTGTGCTGGGTTATTGTCTCGGACACTGTGATTGGGTTATTGTCTCACCCACACTGTGATTGGGTTATTGTCACGCACACACTTTGATTGGGTTAGTGTCTCAGGCACTGTGATTGGGTTATTGTCTCACACACACTGTGATTGGGTTATTGTCTCACACACACTGTGATTGGGTTAATGTCTCACACACAGTGATTGGGTTATTGTCTCACACACACTGTGATTGGGTTATTGTCTCACACACACTGTGATTGGGTTATTGTCTCGGACACGGTGATTGGGTTATTGTCTCACACACACTGTGATTGGGTTATTGTCACACACACACTGTGATTGGGTTATTGTCACACACACACTGTGATTGGGTTATTGCCAAGACACTGTGATTGGGTTATTGTCTCACACACACTGTGATTGGGTTACTGTCACACACACTGTGATTGGGTTATTGTGTCACACACACGGTGATTGGGTTATTGTCACACACACACTGTGATTGGGTTATTGTCACACACACACTGTGATTGGGTTATTGCCAAGACACTGTGATTGGGTTATTGTCTCACCCACACTCTGATTGGGTTATTGTCACACACACACTTTGATTGGGTTAGTGTCTCAGGCACTGTGATTGGGTTATTGTCTCACACACACTGTGATTGGGTTATTGTCTCACACACACTGTGATTGGGTTATTGTCTCGCACACACTGTGATTCGGTTATTGTCTCACACACACTGTGATTGGGTTATTGTCTCACACACACTGTGATTGGGTTATTGTCACACACACTGTGATTGGGTTATTGTCTCACACACACTGTGATTGGGTTATTGTCTCGGACACACTGTGATTGGGTTATTGTCTCACACACACTGTGATTGGGTTATTGTCTCACACACACTGTGATTGGGTTATTGTCTCACACACAGTATGATTGGGTTATTGTCTCACACACACTGTGATTGGGTTATTGTCTCACACACACTGTGATTGGGTTATTGTCTCGGACACACGGTGATTGGGTTATTGTCACACACACTGTGATTGGGTTATTGTCTCACACACAAGGTGATTGGGTTATTGTCACACACACACTGTGATTGGGTTATTGTCACACACACACTGTGATTGGGTTATTGCCAAGACACTGTGATTGGCTTATTGTCTCACACACACTGTGATTGGGTTATTGTCACACACACTGTGATTGGGTTATTGTCTCACACACAGTGATTGGGTTATTGTCACACACACACGGTGATTGAGTTATTGTCACACACACACTGTGATTGGGTTATTTTCTCACACACACTGTGATTGGGTTATTGTCACACACACACTGTGATTGGGTTATTGTCAAGACACTGTGATTGGGTTATTGTCTCACGCACACTGTGATTGGGTAATTGTCTCACACACACTGTGATTGGGTTATTGTCACACACACACTGTGATTGGGTTATTATCACACACACTGTGATTGGGTTATTGTCTCACACACACTGTGATTGGGTTATTGTCTCACACACTCTGTGATTGGGTTATTGTCTCACACACACTGTGATTGGGATATTGTCTCACACACACTGTGATTGGGTTATTGTCTCACACACACTGTGATTGGGTTATTGTCACACACACTGTGATTGGGTTATTGTCTCACACACACTGTGATTGGGTTATTGTCACACACACTGTGATTGGGTTATTGTCTCACACACACTGTGATTGGGTTATTGTCACACACACTGTGATTGGGTTATTGTCACACACACACTGTGATTGGGTTATTGTCTCACACACACTGTGATTGGATTATTGTCTCACACACGCTGTAACTGGGTTATTGTCACACACACTGTGATTGGGTTATTGTCTCACACACACTGTGATTGGGTTATTGTCTCGGACACACTGTGATTGGGTTATTGTCTCGGACACACTGTGATTGTGTTATTGTCTCGGACACACTGTGATTGGGTTATTGTCTCACACACACTGTGATTGGGTTATTGTCACACACACACTGTGATTGGGTTATTGCCAAGACACTGTGATTGGGTTATTGTCTCACACACACTGTGATTGGGTTACTGTCACACACACTGTGATTGGGTTATTGTGTCACACACACGGTGATTGGGTTATTGTCACACACACACTGTGATTGGGTTATTGTCACACACACACTGTGATTGGGTTATTGCCAAGACACTGTGATTGGGTTATTGTCTCACCCACACTCTGATTGGGTTATTGTCACACACACACTTTGATTGGGTTAGTGTCTCAGGCACTGTGATTGGGTTATTGTCTCACACACACTGTGATTGGGTTATTGTCTCACACACACTGTGATTGGGTTATTGTCTCGCACACACTGTGATTCGGTTATTGTCTCACACACACTGTGATTGGGTTATTGTCTCACACACACTGTGATTGGGTTATTGTCACACACACTGTGATTGGGTTATTGTCTCACACACACTGTGATTGGGTTATTGTCTCGGACACACTGTGATTGGGTTATTGTCTCACACACACTGTGATTGGGTTATTGTCTCACACACACTGTGATTGGGTTATTGTCTCACACACAGTATGATTGGGTTATTGTCTCACACACACTGTGATTGGGTTATTGTCTCACACACACTGTGATTGGGTTATTGTCTCGGACACACGGTGATTGGGTTATTGTCACACACACTGTGATTGGGTTATTGTCTCACACACAAGGTGATTGGGTTATTGTCACACACACACTGTGATTGGGTTATTGTCACACACACACTGTGATTGGGTTATTGCCAAGACACTGTGATTGGCTTATTGTCTCACACACACTGTGATTGGGTTATTGTCACACACACTGTGATTGGGTTATTGTCTCACACACAGTGATTGGGTTATTGTCACACACACACGGTGATTGAGTTATTGTCACACACACACTGTGATTGGGTTATTTTCTCACACACACTGTGATTGGGTTATTGTCACACACACACTGTGATTGGGTTATTGTCAAGACACTGTGATTGGGTTATTGTCTCACGCACACTGTGATTGGGTAATTGTCTCACACACACTGTGATTGGGTTATTGTCACACACACACTGTGATTGGGTTATTATCACACACACTGTGATTGGGTTATTGTCTCACACACACTGTGATTGGGTTATTGTCTCACACACTCTGTGATTGGGTTATTGTCTCACACACACTGTGATTGGGATATTGTCTCACACACACTGTGATTGGGTTATTGTCTCACACACACTGTGATTGGGTTATTGTCACACACACTGTGATTGGGTTATTGTCTCACACACACTGTGATTGGGTTATTGTCACACACACTGTGATTGGGTTATTGTCTCACACACACTGTGATTGGGTTATTGTCACACACACTGTGATTGGGTTATTGTCACACACACACTGTGATTGGGTTATTGTCTCACACACACTGTGATTGGATTATTGTCTCACACACACTGTAACTGGGTTATTGTCACACACACTGTGATTGGGTTATTGTCTCACACACACTGTGATTGGGTTATTGTCTCGGACACACTGTGATTGGGTTATTGTCTCGGACACACTGTGATTGTGTTATTGTCTCGGACACACTGTGATTGGGTTATTGTCTCACACACACTGTCATTGGATTATTGTCTCACACACACTGTGATTGGGTTATTGTCTCACACACACTGTGATTGGGTTATTGTCTCGGACACACTGTGATTGGGTTATTGTCTCGGACACACTGTGATTGTGTTATTGTCTCGGACACACAGTGATTGGGTTATTGTCTCACACACACTGTGATTCGGTTATTGTCACACACACACTGTGATTGGGTTATTGTCACACACACACTGTGATTGGGTTATTGTCTGGGACACACTGTGATTGTCACATACACACTGTGATTGGGTTACTGTCTCAGGCACTGTGATTGGGTTATTGTCTCACACACACTGGATTGGGTTATTGTCACACACACTGTGATTGGGTTATTGTCTCACACACACTGTGATTGGGTTATTGTCACACACACTGTGATTGGGTTATTGTCTCACACACACTGTGATTGGGTTATTGTCACAAACACTGTGATTGGGTTATTGTCTCACACACACTGTGATTGGGTTATTGTCACACACACTGTGATTGGGTTATTGTGTCACACACACTGTGATTGGGTTATTGTCTCACACACACTGTGATTGGGTTATTGTGTCACACACACTGTGATTGGGTTATTGTCTCACACACACTGTGATTGGGTTATTGTCTCGGACACACTGTGATTGGGTTATTGTCTCACACACACTGTGATTGGATTATTGTCTCACACACACTGTGATTGGGTTATTGTCACACACACTGTGATTGGGTTATTGTCTCACACACACTGTGATTGATTTATTGTCTTCGGACACACTGTGATTGGGTTATTGTCTCGGACACACTGTGATTGTGTTATTGTCTCGGACACACTGTGATTGGGTTATTGTCTCACACACACTGTGATTGGGTTATTGTCACACACACTGTGATTGGGTTATTGTCACACAGACACTGTGATTGGGTTATTGTCTCACACACACTGTGATTGGGTTATTGTCTCACACACACTGTGATTGGGTTATTGTCACACACACACTGTGATTGGGTTATTGTCTCGGACACACTGTGATTGGGTTATTGTCTCACACCCACTGTGATTGGGTTATTGTCTCGTACACACTGTGATTGGGTTATTGACACACACACTGTGATTGGGTTATTGTCACACACACTGTGATTGGGTTATTGTCAAGACACTGTGATTGGGTTATTGTCTCACACACACTGTGATTGGGTTATTGTCACACACACTGTGATTGGGTTATTGTCTCACACACACTGTGATTGGGTTATTGTCTCACACACACTGTGATTGGGTTATTGTCACACACACACTGTGATTGGGTTATTGTCAAGACACTGTGATTGGGTTATTGTCTCACACACACTGTGATTGGGTAATTGTCTCACACACACTGTGATTGGGTTATTGTCACACACAGACTGTGATTGGGTTATTGTCACACACACACTGTGATTGGGTTATTGTCTCACACACACTGTGATTGAGTTATTGTCTCACACACACTGTGATTGGGATATTGTCTCACACACACTGTGATTGGGTTATTGTCTCACACACACTGTGATTGGGTTATTGTCTTACACACACTGTGATTGGGTTATAGTCACACACACTGTGATTGGGTTATTGTCTCACACACACTGTGATTGGGTTATTGTCACACACACTGTGATTGGGTTATTGTCTCACACACACTGTGATTGGGTTATTGTCTCACACACACTGTGATTGGGTTATTGTCTCACACACACTGTGATTGGGTTATTGTCTCACACACACTGTGATTGGGTTATTGTCTCACACACACTGTGATTGGATTATTGTCTCACACACACTGTGATTGGGTTATTGTCAGACACACTGTGATTGGGTTATTGTCTCACACACACTGTGATTGGGTTATTGTCACACACACTGTGATTGGGTTATTGTCTCGGACACACTGTGATTGGGTTATTGTCTCGGACACACTGTGATTGGGTTATTGTCTCACACACACGGTGATTGGGTTATTGTCTCACACACACTGTGATTGGGTTATTGTCTCGGACATACTGTGATTGGGTTATTGTCTCGGACACACTGTGATTGGGTTATTGTCACACACACTGTGATTGGGTTATTGTCACACACACTGTGATTGTGTTATTGTCTCGGACAAACTGTGATTGGGTTATTGTCACACACACTGTGATTGGGTTATTGCCTCGGACATTGTGATTGGGTTATTGTCTCACACACACTGTGATTGGGTTATTGTCTCACACACACTGTTATTGGGTTATTGTCTCACACACACTGTGATTGGGTTATTGTCTCACACACACTGTGATTGGGTTATTGTCACACACACTGTGATTGGGTTATTGTCTCACACACACTGTGATTGGGTTCTTGTCTCGGACACACTGTGATAGGGTTATTGTCTCACACACACTGTGATTGGTTATTGTCTCACACACACTGTGATTGGGTTATTGTCTCACACACACTGTGATTGGGTTATTGTCTCACACACACTGTGATTGGGTTATTGTCTCACACACACTGTGATTGGGTTATTGTCTCGGACACACGGTGATTGGGTTATTGTCACACACACACTGTGATTGGGTTATTGTCAAGACTCTGTGATTGGGTTATTGTCTCACACACACTGTGATTGGGTTATTGTCACACACACTGTGATTGGGTTATTGTCTCACACACTGTGATTGGGTTATTGTCACACACACACACGGTGATTGGGTTACTGTCACACACACACTGTGATTGGGTTATTGTCTCACACACACTGTGATTGTTTATTGTCTCACGCACACTGTGATTGGGTTATTGTCTCACACACACTATGATTGGGTTATTGTCGCACACACACTGTGATTGGGTTATTGTCTCACACACACTGTGATTGGGTTATTGTCTCGGACACACGGTGATTGGGTTTTTGTCACACACACACTGTGATTGGGTTATTGTCAAGACTCTGTGATTGGGTTATTGTCTCACACACACTGTGATTGGGTGATTGTCTCGGACACTGTGATTGGGTTATTGTCTCACACACTGAGATTGGGTTATTGTCACACACACACACGGTGATTGGGTTATTGTCACACACACACTGTGATTGGGTTATTGTCTCACACACACTGTGATTGGGTTATTGTCTCACACACACTGTGATTGGGTTATTGTCTCGGACATACTGTGATTGGGTTATTGTCTCGGACACACTGTGATTGGGTTATTGTCACACACACTGTGATTGGGTTATTGTCACACACACTGTGATTGTGTTATTGTCTCGGACACACTGTGATTGAGTTATTGTCACACACACTGTGATTGGGTTATTGTCTCGGACACTGTGATTGGGTTATTGTCTCACACACACTGTGATTGGGTTATTGTCTCACACACACTGTTATTGGGTTATTGTCTCACACACACTGTGATTGGGTGATTGTCTCACACACACTGTGATTGGGTTATTGTCACACACACTGTGATTGGGTTATTGTCTCACACACACTGTGATTGGGTTCTTGTCTCGGACACACTGTGATTGGGTTATTGTCTCACACACACTGTGATTGGTTATTGTCTCACGCACACTGTGATTGGGTTATTGTCTCACACACACTATGATTGGGTTATTGGCTCACACACACTGTGATTGGGTTATTGTCTCACACACACTGTGATTGGGTTATTGTCTCGGACACACGGTGATTGGGTTATTGTCACACACACACTGTGATTGGGTTATTGTCTCGGACACACTGTGATTGGGTTATTGTCTCACACACACTGTGATTGGTTATTGTCTCACGCACACTGTGATTGGGTTATTGTCTCACACACACTATGATTGGGTTATTGTCTCACACACACTGTGATTGGGTTATTGTCTCACACACACTGTGATTGGGTTATTGTCTCGGACACGGTGATTGGGTTATTGTCTCACACACACTGTGATTGGGTTATTGTCACACACACTGTGATTGGGTTATTGTCTCACACACACGGTGATTGGGTTATTGTCACACACACACTGTGATTGGGTTATTGTCACACACACACTGTGATTGGGTTATTGCCAAGACACTGTGATTGGGTTATTGTCTCACACACTGTGATTGGGTTACTGTCACACACACTGTGATTGGGTTATTGTCTCACACACACGGTGATTGGGTTATTGTCACACACACACTGTGATTGGGTTATTGTCACACACACACTGTGATTGGGTTATTGCCAAGACACTGTGATTGGGTTATTGTCTCACCCACACTGTGATTGGGTTATTGTCTCGGACACACTTTGATTGGGTTAGTGTCTCAGGCACTGTGATTGGGTTATTGTCTCACACACACTGTGATTGGGTTATTGTCTCACACACACTGTGATTGGGTTATTGTCTCACACACACTGTGATTGGGTTATTGTCTCACACACACTGTGATTGGGTTATTGTCTCACACACAGTATGATTGGGTTATTGTCTCACACACACTGTGATTGGGTTATTGTCTCACCCACACTGTGATTGGATTATTGTCTCACACACACTGTGATTGGGTTTTTGTCTCGGACACACGGTGATTGGGTTATTGTCTCACACACACTGTGATTGGGTTATTGTCACACACACTGTGATTGGGTTATTGTCACACACATGGTGATTGGGTTATTGTCACACACACACTGTGATTGGGTTATTGTCACACACACACTGTGATTGGGTTATTGCCAAGACACTGTGATTGGGTTATTGTCTCACACACACTGTGATTGGGTTATTGTCACACACACTGTGATTGGGTTATTGTCTCACACACTGTGATTGGGTTATTGTCACACACACACGGTGATTGGGTTATTGTCACACACACTGTGATTGGGTTATTGTCTCACACACACTGTGATTGGGTTATTGTCTCACACACTCTGTGATTGGGTTATTGTCGCACACACACTGTGATTCGGTTATTGTCAAGACACTGTGATTGGGTTATTGTCTCACACACACTGTGATTGGGTAATTGTCTCACACACACTGTGATTGGGTTATTGTCACACACACACTGTGATTGGGTTATTATCACACACACACTGTGATTGGGTTATTGTCTCACACACACTGTGATTGGGTTATTGTCTCACACACACTGTGATTGGGTTATTGTCTCACACACACTGTGATTGGGATATTGTCTCACACACACTGTGATTGGGTTATTGTCTCACACACACTGTGATTGGGTTATTGTCACACACACTGTGATTGGGTTATTGTCTCACACACACTGTGATTGGGTTATTGTCACACACACTGTGATTGGGTTATTGTCTCACACACACTGTGATTGGGTTATTGTCTCACACACACTGTGATTGTGTTATTGTCTCACACACACTGTGATTGGGTTATTGTCTCACACACACTGTGATTGGATTATTGTCTCACACACACTGTGATTGGGTTATTGTCTCACACACACTGTGATTGGGTTATTGTCTCGGACACACTGTGATTGGGTTATTGTCTCGGACACACTGTGATTGTGTTATTGTCTCGGACACACTGTGATTGGGTTATTGTCTCACACACACTGTGATTCGGTTATTGTCACACAAACACTGTGATTGGGTAATTGTCTCACACACACTGTGATTCGGTTATGGTTTCACTCACACAGTGATTGGGTTATTGTCACACACACTGTGATTGGGTTATTGTCTCACACACACTGTGATTGGGTTATTGTCTCACACACACTGTGATTGGGTTATTGTCACACACACACTGTGATTGGGTTATTGTCTCTCACACACTGTGATTGGGTTATTGTCACATACACACTGTGATTGGGTTAGTGTCTCAGGCACTGTGATTGGGTTATTGTCTCACACACACTGGATTGGGTTATTGTCACACACACTGTGATTGGGTTATTGTCTCACACACACTGTGATTGGGTTATTGTCACACACACTGTGATTGGGTTATTGTCTCACACACACTGTGATTGGGATATTGTCACACACACTGTGATTGGGTTATTGTCTCACACACACTGTGATTGGGTTATTGTCACACACACTGTGATTGGGTTATTGTGTCACACACACTGTGATTGGGTTATTGTCTCACACACACTGTGATTGGGTTATTGTCACACACACTGTGATTGGGTTATTGTCTCACACACAATGTGATTGTTTTATTGTCTCACACACACTGTGATTGGGTTATTGTCTCACACACACTGTGATTGGGTTATTGTCTCACACACACTGTGATTGGATTATTGTCTCACACACACTGTGATTGGGTTATTGTCACACACACTGTGATTGATTTATTGTCTTCGGACACACTGTGATTGGGTTATTGTCTCGGACACACTGTGATTGTGTTATTGTCTCGGACACACTGTGATTGGGTTATTGTCTCACACACACTGTGATTGGGTTATTGTCACACACACTGTGATTGGGTTATTGTCACACAGACACTGTGATTGGGTTATTGTCTCACACACACTGTGATTGGGTTATTGTCTCACACACATTGTGATTGGGTTATTGTCACACACACACTGTGATTGGGTTATTGTCTCGGACACACTGTGATAGGGTTATTGTCTCACACCCACTGTGATTGGGTTATTGTCTCGGACACACTGTGATTGGGTTATTGTCAAGACACTGTGATTGGGTTATTGTCTCACACACACTGTGATTGGGTTATTGTCACACACACTGTGATTGGGTTATTGTCTCAAACACACTGTGATTGGGTTATTGTCTCACACACACTGTGATTGGGTTATTGTCACACACACACTGTGATTGGGTTATTGTCAAGACACTGTGATTGGGTTATTGTCTCACACACACTGTGATTGGGTAATTGTCTCACACACACTGTGATTGGGTTATTGTCACACACAGACTGTGATTGGGTTATTGTCACACACACACTGTGATTGGGTTATTGTCTCACACACACTGTGATTGAGTTATTGTCTCACACACACTGTGATTGGGATATTGTCTCACACACACTGTGATTGGGTTAATGTCTCACACACACTGTGATTGGGTTATTGTCTCACACACACTGTGATTGGGTTATAGTCACACACACTGTGATTGGGTTATTGTCTCGGACACACTGTGATTGGGTTATTGTCTCACACACACTGTGATTGGGTTATTGTCACACACACACTGTGGTTGGGTTATTGTCTCACACACACTGTGATTGGGTTATTGTCTCGGACACACTGTGATTGGGTTATTGTCTCACACACACTGTGATTGGGTTATTGTCACACACACTGTGATTGGGTTATTGTCTCACACACACTGTGATTGGGTTATTGTCTCACACACACTGTGATTGGGTTATTGTCTCACACACACTGTGATTGGGTTATTGTCTCACACACACTGTGATTGGGTTATTGTCTCACACACACTGTGATTGGGTTATTGTCTCACACACACTGTGATTGGGTTATTGTCACACACACACTGTGGTTGGGTTATTGTCTCACACACACTGTGATTGGGTTATTGTCTCGGACACACTGTGATTGGGTTATTGTCTCACACACACTGTGATTGGGTTATTGTCACACACACTGTGATTGGGTTATTGTCTCACACACGCTGTGATTGGGTTATTGTCTCACACACACTGTGATTGGGTTATTGTCTCACACACACTGTGATTGGGTTATTGTCTCACACACACTGTGATTGGGTTATTGTCTCACACACACTGTGATTGGGTTATTGTCACACACACTGTGATTGGGTTATTGTCTCACACACACTGTAGTTGGGTTATTGTCACACACACTGTGATTGGGTTATTGTCTCGGACACACTGTGATTGGGTTATTGTCTCGGACACACTGTGATTGGGTTATTGTCTCACACACGCGGTGATTGGGTTATTGTCTCACACACACTGTGATTGGGTTATTGTCTCGGACATACTGTGATTGGGTTATTGTCTCGGACACACTGTGATTGGGTTATTGTCACACACACTGTGATTGGGTTATTGTCACACACACTGTGATTGTGTTATTGTCTCGGACACACTGTGATTGGGTTATTGTCACACACACTGTGATTGGGTTATTTTCTCGGACACTCTGATTGGGTTATTGTCTCACACACACTGTGATTGGGTTATTGTCTCACACACACTGTTATTGGGTTATTGTCTCACACACACTGTGATTGGGTTATTGTCTCACACACACTGTGATTGGGTTATTGTCACACACACTGTGATTGGGTTATTTTCTCACACACACTGTGATTGGGTTCTTGTCTCGGACACACTGTGATTGGGTTATTGTCTCACACACACTGTGATTGGTTATTGTCTCACGCACACTGTGATTGGGTTATTGTCTCACACACACTATGATTGGGTTATTGTCTCACACACACTGTGATTGGGTTATTGTCTCACACACACTGTGATTGGGTTATTGCCTCGGACACACGGTGATTGGGTTATTGTCACACACACACTGTGATTGGGTTATTGTCAAGACTCTGGAATTGGGTTATTGTCCCACACACACTGTGATTGGGTTATTGTCACACACACTGTGATTGGGTTATTGTCTCACACACAGTGATTGGGTTATTGTCACACACACACACGGTGATTGGGTTATTGTCACACACACACTGTGATTGGGTTATTGTCTCACACACACTGTGATTGGTTATTGTCTCACGCACACTGTGATTGGGTTATTGTCTCACACACACTATGATTGGGTTATTGTCTCACACACACTGTGATTGGGTTATTGTCTCACACACACTGTGATTGGGTTATTGTCTCGGACACACGGTGATTGGGTTATTGTCACACACACACTGTGATTGGGTTATTGTCAAGACTCTGTGATTGGGTTATTGTCTCAGACACACTGTGATTGTGTTATTGTCTCGGACACACTGTGATTGGGTTATTGTCTCACACACACTGTGATTGGGTTATTGTCACACACACACTGTGATTGGGTTATTGTCTCACACACACTGTGATTGGGTTATTGTCTCACTCACACTGTGATTGGGTTATTGTCACACACACTGTGATTGGGTTATTGTCTCACACACACTGTGATTGGGTTATTGTCTCACACACACTGTGATTGGGTTATTGTCACACACACACTGTGATTGGGTTATTGTCTCGGACACACTGTGATTGGGTTATTGTCACATACACACTGTGATTGGGTTAGTGTCTCAGGCACTATGATTGGGTTATTGTCTCACACACACTGTGATTGGGTTATTGTCACACACACTGTGATTGGGTTATTGTCTCACACACACTGTGATTGGGTTATTGTCACACACACTGTGATTGGGTTATTGTCTCACACACACTGTGATTGGGTTATTGTCACACACACTGTGATTGGGTTATTGTGTCACACACACTGTGATTGGGTTATTGTCTCACACACACTATGATTGGGTTATTGTCACACACACTGTGATTGGGTTATTGTCTCACACACAATGTGATTGTTTTATTGTCTCACACACACTGTGATTGGGTTATTGTCTCACACACACTGTGATTGGGTTATTGTCTCACACACACTGTGATTGGATTATTGTCTCACACACACTGTGATTGGGATATTGTCACACACACTGTGATTGGGTTATTGTCTCACACACACTGTGATTGGGATATTGTCACACACACTGTGATTGGGTTATTGTCTCACACACACTGTGATTGGGTTATTGTCACACACACACTGTGATTGGGTTATTGTCACACACACTGTGATTGGGTTATTGTCACATACACACTGTGATTGGGTTAGTGTCTCAGGCACTGTGATTGGGTTATTGTCTCACACACACTGTGATTGGGTTATTGTCACACACACTGTGATTGGGTTATTGTCTCACACACACTGTGATTGGGTTATTGTCACACACACTGTGATTGGGTTATTGTCTCACACACACTGTGATTGGGTTATTGTCACACACACTGTGATTGGGTTATTGTGTCACACACACTGTGATTGGGTTATTGTCTCACACACACTGTGATTGGGTTATTGTCACACACACTGTGATTGGGTTATTGTCTCACACACAATGTGATTGTTTTATTGTCTCACACACACTGTGATTGGGTTATTGTCTCACAGACACTGTGATTGGGTTATTGTCTCACACACACTGTGATTGGATTATTGTCTCACACACACTGTGATTGGGATATTGTCACACACACTGTGATTGGGTTATTGTCTCACACACACAGTGATTGATTTATTGTCTTCGGACACACTGTGATTGGGTTATTGTCTCAGACACACTGTGATTGTGTTATTGTCTCGGACACACTGTGATTGGGTTATTGTCTCACAGACACTGTGATTGGGTTATTGTCACACACACTGTGATTGGGTTATTGTCACACAGACACTGTGATTGGGTTATTGTCTCACACACACTGTGATTGGGTTATTGTCTCACACAAACTGTGATTGAGTTATTGTCACACACACACTGTGATTGGGTTATTGTCTCGGACACACTGTGATTGGGTTATTGTCTCACACCCACTGTGATTGGGTTATTGTCTCGGACACACTGTGATTGGGTTATTGACACACACACACTGTGATTGGGTTATTGTCTCGGACACACTGTGATTGGGTTATTGTCAAGACACTGTGATTGGGTTATTGTCTCACACACACTGTGATTGGGTTATTGTCACACACACTGTGATTGGGTTATTGTCTCACACACACTGTGATTGGGTTATTGTCTCACACACACTGTGATTGAGTTATTGTCTCACACACACTGCGATTGGGTTATTGTCTCGGACACACTGTGATTGTGTTATTGTCTCGGACACACTGTGATTGGGTTATTGTCTCACACACACTGTGATTCGGTTATTGTCACACACACACTGTGATTGGGTTATTGTCTCACACACACTGTGATTGGGTTATTGTCTCACACACACTGTGATTGGGTTATTGTCACACACACACTGTGATTGGGTTATTGTCTCACACACACTGTGATTGGGTTATTGTCACATACACACTGTGATTGGGTTAGTGTCTCAGGCACTGTGATTGGGTTATTGTCTCACACACACTGGATTGGGTTATTGTCACACATACTGTGATTGGGTTATTGTCTCACACACACTGTGATTGGGTTATTGTCACACACACTGTGATTGGGTTATTGTCTCACACACACTGTGATTGGGTTATTGTCACACACACTGTGATTGGGTTATTGTCTCACACACACTGTGATTGGGTTATTGTCACACACACTGTGATTGGGTTATTGTGTCACACACACTGTGATTGGGTTATTGTCTCACACACACTGTGATTGGGTTATTGTCAAGACACTGTGATTGTGTTATTGTCTCACACACACTGTGATTGGGTTATTGTCACACACACACTGTGATTGGGTTATTGTCAAGACACTGTGATTGTGTTATTGTCTCACACACACTGTGATTGGGTAATTGTCTCACACACACTGTGATTGGGTTATTGTCACACACAGACTGTGATTGGGTTATTGTCACACACACACACTGTGATTGGGTTATTGTCTCACACACACTGTGATTGAGTTATTGTCTCACACACACTGTGATTGCGTTATTTTCTCGGACACACTGTGATTGTGTTATTGTCTCGGACACACTGTGATTGGGTTATTGTCTCACACACACTGTGATTCGGTTATTGTCACACACACACTGTGATTGGGTTATTGTCTCACACACACTGTGATTGGGTTATTGTCTCACTCACACTGTGATTGGGTTATTGTCACACACACTGTGATTGTGTTATTGTCTCACACACACTGTGATTGGGTTATTGTCTCACACACACTGTGATTGGGTTATTGTCACACACACACTGTGATTGGGTTATTGTCTCACACACACTGTGATTGGGTTATTGTCACATACACACTGTGATTGGGTTAGTGTCTCAGGCACTGTGATTGGGTTATTGTCACACACACACTGTGATTGGGTTATTGTCAAGACACTGTGATTGGGTTATTGTCTCACACACACTGTGATTGGGTAATTGTCTCACACACACTGTGATTGGGTTATTGTCACACACAGACTGTGATTGGGTTATTGTCACACACACACTGTGATTGGGTTATTGTCTCACACACACTGTGATTGAGTTATTGTCTCACACACACTGTGATTGGGATATTGTCTCACACACACTGTGATTGGGTTATTGTCTCACACACACTGTGATTGGGTTATTCTCTCACACACACTGTGATTGGGTTATAGTCACACACACTGTGATTGGGTTATTGTCTCACACACTGTGATTGGGTTATTGTCACACACACACACGGTGATTGGGTTATTGTCACACAGACACTGTGATTGGGTTATTGTCTCACACACACTATGATTGGGTAATTGTCTCACACACACTGTGATTGGGTTATTGTCACACACAGACTGTGATTGGGTTATTGTCACACACACACTGTGATTGGGTTATTGTCTCACACACACTGTGATTGAGTTATTGTCTCACACACACTGTGATTGTGTTATTGTCTCGGACACACTGTGATTGTGTTATTGTCTCGGACACACTGTGATTGGGTTATTGTCTCACACACACTGTGATTCGGTTATTGTCACACACACACTGTGATTGGGTTATTGTCTCACACACACTGTGATTGGGTTTTTGTCTCACACACACTGTGATTGGGTTATTGTCACACACACACTGTGATTGGGTTATTGTCTCACACACACTGTGATTGGGTTATTGTCACATACACACTGTGATTGGGTTAGTGTCTCAGGCACTGTGATTGGGTTATTGTCTCACACACACTGGATTGGGTTATTGTCACACATACTGTGATTGGGTTATTGTCTCACACACACTGTGATTGGGTTATTGTCACACACACTGTGATTGGGTTATTGTCTCACACACACTGTGATTGGGTTATTGTCACACACACTGTGATTGGGTTATTGTCTCACACACACTGTGATTGGGTTATTGTCTCACACACACTGTGATTGGGTTATTGTCACACACACTGTGATTGGGTTATTGTCTCACACACACTGTGATTGATTTATTGTCTTCGGACACACTGTGATTGGGTTATTGTCTCGGACACACTGTGATTGTGTTATTGTCTCGGACACACTGTGATTGGGTTATTGTCTCACACACACTGTGATGGGGTTATTGTCACACACACTGTGATTGGGTTATTGTCACACAGACACTGTGATTGGGTTATTGTCTCACACACACTGTGATTGGGTTATTGTCTCACACACACTGTGATTGGGTTATTGTCACACACACACTGTGATTGGGTTATTATCACACACACACTGTGATTGGGTTATTGTCTCACACACACTGTGATTGGGTTATTGTCTCGGACACACTGTGATTGGGTTATTGACACACACACTGTGATTGGGTTATTGTCACACACACTGTGATTGGGTTATTGTCAAGACACTGTGATTGGGTTATTGTCTCACACACACTGTGATTGGGTTATTGTCACACACACTGTGATTGGGTTATTGTCTCACACACACTGTGATCGGGTTATTGTCTCACACACACTGTGATTGGGTTATTGTCACACACACACTGTGATTGGGTTATTGTCAAGACACTGTGATTGGGTTATTGTCTCACACACACTGTGATTGGGTAATTGTCTCACACACACTGTGATTGGGTTATTGTCACACACAGACTGTGATCGGGTTATTGTCACACACACATTGTGATTGGGTTATTGTCTCACACACACTGTGATTGAGTTATTGTCTCACACACACTGTGATTGGGATATTGTCTCACACACACTGTGATTGGGTTATTGGCTCACACACACTGTGATTGGGTTATAGTCACACACACTGTGATTGGGTTATTGTCTCACACACTGTGATTGGGTTATTGTCACACACACACACGGTGATTGGGTTATTGTCACACACACACTGTGATTGGGTTATTGTCAAGACACTGTGATTGGGTTATTGTCTCACACACACTGTGATTGGGTAATTGTCTCACACACACTGTGATTGGGTTATTGTCACACACAGACTGTGATTGGGTTATTGTCACACACACACTGTGATTGGGTTATTGTCTCACACACACTGTGATTGGGTTATAGTCACACACACTGTGATTGGGTTATTGTCTCACACACTGTGATTGGGTTATTGTCACACACACACACGGTGATTGGGTTATTGTCACACACACACTGTGATTGGGTTATTGTCTCACACACACTATGATTGGTTATTGTCTCACGCACACTGTGATTGGGTTATTGTCTCACACACACTATGATAGGGTTATTGTCTCACACACACTGTGATTGGGTTATTGTCTCACACACACTGTGATTGGGTTATTTTCTCGGACACACGGTGATTGGGGTATTGTCACACACACACTGTGATTGGGTTATTGTCAAGACTCTGTGATTGGGTTATTGTCTCACACACACTGTGATTGGGTGATTGTCTCGGACACTGTGATTGGGTTATTGTCTCACACACTGTGATTGGGTTATTGTCACACACACACTGTGATTGGGTTATAGTCACACACACTGTGATTGGGTTATTGTCTCACACACTGTGATTGGGTTATTGTCACACACACACACGGTGATTGGGTTATTGTCACACACACACTGTGATTGGGTTATTGTCTCACACACACTGTGATTGGTTATTGTCTCACGCACACTGTGATTGGGTTATTGTCTCACACACACTATGATAGGGTTATTGTCTCACACACACTGTGATTGGGTTATTGTCTCACACACACTGTGATTGGGTTATTGTCTCGGACACACTGTGATTGGGTTATTGTCTCGGACACACGGTGATTGGGTTATTGTCACACACACACTGTGATTGGGTTATTGTCAAGACTCTGTGATTGGGTTATTGTCTCACACACACTGTGATTGGGTGATTGTCTCGGACACTGTGATTGGGTTATTGTCTCACACACTGTGATTGGGTTATTGTCACACACACACACGGTGATTGGGTTATTGCCACACACACACTGTGATTGGGTTATTGTCTCACACACACTGTGATTGGGTTATTGTCACACACACTGTGATTGGGTTATTGTCTCGGACACTGTGATTGGGTTATTGTCTCACACACACTGTGATTGGGTTATTGTCTCACACACACTGTTATTGGGTTATTGTCTCACACACACTGTGATTGGGTGATTGTCTCACACACACTGTGATTGGGTTATTGTCACACACACTGTGATTGGGTTATTGTCTCACACA
The DNA here is from genome assembly GCF_047496885.1 of Scyliorhinus torazame. Lineage (NCBI taxonomy): Eukaryota > Metazoa > Chordata > Chondrichthyes > Carcharhiniformes > Scyliorhinidae > Scyliorhinus > Scyliorhinus torazame. The sequence continues at coordinate 5,220,869 of NC_092730.1, read as the reverse complement.
CACTGTGATTGGGTTCTTGTCTCGGACACACTGTGATTGGGTTATTGTCTCACACACACTGTGATTGGTTATTGTCTCACGCACACTGTGATTGGGTTATTGTCTCACACACACTATGATTGGGTTATTGTCTCACACACACTGTGATTGGGTTGTTGTCTCACACACACTGTGATTGGTTATTGTCTCGGACACACTGTGATTGGGTTATTGTCACACACACACTGAGATTGGGTTATTGTCTCGGACACACTGTGATTGGGTTATTGTCTCACACACACTGTGATTGGTTATTGTCTCACGCACACTGTGATTGGGTTATTGTCTCACACACACTATGATTGGGTTATTGTCTCACACACACTGTGATTGGGTTATTGTCTCACACACACTGTGATTGGGTTATTGTCTCGGACACGGTGATTGGGTTATTGTCTCACACACACTGTGATTGGGTTATTGGCACACACACTGTGATTGGGTTACTGTCTCACACACACGGTGATTGGGTTATTGTCACACACACACTGTGATTGGGTTATTGTCACACACACACTGTGATTGGGTTATTGCCAAGACACTGTGATTGGGTTATTGTCTCACTCACACTGTGATTGGGTTACTGTCACACACACTGTGATTGGGTTATTGTCTCACACACACGGTGATTGGGTTATTGTCACACACACACTGTGATTGGGTTATTGTCACACACACACTGTGATTGGGTTATTGCCAAGACACTGTGATTGGGTTATTGTCTCACCCACACTGTGATTGGGTTATTGTCACACACACACTTTGATTGGGTTAGTGTCTCAGGCACTGTGATTGGGTTATTGTCTCACACACACTGTGATTGGGTTATTGTCTCACACACACTGTGATTGGGTTATTGTCTCGCACACACTGTGATTGGGTTATTGTCTCACACACACTGTGATTGGGTTATTGTCTTACACACACTGTGATTGGGTTATTGTCACACACACTGTGATTGGGTTATTGTCTCACACACACTGTGAGTGGGTTATTGTCTCGGACACACTGTGATTGGGTTATTGTCTCACACACACTGTGATTGGGTTATTGTCTCACACACACTGTGATTGGGTTATTGTCTCACACACACTGTGATTGGGTTATTGTCTCACACACACTGTGATTGGGTGATTGTCTCGGACACTGTGATTGGGTTATTGTCTCACACACTGTGATTGGGTTATTGTCACACACACTGTGATTGGGTTATTGTCACTCACACTGTGATTGGGTTATTGTCACACACACTGTGATTGGGTCATTGTCACTCACACTGTTATTGGGTTATTGTCTCACACACTGTGATTGGGTTATTGTCACACACACACGGTGATTGGGTTATTGCCACACACACACTGTGATTGGGTTATTGTCTCACACACACTGTGATTGGGTTATTGTCTCACACACACTGTGATTGGGTTATTGTCACACACACTGTGATTGGGTCATTGTCACTCACACTGTTATTGGGTTATTGTCTCACACACTGTGATTGGGTTATTGTCACACACACACGGTGATTGGGTTATTGCCACACACACACTGTGATTGGGTTATTGTCTCACACACACTGTGATTGGGTTATTGTCTCACACACACTGTGATTGGGTTATTGTCTCGGACATACTGTGATTGGGTTATTGTCTCGGACACACTGTGATTGGGTTATTGTCACACACACTGTGATTGGGTTATTGTCACACACACTGTGATTGTGTTATTGTCTCGGACACACTGTGATTGGGTTATTGTCACACACACTGTGATTGGGTTATTGTCTCGGACACTGTGATTGGGTTATTGTCTCACACACACTGTGATTGGGTTATTGTCTCACACACACTGTTATTGGGTTATTGTCTCACACACACTGTGATTGGGTGATTGTCTCACACACACTGTGATTGGGTTATTGTCACACACACTGTGATTGGGTTATTGTCTCACACACACTGTGATTGGGTTCTTGTCTCGGACACACTGTGATTGGGTTATTGTCTCACACACACTGTGATTGGTTATTGTCTCACGCACACTGTGATTGGGTTATTGTCTCACACACACTATGATTGGGTTATTGTCTCACACACACTGTGATTGGGTTATTGTCTCACACACACTGTGATTGGTTATTGTCTCGGACACACTGTGATTGGGTTATTGTCACACACACACTGAGATTGGGTTATTGTCTCGGACACACTGTGATTGGGTTATTGTCTCACACACACTGTGATTGGTTATTGTCTCACGCACACTGTGATTGGGTTATTGTCTCACACACACTATGATTGGGTTATTGTCTCACACACACTGTGATTGGGTTATTGTCTCACACACACTGTGATTGGGTTATTGTCTCGGACACGGTGATTGGATTATTGTCTCACACACACTGTGATTGGGTTATTGGCACACACACTGTGATTGGGTTATTGTCTCACCCACACGGTGATTGGGTTATTGTCACACACACACTGTGATTGGGTTATTGTCACACACACACTGTTATTGGGTTATTGCCAAGACACTGTGATTGGGTTATTGTCTCACTCACACTGTGATTGGGTTACTGTCACACACACTGTGATTGGGTTATTGTCTCACACACACGGTGATTGGGTTATTGTCACACACACACTGTGATTGGGTTATTGTCACACACACACTGTGATTGGGTTATTGCCAAGACACTGTGATTGGGTTATTGTCTCACCCACACTGTGATTGGGTTATTGTCACACACACACTTTGATTGGGTTAGTGTCTCAGGCACTGTGATTGGGTTATTGTCTCACACACACTGTGATTGGGTTATTGTCTCACACACACTGTGATTGGGTTATTGTCTCGCACACACTGTGATTGGGTTATTGTCTCACACACACTGTGATTGGGTTATTGTCTCACACACACTGTGATTGGGTTATTGTCACACACACTGTGATTGGGTTATTGTCTCACACACACTGTGAGTGGGTTATTGTCTCGGACACACTGTGATTGGGTTATTGTCTCACACACACTGTGATTGGGTTATTGTCTCACACACACTGTGATTGGGTTATTGTCTCACACACAGTATGATGGGGTTATTGTCTCACACACACTGTGATTGGGTTATTGTCTCACACACACTGTGATTGGGTTATTGTCTCGGACGCACGGTGATTGGGTTATTGTCTCACACACACTGTGATTGGGTTATTGTCACACACACTGTGATTGGGTTATTGTCACACACACACGGTGATTGGGTTATTGTCACACACACACTGTGATTGGGTTATTGTCACACACACACTGTGATTGGGTTATTGCCAAGACACTGTGATTGGGTAATTGTCTCACACACACTGTGATTGGGTTATTGTCACACTCACTGTGATTGGGTTATTGTCTCACACACACTGTGATTGGGTTATTGTCACACACACACGGTGATTGGGTTATTGTCACACACACTCTGTGATTGGGTTATTGTCTCACACACACTGTGATTGGGATATTGTCTCACACACACTGTGATTGGGTTATTGTCTCACACACACTGTGATTGGCTTATTGTCACACACACTGTGATTGGGTTATTGTCTCACACACACTGTGATTGGTTATTGTCTCACGCACACTGTGATTGGGTTATTGTCTCACACACACTATGATTGGGTTATTGTCTCACACACACTGTGATTGGGTTATTGTCTCACACACACTGTGATTGGGTTATTGTCTCGGACACGGTGATTGGGTTATTGTCTCACACACACTGTGATTGGGTTATTGGCACACACACTGTGATTGGGTTATTGTCTCACACACACGGTGATTGGGTTATTGTCACACACACACTGTGATTGGGTTATTGTCACACACACACTGTGATTGGGTTATTGCCAAGACACTGTGATTGGGTTATTGTCTCACTCACACTGTGATTGGGTTACTGTCACACACACTGTGATTGGGTTATTGTCTCACACACACGGTGATTGGGTTATTGTCACACACACACTGTGATTGGGTTATTGTCACACACACAACTGTGATTGGGTTATTGTCACACACACTGTGATTGGGTTATTGCCAAGATACTGTGATTGGGTTATTGTCTCACCCACACTGTGATTGGGTTATTGTCACACACACAACTGTGATTGGGTTATTGTCACACACACTGTGATTGGGTTATTGCCAAGATACTGTGATTGGGTTATTGTCTCACACACACTGTGATTGGGTTATTGTCACACACACAACTGTGATTGGGTTATTGTCACACACACTGTGATTGGGTTATTGCCAAGATACTGTGATTGGGTTATTGTCTCACCCACACTGTGATTGGGTTATTGTCACACACACACTTTGATTGGGTTAGTGTCTCAGGCACTGTGATTGGGTTATTGTCTCACACACACTGTGATTGGGTTATTGTCTCACACACACTGTGATTGGGTTATTGTCTCGCACACACTGTGATTGGGTTATTGTCTCACACACACTGTGATTGGGTTATTGTCTCACACACACTGTGATTGGGTTATTGTCACACACACTGTGATTGGGTTATTGTCTCACACACACTGTGAGTGGGTTATTGTCTCGGACACACTGTGATTGGGTTATTGTCTCACACACACTGTGATTGGATTATTGTCTCACACACACTGTGATTGGGTTATTGTCTCACACACAGTATGATTGGGTTATTGTCTCACACACACTGTGATTGGGTTATTGTCTCACACACACTGTGATTGGGTTATTGTCTCGGACACACGGTGATTGGGTTATTGTCTCACACACACTGTGATTGGGTTATTGTCACACACACTGTGATTGGGTTATTGTCACACACACACGGTGATTGGGTTATTGTCACACACACACTGTGATTGGGTTATTGTCACACACACACTGTGATTGGGTTATTGCCAAGACACTGTGATTGGGTAATTGTCTCACACACACTGTGATTGGGTTATTGTCACACACACAGTGATTGGGTTATTGTCTCACACACTGTGATTGGGTTATTGTCACACACACCCGGTGATTGGGTTATTGTCACACACACACTGTGATTGGGTTATTGTCTCACACACACTGTGATTGGGTTATTGTCTCACACACTCTGTGATTGGGTTATTGTCTCACACGCACTGTGATTGGGTTATTGTCAAGACACTGTGATTGGGTTATTGTCTCACACACACTGTGATTGGGTAATTGTCTCACACACACTGTGATTGGGTTATTATCACACACACACTGTGATTGGGTTATTGTCTCACACACACTGTGATTGGGTTATTGTCTCACACACTCTGTGATTGGGTTATTGTCTCACACACACTGAGATTGGGATATTGTCTCACACACACTGTGATTGGGTTATTGTCTCACACACACTGTGATTGGGTTATTGTCACACACACTGTGATTGGGTTATTGTCTCACACACACTGTGATTGGGTTATTGTCACACACACTGTGATTGGGTTATTGTCTCACACACACTGTGATTGGGTTATTGTCACACACACTGTGATTGGGTTATTGTCTCACACACACTGTGATTGGGTTATTGTCTCACACACTGTGATTGTGTTATTGTCTCACACACACTGTTATTGGGTTATTGTCTCACACACACTGTGATTGGATTATTGTCTCACACACACTGTGATTGGGTTATTGTCACACACACTGTGATTGGGTTATTGTCTCACACACACTGTGATTGGGTTATTGTCTCGGACACACTGTGATTGGGTTATTGTCTCGGACACACTGTGATTGTGTTATTGTCTCGGACACACTGTGATTGGGTTATTGTCTTACACACACTGTGATTCGGTTATTGTCACACACACACTGTGATTGGGTTATTGTCTCACACACACTGTGATTGGGTTATTGTCTCACTCACACTGTGATTGGGTTATTGTCACACACACTGTGATTGGGTTATTGTCTCACACACACTGTGATTGGGTTATTGTCTCACACACACTGTGATTGGGTTATTGTCACACACACACTGTGATTGAGCTATTGTCTCACACACACTGTGATTGGGTTATTGTCACATACACACTGTGATTGGGTTAGTGTCTCAGGCACTGTGATTGGGTTATTGTCTCACACACTGGATTGGGTTATTGTCACACACACTGTGATTGGGTTATTGTCTCACACACACTGTGATTGGGTTATTGTCACACACACTGTGATTGGGTTATTGTCTCACACACACTGTGATTGGGTTATTGTCACACACACTGTGATTGGGTTATTGTCTCACACACACTGTGATTGGGTTATTGTCACACACACTGTGATTGGATTATTGTGTCACACACACTGTGATTGGATTATTGTCTCACACACACTGTGATTGGGTTATTGTCACACACACTGTGATTGGGTTATTGTCTCACACACACTGTGATTGATTTATTGTCTTCGGACACACTGTGATTGGGTTATTGTCTCGGACACACTGTGATTGTGTTATTGTCTCGGACACACTGTGATTGGGTTATTGTCTCACACACACTGTGATTGGGTTATTGTCACACACACTGTGATTGGGTTATTGTCACACAGACACTGTGATTGGGTTATTGTCTCACACACACTGTGATTGGGTTATTGTCTCACACACACTGTGATTGGGTTTTTGTCACACACACACTGTGATTGGGTTATTATCACACACACACTGTGATTGGGTTATTGTCTCACACACACTGTGATTGGGTTATTGTCTCGGACACACTGTGATTGGGTTATTGACACACACACTGTGATTGGGTTATTGTCACACACACTGTGATTGGGTTATTGTCAAGACACTGTGATTGGGTTATTGTCTCACACACACTGTGATTGGGTTATTGTCACACACACTGTGATTGGGTTATTGTCTCACACACACTGTGATTGGGTTATTGTCTCACACACACTGTGATTGGGTTATTGTCACACACACACTGTGATTGGGTTATTGTCAAGACACTGTGATTGGGTTATTGTCTCACACACACTGTGATTGGGTAATTGTCTCACACACACTGTGATTGGGTTATTGTCACACACAGACTGTGATTGTGTTATTGTCACACACACACTGTGATTGGGTTATTGTCTCCCACACACTGTGATTGAGTTATTGTCTCACACACACTGTGATTGGGATATTGTCTCACACACACTGTGATTGGGTTATTGTCTCACACACACTGTGATTGGGTTATTGTCTCACACACACTGTGATTGGGTTATTGTCACACACACTGTGATTGGGTTATTGTCTCACACACACTGTGATTGGGTTATTGTCTCACACACACTGTGATTGGGTTATTGTCTCACACACACTGTGATTGGGTTATTGTCTCACACACACTGTGATTGGGTTATTGACTCACACACACTGTGATTGGATTATTGTCTCACACACACTGTGATTGGGTTATTGTCACACACACTGTGATTGGGTTATTGTCTCACACACACTGTGATTGGGTTATTGTCACACACACTGTGATTGGGTTATTGTCTCGGACACACTGTGATTGGGTTATTGTCTCGGACACACTGTGATTGGGTTATTGTCTCACACACACGGTGATTGGGTTATTGTCTCACACACACTGTGATTGGGTTATTGTCTCGGACATACTGTGATTGGGTTATTGTCTCGGACACACTGTGATTGGGTTATTGTCACACACACTGTGATTGTGTTATTGTCTCGGACACACTGTGATTGGGTTATTGTCACACACACTGTGATTGGGTTATTGTCTCGGACACTCTGATTGGGTTATTGTCTCACACACACTGTGATTGGGTTATTGTCTCACACACACTGTTATTGGGTTATTGTCTCACACACACTGTGATTGGGTTATTGTCTCACACACACTGTGATTGGGTTATTGTCTCACACACACTATGATTGGGTTCTTGTCTCGGACACACTGTGATTGGGTTATTGTCTCACACACACTGTGATTGGTTATTGTCTCACGCACACTGTGATTGGGTTATTGTCTCACACACACTATGATTGGGTTATTGTCTCACACACACTGTGATTGGGTTATTGTCTCACACACACTGTGATTGGGTTATTGTCTCGGACACACTGTGATTGGGTTATTGTCTCACACACACGGTGATTGGGCTTTTGTCACACACACACTGTGATTGGGTTATTGTCAAGACTCTGTGATTGGGTTATTGTCTCACACACACTGTGATTGGGTTATTGTCACACACACTGTGATTGGGTTATTGTCTCACACACTGTGATTGGGTTATTGTCACACACACACACGGTGATTGGGTTATTGTCACACACACACTGTGATTGGGTTATTGTCTCACACACACTGTGATTGGTTATTGTCTCACGCACACTGTGATTGGGTTATTGTCTCACACACACTATGATTGGGTTATTGTCTCACACACACTGTGATTGGGTTATTGTCTCACACACATTGTGATTGGGTTATTGTCTCGGACACACGGTGATTGGGTTATTGTCACACACACTGTGATTGGGTTATTGTCACACACACACATGGTGATTGGGTTATTGTCACACACACACTGTGATTGGGTTATTGTCTCACACACACTGTGATTGGGTTATTGTCTCACACACTGTGATTGGGTTATTGTCTCGGACATACTGTGATTGGGTTATTGTCTCGGACACACTGTGATTGGGTTATTGTCACACACACTGTGATTGGGTTATTGTCACACACACTGTGATTGTGTTATTGTCTCGGACACACTGTGATTGGGTTATTGTCACACACACTGTGATTGGGTTATTGTCTCGGACACTGTGATTGGGTTATTGTCTCACACACACTGTGATTGGGTTATTGTCTCACACACACTGTTATTGGGTTATTGTCTCACACACACTGTGATTGGGTTATTGTCTCACACACACTGTGATTGGGTTATTGTCACACACACTGTGATTGGGTTATTGTCTCACACACACTGTGATTGGGTTATTGTCTCACACACACTGTGATTGGGTTATTGTCTCACTCACACTGTGATTGGGTTATTGTCACACACACTGTGATTGGGTTATTGTCTCGGACACTGTGATTGGGTTATTGTCTCACACACACTGTGATTGGGTTATTGTCTCACACACACTGTGATTGGGTTATTGTCACACACACTGTGATTGGGTTATTGTCTCGGACACTGTGTTGGGTTATTGTCTCACACACACTGTGATTGGGTTATTGTCTCACACACACTGTGATTGGGTTATTGTCACACACACTGTGATTGGGTTATTGTCTCACACACACTGTGATTGGGTTATTGTCTCACACACACTGTGATTGGTTATTGTCTCACGCACACTGTGATTGGGTTATTGTCTCACACACACTATGATTGGGTTATTGTCTCGGACACTGTGATTGGGTTATTGTCTCACACACACTGTGATTGGGTTATTGTCTCACACACACTGTTATTGGGTTATTGTCTCACACACACTGTGATTGGGTTATTGTCTCACACACACTGTGATTGGGTTATTGTCACACACACTGTGATTGGGTTATTGTCTCACACACACTGTGATTGGGTTATTGTCTCACACACACTGTGATTGGGTTATTGTCTCACACACACTGTGATTGGGTTATTGTCACACACACTGTGATTGGGTTATTGTCTCGGACACTGTGATTGGGTTATTGTCTCACACACACTGTGATTGGGTTATTGTCTCACACACACTGTGATTGGGTTATTGTCACACACACTGTGATTGGGTTATTGTCTCGGACACTGTGTTGGGTTATTGTCTCACACACACTGTGATTGGGTTATTGTCTCACACACACTGTGATTGGGTTATTGTCACACACACTGTGATTGGGTTATTGTCTCACACACACTGTGATTGGGTTCTTGTCTCGGACACACTGTGATTGGGTTATTGTCTCACACACACTGTGATTGGTTATTGTCTCACGCACACTGTGATTGGGTTATTGTCTCACACACACTATGATTGGGTTATTGTCTCACACACACTGTGATTGGGTTATTGTCTCACACACACTGTGATTGGGTTATTGTCTCACACACACTGTGATTGGGTTATTGTCAAGACTCTGTGATTGGGTTATTGTCACACACACACTGTGATTGGGTTATTGTCAAGACTCTGTGATTGGGTTATCGTCTCACACACACTGTTATTGGGTTATTGTCACACACACTGTGATTGGGTTATTGCCTCACACAGTGTGATTGGGTTATTGTCTCACACACACTGTGATTGGGTTATTGTCACACACACTGTGATTGGGTTATTGTCTCACACACACTGTGATTGGGTTATTGTCACACACACTGTGATTGGGTTATTGTCTCACACACACTGTGATTGGGTTATTGTCACACACACTGTGATTGGGTTATTGTCTCACACACACTGTGATTGGGTTATTGTCTCACACACACTGTGATTGTGTTATTGTCTCACACACACTGTGATTGGGTTATTGTCTCACACACACTGTGATTGGATTATTGTCTCACACACACTGTGATTGGGTTATTGTCACACACACTGTGATTGGGTTATTGTCTCACACACACTGTGATTGGGTTATTGTCTCGGACACACTGTGATTGGGTTATTGTCTCGGACACACTGTGATTGTGTTATTGTCTCGGACACACTGTGATTGGGTTATTGTCTCACACACACTGTGATTCGGTTATTGTCACACACACACTGTGATTGGGTTATTGTCTCACACACACTGTGATTGGGTTATTGTCTCACTCACACTGTGATTGGGTTATTGTCACACACACTGTGATTGGGTTATTGTCTCACACACACTGTGATTGGGTTATTGTCTCACACACACTGTGATTGGGTTATTGTCACACACACACTGTGATTGAGCTATTGTCTCACACACACTGTGATTGGGTTATTGTCACATACACACTGTGATTGGGTTAGTGTCTCAGGCACTGTGATTGGGTTATTGTCTCACACACACTGGATTGGGTTATTGTCACACACACTGTGATTGGGTTATTGTCTCACACACACTGTGATTGGGTTATTGTCACACACACTGTGATTGGGTTATTGTCTCACACACACTGTGATTGGGTTATTGTCACACACACTGTGATTGGGTTATTGTCTCACACACACTGTGATTGGGTTATTGTCACACACACTGTGATTGGGTTATTGTGTCACACACACTGTGATTGGATTATTGTCTCACACACACTGTGATTGGGTTATTGTCACACACACTGTGATTGGGTTATTGTCTCACACACACTGTGATTGATTTATTGTCGTCGGACACACTGTGATTGGGTTATTGTCTCGGACACACTGTGATTGTGTTATTGTCTCGGACACACTGTGATTGGGTTATTGTCTCACACACACTGTGATTGGGTTATTGTCACACACACTGTGATTGGGTTATTGTCACACAGACACTGTGATTGGGTTATTGTCTCACACACACTGTGATTGGGTTATTGTCTCACACACACTGTGATTGGGTTTTTGTCACACACACACTGTGATTGGGTTATTATCACACACACACTGTGATTGGGTTATTGTCTCACACACACTGTGATTGGGTATTGTCTCGGACACACTGTGATTGGGTTATTGTCACACACACTGTGATTGGGTTATTGTCAAGACACTGTGATTGGGTTATTGTCTCACACACACTGTGATTGGGTTATTGTCACACACACTGTGATTGGGTTATTGTCTCACACACACTGTGATTGGGTTATTGTCTCACACACACTGTGATTGGGTTATTGTCACACACACACTGTGATTGGGTTATTGTCAAGACACTGTGATTGGGTTATTGTCTCACACACACTGTGATTGGGTAATTGTCTCACACACACTGTGATTGGGTTATTGTCACACACAGACTGTGATTGGGTTATTGTCACACACACACTGTGATTGGGTTATTGTCTCCCACACACTGTGATTGAGTTATTGTCTCACACACACTGTGATTGGGATATTGTCTCACACACACTGTGATTGGGTTATTGTCTCACACACACTGTGATTGGGTTATTGTCTCACACACACTGTGATTGGGTTATTGTCACACACACTGTGATTGGGTTATTGTCTCACACACACTGTGATTGGGTTATTGTCTCACACACACTGTGATTGGGTTATTGTCTCACACACACTGTGATTGGGTTATTGTCTCACACACACTGTGATTGGGTTATTGTCTCACACACACTGTGATTGGATTATTGTCTCACACACACTGTGATTGGGTTATTGTCACACACACTGTGATTGGGTTATTGTCTCACACACACTGTGATTGGGTTATTGTCACACACACTGTGATTGTGTTATTGTCTCGGACACACTGTGATTGGGTTATTGTCTCGGACACACTGTGATTGGGTTATTGTCTCACACACACGGTGATTGGGTTATTGTCTCACACACACTGTGATTGGGTTATTGTCTATGACATACTGTGATTGGGTTATTGTCTCGGACACACTGTGATTGGGTTATTGTCACACACACTGTGATTGGGTTATTGTCACACACACTGTGATTGTGTTATTGTCTCGGACACACTGTGATTGGTTTATTGTCACACACACTGTGATTGGGTTATTGTCTCGGACACTCTGATTGGGTTATTGTCTCACACACACTGTGATTGGGTTATTGTCTCACACACACTGTTATTGGGTTATTGCCAAGACACTGTGATTGGGTAATTGTCTCACACACACTGTGATTGGGTTATTGTCACACACACTGTGATTGGGTTATTGTCTCACACACACTGTGATTGGGTTATTGTCATACACACACGGTGATTGGGTTATTGTCACACACACTCTGTGATTGGGTTATTGTCTCACACACACTGTGATTGGGATATTGTCTCACACACACTGTGATTGGGTTATTGTCTCACACACACTGTGATTGGGTTATTGTCACACACACTGTGATTGGGTTATTGTCTCACACACACTGTGATTGGTTATTGTCTCACGCACACTGTGATTGGGTTATTGTCTCACACACACTATGATTGGGTTATTGTCTCACACACACTGTGATTGGGTTATTGTCTCACACACACTGTGATTGGGTTATTGTCTCGGACACGGTGATTGGGTTATTGTCTCACACACACTGTGATTGGGTTATTGGCACACACACTGTGATTGGGTTATTGTCTCACACACACGGTGATTGGGTTATTGTCACACACACACTGTGATTGGGTTATTGTCACACACACACTGTGATTGGGTTATTGCCAAGACACTGTGATTGGGTTATTGTCTCACTCACACTGTGATTGGGTTACTGTCACACACACTGTGATTGGGTTATTGTCTCACACACACGGTGATTGGGTTATTGTCACACACACAACTGTGATTGGGTTATTGTCACACACACTGTGATTGGGTTATTGCCAAGATACTGTGATTGGGTTATTGTCTCACCCACACTGTGATTGGGTTATTGTCACACACACACTTTGATTGGGTTAGTGTCTCAGGCACTGTGATTGGGTTATTGTCTCACACACACTGTGATTGGGTTATTGTCTCACACACACTGTGATTGGGTTATTGTCTCGCACACACTGTGATTGGGTTATTGTCTCACACACACTGTGATTGGGTTATTGTCTCACACACACTGTGATTGGGTTATTGTCACACACACTGTGATTGGGTTATTGTCTCACACACACTGTGAGTGGGTTATTGTCTCGGACACACTGTGATTGGGTTATTGTCTCACACACACTGTGATTGGATTATTGTCTCACACACACTGTGATTGGGTTATTGTCTCACACACAGTATGATTGGGTTATTGTCTCACACACACTGTGATTGGGTTATTGTCTCACACACACTGTGATTGGGTTTTTGTCTCGGACACACGGTGATTGGGTTATTGTCTCACACACACTGTGATTGGGTTATTGTCACACACACTGTGATTGGGTTATTGTCACACACACACGGTGATTGGGTTATTGTCACACACACACTGTGATTGGGTTATTGTCACACACACACTGTGATTGGGTTATTGCCAAGACACTGTGATTGGGTAATTGTCTCACACACACTGTGATTGGGTTATTGTCACACACACAGTGATTGGGTTATTGTCTCACACACTGTGATTGGGTTATTGTCACACACACACGGTGATTGGGTTATTGTCACACACACACTGTGATTGGGTTATTGTCTCACACACACTGTGATTGGGTTATTGTCTCACACACTCTGTGATTGGGTTATTGTCTCACACACACTGTGATTGGGTTATTGTCAAGACACTGTGATTGGGTTATTGTCTCACACACACTGTGATTGGGTAATTGTCTCACACACACTGTGATTGGGTTATTGTCACACACACACTGTGATTGGGTTATTATCACACACACACTGTGATTGGGTTATTGTCTCACACACACTGTGATTGGGTTATTGTCTCACACACTCTGTGATTGGGTTATTGTCTCACACACACTGTGATTGGGATATTGTCTCACACACACTGTGATTGGGTTATTGTCTCACACACACTGTGATTGGGTTATTGTCACACACACTGTGATTGGGTTATTGTCTCACACACACTGTGATTAGGTTATTGTCACACACACTGTGATTGGGTTATTGTCTCACACACACTGTGATTGGGTTATTGTCACACACACTGTGATTGGGTTATTGTCTCACACACACTGTGATTGGGTTATTGTCTCACACACTGTGATTGTGTTATTGTCTCACACACACTGTGATTGGGTTATTGTCTCACACACACTGTGATTGGATTATTGTCTCACACACACTGTGATTGGGTTATTGTCACACACACTGTGATTGGGTTATTGTCTCACACACACTGTGATTGGGTTATTGTCTCGGACACACTGTGATTGGGTTATTGTCTCGGACACACTGTGATTGTGTTATTGTCTCGGACACACTGTGATTGGGTTATTGTCTCACACACACTGTGATTCGTTTATTGTCACACACACACTGTGATTGTGTTATTGTCTCACACACACTGTGATTGGCTTATTGTCTCACTCACACTGTGATTGGGTTATTGTCACACACACTGTGATTGGGTTATTGTCTCACACACACTGTGATTGGGTTATTGTCTCACACACACTGTGATTGGGTTATTGTCACACACACACTGTGATTGAGCTATTGTCTCACACACACTGTGATTGGGTTATTGTCACATACACACTGTGATTGGGTTAGTGTCTCAGGCACTGTGATTGGGTTATTGTCTCACACACTGGATTGGGTTATTGTCACACACACTGTGATTGGGTTATTGTCTCACACACACTGTGATTGGGTTATTGTCACACACACTGTGATTGGGTTATTGTCTCACACACACTGTGATTGGGTTATTGTCACACACACTGTGATTGGGTTATTGTCTCACACACACTGTGATTGGGTTATTGTCACACACACTGTGATTGGGTTATTGTGTCACACACACTGTGATTGGATTATTGTCTCACACACACTGTGATTGGGTTATTGTCACACACACTGTGATTGGGTTATTGTCTCACACACACTGTGATTGATTTATTGTCTTCGGACACACTGTGATTGGGTTATTGTCTCGGACACACTGTGATTGTGTTATTGTCTCGGACACACTGTGATTGGGTTATTGTCTCACACACACTGTGATTGGGTTATTGTCACACACACTGTGATTGGGTTATTGTCACACAGACACTGTGATTGGGTTATTGTCTCACACACACTGTGATTGGGTTATTGACTCACACACACTGTGATTGGGTTTTTGTCACACACACACTGTGATTGGGTTATTATCACACACACACTGTGATTGGGTTATTGTCTCACACACACTGTGATTGGGTTATTGTCTCGGACACACTGTGATTGGGTTATTGACACACACACTGTGATTGGGTTATTGTCACACACACTGTGATTGGGTTATTGTCAAGACACTGTGATTGGGTTATTGTCTCACACACACTGTGATTGGGTTATTGTCACACACACTGTGATTGGGTTATTGTCTCACACACACTGTGATTGGGTTATTGTCTCACACACACTGTGATTGGGTTATTGTCACACACACACTGTGATTGGGTTATTGTCAAGACACTGTGATTGGGTT
Source organism: Scyliorhinus torazame (assembly GCF_047496885.1). Taxonomy (NCBI): domain Eukaryota; kingdom Metazoa; phylum Chordata; class Chondrichthyes; order Carcharhiniformes; family Scyliorhinidae; genus Scyliorhinus; species Scyliorhinus torazame. The sequence continues at coordinate 5,204,488 of NC_092730.1, read as the reverse complement.
ATTGTCTCACACACACTGTGATTGGGTAATTGTCTCACACACACTGTGATTGGGTTATTGTCACACACAGACTGTGATTGGGTTATTGTCACACACACACTGTGATTGGGTTATTGTCTCCCACACACTGTGATTGAGTTATTGTCTCACACACACTGTGATTGGGATATTGTCTCACACACACTGTGATTGGGTTATTGTCTCACACACACTGTGATTGGGTTATTGTCTCACACACACTGTGATTGGGTTATTGTCACACACACTGTGATTGGGTTATTGTCTCACACACACTGTGATTGGGTTATTGTCTCACACACACTGTGATTGGGTTATTGTCTCACACACACTGTGATTGGGTTATTGTCTCACACACACTGTGATTGGGTTATTGTCTCACACACACTGTGATTGGATTATTGTCTCACACACACTGTGATTGGGTTATTGTCACACACACTGTGATTGGGTTATTGTCTCACACACACTGTGATTGGGTTATTGTCACACACACTGTGATTGGTTATTGTCTCACGCACACTGTGATTGGGTTATTGTCTCACACACACTATGATTGGGTTATTGTCTCACACACACTGTGATTGGTTATTGTCTCACGCACACTGTGATTGGGTTATTGTCTCACACATACTATGATTGGGTTATTGTCTCACACACACTGTGATTGGGTTATTGTCTCACACACACTGTGATTGGGTTATTGTCTCGGACATACTGTGATTGGGTTATTGTCTCGGACACACTGTGATTGGGTTATTGTCACACACACTGTGATTGGGTTATTGTCACACACACTGTGATTGTGTTATTGTCTCGGACACACTGTGATTGGGTTATTGTCACACACACTGTGATTGGGTTATTGTCTCGGACACTGTGATTGGGTTATTGTCTCACACACACTGTGATTGGGTTATTGTCTCACACACACTGTTATTGGGTTATTGTCTCACACACACTGTGATTGGGTTATTGTCTCACACACACTGTGATTGGGTTATTGTCACACACACTGTGATTGGGTTATTGTCTCACACACACTGTGATTGGGTTATTGTCTCACACACACTGTGATTGGGTTATTGTCTCACACACACTGTGATTGGGTTATTGTCACACACACTGTGATTGGGTTATTGTCTCGGACATTGTGATTGGGTTATTGTCTCACACACACTGTGATTGGGTTATTGTCTCACACACACTGTGATTGGGTTATTGTCACACACACTGTGATTGGGTTATTGTCTCGGACACTGTGTTGGGTTATTGTCTCACACACACTGTGATTGGGTTATTGTCTCACACACACTGTGATTGGGTTATTGTCACACACACTGTGATTGGGTTATTGTCTCACACACACTGTGATTGGGTTCTTGTCTCGGACACACTGTGATTGGGTTATTGTCTCACACACACTGTGATTGGTTATTGTCTCACGCACACTGTGATTGGGTTATTGTCTCACACACACTATGATTGGGTTATTGTCTCGGACACTGTGATTGGGTTATTGTCTCACACACACTGTGATTGGGTTATTGTCTCACACACACTGTTATTGGGTTATTGTCTCACACACACTGTGATTGGGTTATTGTCTCACAAACACTGTGATTGGGTTATTGTCACACACACTGTGATTGGGTTATTGTCTCACACACACTGTGATTGGGTTATTGTCTCACACACACTGTGATTGGGTTATTGTCTCACACACAGTATGATTGGGTTATTGTCACACACACACTGTGATTGGGTTATTGTCTCACACACACTGATTGGGTTATTGTCTCGGACACACTGTGATTGGGTTATTGTCTCACACACACTGTGATTGGGTTATTGTCACACACACTGTGATTGGGTTATTGTGTCGGACACTGTGATTGGGTTATTGTCTCACACACACTGTGATTGGGTTATTGTCTCACACACACTGTGATTGGGTTATTGTCACACACACTGTGATTGGGTTATTGTCTCGGACACTGTGTTGGGTTATTGTCTCACACACACTGTGATTGGGTTATTGTCTCGGACACACGGTGATTGGGTTATTGTCACACACACTGTGATTGGGTTATTGTCACACACACACACGGTGATTGGGTTATTGTCACACACACACTGTGATTGGGTTATTGTCTCACACACACTGATTGGGTTATTGTCTCACACACACTGTGATTGGGTTATTGTCTCGGACATACTGTGATTGGGTTATTGTCTCGGACACACTGTGATTGGGGTATTGTCACACACACTGTGATTGGGTTATTGTCACACACACTGTGATTGTGTTATTGTCTCGGACACAATGTGATTGGGTTATTGTCACACACACTGTGATTGGGTTATTGTCTCGGACACTGTGATTGTGTTATTGTCTCGGACACACTGTGATTGGGTTATTGTCTCACACACACTGTTATTGGGTTATTGTCTCACACACACTGTGATTGGGTTATTGTCTCACACACACTGTGATTGGGTTATTGTCACACACACTGTGATTGGGTTATTGTCTCACACACACTGTGATTGGGTTATTGTCTCACACACACTGTGATTGGGTTATTGTCTCACACACACTGTGATTGGGTTATTGCCCCACACACACTGTGATTGGGTTATTGTCTCGGACACTGTGATTGGGTTATTGTCTCACACACACTGTGATTGGGTTATTGTCTCACACACACTGTGATTGGGTTATTGTCTCGGACACACGGTGATTGGGTTATTGTCACACACACACTGTGATTGGGTTATTGTCAAGACTCTGTGACTGGGTTATTGTCTCACACACACTGTTATTGGGTTATTGTCACACACACTGTGATTGGGTTATTGCCTCACACATTGTGATTGGGTTATTGTCACACACACTCACGGTGATTGGGTTATTGTCACACACACACTGTGATTGGGTTATTGTCTCACACACACTGTGATTGGGTTATTGTCACACACACACTGTGATTGGGTTATTGTCAAGACACTGTGATTGTGTTATTGTCTCACACACACTGTGATTGGGTAATTGTCTCACACACACTGTGATTGGGTTATTGTCTCACACACACTATGATTGGGCTATTGTCTCACACACACTGTGATTGGATTATTCTCTCACACACACTGTGATTGGGTGATTGTCACACACACTGTGATGGGGTTATTGTCTCACACACACTGTGATTGGGTTATTGTCTCGGACACACTGTGATTGTGTTATTGTCTCGGACACACTGTGATTGGGTTATTGTCTCACACACACTGTGATTGTGTTATTGTCACACAGACACTGTGATTGTGTTATTGTCTCACACACACTGTGATTGGGTTATTGTCTCACACACACTGTGATTGGGTTATTGTCTCACACACACTGTGATTGGGTTATTGTCACACACACTGTGATTGGGTTATTGTCACACAGACACTGTGATTGGGTTATTGTCTCACACACACTGTGATTGGGTTATTGTCTCACACACACTGTGATTGGGTTATTGTCACACACACACTGTGATTGGGATATTGTCTCGGACACACTGTGATTGGGTTATTGTCTCACACACACTGTGATTGGGTTATTGTCACACACACACACGGTGATTGGGTTATTGTCACACACACACTGTGATTGGGTTATTGTCTCACACACACTGTGATTGGTTATTGTCTCACGCACACTGTGATTGGGTTATTGTCTCACACACACTATGATTGGGTTATTGTCTCACACACACTGTGATTGGGTTATTGTCTCACACACACTGTGATTGGGTTATTGTCTCGGACACACGGTGATTGGGTTATTGTCACACACACTGTGATTGGGTTATTGTCACACACACACACGGTGATTGGGTTATTGTCACACACACACTGTGATTGGGTTATTGTCTCACACACACTGTGATTGGGTTATTGTCTCACACACACTGTGATTGGGTTATTGTCTCGGACATACTGTGATTGGGTTATTGTCTCGGACACACTGTGATTGGGGTATTGTCACACACACTATGATTGGGTTATTGTCACACACACTGTGATTGTGTTATTGTCTCGGACTCACTGTGATTGGGTTATTGTCACACACACTGTGATTGGGTTATTGTCTCGGACACTGTGATTGTGTTATTGTCTCGGACACACTGTGATTGGGTTATTGTCTCACACACACTGTTATTGGGTTATTGTCTCACACACACTGTGATTGGGTTATTGTCTCACACACACTGTGATTGGGTTATTGTCTCACACACACTGTGATTGGGTTATTGCCCCACACACACTGTGATTGGGTTGTTGTCTCGGACACTGTGATTGGGTTATTGTCTCACACACACTGTGATTGGGTTATTGTCTCACACACACTGTGATTGGGTTATTGTCACACACACTGTGATTGGGTTATTGTCTCGGACACTGTGTTGGGTTATTGTCTCACAAACACTGTGATTGGGTTATTGTCTCACACACACTGTGATTGGGTTATTGTCACACACACTGTGATTGGGTTATTGTCTCACACACACTGTGATTGGGTTCTTGTCTCGGACACACTGTGATTGGGTTATTGTCTCACACACACTGTGATTGGTTATTGTCTCACGCACACTGTGATTGGGTTATTGTCTCACACACACTATGATTGGGTTATTGTCTCACACACACTGTGATTGGGTTATTGTCTCACACACACTGTGATTGGGTTATTGTCTCGGACACACGGTGATTGGGTTATTGTCACACACGCGCTGTGATTGGGTTATTGTCACACACACACTGTGAGTGGGTTATTGTCTCACACACACTGTGATTGGGTTGTTGTCTCACACACACTGTGATTGGGATATTGTCTCACACACACTGTGATTGTGTTATTGTCTCACACACACTGTGATTGGGTTGTTGTCTCACACACACTGTGATTGGGATATTGTCTCACACACACTGTGATTGGGTTATTGTCTCACACACACTGTGATTGGGTTATTGTCTCACACACACTGTGATTGGGTTATTGTCTCACACGCACTGTGATTGGGTTATTGTCTCACACATACTGTGATTGGATTATTGTCTCACACACACTGTGATTGGGTTATTGTCACACACACTGTGATTGGGTTATTGTCTCACACACACTGTGATTGGGTTATTGTCTCGGACACACTGTGATTGGGTTATTGTCTCACACACACTGTGATTGGGTTATTGTCTCGGCCACACTGTGATTGGGTTATTGTCTCACACACACTGTGATTGGGTTATTGTCACACACTCACTGTGATTGTGTTATTGTCTCACACACACTGTGATTGGGTTATTGTCTCACACGCACTGTGATTGGGTTATTGTCACACACACTGTGATTGGGTTATTGTCACACAGACACTGTGATTGGGCTATTGTCTCACACACACGGTGATTGGGTTATTGTCTCACACACACTGTGATTGGGTTATTGTCACACACACACTGTGATTGGGTTATTGTCACACACGCACTGTGATTGGGTTATTGTCTCGGACACACTGTGATTGGGTTATTGTCACACACACTGTGATTGGTTTATTGTCTCACACACACTGGGATTAGGTTATTGACACACACACTGTGATTGGGTTATTGTCTCACACACACTATGATTGGGCTATTGTCTCACACACACTGTGATTGGATTATTCTCTCACACACACTGTGATTGGGTGATTGTCACACACACTGTGATGGGGTTATTGTCTCACACACACTGTGATTGGGTTATTGTCTCGGACACACTGTGATTGTGTTATTGTCTCGGACACACTGTGATTGGGTTATTGTCTCACACACACTGTGATTGTGTTATTGTCACACAGACACTGTGATTGTGTTATTGTCTCACACACACTGTGATTGGGTTATTGTCTCACACACACTGTGATTGGGTTATTGTCTCACACACACTGTGATTGGGTTATTGTCACACACACTGTGATTGGGTTATTGTCACACAGACACTGTGATTGGGTTATTGTCTCACACACACTGTGATTGGGTTATTGTCTCACACACACTGTGATTGGGTTATTGTCACACACACACTGTGATTGGGATATTGTCTCGGACACACTGTGATTGGGTTATTGTCTCACACACACTGTGATTGGGTTATTGTCACACACACACACGGTGATTGGGTTATTGTCACACACACACTGTGATTGGGTTATTGTCTCACACACACTGTGATTGGTTATTGTCTCACGCACACTGTGATTGGGTTATTGTCTCACACACACTATGATTGGGTTATTGTCTCACACACACTGTGATTGGGTTATTGTCTCACACACACTGTGATTGGGTTATTGTCTCGGACACACGGTGATTGGGTTATTGTCACACACACTGTGATTGGGTTATTGTCACACACACACACGGTGATTGGGTTATTGTCACACACACACTGTGATTGGGTTATTGTCTCACACACACTGTGATTGGGTTATTGTCTCACACACACTGTGATTGGGTTATTGTCTCGGACATACTGTGATTGGGTTATTGTCTCGGACACACTGTGATTGGGGTATTGTCACACACACTATGATTGGGTTATTGTCACACACACTGTGATTGTGTTATTGTCTCGGACTCACTGTGATTGGGTTATTGTCACACACACTGTGATTGGGTTATTGTCTCGGACACTGTGATTGTGTTATTGTCTCGGACACACTGTGATTGGGTTATTGTCTCACACACACTGTTATTGGGTTATTGTCTCACACACACTGTGATTGGGTTATTGTCTCACACACACTGTGATTGGGTTATTGTCTCACACACACTGTGATTGGGTTATTGCCCCACACACACTGTGATTGGGTTGTTGTCTCGGACACTGTGATTGGGTTATTGTCTCACACACACTGTGATTGGGTTATTGTCTCACACACACTGTGATTGGGTTATTGTCACACACACTGTGATTGGGTTATTGTCTCGGACACTGTGTTGGGTTATTGTCTCACAAACACTGTGATTGGGTTATTGTCTCACACACACTGTGATTGGGTTATTGTCACACACACTGTGATTGGGTTATTGTCTCACACACACTGTGATTGGGTTCTTGTCTCGGACACACTGTGATTGGGTTATTGTCTCACACACACTGTGATTGGTTATTGTCTCACGCACACTGTGATTGGGTTATTGTCTCACACACACTATGATTGGGTTATTGTCTCACACACACTGTGATTGGGTTATTGTCTCACACACACTGTGATTGGGTTATTGTCTCGGACACACGGTGATTGGGTTATTGTCACACACGCGCTGTGATTGGGTTATTGTCACACACACACTGTGAGTGGGTTATTGTCTCACACACACTGTGATTGGGTTGTTGTCTCACACACACTGTGATTGGGATATTGTCTCACACACACTGTGATTGTGTTATTGTCTCACACACACTGTGATTGGGTTGTTGTCTCACACACACTGTGATTGGGATATTGTCTCACACACACTGTGATTGGGTTATTGTCTCACACACACTGTGATTGGGTTATTGTCTCACACACACTGTGATTGGGTTATTGTCTCACACGCACTGTGATTGGGTTATTGTCTCACACATACTGTGATTGGATTATTGTCTCACACACACTGTGATTGGGTTATTGTCACACACACTGTGATTGGGTTATTGTCTCACACACACTGTGATTGGGTTATTGTCTCGGACACACTGTGATTGGGTTATTGTCTCACACACACTGTGATTGGGTTATTGTCTCGGCCACACTGTGATTGGGTTATTGTCTCACACACACTGTGATTGGGTTATTGTCACACACTCACTGTGATTGTGTTATTGTCTCACACACACTGTGATTGGGTTATTGTCTCACACGCACTGTGATTGGGTTATTGTCACACACACTGTGATTGGGTTATTGTCACACAGACACTGTGATTGGGCTATTGTCTCACACACACGGTGATTGGGTTATTGTCTCACACACACTGTGATTGGGTTATTGTCACACACACACTGTGATTGGGTTATTGTCACACACGCACTGTGATTGGGTTATTGTCTCGGACACACTGTGATTGGGTTATTGTCACACACACTGTGATTGGTTTATTGTCTCACACACACTGGGATTAGGTTATTGACACACACACTGTGATTGGGTTATTGTCTCACACACACTGTGATGGGTTATTGACACACACACTGTGATTGGGCTATTGTCTCACCCACACTGTGATTGGGTTATTGTCACACACACACTGTGATTGGGTTTGTGTCTCAGGCACTGTGATTGGGTTATTGTCTCACACACACTGTGATTGGGTTATTGTCACACACACTGTGATTGGGATATTGTCTCACACACACTGTGATTGGGTTATTGTCACACACACTGTGATTGGGTTATTGTCTCACACACACTGTGATTGTGTTATTGTCTCACACACTGTGATTGGGTTATTGTCTCGGACACACTGTGATTGGGATATTGTCTCACACACACTGTGATTGGGTTATTGTCTCACACACACTGTGATTGGGTTATTGTCACACACACACTGTGATTGGGTTATTGTCTCGGACACACTGTGATTGGGTTGTTGTCTCACATACGCTGTGATTGGGTTATTGTCACACACACACTGTGATTGGGTTATTGTCTCACACACACTGTGATTGGGTTATTGTCACACACAGACTGTGATTGGGTTATTGTTACACACACACTGTGATTGGGTCATTGTCACACACACTGTGATTGGGTTATTGTCTCGGACGCACTGTGATTGGGTTATTGTCTCACACACACTGTGATTGGGTTATTGTCTCGGACGCACTGTGATTGGGTTATTGTCTCGGACACTGTCATTGGGTTATTGTCTCACACACACTGATTGGGTTATTGTCTCGGACACTGTGATTGGGTTATTGTCACACACACTGTGGTTGGGTTATTGTCACACACACACTGTGATTGGGTGATTGTCACACACACACTGTGATTGGGTTATTGTCTCACACACACTGTGATTATGTTATTGTCTCGGACACTGTGATTGGGTTGTTGTCTAACACACACTGTGATTGGGTTATTGTCTCACACATTGTGTTTGGGTTATTGTCTCACACACACTGTGATTGGGTTATTGTCACACACACACTGTGATTGGGTTATTGTCACACACACTGTGATTGGGTTATTGTCTCACACACACTGTAATTGGGTTATTGTCTCACACACACTGTGATTGGGTTATTGTCTCGGACACACTGTGATTGGGTTATTGTCACACACACACTGTGATTGGTTATTGTCTCACACACACTGTGATTGGGTTATTGTCACACACACTGTGATTGGCTTATTGTCTCACACACACTGTGATTGGGTTATTGTCTCACACACACTGTGATTGGGTTATTGCCACACACACTGTGGTTGTGTTATTGTCTCACACACACTGTGATTGGGTTATTGTCACACACACTGTGATTGGGTTATTGTCACACACACTGTGATTGGGTTATTGTCTCACACACACTGTGATTGGGTTATTGTCACACACACTGTGATTGGGTTATTGTCTCACACACACTGTGATTGGGTTATTGTCTCACACACACTGTGATTGGGTTATTGTCTCACACACACTGTGATTGGGTTATTCTATCACACACACTGTGATTGCGTTATTGTCACAAACACTGTGATTGGGTTATTGTCACACACACTGTGATTGGGTTATTGTCTCACACACACTGTGATTGGGTTATTGTCACACACACTATGATTGGGTTATTGTCACACACACTGTGATTGGGTTATTGTCACACACACTGTGATTGGGTTATTGTCACACACACTGTGATTGGGTTATTGTCTCGGACACACTGTGATGGGTTATTGTCACACACACTGTGATGGGTTATTGTCACACACACTGTGATTGGGTTATTGTCACACACACTGTGATTGGGTTATTGTCACACACACTGTGATTGGGTTATTGTCACACACACTGTGATTGGGTTATTGTCTCACACACACTGTGATTGGGTTATTGTCACACACACTGTGATTGGGTTATTGTCTCACATACACTGTGATTGAGTTATTGTCTCGGACACTGTGATTGGGTTATTGTCTCGGACACACTGTGATTGGGTTATTGTCTCACACACACTGTGATTGGGTTATTGTCTCACACACACTGTGATTGGGTTATTGTCACACACACTGTGATTGGGTTATTGTCACACACACACTGTGATTGGGTTATTGTCACACACACTGTGATTGGGTTGTTGTCTCACACACATTGTGATTGGGTTATTGTCTCGCACACTGTGATTGGGTTATTGTCACACACACACTGTGATTGAGTTATTGTGTCGGACACTGTGATTGGGTTATTGTCTCACACACACTGTGATTGGGTTGTTGTCACACACACACTGTGGTTGGGTTATTGTCTCACACACACTGTGATTGGGTTATTGTCTCACACACACTGTGATTGGGTTATTGTCACACACACTGTGATTGGGTTATTGTCTCACACACACTGTGATTGGGTTATTGTCTCACACACACTTTGATTGGGTTATTGTCTCACACACACTGTGATTGGGTTATTGTCTCACACACACTGTGATTGGATTATTGTCTCACACACACTGTGATTGGGTTATTGTCACACACACTGTGATTGGGTTATTGTCTCACACACACTGTGATTGGGTTATTGTCTCGGACACACTGTCATTGGGTTATTGACTCACACACACTGTGATTGTGTTATTGTCTCACACACACTGTGATTGTGTTATTGTCACACACACTGTGATTGGGTTGTTGTATCACACACACTGTGATTGGGATATTGTCTCACACACACTGTGATTGTGTTATTGTCTCACACACACTGTGATTGGGTTGTTGTCTCACACACACTGTGATTGGGATATTGTCTCACACACACTGTGATTGGGTTATTGTCTCACACACACTGTGATTGGGTTATTGTCTCACACACACTGTGATTGGGTTATTGTCTCACACGCACTGTGATTGGGTTATTGTCTCACACATACTGTGATTGGATTATTGTCTCACACACAATGTGATTGGGTTATTGTCACACACACTGTGATTGGGTTATTGTCTCACACACACTGTGATTGGGTTATTGTCTCGGACACACTGTGATTGGGTTATTGTCTCACACACACTGTGATTGGGTTATTGTCTCGGCCACACTGTGATTGGGTTATTGTCTCACACACACTGTGATTGGGTTATTGTCACACACTCACTGTGATTGTGTTATTGTCTCACACACACTGTGATTGGGTTATTGTCTCACACGCACTGTGATTGGGTTATTGTCACACACACTGTGATTGGGTTATTGTCACACAGACACTGTGATTGGGTTATTGTCTCACACACACTGTGATTGGGTTATTGTCTCACACACACTGTGATTGGGTTATTGTCACACACACACTGTGATTGGGTTATTGTCACACACGCACTGTGATTGGGTTATTGTCTCGGACACACTGTGATTGGGTTATTGTCACACACACTGTGATTGGTTTATTGTCTCACACACACTGGGATTAGGTTATTGACACACACACTGTGATTGGGTTATTGTCTCACACACACTGTGATGGGTTATTGTCTCGGACACTGTGATTGGGCTATTGTCTCACCCACACTGTGATTGGGTTATTGTCACACACACACTGTGATTGGGTTAGTGTCTCAGGCACTGTGATTGGGTTATTGTCTCACACACACTGTGATTGGGTTATTGTCACACACACTGTGATTGGGATATTGTCTCACACACACTGTGATTGGGTTATTGTCACACACACTGTGATTGGGTTATTGTCACACACACTGTGATTGGGTTATTGTCTCACACACACTGTGATTGGGATATTGTCTCACACACACTGTGATTGGGTTATTGTCTCACACACACTGTGATTGGGTTATTGTCACACACACACTGTGATTGGGTTATTGTCTCGGACACACTGTGATTGGGTTGTTGTCTCACATACGCTGTGATTGGGTTATTGTCACACACACACTGTGATTGGGTTATTGTCACACACAGACTGTGATTGGGTTATTGTTACACACACACTGTGATTGGGTCATTGTCACACACACTGTGATTGGGTTATTGTCTCGGACGCACTGTGATTGGGTTATTGTCTCACACACTGTGATTGGGTTATTGTCTCGGACGCACTGTGATTGGGTTATTGTCACACACAGACTGTGATTGGGTTATTGTCACACACAGACTGTGATTGGGTTATTGTTACACACACACTGTGATTGGGTCATTGTCACACACACTGTGATTGGGTTATTGTCTCGGACGCACTGTGATTGGGTTATTGTCTCGGACGCACTGTGATTGGGTTATTGTCTCACACACACTGTGATTGGGTTATTGTCTCGGACGCACTGTGATTGGGTTATTGTCTCACATACGCTGTGATTGGGTTATTGTCTCACACACACTGTGATTGGGTTATTGTCACACACAGACTGTGATTGGGTTATTGTTACACACACACTGTGATTGGGTCATTGTCACACACACTGTGATTGGGTTATTGTCTCGGACGCACTGTGATTGGGTTATTGTCTCACACACACTGTGATTGGGTTATTGTCTCGGACGCACTGTGATTGGGTTATTGTCTCGGACACTGTCATTGGGTTATTGTCTCACACACACTGATTGGGTTATTGTCTCGGACACTGTGATTGGGTTATTGTCACACACACTGTGGTTGGGTTATTGTCACACACACACTGTGATTGGGTTATTGTCTCACACACACTGTGATTGGGTTATTGTCTCGGACACTGTGATTGGGTTGTTGTCTAACACACACTGTGATTGGGTTATTGTCTCACACATTGTGTTTGGGTTATTGTCTCACACACACTGTGATTGGGTTATTGTCACACACACACTGTGATTGGGTTATTGTCACACACACTGTGATTGGGTTATTGTCTCACACACACTGTAATTGGGTTATTGTCTCACACACACTGTGATTGGGTTATTGTCTCGGACACACTGTGATTGGGTTATTGTCACACACACACTGTGATTGGTTATTGTCTCACACACAGTGATTGGGTTATTGTCACACACACTGTGATTGGCTTATTGTCTCACACACACTGTGATTGGGTTATTGTCTCACACACACTGTGATTGGGTTATTGCCACACACACTGTGGTTGTGTTATTGTCTCACACACACTGTGATTGGGTTATTGTCACACACACTGTGATTGGGTTATTGTCACACACACTGTGATTGGGTTATTGTCTCACACACACTGTGATTGGGTTATTGTCTCACACACACTGTGATTGGGTTATTGTCACTCACACTGTGATTGGGTTATTGTCGCACACACACTATGATTGGGTTATTGTCACACACACACTGTGATTGGGTTATTGTCACACACACTGTGATTGGGTTGTTGTCTCACACACATTGTGATTGGGTTATTGTCTCGCACACTGTGATTGGGTTATTGTCACACACACACTGTGATTGAGTTATTGTGTCGGACACTGTGATTGGGTTATTGTCTCACACACACTGTGATTGGGTTGTTGTCACACACACACTGTGGTTGGGTTATTGTCTCACACACACTGTGATTGGGTTATTGTCTCACACACACTGTGATTGGGTTATTGTCACACACACTGTGATTGGGTTATTGTCTCACACACACTGTGATTGGGTTATTGTCTCACACACACTTTGATTGGGTTATTGTCTCACACAAACTGTGATTGGGTTATTGTCTCACACACACTGTGATTGGATTATTGTCTCATACACACTGTGATTGGGTTATGGTCACACACACTGTGATTGGGTTATTGTCTCACACACACTGTGATTGGGTTATTGTCTCGGACACACTGTGATTGGGTTATTGTCTCACACACACTGTGATTGTGTTATTGTCTCACACACACTGTGATTGTGTTATTGTCACACACACTGTGATTGGGTTGTTGTCTCACACACACTGTGATTGGGATATTGTCTCACACACACTGTGATTGGGTTATTGTCTCACACACACTGTGATTGGGTTATTGTCTCACACGCACTGTGATTGGGTTATTGTCTCACACATACTGTGATTGGATTATTGTCTCACACACAATGTGATTGGGTTATTGTCACACACACTGTGATTGGGTTATTGTCTCACACACACTGTGATTGGGTTATTGTCTCGGACACACTGTGATTGGGTTATTGTCTCACACACACTGTGATTGGGTTATTGTCTCGGCCACACTGTGATTGGGTTATTGTCTGACACACACTGTGATTAGGTTATTGTCACACACTCACTGTGATTGTGTTATTGTCTCACACACACTGTGATTGGGTTATTGTCTCACACGCACTGTGATTGGGTTATTGTCACACACACTGTGATTGGGTTATTGTCACACACATTGTGTTTGGGTTATTGTCTCACACACACTGTGATTGGGTTATTGTCACACACACACTGTGATTGGGTTATTGTCACACACACTGTGATTGGGTTATTGTCTCACACACACTGTAATTGGGTTATTGTCTCACACACACTGTGATTGGGTTATTGTCTCGGACACACTGTGATTGGGTTATTGTCACACACACACTGTGATTGGTTATTGTCTCACACACACTGTGATTGGGTTATTGTCACACACACTGTGATTGGCTTATTGTCTCACACACACTGTGATTCGGTTATTGTCTCACACACACTGTGATTGGGTTATTGCCACACACACTGTGGTTGTGTTATTGTCTCACACACACTGTGATTGGGTTATTGTCACCCACACTGTGATTGGGTTATTGTCACACACACTGTGATTGGGTTATTGTCTCACACACACTGTGATTGGGTTATTGTCACACACACTGTGATTGGGTTATTGTCTCACACACACTGTGATTGGGTTATTGTCTCACACACACTGTGATTGGGTTATTGTCTCACACACACTGTGATTGGGTTATTCTATCACACACACTGTGATTGGGTTATTGTCTCACACGCACTGTGATTGGGTTATTGTCACACACACTGTGATTGGGTTATTGTCACACACACTGTGATTGGGTTATTGTCACACAGACACTGTGATTGGGTTATTGTCTCACACACACTGTGATTGGCTTATTGTCTCACACACACTGTGATTGGGTTATTGTCACACACTCACTGTGATTGGGTTATTGTCACACACGCACTGTGATTGGGTTATTGTCTCGGACACACTGTGATTGGGTTATTGTCACACACACTGTGATTGGTTTATTGTCTCACACACACTGGGATTAGGTTATTGACACAAACACTGTGATTGGGTTATTGTCTCACACACACTGTGATGGGTTATTGTCTCGGACACTGTGATTGGGCTATTGTCTCACCCACACTGTGATTGGGTTATTGTCACACACACACTGTGATTGGGTTAGTGTCTCAGGCACTGTGATTGGGTTATTGTCTCACACACACTGTGATTGGGTTATTGTCACACACACTGTGATTGGGATATTGTCTCACACACACTGTGATTGGGTTATTGTCACACACACTGTGATTGGGTTATTGTCACACACACTGTGATTGGGTTATTGTCTCACACACACTGTGATTGGGATATTGTCTCACACACACTGTGATTGGGTTATTGTCTCACACACACTGTGATTGGGTTATTGTCACACACACACTGTGATTGGGTTATTGTTACACACACACTGTGATTGGGTTATTGTCTCGGACACACTGTGATTGGGTTGTTGTCTCACATACGCTGTGATTGGGTTATTGTCACACACACACTGTGATTGGGTTATTGTCTCACACACACTGTGATTGGGTTATTGTCACACACAGACTGTGATTGGGTTATTGTTACACACACACTGTGATTGGGTCATTGTCACACACACTGTGATTGGGTTATTGTCTCGGACGCACTGTGATTGGGTTATTGTCTCACACACACTGTGATTGGGTTATTGTCTCGGACGCACTGTGATTGGGTTATTGTCTCGGACACTGTCATTGGGTTATTGTCTCACACACACTGATTGGGTTATTGTCTCGGACACTGTGATTGGGTTATTGTCACACACACTGTGGTTGGGTTATTGTCACACACACACTGTGATTGGGTTATTGTCACACACACACTGTGATTGGGTTATTGTCTCACACACATTGTGATTGGGTTATTGTCTCGCACACTGTGATTGGGTTATTGTCACACACACACTGTGATTGAGTTATTGTGTCGGACACTGTGATTGGGTTATTGTCTCACACACACTGTGATTGGGTTGTTGTCACACACACACTGTGGTTGGGTTATTGTCTCACACACACTGTGATTGGGTTATTGTCTCACACACACTGTGATTGGGTTATTGTCACACACACTGTGATTGGGTTATTGTCTCACACACACTGTGATTGGGTTATTGTCTCACACACGCTTTGATTGGGTTATTGTCTCACACAAACTGTGATTGGGTTATTGTCTCACACACACTGTGATTGGATTATTGTCTCATACACACTGTGATTGGGTTATGGTCACACACACTGTGATTGGGTTATTGTCTCACACACACTGTGATTGGGTTATTGTCTCGGACACACTGTGATTGGGTTATTGTCTCACACACACTGTGATTGTGTTATTGTCTCACACACACTGTGATTGTGTTATTGTCACACACACTGTGATTGGGTTGTTGTCTCACACACACTGTGATTGGGATATTGTCTCACACACACTGTGATTGGGTTATTGTCTCACACACACTGTGATTGGGTTATTGTCTCACACGCACTGTGATTGGGTTATTGTCTCACACATACTGTGATTGGATTATTGTCTCACACACAATGTGATTGGGTTATTGTCACACACACTGTGATTGGGTTATTGTCTCACACACACTGTGATTGGGTTATTGTCTCGGACACACTGTGATTGGGTTATTGTCTCACACACACTGTGATTGGGTTATTGTCTCGGCCACACTGTGATTGGGTTATTGTCTGACACACACTGTGATTAGGTTATTGTCACACACTCACTGTGATTGTGTTATTGTCTCACACACACTGTGATTGGGTTATTGTCTCACACGCACTGTGATTGGGTTATTGTCACACACACTGTGATTGGGTTATTGTCACACACATTGTGTTTGGGTTATTGTCTCACACACACTGTGATTGGGTTATTGTCACACACACACTGTGATTGGGTTATTGTCACACACACTGTGATTGGGTTATTGTCTCACACACACTGTAATTGGGTTATTGTCTCACACACACTGTGATTGGGTTATTGTCTCGGACACACTGTGATTGGGTTATTGTCACACACACACTGTGATTGGTTATTGTCTCACACACACTGTGATTGGGTTATTGTCACACACACTGTGATTGGCTTATTGTCTCACACACACTGTGATTCGGTTATTGTCTCACACACACTGTGATTGGGTTATTGCCACACACACTGTGGTTGTGTTATTGTCTCACACACACTGTGATTGGGTTATTGTCACCCACACTGTGATTGGGTTATTGTCACACACACTGTGATTGGGTTATTGTCTCACACACACTGTGATTGGGTTATTGTCACACACACTGTGATTGGGTTATTGTCTCACACACACTGTGATTGGGTTATTGTCTCACACACACTGTGATTGGGTTATTGTCTCACACACACTGTGATTGGGTTATTCTATCACACACACTGTGATTGGGTTATTGTCTCACACGCACTGTGATTGGGTTATTGTCACACACACTGTGATTGGGTTATTGTCACACACACTGTGATTGGGTTATTGTCACACAGACACTGTGATTGGGTTATTGTCTCACACACACTGTGATTGGCTTATTGTCTCACACACACTGTGATTGGGTTATTGTCACACACTCACTGTGATTGGGTTATTGTCACACACGCACTGTGATTGGGTTATTGTCTCGGACACACTGTGATTGGGTTATTGTCACACACACTGTGATTGGTTTATTGTCTCACACACACTGGGATTAGGTTATTGACACAAACACTGTGATTGGGTTATTGTCTCACACACACTGTGATGGGTTATTGTCTCGGACACTGTGATTGGGCTATTGTCTCACCCACACTGTGATTGGGTTATTGTCACACACACACTGTGATTGGGTTAGTGTCTCAGGCACTGTGATTGGGTTATTGTCTCACACACACTGTGATTGGGTTATTGTCACACACACTGTGATTGGGATATTGTCTCACACACACTGTGATTGGGTTATTGTCACACACACTGTGATTGGGTTATTGTCACACACACTGTGATTGGGTTATTGTCTCACACACACTGTGATTGGGATATTGTCTCACACACACTGTGATTGGGTTATTGTCTCACACACACTGTGATTGGGTTATTGTCACACACACACTGTGATTGGGTTATTGTTACACACACACTGTGATTGGGTTATTGTCTCGGACACACTGTGATTGGGTTGTTGTCTCACATACGCTGTGATTGGGTTATTGTCACACACACACTGTGATTGGGTTATTGTCTCACACACACTGTGATTGGGTTATTGTCACACACAGACTGTGATTGGGTTATTGTTACACACACACTGTGATTGGGTCATTGTCACACACACTGTGATTGGGTTATTGTCTCGGACGCACTGTGATTGGGTTATTGTCTCACACACACTGTGATTGGGTTATTGTCTCGGACGCACTGTGATTGGGTTATTGTCTCGGACACTGTCATTGGGTTATTGTCTCACACACACTGATTGGGTTATTGTCTCGGACACTGTGATTGGGTTATTGTCACACACACTGTGGTTGGGTTATTGTCACACACACACTGTGATTGGGTTATTGTCACACACACACTGTGATTGGGTTATTGTCTCACACACACTGTGATTGGGTTATTGTCTCGGACACTGTGATTGGGTTGTTGTCTAACACACACTGTGATTGGGTTATTGTCTCACACATTGTGTTTGGGTTATTGTCTCACACACACTGTGATTGGGTTATTGTCACACACACACTGTGATTGGGTTATTGTCACACACACTGTGATTGCGTTATTGTCTCACACACACTGTAATTGGGTTATTGTCTCACACACACTGTGATTGGGTTATTGTCTCGGACACACTGTGATTGGGTTATTGTCACACACACACTGTGATTGGTTATTGTCTCACACACAATGATTGGGTTATTGTCACACACACTGTGATTGGCTTATTGTCTCACACACACTGTGATTGGGTTATTGTCTCACACACACTGTGATTGGGTTATTGCCACACACACTGTGGTTGTGTTATTGTCTCACACACACTGTGATTGGGTTATTGTCACACACACTGTGATTGGGTTATTGTCACACACACTGTGATTGGGTTATTGTCTCACACACACTGTGATTGGGTTATTGTCTCGGACACACTGTGATTGTGTTATTGTCTCACACACACTGTGATTGTGTTATTGTCACACACACTGTGATTGGGTTGTTGTCTCACACACACTGTGATTGGGATATTGTCTCACACACACTGTGATTGTGTTATTGTCTCACACACACTGTGATTGGGTTGTTGTCTCACACACACTGTGATTGGGATATTGTCTGACACACACTGTGATTGGGTTATTGTCTCACACACACTGTGATTGGGTTATTGTCTCACACACACTGTGATTGGGTTATTGTCTCACACGCACTGTGATTGGGTTATTGTCTCACACATACTGTGATTGGATTATTGTCTCACACACAATGTGATTGGGTTATTGTCACACACACTGTGATTGGGTTATTGTCTCACACACACTGTGATTGGGTTATTGTCTCGGACACACTGTGATTGGGTTATTGTCTCACACACACTGTGATTGGGTTATTGTCTCGGCCACACTGTGATTGGGTTATTGTCTCACACACACTGTGATTGGGTTATTGTCACACACTCACTGTGATTGTGTTATTGTCTCACACACACTGTGATTGGGTTATTGTCTCACACGCACTGTGATTGGGTTATTGTCACACACACTGTGATTGGGTTATTGTCACACAGACACTGTGATTGGGTTATTGTCTCACACACTGTGATTGGGTTATTGTCTCACACACACTGTGATTGGGTTATTGTCACACACACACTGTGATTGGGTTATTGTCTCACACACACTGTGAT
The DNA here is from genome assembly GCF_047496885.1 of Scyliorhinus torazame. Classification (NCBI taxonomy): domain Eukaryota; kingdom Metazoa; phylum Chordata; class Chondrichthyes; order Carcharhiniformes; family Scyliorhinidae; genus Scyliorhinus; species Scyliorhinus torazame. Next base: position 5,184,008 of record NC_092730.1, on the reverse strand, counting down.
TGGGTTATTGTCACACACACTGTGATTGGGTTATTGTCTCGGACACTGTGATTGGGTTATTGTCACACACACTGTGGTTGGGTTATTGTCACACACACACTGTGATTGGGTTATTGTCACACACACACTGTGATTGGGTTATTGTCTCACACACACTGTGATTGGGTTATTGTCTCGGACACTGTGATTGGGTTGTTGTCTAACACACACTGTGATTGGGTTATTGTCTCACACATTGTGTTTGGGTTATTGTCTCACACACACTGTGATTGGGTTATTGTCACACACACACTGTGATTGGGTTATTGTCACACACACTGTGATTGGGTTATTGTCTCACACACACTGTAATTGGGTTATTGTCTCACACACACTGTGATTGGGTTATTGTCTCGGACACACTGTGATTGGGTTATTGTCACACACACACTGTGATTGGTTATTGTCTCACACACAGTGATTGGGTTATTGTCACACACACTGTGATTGGCTTATTGTCTCACACACACTGTGATTGGGTTATTGTCTCACACACACTGTGATTGGGTTATTGCCACACACACTGTGGTTGTGTTATTGTCTCACACACACTGCGATTGGGTTATTGTCACACACACTGTGATTGGGTTATTGTCACACACACTGTGATTGGGTTATTGTCTCACACACACTGTGATTGGGTTATTGTCTCACACACACTGTGATTGGGTTATTGTCACTCACACTGTGATTGGGTTATTGTCGCACACACACTATGATTGGGTTATTGTCACACACACACTGTGATTGGGTAATTGTCACACACACTGTGATTGGGTTGTTGTCTCACACACATTGTGATTGGGTTATTGTCTCGCACACTGTGATTGGGTTATTGTCACACACACACTGTGATTGAGTTATTGTGTCGGACACTGTGATTGGGTTATTGTCTCACACACACTGTGATTGGGTTGTTGTCACACACACACTGTGGTTGGGTTATTGTCTCACACACACTGTGATTGGGTTATTGTCTCACACACACTGTGATTGGGTTATTGTCACACACACTGTGATTGGGTTATTGTCTCACACACACTGTGATTGGGTTATTGTCTCACACACACTTTGATTGGGTTATTGTCTCACACAAACTGTGATTGGGTTATTGTCTCACACACACTGTGATTGGATTATTGTCTCATACACACTGTGATTGGGTTATGGTCACACACACTGTGATTGGGTTATTGTCTCACACACACTGTGATTGGGTTATTGTCTCGGACACACTGTGATTGGGTTATTGTCTCACACACACTGTGATTGTGTTATTGTCTCACACACACTGTGATTGTGTTATTGTCACACACACTGTGATTGGGTTGTTGTCTCACACACACTGTGATTGGGATATTGTCTCAAACACACTGTGATTGGGTTATTGTCTCACACACACTGTGATTGGGTTATTGTCTCACACGCACTGTGATTGGGTTATTGTCTCACACATACTGTGATTGGATTATTGTCTCACACACAATGTGATTGGGTTATTGTCACACACACTGTGATTGGGTTATTGTCTCACACACACTGTGATTGGGTTATTGTCTCGGACACACTGTGATTGGGTTATTGTCTCACACACACTGTGATTGGGTTATTGTCTCGGCCACACTGTGATTGGGTTATTGTCTGACACACACTGTGATTAGGTTATTGTCACACACTCACTGTGATTGTGTTATTGTCTCACACACACTGTGATTGGGTTATTGTCTCACACGCACTGTGATTGGGTTATTGTCACACACACTGTGATTGGGTTATTGTCACACACATTGTGTTTGGGTTATTGTCTCACACACACTGTGATTGGGTTATTGTCACACACACACTGTGATTGGGTTATTGTCACACACACTGTGATTGGGTTATTGTCTCACACACACTGTAATTGGGTTATTGTCTCACACACACTGTGATTGGGTTATTGTCTCGGACACACTGTGATTGGGTTATTGTCACACACACACTGTGATTGGTTATTGTCTCACACACACTGTGATTGGGTTATTGTCACACACACTGTGATTGGCTTATTGTCTCACACACACTGTGATTCGGTTATTGTCTCACACACACTGTGATTGGGTTATTGCCACACACACTGTGGTTGTGTTATTGTCTCACACACACTGTGATTGGGTTATTGTCACCCACACTGTGATTGGGTTATTGTCACACACACTGTGATTGGGTTATTGTCTCACACACACTGTGATTGGGTTATTGTCACACACACTGTGATTGGGTTATTGTCTCACACACACTGTGATTGGGTTATTGTCTCACACACACTGTGATTGGGTTATTGTCTCACACACACTGTGATTGGGTTATTCTATCACACACACTGTGATTGGGTTATTGTCTCACACGCACTGTGATTGGGTTATTGTCACACACACTGTGATTGGGTTATTGTCACACACACTGTGATTGGGTTATTGTCACACAGACACTGTGATTGGGTTATTGTCTCACACACACTGTGATTGGCTTATTGTCTCACACACACTGTGATTGGGTTATTGTCACACACTCACTGTGATTGGGTTATTGTCACACACGCACTGTGATTGGGTTATTGTCTCGGACACACTGTGATTGGGTTATTGTCACACACACTGTGATTGGTTTATTGTCTCACACACACTGGGATTAGGTTATTGACACAAACACTGTGATTGGGTTATTGTCTCACACACACTGTGATGGGTTATTGTCTCGGACACTGTGATTGGGCTATTGTCTCACCCACACTGTGATTGGGTTATTGTCACACACACACTGTGATTGGGTTAGTGTCTCAGGCACTGTGATTGGGTTATTGTCTCACACACACTGTGATTGGGTTATTGTCACACACACTGTGATTGGGATATTGTCTCACACACACTGTGATTGGGTTATTGTCACACACACTGTGATTGGGTTATTGTCACACACACTGTGATTGGGTTATTGTCTCACACACACTGTGATTGGGATATTGTCTCACACACACTGTGATTGGGTTATTGTCTCACACACACTGTGATTGGGTTATTGTCACACACACACTGTGATTGGGTTATTGTTACACACACACTGTGATTGGGTTATTGTCTCGGACACACTGTGATTGGGTTGTTGTCTCACATACGCTGTGATTGGGTTATTGTCACACACACACTGTGATTGGGTTATTGTCTCACACACACTGTGATTGGGTTATTGTCACACACAGACTGTGATTGGGTTATTGTTACACACACACTGTGATTGGGTCATTGTCACACACACTGTGATTGGGTTATTGTCTCGGACGCACTGTGATTGGGTTATTGTCTCACACACACTGTGATTGGGTTATTGTCTCGGACGCACTGTGATTGGGTTATTGTCTCGGACACTGTCATTGGGTTATTGTCTCACACACACTGATTGGGTTATTGTCTCGGACACTGTGATTGGGTTATTGTCACACACACTGTGGTTGGGTTATTGTCACACACACACTGTGATTGGGTTATTGTCACACACACACTGTGATTGGGTTATTGTCTCACACACACTGTGATTGGGTTATTGTCTCGGACACTGTGATTGGGTTGTTGTCTAACACACACTGTGATTGGGTTATTGTCTCACACATTGTGTTTGGGTTATTGTCTCACACACACTGTGATTGGGTTATTGTCACACACACACTGTGATTGGGTTATTGTCACACACACTGTGATTGCGTTATTGTCTCACACACACTGTAATTGGGTTATTGTCTCACACACACTGTGATTGGGTTATTGTCTCGGACACACTGTGATTGGGTTATTGTCACACACACACTGTGATTGGTTATTGTCTCACACACAGTGATTGGGTTATTGTCACACACACTGTGATTGGCTTATTGTCTCACACACACTGTGATTGGGTTATTGTCTCACACACACTGTGATTGGGTTATTGCCACACACACTGTGGTTGTGTTATTGTCTCACACACACTGTGATTGGGTTATTGTCACACACACTGTGATTGGGTTATTGTCACACACACTGTGATTGGGTTATTGTCTCACACACACTGTGATTGGGTTATTGTCTCGGACACACTGTGATTGTGTTATTGTCTCACACACACTGTGATTGTGTTATTGTCACACACACTGTGATTGGGTTGTTGTCTCACACACACTGTGATTGGGATATTGTCTCACACACACTGTGATTGTGTTATTGTCTCACACACACTGTGATTGGGTTGTTGTCTCACACACACTGTGATTGGGATATTGTCTGACACACACTGTGATTGGGTTATTGTCTCACACACACTGTGATTGGGTTATTGTCTCACACACACTGTGATTGGGTTATTGTCTCACACGCACTGTGATTGGGTTATTGTCTCACACATACTGTGATTGGATTATTGTCTCACACACAATGTGATTGGGTTATTGTCACACACACTGTGATTGGGTTATTGTCTCACACACACTGTGATTGGGTTATTGTCTCGGACACACTGTGATTGGGTTATTGTCTCACACACACTGTGATTGGGTTATTGTCTCGGCCACACTGTGATTGGGTTATTGTCTCACACACACTGTGATTGGGTTATTGTCACACACTCACTGTGATTGTGTTATTGTCTCACACACACTGTGATTGGGTTATTGTCTCACACGCACTGTGATTGGGTTATTGTCACACACACTGTGATTGGGTTATTGTCACACAGACACTGTGATTGGGTTATTGTCTCACACACTGTGATTGGGTTATTGTCTCACACACACTGTGATTGGGTTATTGTCACACACACACTGTGATTGGGTTATTGTCACACACGCACTGTGATTGGGTTATTGTCTCGGACACACTGTGATTGGGTTATTGTCACACACACTGTGATTGGTTTATTGTCTCACACACACTGGGATTAGGTTATTGACACACACACTGTGATTGGGTTATTGTCTCACACACACTGTGATGGGTTATTGTCTCGGACACTGTGATTGGGTTATTGTCACACACACTGTGATTGGGTTATTGTCTCACACACACTGTGATTGGGATATTGTCTCACACACACTGTGATTGGGTTATTGTCTCACACACACTGTGATTGGGTTATTGTCACACACACACTGTGATTGGGTTATTGTCTCGGACACACTGTGATTGGGTTGTTGTCTCACATACGCTGTGATTGGGTTATTGTCACACACACACTGTGATTGGGTTATTGTCTCACACAGACTGTGATTGGGTTATTGTCTCACCCACACTGTGATTGGGTTATTGTCACACACACACTGTGATTGGGTTAGTGTCTCAGGCACTGTGATTGGGTTGTTGTCTCACATACACTGTGATTGGGTTATTGTCACACACACTGTGATTGGGATATTGTCTCACACACACTGTGATTGGGTTATTGTCACACACACTGTGATTGGGTTATTGTCACACACACTGTGATTGGGTTATTGTCTCACACACACTGTGATTGGGTTATTGTCACACACACTGTGATTGGGTTATTGTCTCACACACACTGTGATTGGGATATTGTCACACACACACTGTGATTGGGTTATTGTCTCGGACACACTGTGATTGGGTTGTTGGCTCACATACGCTGTGATTGGGTTATTGTCACACACACACTGTGATTGGGTTATTGTCTCACACAGACTGTGATTGGGTTATTGTCACACACAGACTGTGATTTGGTTATTGTTACACACACACTGTGATTGGGTCATTGTCACACACACTGTGATTGGGTTATTGTCTCGGACGCACTGTGATTGGGTTATTGTCTCGGACACTGTCATTGGGTTATTGTCACACACACACTGTGATTGGGTTATTGTCTCACACACACTGTGATTGGGTTATTGTCTCGGACGCACTGTGATTGGGTTATTGTCTCGGACACTGTCATTGGGTTATTGTCACACACACACTGTGATTGGGTTATTGTCTCACACACACTGTGATTGGGTTATTGTCTCGGACGCACTGTGATTGGGTTATTGTCTCGGACACTGTCATTGGGTTATTGTCTCACACACACTGATTGGGTTATTGTCTCGGACACTGTGATTGGGTTATTGTCACACACACTGTGGTTGGGTTATTGTCACACACACACTGTGATTGGGTTATTGTCACACACACACTGTGATTGGGTTATTGTCTCACACACACTGTGATTGGGTTATTGTCTCGGACACTGTGATTGGGTTGTTGTCTAACACACACTGTGATTGGGTTATTGTCTCACACATTGTGTTTGGGTTATTGTCTCACACACACTGTGATTGGGTTATTGTCACACACACACTGTGATTGGGTTATTGTCACACACACTGTGATTGGGTTATTGTCTCACACACACTGTAATTGGGTTATTGTCTCACACACACTGTGATTGGGTTATTGTCTCGGACACACTGTGATTGGGTTATTGTCACACACACACTGTGATTGGTTATTGTCTCACACACAGTGATTGGGTTATTGTCACACACACTGTGATTGGCTTATTGTCTCACACACACTGTGATTGGGTTATTGTCTCACACACACTGTGATTGGGTTATTGCCACACACACTGTGGTTGTGTTATTGTCTCACACACACTGTGATTGGGTTATTGTCACACACACTGTGATTGGGTTATTGTCACACCCACTGTGATTGGGTTATTGTCTCACACACACTGTGATTGGGTTATTGTCACACACACTGTGATTGGGTTATTGTCTCACACACACTGTGATTGGGTTATTGTCTCACACACACTGTGATTGGGTTATTGTCTCACACACACTGTGATTGGGTTATTCTATCACACACACTGTGATTGGGTTATTGTCACACACACTGTGATTGGGTTATTGTCACACACACTGTGATTGGGTTATTGTCTCACACACACTGTGATTGGGTTATTGTCACACACACTGTGATTGGGTTATTGTCACACCCACTGTGATTGGGTTATTGTCACACCCACTGTGATTGGGTTATTGTCTCACACACACTGTGATTGGGTTATTGTCACACACACTGTGATTGGGTTATTGTCACACCCACTGTGATTGGGTTATTGTCTCACACACACTGTGATTGGGTTATTGTCACACACACTGTGATTGGGTTATTGTCTCACACACACTGTGATTGGGTTATTGTCTCACACACACTGTGATTGGGTTATTGTCACACACACTGTGATTGGGTTATTGTCACACACACTGTGATTGGGTTATTGTCACACACCCTGTGATTGGGTTATTGTCTCACACACACGGTGATTGGGTTATTGTCACACACACTGTGATGGGTTATTGTCACACACACTGTGATGGGTTATTGTCACACACACTTTGATTGGGTTATTGTCTCACACACACTGTGATTGGGTTATTGTCACACACACTGTGGTTGGGTTATTGTCTCTCACACACTGTGATTGGGTTATTGTCACACACACTGTGATTGGGTTATTGTCTCACACACACTGTGATTGGGTTATTGTCACACACACACTGTGATTGGGTTATTGTCTCACACACACTGTGATTGGTTATTGTCTCACACACACTGTGATTGGGTTATTGTCTCTCACACACTGTGATTGGGTTATTGTCACACACACACTGTGATTGGGTTATTGTCACACACACACTGTGATTGGGTTATTGTCACACACACACTGTGATTGGTTATTGTCTCACACACACTGTGATTGGGTTATTGTCTCTCACACACTGTGATTGGGTTATTGTCACACACACACTGTGATTGGGTTATTGTCACACACACTGTGATTTGGTTATTGTCTCGGACACTGTGATTGGGTTATTGTCTCACACACACTGTGATTGGGTTATTGTCACACACACTGTGATTGGGTTATTGTCTCACACACTGTGATGGGTTATTGTCACACACACTGTGATGGGTTATTGTCACACACACTGTGATGGGTTATTGTCACACACACTTTGATTGGGTTATTGTCTCACACACACTGTGATAGGGTTATTGTCACACACACTGTGATTGGGCTATTGTCTCACACACACTGTGATTGGGTTATTGTCTCACACACACTGTGATTGGGTTATTGTCTCTCACACACTGTGATTGGGTTATTGTCACACACTGTGATTGGGTTATTGTCTCACACACACTGTGATTGGGTTATTGTCTCACACACACTGTGATTGGGTTATTGTCTCACACACACTGTGATTGGGTTATTGTCACACACACTGTGATTGGGTTATTGTCTCACATACACTGTGATTGAGTTATTGTCTCGGACACTGTGATTGGGTTATTGTCTCGGACACACTGTGATTGGGTTATTGTCTCACACACACTGTGATTGGGTTATTGTCACTCACACTGTGATTGGGTTATTGTCGCACACACACTATGATTGGGTTATTGTCACACACACACTGTGATTGGGTTATTGTCACACACACTGTGATTGGGTTGTTGTCTCACACACATTGTGATTGGGTTATTGTCTCGCACACTGTGATTGGGTTATTGTCACACACACACTGTGATTGAGTTATTGTGTCGGACACTGTGATTGGGTTATTGTCTCACACACACTGTGATTGGGTTGTTGTCACACACACACTGTGGTTGGGTTATTGTCTCACACACACTGTGATTGGGTTATTGTCACACACACTGTGATTGGGTTATTGTCACACACACTGTGATTATGTTATTGTCTCACATACACTGTGATTGGGTTATTGTCACACACACTGTGATTGGGTTATTGTCTCACACACACTGTGATTGGGTTATTGTCTCACACACACTGTGATTGGGTTATTGTCTCACACACACTGTGATTGGGTTATTGTATCACACACACTGTGATTGGGTTATTGATTGATTGATTGATATTTATTGTCACATATACAGTGAAAAGTATTTTTCTGCAGCCAAGGGAATGTATACAGTACGTACATAGTTGACAAATGAATAATCGACAGAGTACATTGACATATGGTCCAACAATAAATAGTGATTGGTACAATGCGGAACAAGGGCCAAACAAGAGCAGCATAGGGCGTTGTGAATTCTGTTCCTACAGGGAACAGATAAGCCTGAGGGAGAGTCGCTGAGGAGTCGAGTACAACCTGTGTCTCACACACACTTTGATTGCATTATTGTCTCATAGATGGTAGCACAGTGGTTAGCACTGTGGCTTCACAGCTCCAGGGTCCCGGGTTCGATTCCCGGCTTGGGTCACTGTCTGTGCGGAGTCTGCACCTTCTCCCCGTGTCTGCGTGGGTTTCCTCCGGGTGCTCCGGTTTCCTCCCACAGTCCAAAGATGCGCTGGTTAGGTGGATTGCCCATGATAAATTAGTGTCCTTAAGTGGGGTTACTGGGTTACGGGGATAGGGTGGAGGCGTGGGCTTGAGTTGGGTGCTCTTTCCAAGGGCCGGTGTAGACTCGATGGGCCGAACGCCCTCCTTCTGCTCTGTAAATTCTATGATTCCATGATTGGGTGATTGTCCCACTCACACTGTGATTGGGCTATTGGCTCAGGGAGACTGTGATGTGGTTAGCATTTGATGGTCGGCATTCACAACTGTACGATAAACATGTGTATACACAGCGCCTTGAAAGGCTCTTGCTGCGCTCGCTCCCTTGCTCACTGTGAGCATTAACTGTGGGCCACGTGATTCTCTCTCTCTCCCTCAGGTTCCCGAGAACATGCAGATAGTACATGCACACTCATTTCTGCCATAGATGCAGGGCTTGAAGCCGCACATTACAGCAACGGTATTGTGCCTTGACATTTGGAAAAGGTACAACAGTGTGTGTCTGATCATTTTGTGTGTGGGGCGGCGCAGTAATCGCGCAATAATCTCGGCCAGAAGAAGGCGCGCTTCTCCACAACTCTCTTGTGGGGTTCCCAGAGATGGTTAAAAAACGAGAAAAGGAGAGCGGTGCGGTGGATTTTAGAGAGAAGAGAGTGTCGGGCAGGAGGAGAGATTCACCAAGCGGAAGGCAAGTGTTTCGCCAGTGCCGTCGCCACAGAGCCTGAATGGGTGGGCATGTGTCGGGGTCAGGTGTGTCCGACACTGAAAGATAAAATGCTCTTAGTTAAAGTCTCTTGCGAACGGCCTCGCACAGACGCACAGTTTCAATATTTAAGATGTTCTTCCCCCAGCTCAGTGTGGCAAAGCTCTCTCACTCCTCGCCTGAATCGTTTACGTGATATCTTGTACACTTGTACCAGGTGTTAGTGAGGCCACACCTGGAGTATTGTGTTCAGTTTTGGTCTCCTTACTTGAGAAAGGACGTACTGGCACTGGAGGGTGTGCAGAGGAGATTCACTAGGTTAATCCCAGAGCTGAAGGGGTTGGATTACGAGGAGAGGTTGAGTAGACTGGGACTGTACTCGTTGGAATTTAGAGGGATGAGGGGGGAATCTTATAGAAACATATAAGATTATGAAGGGAATCGATAGGATAGATGCGGGCAGGTTGTTTCCACTGGCGGGTGAAAGCAGAACTAGGGGGCATAGCCTCAAAATAAGGGGAAGTAGATTTAGGACTGAGTTTAGGAGGAACTTCTTCACCCAAAGGGTTGTGAATCTATGGAATTCCTTGCCCAGTGAAGCAGTAGAGGCTCCTTCAATAAATGTTTTTCAAGATAAAGATAGATAGTTTTTTGAAGAATAAAGGGATTAAGGGTTATGGTGTTGGGGCTGGAAAGTGGAGCTGAGTCCACAAAAGATCAGCCATGATCTCACTGACTGGCGGAGCAGGCTCGAGGGGCCAGGTGGCCGACTCCTGCACAGAAGGTGCCTTGGGCAGACCGGCACTCTGTCAGGCAGGTCGCAGCCCATTCCGCAGCCATTGGGCTGCCTCACTGTCAGCAGTGTTGTGTGCAACAGTAACCATACAGTTGTGTAGAAAGAAAGAATGTACTCGGGCACCGCTTTGCTGCATTGAGGACATCCTGAAGCGCTTTACAATCAATTAACTACTTTTGAAGTATGGCCACCGTGTGTGTTCCACTCACATCGCAGAGACGTGACCATATAATCTAAACCAACATTTCAGCCCCATTGCTGAGGGAGTGCCGCACTGTCAGAGGGTCAGTACTGAGGGAGTGCTGCACTGTCAGAGGGTCAGTACTGAGGGAGTGCCGCACTGTCAGAGGGTCAGTACTGAGGGAGTGCTGCACTGTCGGAGGGTCAGTACTGAGGGAGTGTCGCACTGTCAGAGGGTCAGTACTGAGGGAATGCTGCACTGTCAGAGGGTCAGTACTGAGGGAGTGCTGCACTGTCAGAGGGTCAGTACTGAGGGAGTGCCGCACTGTCAGAGGGTCAGTACTGAGGGAGTGCTGCACTGTCAGAGGGTCAGTACTGAGGGAGTGCTGCACTGTCAGAGGGTCAGTACTGAGGGAGTGCCGCACTGTCGGAGGGTCAGTACTGAGGGAGTGCTGCAGTGTCAGAGGGTCAGTACTGAGGGAGTGCCGCACTGTTGGAGGGTCAGTACCGAGGGAGTGCTGCAGTTTGTACATGCATTCGTTAGCGTTGGAGGTTAAATCGAGGTCTTGCCTGCCCTCTTAGGTGGATGTAAAGATCCCAACGTCACCCCTGATAGAAGAGCAGGGCCGGCCTCCCCATTTCCATGGACCAACATTTAGCCTGCAACCTCCCCCGAGAATCATTACATCTGCGCCATTGACACATTGTTGGCTGGGAGCGCTTTCTGTCCACAAATTAGCTGCTGCACTCCCTCCTTTATGATCGCGGCCGCACTTTGAAAGTACCTCACTCACTGAAAATGAAATGAAATGAAATGAAAGTCGCTTATTGTCACAAGTAGGCTTCAAATGAAGTTACTGTGAAAAGCCCCTAGTCGCCACATTCCGGCGTCTGTTCGGGGAGGCTGGTACAGGAATTGAACCGTGCTGCTGGCCTGCCTTGGTCTGCTTTCAAAGCCAGCGATTTAGCCCTGTGCGAAAACAGCCACTGTGAAGCTCGTTTAGAACTCCACAAGTGATGGAATGTTCTTGCGCCACTATTTTCTCTCTCTCTCTGTCTCTCTCCCTCTGTCACTCTCTCGCTCCCTCTCTCTCGGCCTACTCTGTGTCTCTCTGTCTCTCTCTCTCTATCTCTGTCTCTCTCTCTCTGTCACTCTGTCTCTGTCTCTCTCTCTATGTCTCTCTCTGCCTGTCTCTCTGGTCTCTCTGTGTCTCTCTCTCTGTCTCTGTCTCTCTGTCACTCTGTCTCTGTCTCTATCTCTATGTCTCTCTCTGCCTTTCTCTCTGTCTCTCGTGTCTCTCTCTCTGTCTCTGTCTCTCTGTCTCTGTCTCTCTCTCTCTGCCTACTCGCTGATTTAAAAATATCACAATGAAATAGTCGGGCAATCCTACTGCCAACACAATTGACAGCAGCGAGAGGCAAGAATAGTTGTTTCATTTTAATCCGTAAACAGTAAAAGTAATCTGAAATAAACAGTAAAAAGAGTCTAATATTTCACAGGGCGAGGGCTGTGATTACTAAATGAGTAATCATTTAGTTACCGCCCAAACCGTTTAATAAACAGAGTGGGGGGGGGGGGGGGGGGGGGGTGCACACAGAGGCCGAATTTAAAAGACACTTTAGATTTTGAAAATTATGAACAGAAAATTCAGCCCTCCCCGCTGCCTTTCTGTCTGAGATACGGGCTGTTTATCAATAGTGTTTCGGGCAATAATTTGGGAAACTGGGACAGGGTAGAGCTGCCGAGGGGGAGTGAGTTCAGGTATCAACAGGTTGGGGACTTTGCACAAAAGGTCTGGAGGGGTTCCCTAGATTGCCGGGATACACCCTGCTAGAGCGACTGCTGCTTCCGGATGTGGAAGGGGAGGGAAGAATTGGGGATGTATACAAGTGACTGGGGGAGCAGGGAGGCGAGCGGGTGGTGAAGATCAAGGTGAAATGGGAAGCGGAGTTGGGAATGGAGATCAATTGGGGAGTATGGAGTGAGGCACTGCGAAGGGTAAACGGGACCTCCTCTTGTGCGAGGATGAGCCTGATACAGTTTAAGGTGGTGCACAGGGTGCATATGACTCGGGCGAGAATGAGTGGGTTCTTTCAGGGGGTAGCAGATGAGTGTGAGAGGTGTGGGCGGGGCCAGCGAATCACGCGCACATGTTTTGGGGTTGTGAAAAATTGGGAAGATTCTGGGTGGGAGTGTTGGCGGTCTTAGCCAGGATAGTGGAGGAGGGCGTGGACCCGGACCCTTTGGTGGCGATATTTGGGGTTTCAGAGAAGCCGGAGCTCATGGAGAGGAGGAAGGCCGATGTCGTGGCCTTCGCCTCTCTGATTGCACGGCAGCAAATTTTGCTGGAGTGGCGGTCGGCATCGCCACCGGGGGGAGCGGCCTGGTTGGGTGACCTGTACGACTTCCTGCAGTTAGAGAAGATAAAGTATGAGTTAAGGGGCTCAGCAGGGGGGTTTGAGAGAAGGTGGGGGATGTTTGTGACCGTGTTTGAGGAGCTGTTCATCGCGGGGGGGGCGGGATAAAGTGGGGAAATCTGTACAGACTGTTTCGTTGATTGTTGCGAAGTACGTTTCCCGGGGTGTTTACTTGTAACCTGTTTTGATACATGTTTGTAATAAAATACATTTAATAAAAAAATGTAGAGAGAGAGTTGGGATTGTTCGCTTTAGAACATAGAAGGTTAAAGGGAAATTTAACAGAGGTCATCCCGGGAGATGTTGAGAGATGCCTATCACTCTCTAAATCATGCTGGGTAAAAGTTTCCACGTCTGTGTAGGTATTTTTGCGGCAGGTTGGAGTTCAGCTACAGATTGGCCACGATCTGGCTGAATGCTGGGACAGGCTCAGGAGGGGCTGAATGGCCTCCAGCTGTTCCTCCGTCCGTGTCTGTTTCACCGTTTATAGGCAATGTAACATGGGCAGAGAGTGGGGGTTCTGGGTGCATCTTGAATTCCCCATTGGGTTTATTTGTGACTGCCTCTGGTCTCCACCCCAAGTGGAAATATCTCAGTGCGCAACCTGTACAACTCTTTCACTGTCTTCAATATTTCAGATTGCCCCTCAGACCCCTCTATTCCAGGGGAAAGAGCTCCTGCCTGTTCAGTTTATCCTGTTGCTTGTCACCTCTCGGTTCTTTTTAAAAATAAATTTAGAGTACCCAATTCTTTTCTTCCTAATTAAGGGGCAATTTAGCGCGGCCAATCCACCTCCCCTGCGCATCTTTGGGTTGTGGGGGTGAGACCCAGGCAGACACGGGGAGAATGTGCAAACTCCACACGGACAGTGACCCGGGGCCGGGATCGACCAGTTCAGAGTAACTCCAGATGTGGGACATGCAGACTTGGCAATGAGACCGGTTCAGAGTAACTCCAGATGTGGGACATGCAGACTTGGCAATGAGACCGGCTCAGAGTAACTCCAGATGTGGGACATGCAGACTTGGCAATGAGACCGGTTCAGAGTAACTCCAGATGTGGGACAAGCAGACTTGGCAATGAGACCGGTTCAGAGTAACTCCAGATGTGGGACAAGCAGACTTGGCAATGAGACCGGTTCAGGGTAACTCCAGATGTGGGACATGCAGACTTGGCAATGAGACCGGTTCAGAGTAACTCCAGATGTGGGACATGCAGACTTGGCAATGAGACCGGCTCAGAGTAACTCCAGATGTGGGACATGCAGACTTGGCAATGAGACCGGTTCAGAGTAACTCCAGATGTGGGACATGCAGACTTGGCAATGAGACCGGTTCAGAGTAACTCCAGATGTGGGACATGCAGACTTGGCAATGAGACCGGTTCAGAGTAACTCCAGATGTGGGACATGCAGACTTGGCAATGAGACCGGTTCAGAGTAACTGCAGATGTGGGACATGCAGACTTGGCAATGAGACCGGCTCAGAGTAACTCCAGATGTGGGACATGCAGACTTGGCAATGAGACCGGTTCAGAGTAACTCCAGATGTGGGACAAGCAGACTTGGCAATGAGACCGGTTCAGAGTAACTCCAGATGTGGGGCACGCAGACTTGGCAATGAGACCGGTTCAGAGTAACTCCAGATGTGGGACATGCAGACTTGGCAATGAGACCGGTTCAGGGTAACTCCAGATGTGGGACATGCAGACTTGGCAATGAGACCGGTTCAGAGTAACTCCAGATGTGGGACATGCAGACTTGGCAATGAGACCGGCTCAGAGTAACTCCAGATGTGGGACATGCAGACTTGGCAATGATACCGGTTCAGAGTAACTCCAGATGTGGGACAAGCAGACTTGGCAATGAGACCGGTTCAGAGTAACTCCAGATGTGGGGCACGCAGACTTGGCAATGAGACCGGTTCAGAGTAACTCCAGATGTGGGACATGCAGACTTGGCAATGAGGCCGATTCAGAGTAACTCCAGATGTGGGACATGCAGCCTTGGCAATGAGACCGGTTCAGAGTAACTCCAGATGTGGGACATGCAGACTTGGCAATGAGACTGGTTCAGAGTAACTCCAGATGTGGGACATGCAGCCTTGGCAATGAGACCGATTCAGAGTAACTCCAGATGTGGGACATGCAGACTTGGCAATGAGACCGGTTCAGAGTAACTCCAGATGTGGGACATGCAGACTTAGCAATGAGACCGATTCAGAGTAACTCCAGATGTGGGACATGCAGACTTGGCAATGAGGCCGATTCAGAGTAACTCCAGATGTGGGACATGCAGACTTGGCAATGAGGCCGGTTCAGAGTAACTCCAGATGTGGGACATGCAGACTTGGCAATGAGACCGGTTCAGAGTAACTCCAGATGTGGGACATGCAGACTTGGCAATGAGACCGGTTCAGAGTAACTCCAGATGTGGGACATGCAGACTTGGCAATGAGACCGGTTCAGGGTAACTCCAGATGTGGGACATGCAGACTTGGCAATGAGACCGGTTCAGAGTAACTCCAGATGTGGGACATGCAGACTTGGCAATGTGCTGAATACCTGGCCACTGGCCTCAGGGCCAGCTCTGCAACTTCCCCGTGTCTCTCCCGCCACTTCCCATGCCAATAGCTGCCTCGGTTTGTGACCCTCCTTCTGTTGGATGGTGTTTCTGAAGGCGGTGGGTCGAGATAATTAGGCTGTTTAAAAAGCATCAGGGACTCTTTAAATTTATAAATGGAGGCATGGACTACAAAAAAGGCAAGCAAGTTATTGCTAAACCTTATAAATGACCGGTTAGAAGATTGTGTCAAATTCTGGACCTCAACACTTTGGGAAGGACGTTGAGGTCTCGTAGGGGGCGACAAAGGGGCACAGTGGTTAGCACTGCAGCCTCACGGCACCGAGGACTCGGATTCAAACCCGGCCACGGGTCACAGTCCGTGTGGAGTTTGCACATTCTCCCCGAGGGAGATTTTCTAGAACGTTCCTGGGGATTGAGGGACTTCAGTGAATGTGGAGAGAGACGGGGAGAAGCTGGGACTGTTTTCCTTCGAGCAGAGAAGTTTAAGGGGGTCAGGGGTTATGGGGAAAAGGCAGGAGAAAGGGGATGAGAAAAATATCAGCCGTGATTGGATGGCGGAGCAGACTCGATGGGCCGAGTGGCCTAATTCTGCTCCTATGTCTTGTGGTCTTAGGGGGAGATCTGATCGAGGCGGCGTTTAAAATCAGGAAGGGTTTGGGTAGAGTCGATGAGGAGAAAGTGTTTCCCAGTTGGCGGGAGGGTGGGTAACCAGAGGGTGTGGGGGGGGGACACAGATTGAAGAGAATCAGTAACAGAACCAGAGGGGGGGGGTGAGGAGAATGTGTTTTTTTGACACAGCGAGTTGTTGTGACCTGCAAGGTTCTGCCTGAAAGGGCGGCGGAAGCAGTTTCAACAGGAACTTCCAAAAGGGAGGGATTGGGGAGATATTGGAGAAGGAAACATTTTCTGGACTGTGGGAGAAAGAGCAGGGGGGGTGTGGGGGGGGGGGGGGGGGAAGCGAGGCTAATTGGAAAATTGTGATGTAAGATTCTACGATCGCCAATAACAGCCGCCGGCACCATTTTAACGCCTCCTCTGTATCGAACCCAGTTACGAGTCAAAGCCTCAAGTGTTGACTCGAGATTGGATCCACCCACAGGGGCAAAGGAAGATTCTGACTGAGTGGACAAAGGTGTTAGTACGTGGAGTGGGGAGAGATTGTTTATGGTTAAAACTGAGTCACACGAGGAGGTATTAGGACAGGTGACTACAAGGTATGTTTTCAGGATAGATTGCGAGCCCTGGGGACTGGTGCCCACCAATTGTACACAACAAGATCCACAGCTATGGGCTGATGACCAGGTGATCTGTTTTAGTGATGTTGGTTGAGGGATGAATGTGGCCCCTCGGACAACACATCTCATTTTTGTCACGTTATCGCGCAAAAATATTAGCCTTTCCACAAACTTTGAAAGGTGAAGGGGGAATCATGGGCACATTGTGTCCTCTCGCCCCCCTCAGGGGTTTGCGATTGAAACTCCGATCAGCGGAATAGTTGACGTTGCGATCCCAATCCTTGGCCATGTGGCTCAAACGCTGCCCTACCCGCCCCCCCCCCCCCCCCGATTGGCAGGGAGCTGGGAATCGCCAGACCGTGGGGGTTGACGGTGAAGTGAGAAGGTGAAACTCCCGCCCCCTCCATCACAAACCCCACCGGATAAGAATACGTGACGCGAGGAGTACGAGAGTGAAGGCAGAGGAGGGTTGTTTTCACACTCGGCTTATCGCAAGAGTAGTTCCTTTCCTCCATTTGCTCTCGGGGTGTGGGTGAAACTCGCACGGTTTGTGTTTGCTTGCTGCGAGAGGTGGGCTTCCGAGCAATTGTTTGCTCGCCTCAATGCGCAGCGTCAACCGCATCGTGCGGACAGGAGTTACATCTTGGCCACAACGTCGGTGAGAGAAGATAGGCCCCCCTCCCGCTGAAGACGTCAGTCAGGCAATGGGTTCAGAATGTGTTCTAGTCAAGTATTTCCGTTGTGCTTGTCCACAGATTGGAATGTGCTGCTTGAAAGGGCAGTGAAAGAAGATTCAAAATAAAATATAATAATCTTCATTAGTGTCACAAGTAGGCTGACATTAACACTGCGATGAAGTAACTGTGAAAATCCCCTAGTCGCCACATTCCAGCGCCTGTTCGGGTACACAGAGGGAGAATTCAGAATGTCCAATTCACCTAACAGCACGTCTTTTGGGACTTGTGGGAGGAAACCGGGGCACCTGGAGGAAACCCACGCAGACACGGGGAGAACGTGCAGACTCCGCACAGACAGTGACCCAAGCCGGAATCGAACCCGGGTCCCTGGAGCTGTGAAGCAACAGTGCTAACCACTGTGCTACCGTGCTGCCCACAGTAACAGTAACTTTCAAAGTGGAATGGGATGAGAGAATGCAAAATAAACTTCCACGAAACTGGTAGGGGGAAGAGCAGGGGGAGACGTACCATTGGATTACTGACCCTGGATTACTGACCCAGGGCCCTGGATTACTGACCCTGGCCCTGGATTACTGACCCTGGATTACTGACCGAGAGCCCTGGATTACTGACCCAGGGCCCTGGATTACTGACCCTGGCCCTGGATTACTGACCCTGGCCCTGGATTACTGACCCAGAGCCCTGGATTACTGACCCAGAGCCCTGGATTACTGACCCAGCCCCTGGATTACTGACCTAGTCTCTGGATTACTGACCCAGGGCCCTGGATTACTGACCCAGCCCCTGGATTACTGACCTAGTCTCTGGATTACTGACCCAGGGCCCTGGATTACTGACCCAGGCCCTGGATTACTGACCCAGGCCCTGGATTACTGACCCAGGCCCTGGATTACTGACCCTGGATTACTGACCCTGGATTACTGTCCCAGGGCCCTGGATTACTGACCTATATGGGTATTACTGACCCAGAGCCCTGGATTACAGACCAAGGCCCTGGATTACAGGCCCAGGCCCTGGATTACAGGCCCAGGCCCTGGATTACAGACCCAGGATTACAGGCCCAGTCCCTGGATTACAGGCCCAGGCCCTGGATTACAGGCCTGGGCCCTGGATTACAGACCCAGGCCCTGGATTACAGACCCAGGCCCTGGGTTTACTGACCCTGGCCCTGGATTACAGACCCAGGCCATGGATTACTGACCTAGGCCTTGGATTACTGACCCAGACCCTGGATTACTGACCCAGACACTGGATTACTGTTCCAGGCCCTGGATTACTGTCCCAGGCCCTGGATTACTGACCCAGAGCCTTGGATTACTGTCCCTGGCCCTGGATTACTGACCCTGACCCTAGATTACTGGCCCAGGGCCCTGTATTACTGACCCACAGCCCTGGATTACTGACCCAGGGTCCTGGATTACTGTCCAAGGCCCTGGATTACAGGCCCAGACCCTGGATTACAGACCCAGGCCCTGGATTACAGGCCCAGGCCCTGGATTACTGACCCTGGATTACAGGCTCAGGCCCTGGATTACAGGCCCAGGCCCTGGATTACAGGCCCAGGCCCTGGATTACTGACCCTGGATTACAGGCCCATGCCCTGTATTACAGACCCAGGCCCTGGATTACAGGCCCAGGCACTGTATTACAGACCCAGGCCCTGGATTACTGGCCCAGGCCCTGGATTAATAGTCCTACGCATTAATTTGTAGACTTGTTTACATCAACATAATCTGCACCAGAACCTGACTCTGTGCTGAAAGATCACCATCACACCAGGGTAATGAGAAAGGTCGGAGACAGTGTGGAGAATGGGGCAGATGAGGCTTGGGCAGTGAAGAGATGGGAGGGGTGAGCAGGGTGGGCAGTGCCGGGGGTAAGGCAGGACCCTGGGGGGTGAATGGGTGAGTCAGTGATCAGCATGGCGCAGAGAGGGTGAGGAGGTGAGGCAGAGGGTTGGGGGCGAGTGGGATAGGGTAGTGAGGGGTGGGCAGTGAAGATTGAGGGGGCTTGGGGTAGTGAGGAGGTGGGTGAGGGGTACGGCGGTGAAGTGATGGGGTTGAGAGGGGGATGTGGTGAGGGTGTAACGGGGGAGGGGGAGTGTGGTGAGGGGGGTGTGTGTGGTGAGGGGGTATTGGGGCAGAATGTGGTGAGGGGCTATTGGGGGCGGGGGTGTGTGTGGTGAGGGGGTATTGGGGGAGAGGGTGTGTGTGGTGAGGGAGTATTGGGGCAGGGGGGTGGTGAAGGGGTATTGTGGGAGAGGGGGGGATGTGGTGAGGGGGTATTGGGGGAGAGGGGGGATGTGGTGAGTGGGTATTAGGGGAGAGGGGGATGTGGTGAGGTGGTATTGGGGGAGAGGGAGTGTGTGGTGAGGGAGTATTGGGGCAGAGGTGGTGGTGAGGGGGTATTGGAGGGGAGGGTGTGTGTGGTGAGGGGGTATTGGGGAGGTGAGGGGGTATTGGGAGAGGGGGGTGTGGTGAGGGGGTATTGGGGGAGGGGGCGTGATGAGGGTGTATTGGGGAGGGGTGTGTGATGAGGGAGTATTGGGGAGAGGGGTGTGTGGTGAGGGGGATTGGGGGGAGGTGAGGGTGTATTGGGGGAGGGGTGTGTGGTGAGGGGGTATGGGGGAGGGGTGTGTGATGAGGGAGTATTGGGGAGAGGGGGGTGTGGTGAGGGGGATTGGGGGAGGTGAGGGGGTATTGGGGAGGGGGGTGTGGTGAGGGGGTATTGGGGAGGGGTGTGTGGTGAGGGGGTGTTGTGGGGAGGGTGTGTGTGGTGAGGGGGTATTGGGGAGAGGGGTGTGTGGTGAGGGGGAATTGGGGGGGAGGGGGTGTGGTGAGGGGGTATTGGGGGGAGGGGGTGTGGTGAGGGGGTGTTTGGGGAGGGTGTGTGTGGTGAGGGGGTATTGGGGAGGGGGGTGGTGAGGGGGTATTGGGGGGAGGGGTGTGTGGTGAGGGGGTGTTGTGGGGAGGGGGTGTGTGGTGAGGGGGTATTGGGGGGGGTGTGGTGAGGGGGAATTGGGGGGAGGGGGTGTGGTGAGGGGGTATTGGGGAGGGGTGTGTGATGAGGGAGTATTGGGGAGAGGGGGGTGTGGTGAGGGGGATTGGGGGGAGGTGAGGGGGTATTGGGGAGGGGGGTGTGGTGAGGGGGTATTGGGGAGGTGTGTGTGGTGAGGGGGAATTGGGGGGAGGGGGGTGTGGTGAGGGGGTATTGGGGGGAGGGGGTGTGATGAGGGTGTATTGGGGAGGGGGATGTGGTGAGGGGGTATTGGGAGAGGGGTGTGTGGTGAGGGGGTATTGGGGAGGGGTGTGTGATGAGGGAGTATTGGGGAGAGGGGTGTGTGGTGAGGGGGTATTGGGGGAGGGGGGAGGTGAGGGGGTATTGGGGAGGGCTGTATGAGGAGGGGGTATTGGGAGGGGGGTGGTGAGGGGGTATTGGGGAGGGGTGTGTGGTGAGGGGGTATTGGGGAGGGGTGTGTGATGAGGGAGTATTGGGGAGAGGGGTGTGTGGTGAGGGGGTATTGGGGGAGGGTGTGTGTGATGAGGGTGTATTGGGGAGGGGGATGTGGTGAGGGGGTATTGGGGGGAGGGGTGTGTGGTGAGGGTGTGTGTGGTGAGGGGGTGTTGGGGGGAGGGTGTGTGTGGTGAGGGTGTATTGGGGAGGGGTGTGTGGTGAGGGGGTATTGGAGAGGGGTGTGTGGTGAGGGGTTATTGGGGAGGGGGGTGTTGAGGGGCTATTGGGGAGGGGGTGTGTGATGAGGGAGTATTGGAGAGGGGTGTGTGGTGAGGGGGTATTGGGGTAGAGGGTGTGTGTGGTGAGGGGGTATGTGGGGAGGGGGTGTGTGGTGAGGGGGTATTGGGGGAGGGGTGTGTGGTGAAGGGGTATTGGGGCAGAAGGGGGATGTGGAGAGGGGGTACTGGGACAGAGGGGGGATGTGATGAGGGGGTACTGTGGCAGAGGGGGTGTGTGGTGAGGGGGTATTGCGGAGGGAGATGTTGAGGGGCTATTGTGGGGAGGGTGTGTGTGTTCAGGGGGTATTGGGGGAGGGGTGTGTGGTGAGGGGGGTGTTTGGGCAGAGTGGGGTATGGTAAGGGGGTATTGGGGAGGGGGTTGTTGAGGGGGTACTGGGGAAGAGGGGTGTGTGGTGAGGGGGTATTGGGGAGGGGGGTGTTGAGGGGGTATTGGGGGAGGGCGGTGTGGTGAGGGCATACTGTGGGAGGGCGGGATATGGTGAGGGGGTATTGGGGGTGTGTGGTGAGGTGGTATTGGGGGTGTGTGGTGAGGGGGTATTGGGGGAGGTGTGTGTGTTGAGGGGGTATTGGGGGAGGGGTGTGTGTTGAGGGGGTATTGGGGAGGAGGGTGTTGTGGGGGTATTGGGGGGAGGGCGGAGTGGTGAGGGCATATTGTGGGAGGGGGGGCTATGGTGAGGGGGTATTGGGGGTGTGTGGTGAGGTGGTATTGGGGGGGTATGGTGAGGGGTATTGGGGGGGTGTGGGGGGTGGTGAGGGGGTATTGGGGGGGAGGGGTGTGTGGTGAGGGGGTATTGGGAGGAGAGGGGTGTGGTGAGGGGGTATTGGGGGGAGGGGTGTGTGGTGAGGGGGTATTGGGGGAGGGAGGTGTGGTGAGGGTGAATTGGGGAGGGGGGCGTGGTGAGGGGGTAATGGGGGGGAGGGGTGTGTGGCGAGGGTGTATTGGGGGAGGGATGTGTGGTGAGGGTGAATTGGGGGAGGGGGGCGTGGTGAGGGGGTAATGGGGGAGGGTTGTGTGGTGAGGGGGTATTGGGGAGGGGTGTGTGTTGAGGGGGAATTGGGGTGAGGGGGGGGTGGTGAGGGTGATTGGGGGAGGGGGGTCGTGAGGGGGTATTGGGGAGGGGGTGTGGTGAGTGGGTATTGGTGAGGGGGTGTGGTGAGGGGGTATTGGGAGGGGGGTGTGATGAGGGAGTATTGGGGGGAGGGGTGTGTGGTGAGGGGGTATTGGGGGGAGTGGTGTGTGGTGAGGGGGTATTAGGGAGGGGGGTGTGGTGAGGGGGTATTGGGGATGTGGTGAGGGGGTATTGGGGAGAGGGGGGAGTGGTGAGGGGGTATTGGGAGAGGGGGTGTGGTGAGGGAGTATTGGGGAGAGGGCGGGGTGTGGTGAGGGGGTATTGGGGGGAGGGGGGATGTGATGAGGGGGTACTGGGGCAGAGGGGGTGTGTGGTGAGGGGGTATTGCGGAGGGGGGGTGTTGAGGGGCTATTGTGGGGGAGGGTGTGTGTGTTCAGGGGGTATTGGGGGAGGGGTGTGTGGTGAGGGGGGTGTTTGGGCAGAGTGGGATATGGTAAGGGGGTATTGGGGAGGGGGGTGTTGAGGGGGTACTGGGGTGTGTGGTGAGGGGGTATTGGGGAGGGGGTGTTGAGGGGGTATTGGGGGAGGGCTGTGTGGTGAGGGCATATTGTGGGAGGGGGGGATATGGTGAAGGGGTATTGGGGGTGTGTGGTGAGGTGGTATTGGGGGTGTGTGGTGAGGGGGTATTGGGGGAGGGGTGTGTGTTGAGGGGGTATTGGGGAGGGGTGTGTGGTGAGGGGTTATTGGGGAGGGGTGTGTGTTGAGGGGGTATTGGGGGGAGGGGTGTGTGTTGAGTGGGTATTGGGGGGAGGGGTGTGTGGTGAGGGGGTATTGGGGGGGAGGGGGTGTGTTGAGGGGGTATTGGGGGGGAGGGGTGTGTGGTGAGGGGGTATTGGGGGGAGGGGTGTGTGGTGAGGGGTATTGGGGGAGGGGTGTGTGGTGAGGGGGTATTGGTGAGTGGTGTGTGTTGAGGGGGTATTGGAGGGGAGGGGGTGTTCTGAGGGGGTATTGAGGAGGGGATGTGGTGAGGGGGTATTGGGTGGAGGGGGGTGTGGTGAGGGGCTATTGGGGAGGGGGGTGTGGTGAGGGAGTATTGGGGAGGGGTGTGTGTTGAGGGGGTATTGAGGAGGGAGTGTGGTGAGGGGGTATTGGGGGGAGGGGGTGTGGTGAGGGGGTATTGGGGAGGGGTGTGTGTTGAGGGGGGATTGGAGGGGAGGGGGTGTGCTGAGGGGGTATTGAGGAGGGGATGTGGTGAGGGGGTATTGGGGGAGGGGGTGTGGTGAGGGGGTATTGGGGAGGGGTGTGTGTTGAGGGGGTATTGGGGAGGGGTGTGTGTTGAGGGGGTGTTGGGGGGAGGGGTGTGTGTTGAGTGGGTATTGGGGGAGGGGTGTGTGGTGAGGGGGTATTGGGGGGAGGGGGTGTGTTGAGGGGGTATTGGGGGGGAGGGGGCTGTGGTGAGGGGGTATTGGGGGGAGGGGTGTGTGGTGAGGGTGTATTGGGGGGGAGCGGAGTGTGGTGAGGGGGTATTGGTGAGTGGTGTGTGTTGAGGGGGTATTGGAGGGGAGGGGGTGTGCTGAGGGTGAATTGAGGAGGGGATGTGGTGAGGGGGTATTGGGGGGAGGGGGTGTGGTGAGGGGGTATTGGGGAGGGGGGGTGTTGAGGGGGTATTGGGGAGGGGTGTGTGTTGAGGGGGTGTTGGGGGAGGGGTGTGTGTTGAGTGGGTATTGGGGGGAGGGGTGTGTGGTGAGGGGGTATTGGGGGGAGGGGGTGTGTTGAGGGGGTATTGGGGGGGAGGGGGCTGTGGTGAGGGGTTATTGGGGGGAGGGGAGTGTGGTGAGGGGGTATTGGTGAGTGGTGTGTGTTGAGGGGGTATTGGAGGGGAGGATGTGTGCTGAGGGTGAATTGAGGAGGGGATGTGGTGAGGGGGTATTGGGAGAGGGGGGTGTGGTGAGGGGGTATTGGGGAGGGGGGTTCGTGAGGGCGTATTGGATGGGAGGGGTGTGTGTTGAGGGGGTATTGAGGAGGGGGGTGTGGTGAGGGGGTATTGGGGCTGTTGAGGGGGTATAGGGGGGAGAGGTGTGGTGACGGGGTATTGGGAGGGAGGGGTGTGTGTTGAGGGGGTATTGAGGAGGGGTGTGTGGTGAGGGGGTATTGGGGGTGTTGAGGGGGTATTGGGGGAGGGGTGTGTGTTGAGTGGGTATTGGGGGGAGGGGGTGTGTTGAGGGGGTATTGAGGAGGGGTGTGTGGTGAGGGGGTATTGGGGGGTGTTGAGGGGTTATTGGGGGGAGAGGTGTGGTGACGGGGTATTGGGAGGGAGGGGTGTGTGTTGAGGGGGTATAGGGGGGAGAGGTGTGGTGACGGTGTATTGGGAGGGAGGGGTGTGTGTTGAGGGGGTATTGGGGGGAGGGGGTGTGTTGAAGGGGTATTGAGGAGGGGTGTGTGGTGAGGGGGTATTGGGGGGTGTTGTGGGGGTATTGGGGGGAGAGGTGTGGTGACGGGGTATTGGGAGGAGGGGTGTGTGTTGAGGGGGTACTGAGGAGGGGGGTGTGGTGAGGAGGTGTTGGTAATTCTGGTCAGCCTGTTCGAAAGCATGGTGTCAGAGTGGGTGCCTACCCACCCACTGTACAACTGTCTCAATAGAATACAACATTGGGGTGAAAGTTTCAGCAAATCACACATATTTGCATATATTTGTCCCACTAGCATTGAATCATTCATTTAGTGATTGAAACAGAATATTAAACTGTGAGCAGAGGCCGAGATTTATACCAAAGTGTTCTGATTTTAAAACTGTGGTGGACTGAATCATACATCAGGATTGAAGATATTTCAGCAATCACCATATTTAAAACTCAAGTTTAAGCGGGATTGAGGACAATGGGAAAGAATAAGAGGGGGTTTGATCCATTGGGATTGTGTACAATGGGAGAGAATGGTAAGGGGTTTGATCCATTGGGATTGTGTAAACACGGAGTGAATGGGAAGGGATTTGTGTCCATTGGGATTGTGTTCAATGGGAGTGAACGGGAAGGGGTTTGATCCATTGGGATTGTGTTAACATGGGGTGAATGGGAAGGGGTTTGTGTCCATTGGGATTGTGTTCAATGGGAGTGAACGGGAAGGGGTTTGATCCATTGGGATTGTGTTCAATGGGAGTGAACGGGAAGGGGTTTGATCCATTGGGATTGTGTACAATGGGAGATAACAGGAAGGGGTTTGGGTCCATTGGGATTGTGTACAATGGGAGTGAATGGGAAGTGGTTTGATCCATTGGGATTGTGTTCAATGGGAGTGAACGGGAAGGGGTTTGATCCATTGGGATTGTGTACAATGGGAGTTAACAGGAAGGGGTTTGGGTCCATTGGGATTGTGTACAATGGGAGTGAATGGGAAGTGGTTTGATCCATTGGGATTGTGTTCAATGGGAGTGAATGGGAAGGGGTTTGATCCATTGGGATTGTGTTCAATGGGAGTGAACAGGAAGGGGTTTGGGTCCATTGGGATTGTGTACAATGGGAGTGAATGGGAAGTGGTTTGATCCATTGGGATTGTGTTCAATGGGAGTGAATGGGAAGTGGTTTGATCCATTGGGATTGTGTTCAATGGGAGTGAATGGGAAGGGGTTTGATACATTGGGATTGTGTTCAATGGGAGTGAACGGGAAGGGGTTTGATCCATTGGGATTGTGTTCAATGGGAGTGAATGGGAAGGGGTTTGATCCATTGGGATTGTGTACAATGGGAGTGAATGGGAAGTGGTTTGATCCATTGGGATTGTGTACAATGGGAATGACTGAGAAGGGGTTTGGTCCATTAAGATACTGCACAATGCGAGTGAATGGGATGGGTTTGATCCATTGGGATTGTGTACAGTGGGAGTGAATGGGAAGGGGTTAGGGTCCATTGGGATTGTGTAGATTGGGAGTGAATGGGAAGGGGTTTGTGTCCATTGGGATTGTGTACAGTGGGAGTGAATGGGAAGTGGTTTGGGTCCATTGGGATTGTGTACAATGGGAGTGAATGGGAAGCGGTTTGGTGCTTTGGGATTGTGTAGACTGAGAGTAAATAAGAGGGGGTTTGATCCATTGGGATTGTGTACAATGGGAGAGAATGGGAAGCGGTTTGATCCATTGGGCTTGTGGACAATGGGAGTGAATCAGATGGGGTATGATCCATTGGGATTGTGTACAATGGGAGTGAATGGGTTTGATCCATTGGGATTCTGTGCACTGGGAGAGAATGGGATGAGGTTTGATCCATTGGGATTGTGTACACAGCGAGTGAATGGGAAGGGGTTTGATCCATTGGGATTGTGTACAATGGGAGAGAATGGGAAGGGGTTTGATCCATTGGGATTGTGTACAATGGGAGTGAATGGGAAGGGGTTTGATCCATTGGGATTGGGTACAATGGGAGAGAATGGGAAGCGGTTTGATCCATTAGGAATGTGTACAATGGGAGAGAATGGGTTTGATCCATTGGGATTCTGTGCACTGGGAGAATGGGAAGGGGTTTGATCCATTGGGATTGTGTACACAGCGAGTGAATGGGAAGGGGTTTGATCCATTGGGATTGTGTACAATGGCAGTGAATGGGAAGGGGTTTGATTCATTGGGATTGTGTACAATGGCAGTGAATGGGAAGAGGTTTGATCCATTGGGATTGTGTACAATGGGAGTGAATGGGAAGGGGTTTGATCTATTGAGATTGTGTACAACGGGAGTGAATGGGAAGGGGTTTGATCCATTGGGATTGTGTACAATGGGAGTGAATGGGAAGGGGTTTGATCCATTGGGATTGTGTACAGTGGGAGTGAATGGGAAGGGGTTTGATCCATTCGGATTGTGTACAATGGGAGTGAACAGGAAGGGGTTTGGGTCCATTGGGATTGTGTACAATGGGAGTGAATGGGAAGGGGTTTGGGTCCATTGGGATTGTGTACAGTGGGAGTGAATGGGAAGGGGTTTGATCCATTGGCATTGTGTACAATGCGAGTGAATGGGAAGGGGTTTGGGTCCATTGGGATTGTGTAGATTGGGAGTGAATGGGAAGGGGTTTGCATCCATTGGGATTGTGTACAGTGGGAGTGAATGGGAAGGGGTTTGATCCATTTGTATTGTGTACAATGGGAGTGAATGGGAAGGGGTTTGATCTATTGGGATTGTGTACAGTGGGAGTGAATGGGATGGGGTTTGATCCATTGGGATTTTGTACAATGGGAGTGAATGGGAAGGGGTTTGATCCATTGGGATAGTGTACAATGTGAGTGAATCAGATTGGGTTTGATCCAGTGGGATTGTGTACAGTGGGAGAGAATGGGAAGGGGTTTGATCCATTTGGATTGTGTACAATGGGAGTGAATGGGAAGGGGTTTGATCCATTGGGATTGTGTACAATGGGAGAGAATGGGAAGGGGTTTGATCCATTGAGATTGTGTACAATGGGAGAGAATGGGATGGGGTTTGATCTATTGATATTGTGTACAATGGGAGAGAATGGGATGGGGTTTGATCCATTGGGATTGTGTACAATGGGAGTGAATGGGAAGGGGTTTGATCCATTGGGATTGTGTACAATGGGAGTGAATGGGAAGGGGTTTGATCCATTGGGATTGTGTACAATGGGAGTGAATGGGAAGGGGTTTGATCCATTGGGATTGTGTACAATGGGAGAGAATGGGAAGGGGTTTGATCCATTGAGATTGTGTACAATGGGAGTGAATGGGATGGGGTTTGATCCATTGGGATTGTGTACAATGGGAGTGAATGGGAAGGGGTTTGATCCATTGGGATTGTGTACAATGGGAGTGAATGGGAAGGGGTTTGATCCATTGGGATTGTGTACAATGGGAGAGAATGGGAAGGGGTTTGATCCATTGAGATTGTGTACAATGGGAGTGAATGGGAAGGGGTTTGATCCATTGGGATTGTGTTCAATGGGAGTGAACGGGAAGGGGTTTGGGTCCATTGGGATTGTGTACAATGGGAGTGAATGGGAAGGGGTTTGATCCATTGGGATTGTGTACAATGGGAGAGAATGGGAAGGGGTTTGATCCATTGAGATTGTGTACAATGGGAGTGAATGGGAAGGGGTTTGATCCATTGGGATTGTGTACACTACGTGAGAATGGTAATTTGATCCATGATTGGTTGTGAGAGTGTTGCTTTGTGTTAACCTGCGATGACCATTAATAGAAACATTGAGAAAGGTATCGAACGGAAAGAGGTCATTCCACCTCGCATGGTTTTGTATTTAAATCTCTGTTTCTTTTTTTAAAAAAATTCAGAGTACCCAATTCAATTTCTTCCAATTAAGGGGCAATTTAGCGTGGCCAATCCACCTACCCTGCACATCTTTGGGTTGTGAGGGCGAAACCCAAGCAGACACGGGGAGAATGTGCAAACTCCACACGGACAGTGACCCAGAGCCGGGATTGAACCTGGGACCGCGGCGCCGTGAGGCAGCAGTGCTAACCCACTGCGCCACCGTGCTAGTCCTTAAGTCTCTGGTTCTTGTCGGATGTTGTAAATCTCACAAATTCTGAAGATTAGGGCCAGTGATTATTAAAACCGATCAATGTCGAACGATAAGGATGTAATATATAGATTACTATCGAGCTTGCTGTGTCTGAATGCGGTATAAGACAGACGTAGGCCGCACAGGAAGACACGCTAAAGTGTAGAACATTGTCAGGTCGAGGGTAAGCTCATTTGCAAAATATTAACACCTTGATTAACATTATCCAATATCGTTCTCATACTGCACTTCTAACGGTTCTGACGTTTAACATTTTCAAGTTAGTTTCAGAGGATAATGCAACTCTGCCCCCTCCAATCCTGGGACGCAAATTGTTTTTGTTTAAATGCCTCGCGCTTAACCACACCCAATGATTGATGTCACAATATTACAGGGCAAAACTTTTATTCCCTCGCATGTTGACACAGTAATGATTTTGTTTAAATTTTAATTTGGCTTTCCTGCGAAAGTGAATTCAAAAGGCGAAAGGTGATGTTTGAAACTTGTGTCGAACCCAGGTTAGGCCGCACGTGGGAACAGTTCCACCTCTGGGGGGGTGGGGGGGTATAAAAACATAATATTCGTCCTCTGGAGAAGGTACGACGGAGGGTTGGAAGGACGATATCGTAACTGAGAGGTTAGGGTTGTCAGGAAAGATTGAATAAGCCAGGGCTGTTTTTTATCGAAGGCTGACACTTGGAGTATAGTGTTCAATTCTGGTCGCCACACTACCAGAAGGATGTGGAGGCTTTAGAGAGGGTGCAGAAGAGATTTACCAGAATGTTGCCTGGTATGGAGGGCATTAGCTATGAGGAGCGGTTGAATAAACTCGGTTTGTTCTCACTGGAACGAAGGAGGTTGAGGGGAGACCTGATAGAGGTATACAAAATTATGAGGGGCATAGACAGAGTGGATAGTCAGAGACTTTTTCCCAGGGTTGAGGGGCCAATTACTAGGGGGCATAGGTTTAAGGTGAGAGGGGCAAGGTTTAGAGTAGATGTACGAGGCAAGCTTATTACACAGAGGGTAGTGGGTGTCTGGAACTCGCTGCCGGAGGAGGCGGTGGAAGCAGGGACGATAGTGACGTTTCAGGGGCAACTTGACAAATACATGAATAGGATGGGAATAGAGGGACACGGACCCAGGAAGTGTAGAAGATTTTAGTTTCGGTGGGAGGGCCGAAGGGCCTGTTCCTGTGCTGTACTTTTCTTTGTTCTGAGGGGGTGACCCCGATTGAGGTCTTAAGAGAGAAGAAGGGGGTTTTGATAGGACTGATGTCGAGAAGATGTTTCCATCTGTGACTGCGGGGCGGGGGGGGGGGGGGGGGTGGGGGGGGGGGGGATTTGGCTAGATCTATGGACCGTAAATATAAGACGGCGACTAATAAGTCCAATGGGGAATTCGGGAGAATTACCCGCGGTGCTGGGAGTGTGGAACTTGATATCAGGTGGAGCAATCGAGGCAAAGAGTATAGGTGCATTGAAGAGGCGGGGGGGGGGAAGCTAGATAAAGATATCAGGGAGACAGAGAAATAGGAGGATTTGGGTGAGATGAAGAGAGGGTTTGGAGGAGGCTGGTGTGTGGTATAAACACTGGCATTGGTGTGGTTGGGCCTGTTCCTGGGCTGTGCGTTCTGTGAATGGCAGGTTCCACCCGGTGAGCAAGGCCAGGAAATCTAATAAAAATTCAAACAAAATAGCTCCCCACTTGGCCCTCAGAGTCACGGGTAGCCTGAGACGTTCCTGTGAGAGTGTTAGGCCCAGTGAAACCCAAGGCAGGTTAGAGGGGGCGGCCTGGGTTTTCAATCTCACCCGTTGAGAAATAATAAAGAAATTTGGTGTGGTTTCCAAAAGTTCACGCAAGAAAATGTAGGCTGCTTCTCGGGGTTTTTTTTTCTGTTATTTATATTTCTTAGGTGGCTTTTTATTGCTTTCTTGTAGGTAGAGAGATTTAAAGATGTGTTTCAGTCTCGGGTAAGAGAGCTGAGGAACGGGTTAGGGATTCGTGGCAGGTACAAAAGACCAGGCCTGGCCAGGAAATGTCTCCTTTTATTTTCCTGCATTTATTATTTCGCTGCCCCTTACCTTCGGACCTGCTTTGGGCGTGGGAAGTGGTGTGAAATCGAGAGATCGAAGTGTGCAGGGTCAGAGGAGGAGGTGAGGAAGAGAAAGGGGGGATGAGAAAGGGAGGAAGGGGGAGAAGTGATCAACGGCAGGGGTGGGAGGAGAGGAGAGAAGGGAAGGGATGATCAGTGCTGGGGAAGGGGGGGGAAGGAACGGACGAGAAGGGGAGGTGAGAGGAGTAGGGGGAGGTCGGTTCAGCAGAGGTGAGGGGAAGGGAAGGGGGGGAATATCAGTGAGGGAAGTGGAGGAGAGGAAGGGGAGGGGAAGAGACAGGGGGGAGGGATGGGGGGGAGGGGACGAGACAGGAGGGGAGGGATGGGGGGGGGTGTGGAGTCCACCGGTTCGCCGAATAGGATGTGAGTGTAGTATTGGGGCTGTGAGGTCAGGCCTGTGTGAATCTGAAACCTTGTGACTGACTAAAACCTCCAGTGGATGTTGGAGGTGGCGAGCACCAGAGTTACTGACAGAAACATCTCCCGATTATCGTAAGTGAGTACAACATCGGTTTGTCATTTATAAAAGTGCGATCGTTTTTTAAAGTAAGACGTCTTCCAACACCAGGTTAAAGTCCAACAGGTTTGTTTCGATGTCACTAGCTTTCGGAGCGCTGCTCCTTCCTCAGGTGAATGAAGAGGTTCCAGAAACACATATATAGACAGATTCAAAGATGCCAGACAATGCTTGGAATGCGAGCATTAGCAGGTGATTAAATCTTTACAGTTCCAGAGATGGGGTGACCCCAGGTTTAAATGACTAATGTTCGGTGAGATGGAGGGACGAGAGCAGTTGGAACTGTTCCCCGTAGGGCTGAGAAGATTAAGAGGAGATTGAGCAGAACGCGTTTGCTTCCAGTCAACGAGAGTGTTGCCCAGTTAGCGGGAGGGTGGACAACCAGAGTGGGGGGGGGAGACAGATTGAAGAGAATCGGTAACAGAACCAGAGTGGGGTGGGGGGGGGGGGGGGGAAGAGATGAGGAGAACGTGTTTTTTTTGACGCAGCGAGTTGTTGTGATCGGGAAGGTTCAGCCTCAGGAAGGAGGTTCAAGAGGAACCTTCAAACAGGCGAAATGGAGAAATACTCGGAAAGGAGGAATTTGCAGGGTTTGGGTTGAAAGAGTTGGGCGGGAGGAGGGGGTGATAGGTGGAGGGAGTGGGGGGACTGATTAAATATCTCTTTCAAAGAGCAGAGAGAGGCTTGACGGCTTTCTCCGGTGCTGGTTAATTTTAAGGTGAATGAAACATTTCAGGATCGGGAAAGGCCATCTTTCATTTGAGCTGGGGATTGGCGTGTGTCTGTGTGTGAGTGTGTGTGTGTGTGTGTGGTTTGGGGGTGGGGGGGGGGTGAAGACACGAGGAGTGTTCATTTGACAATAGTGAAAACTCTGATATGGAAATAGCATTCACAAGTTACTAATTTAAACCCGTACATTTAACAACTGCACAATGACGTTTCCATGAACGATAGTTTGCTTTCTGGATTGGAATGAATTGCTGTGAGAGAGGGTCGGGTGGCATTCGCCATCGAGTGTTCCCCGTTAAGGATGACGAGGGTTTAGTACCCTGCCTGTCTGCCATCCCAAACAAGACAACAAACAGGAAGAAAGCAATGAGCAGAGAAGCAGACACACCACAAATAAATACAAACTGTGTTTTCAAAAGGAGAACAGTTCGTCACTTAAAACAAATTGATCAGACAGATAGGCAGAAACTATTCCTTCTCTTCGAGGGGGGTCGGCGATCAGAACAAGGGCATAGAATCTTTAAGTTAGAGACAGTCCATAAAGGGCGATGTCAGAAGGGGCTTCCTCAGGGCGACACGGTGGCGCAGTCGTTAACACTGCTACCTCACGGCGCTGAGGACCCGGGATCCGCGTGGAGTTTGCACATTCTCCCCGTGTCTGTGTGGGCCCCCCACAACCCAAAGATGTGTAGGTTAGGTGGATTGGCCACGCTAAATCCGGTTAGCACTGTTGCTTCACAGCGCCAGGGTCCCCGGTTCGATTCCCGGCTTGGGTCACTGTCTGTGCGGAGTCTGCACGTTCTCCCCGTGTCTGCGTGGGTTTCCTCCGGGTGCTCCGGTTTCCTCCCACAAGTCCCGAAAGACGTGCTTGTTGGGTGAATTGGACATTCTGAATTCTCCCTCAGTGTACCTGAACAGGCGCCGGAGTGTGGCGACTGGGGTATTTTCACAGTAACTTCATCGCAGCGTTAATGTAAGCCTACTTGTGACAGTAAAGATTATTATTATAAATTGCTCCTTAATTGGGGAAGAAAAAGGAAGCACACCTTCACCCGGTTAGGATTGTATTCGCTGGAGTTCAGGAGAATGAGGGAGGATCTCACAGAAACCTATAAAATTTGACCAGGACTGGACAGGGTCGATGCAGGAAGGATGTTCCCAATGGTGGGGGTGTCCAGAACCAGGGGTCACAGTCTGAGGATTCGGGGTAGACCATTGAGCACAGAGATGAGGAGGAATCTCTTCACCCAGAGAGTGGTCGGCCTGTGGAATTCGCTCGCACAGAAAGCAGTTAATGCGTTCTCACGAAGGAGTTAGATGTAGCACTCGATACAAAGGGGATCAAAGGCAATGGGGGGAAGGCGGGAACAGGTTACCGAGTTGGAGGTTCAGCCATGATCATAATGAATGGCTCGGAGGGCTGTATGGCCCTCCCTTGCTCCTATTTGTGGGCCTCTCAATGTTGCACAGAAGGGCTGTCGCGGCTGGGAGTCAAGTCGGGTTTGCAGACTGAGATTGACAGATTTGTGTTGGGTAAGAGTGCGGACAGGAGTGGAGCAAGTGTTGTCAGATGGAGTTGAGATCACTGTGAATGGCGGAGCGAGGTCGAGGGAGACGGAATGCCCACCTCCTGCCCCAATGCTCTGAAATGGCGGTTCACTTAACCACAGACACTTGACAAAGGGTTCCTCGCGAGCCTTCCACTATTGGCTGCGCCCTCAATCCACGCCAGGAATATGAGTGCCTCCTCGACAGGAGTAATTTGGGAGCGATTCCCGCGAGGCTGACCTCACCAGGATTGCCCTGGGCCAACCCCGGATGGGATTCAGGTTAATCCTCTCAATTAGAATCCTCAAAAACAAAAACGAATCTCCACCCTGAACCTGCACAAGGCAACGCTGCACATTCACAGGAGCGGGGAGCGAGGATCAGAGAACATGCTTCTCAGCTTGCTAGTCGCTGCGTTTAACAAATACATACATATATTTTAACCAATCACAATTTAATCCGTGTCGCTCTGATTACCAGCCCACCTGTCAGTGGGAAGACTTTCTCCGTATTTATTCAGTCACAAGCCTTAATGATTTTGAACATCTCGATTAAATCCCCCCGGTCGTTCTCTGCTCTAATCAATCCCTGCTTCACAATTAGTTTATATTACGGCGCATTAGGTTATCCAGTATTATAATAATAATCTTTATTGCCACAAGTAGGCTTACATTAACACTGCAATGAAGTTACTGTGGAAATCCCCTCGTTGCCACATTCCGGCGCCTGTTCAGGTACACGGAGGGCGATCATTAAGTACATGAAAGAAAATAAAATAAAAAGAAAATACATAATAGGGCAACACAAGGTATACAATGTAACTACATAACATCAGCATCGGGTGAAGCAGACAGGGTGTAGTGTTAATGAGGTCAGTCCATAAGGGGGTCATTTAGGAGTCTGGTGCGGGGAAGAAGCTGTTTTTGAGTCTGTTCGTGCGTGTTCTCAGACTTCTGTATCTCCTGCCCGAAGGAAGAAGTTGGAAGAGTGAGTAAGCCGGGTAGGAGGGGTCTTTGATTATGCTGCCCGCTTTCCCCAGGCAGCGGGAGGTGTAGATGGAGTCAATGGATGGGAGGCAGGTTCGTGTGATGGACTGGGCGGTGTTCACGACTCTCTGAAGTTTCTTGCGGTCCTGGGCCGAGCAGTTGCCATACCAGGCTGTGATGCAGCCCGATAGGATGCTTTCTATGGTGCATCTGTAAAAGTTGGTAAGAGTTAACATTGATTAACATAGAATTTACAGTGCAGAAGGAGGCCATTCGGCCTATCGAGACTGCACCAGCTCTTGGAAAGAGCACCCTACCCAAGGTCAACACCTCCACCCGATCCCCATAACCCAATAATCCCACCCAACACTAAGGGCAATTTTTGACACTAAGGGCAATTGATCATGGCCAATCCACCTAACCTGCACATCTTTGGACTGTGGGAGGAAACCGGAGCACCCGGAGGAAACCCACGCACACACGGGGAGGATGTGCAGACTCTGCACAGACAGTGACCCAAGCCGGAATCGAACCTGGGACCTGTGGACATGCCAAATTTCCTTCGTTTCCTGGGGAAGTATAGGCGCTGTTGTGCTTTCTTGGTGGTAGCGTCGACGTGGGTGGACCAGGACAGATTTTTGGAGATGTGCACCCCTAAGAATTTGAAACTGTTAACCATCTCCACCTCGGCCCCATTGATGCTGACAGGGGTGTGTACAGTACTTTGCTTCTGAAGTCAATGACCAGCTCTTTAGTTTTGCTGGCATTGAGGGAGAGATTGTTGTCGATACACCACTCCACTAGGTTCTCTATCTCCCTCCTGTATTCTGACTCGTCGTTATTCAAGATCCAGCCCACTATGGTCGTATCGTCAGCAAACATGTAGATGGAGTTGGAATCAAATTTTGCCACGCAGTCGTGTGTGTACAGGGAGTAGAGTAGGGGGTTAAGTATGCAGCTTTGCGGGGCCCCGGTGTTGAGGACTATTGTGGAGGAGGTGTTGTTGTTTATCCTTACTGATTGTGGTCTGTGGGTCAGAAAGTCGAGGATCCAGTTGCAGATTGAGGAGACAAGTCCTAGGTTTTGGTGCTTTGATATGGAGCTTGGCTGGGATTATGGTGTTGAAGGCGGAGCTGTAGTCAATAAATAGGAGTCTGAGGTAGGAGTCCTTGTTGTTGAGATGCTCTAGGAATGAGTATAGGGCCAGGGAAGTGGTGTCTGCTGTGGACCGGTTGTGACGGTATGCGAATCGCAGTGAATCTGTGAAACGTAACCGTAGGCTAGGACGAAGAAAGGCCCGAATCCAAAATCTTTAGAACTAATGTCCACAGTGGTAGGTCAACTATGGCTTGATGGGTAGTACACTCTCACTTCAGAATATCGAGGTTGTGAGCTCAAGTTCTACTCCAGAGACATGAGTACAAAATCCAGGCCGACACTCCCAGTGCAGCACTGAGGGAGTGCCACACTGCTGGGAGTAGTATTGAACGATTGCTGCCTCTCACAGATGCCTGTTTCAGATGAAGTGTTAAGTTGAGGCCCCGTCTACCTTCTCAAACGGTTGACAAAGACTCCACAACCACTCATGCTAAAAGGACATTGGAGTTTCCCCCCTTATCTTGCGGTTAATATTTATTCCCCCACCAACACCAGGTTCTGTTTGTGGAGTCCCTGCTGAGTGTAAAGTTGTTGCCATGTTTTCCACATTACTCCGGTGTCTGCTTTTCGAAAGGCCTGAGTTGTCTGCTGAGAGGTTTGGGACAATCTGTGATTGTGCTATAATAATTCAAGCCGTTTCTTTCTTAATTTCCTTTGCTCTATCGATTTCTGTAGCGCCGGCTGTTTGAGAAGCTCATCGACCTGTGTGTCGAGCAATTCTTTCTAACATCTGCAGTCTCCAGGGTATTAATCATAACTCCATAACTCTGTGGAGTTATACACTCCACAGATCAGTCGACCTCTCCCAACAATCGTTCTTATTCGCCCCCTTGTTCAGACAGCCTGACTAGGAGCAAGTATTTTTAAAATAAATTTAGAGTACCCAATTATTTTTTCCAATTAAGGGGCGATTTAGCGCGGCCATTCCACCCAGCCTGCACATCTTTGGGTTGTGGGGGTGAGACCCACGCAGACACGGGGAGAACGTGCAAACTCCACTCGGACAGTGACCCGGGGCTATTTCAGACCCCATTTGGAGTATTGTGAGCAGTTTTGGGCCCCGTATCTAAGGAGGGATGTGTTGGCCTTGGAAAGGGTCCAGAGGAGGTTCACAAGAATGATCCCTGGAATGAAGAGCTTATCGTATGAGGAACGGTTGAGGACTCTGGGTCTGTACTCAGTCGTGAAACTTACAGGATACTGCGAGGCCTGGATAGAGTGGGCGGGGGGAGGATGTTTCCATTTGTAGGAAAAACTAGAACCAGGGGACACCATCTCAGACTAAAGGGACGACCCTTTAAACAGAGATGAGGAGGAATTTCTTCAGCCAGAGGGTGGTGAATCTGCGGAACTCTTTGCCGCAGAAGGCTGTGGAGGCCAAATCACTGAGTGTCTTTAAGACAGAGACAGATAGGTTCTTGATCAATAAGGGGATCAGGGGTTATGGGGAGAAGGCAGGAGAATGGGGATGAGAAAATATCAGCCATGATTGAATGGCGGAGCAGACTCGATGGGCCGAGTGGCCTAATTCTGCTTCTGTGTCTTATCTCACTCGGAGCAAGTTTCCTTATTTCATTTAAGTTCTTTGCTTCTTGTGGTTTCTGCCTCCACTAGCTCAGGTTCGGAGCACTCTCTCCTCGGCAGAGCAGTGGGAATCCCTCTGGGCAGATTTACCCCAAACCTTGCAGCCTCCAGCGCCGTTACTAACAATCCGAGCTCTTCCCACCCAGCCGGCGACCCCAGCCGCTGCCGTTTGAGTCCACCAAAGCTTTGCAGAGTCCTGTGAAATTCCTCAGCTGTTGAAATGAATGTTGTCACTGGGGTTTCAAGACAGTTTAGCCGATCTCGGAGACCCGGATGCGGGGCGCGGGTTACACAAAACGTGGAAATTGCAGTGACAGGTGAGCAGGTGAGTAAGAGATTTCAGGAGGATGCAAGCAGACTGGTAAAGTGTATGAATGAGGAGAGGCCAATATTGGATTGGATTTGTTTATTGTCACGTGTACCGAGGTACAGTGAAAAGTATTTTTCTGCGAGCAGCTCAACAGATCATTAAGTACATGAGAAGAAAAGGGAAGAAAAGAAAATACATAATAGGGCAACACAACATATGCAATGTAACTACATAAACACTGGCATCGGGTGAAGCATACAGGGTGTAGTGTTAATGAGGTCGGTCCATAAGAGGGTCGTTTAGGAGTCTGGTGACAGAGGGGAAGAAGCTGTTTTTGAGTCTGTTCGTACGTGTTCTCAGACTTTTGTACCTCCTGCCCGATGGGAGAAGGTGGAAGAGTGAGTAAGCCGGGTGGGAGGGGTCTTTGATTATGCTGCCCGCTTTCCCCAGGCAGCGGGAGGTGTAGATGGAGTCAATGGATGGGAGGCAGGTTCGTGTGATGGACTGGGCGGTGTTCACGACTCTCTGAAGTTTCTTGCGGTCCTGGGCCGAGCAGTTGCCATACCAGGCTGTGATGCAGCCCGATAGGATGCTTTCTATGGTGCATCTGTAAAAGTTGGTAAGGGTGAATGTGGACATGCCGAATTTCCTTAGTTTCCTGAGGAAGTATAGGCGCTGTTGTGCTTTCTTGGTGGTAGCGTCAACGTGGGTGGACCAGGACAGATTTCTGGAGATGTGCACCCCTAGGAATTTGAAACTGCTAACCATCTCCACCTCGGCTCCGTTGATACTGACAGGGGTGTGTACATTACTTTGCTTCCTGAAGTCAATGAAACATTTTGGGGGTCACGGAAATAGAATGATCTGGGGGTGTCTATACATCAATCTTTCCAGATGATGGAAAGTCAAGAAGATTGCTTTAAAACTATTACAGGGTAGAGGGATTTAACAAGAGGAAGAATACCAAAGCAAGAAAGTTCTCCCAAACCTTTCATAAATCAATGTTTAGGCTGCAACTGTGCCCACTTTTTTTTAAATGTTCATTTTGTGCAGGATGTGGGGGTCGCTGGTTAGGTCAGCATTTCTTGCCCATTCCTATCTGCCCCTTCAGAAGGTGGCGGCGAGCTGCCTTCTTGAACCCGCGCCAGCCCGTGTGGCGTAGGCGCACCCACTGTGCTGTTAGGGAGGGAGTTCCCTGGGCTCCACACTGCAAGAAGGGATTTTCTCGAACGTTCCCAGGGATGAGGGACGCCAGTTAATGTGGAGACGTGAGACGCTGAGATTCTCCTCCTGGGAGCAGAGAGGGTTCAGGGGAGATTTAGCGGAGAAGGCGTTCCAAATCAGGGAGGTCCGTTGGTGACTGAGCAGAAAGTGTTCCCACTGGCGGCAAGATCTACAACCTGAGGGTCACAGATTGAAAATATAGTCAAAACATCCAGTGGGGACAGCATAGAAACTCTACAGTGTAGAAGGACGACATTCGGCCCATCGAGTCCACACCAATCCTAGGAAAGAGCATCCTAACTAGGCTCACGCCCCTTCCCTATCCCTGTAATCCCACCTAACCTTTGGACACTAAGGAGCAATTTAGTATGACCAATCCATCTAACCTGCACATCTTTGGACTGTGGGAGGAAACTGGAGCACCCGGAGGAAACCCACGCACACACGGGGAGGATGTGCAGACTCCGCACAGACAGTGACCCAAGCGGGAATCGAACCTGGGACCTTGGCACTGTGAGACAGCAGTATTAACCCGGGTCCCTGGCACTGTGAGACAGCAGTGTTAACCCGGGTCCCTGGCACTGTGAGACAGCAGTGTTAACCCGGGTCCCTGGCACTGTGAGACAACAGTGTTAACCCAGGACCCTGGCGCTGTGAGACAGCAGTGTTAACCTCGGTCTCTGGCACTGTGAGATAGCAGTGTTAACCCGGGTCCATGGCACTGTGAGACAGCAGTGTTAACCCGGGTCCCTGGCACTGTGAGACAGCAGTGTTAACCCGTGTCCCTGGCACTGTGAGACAGCAGTTTTAACCCGGGTCCCTGGCACTGTGAGACAGCAGTGTTAACCCGGGTCCCTGGCACTGTGAGACAGCAGTGTTAACCTGGGTCCCTGGCACTGTGCGACAGCAGTGTTAACCCGGGTCCATGGTACTGTGAGACAGCAGTGTTAACCCGGGTCCCTGGCACTGTGAGACAGCAGTGTTAACCCGGGTCCCTGGCATTGTGCGACAGCAGTGTTAACCCGGGTCCCTGGCACTGTGAGACAGCAGTGTTAACCCGGGTCCCTGGCACTGTGAGACAGCAGTGTTAACCCGGGTCCATGGTACTGTGAGACAGCAGTGTTAACCCGGGTCCCTGGCACTGTGAGACAACAGTGTTAACCCGGGTCCCTGGCACTGTGAGACAGCAGTGCTAACCCGGGTCCCTGGCGCTGTGAGACAGCAGTGTTAACCCGGGTCCCTGGCAATGTGAGACAGCAGTGTTAACCACTGTGCCACCAAGAGGAGGCGAGAAATGTTTGACACAGCGAGTTGTTGTGCTCTGGAAGGTTCTGCTTGAATGGGCGGTGGAAGCAGATTCAACAGGAACCTCCAAAAGGGGGGATTGAGAAAAATTGGCAGCACTTTCAAAGAGCCGTTGCAGGCGCAATGGAGCAAATGATCTCCTTCTGCAAGATTCTACCCTCTGCAAACTTAAACATATCCACACTTTTCCGTTCATAAATTAATGCGCACCTATTCAAGAGAAATCCCCGTGCTCGCTGACTTACTCTGGGTCCCTGGCATCCATCACCTCCAGTTTAAAATTCCCATTCCATAGCCTCACTCCCCTCCACTCTATGTCTGTGACACCTTCCACTCCGACCACCTTTTGAAATCTCTGCACTCCTCCAATTCCGACACCTTGCAAATCACCCTCCCGCTCCCTTCACCTGACTACTGGCGGCTGTGGCTTCAGCTGCCTGGGTCTTGAGCTCTTAAACCCCCACCCCCGTTCGCCTCTGACGTCCTGTCAGGACGCTCCTGCGAGACCAGGCCTTGGCTCACTCTGTCGTGACATCGCCTGAATGTGACACGGTGTCAGATTGAGGCGATCATCCTGCGAATCGGCTAAAAAAAAAACATAATAATCTTTATTGTCACAAGTAGGCTTCATTGTCGCTGCAGTGAAGTTACTGTGAAAATCCCCTCGTCGCCACATTCCGGCGCCTGTTCGGGTACGCGGAGGGAGAATTCAGAATGTCCAATTCACCCGACAAGCACGTCTTTCGGGACTTGTGGGAGGAAACCGGTGCGCCCGGAGGAAACCCACGTAGACACGGGGAGAACGTGCCGACTCCGCACAGACAGTGACGGGAATCGAACCCGGGTCCCTGGTGCTGTGAAACAACTGTGCTAACCACTGTGCTACCGTGCCGCCCACCTACCTACGTTAGGAACGAGGGGGTCGGTGGGGGGGGGGGGGAAGGGGTGGTGCTTATCGATTATAATGCCTCCGTTTCCTGTTTATTAGACTCTGACTTTGTGGTTGTGCCACACGGACGGACCTGGGGCTGTATCAAGTCAAAACATTTGAAGTGCCTGAGCCACACAAAGCTGGGAACACCAGGCGGAATGAGGCCACTACTGTGCACAGAGGGACAGGGTTAACAATTCAGGTTGACGATGGTTCTTCATCAGGAACCTTTGCTGTTTCTCTCTCTCTCTCTCTCTCTCGCTCTCTCTCGCTCCAGCCTCGAGCTGCCTAGATACTGACCAGCGCTTTCTGTTTTAATTTCACCTTCCCAGCATCTGCATTCCGTTCTTAATTTTGATTTGTTTTCTATGGGCTTGCGTGGGCCTGTGTGGGGCGTCGCTGGGCAGGACCCAGCATTTGTTGCTCGTCCCCAATTGCCCCTTGCGGCTCGCTCGGCTATTTCAGAGGGGCGGTTAAGAGCAACCCCATTGCTGTGGGTCTGGAGTCACGTGTAGGCCAGACCGGGTAAGGACGGCAGATTTCCTTCCCTGAAGGACGTTGGTGAACCAGATGGGTTTTTACAACAATCGGTGATATCCCCATGGTCACCAATGCCCAGTCGAGCTTTATATTCCTGATTTATTCACTGTATTTAAATTCCACTAGCTGCCTTGATGGGTCTAAACACATGTCCCCCGGAGTATTAAGCTGGCTCTCTGCATTTCTATTCCAGTTATATTACCACTATCATTGTCTCACCGAATATGATGAATTTTATTTGTAATTTTTTTTTGCTTCGAGAATTGAGCGATGCGAGTTGTTACTGATCGGCGATTGTGTTGACAGGCGGTGATGTTTAATTACCTCCAACAGCAGTGGCAGCCCTGCCTCAGTAAATAACTCCCTTGCTTCCATAACAGTCACTTGAGGGTCAGTACTGAGGGAGTGCCGCACTGTCAGAGGGTCAGTACTGAGGGAGTACTGCACTGTCAGAGGGTCAGTACTGAGGGAGTGCTGCACTGTCAGAGGGTCAGTACTGAGGGAGTGCCGCACTGTCTGAGGGTCAGTACTGAGGGAGCGCCGCACTGTCAAAGAGTGTCAGTACTGAGGGAGTGCCGCACTGTCAGAGGGTCAGTACTGAGGGAGTGCTGCACTGTCAGAGGGTCAGTACTGAGGGAGCGCCGCACTGTCAGAGGGTCAGTACTGAGGGAGTGCCGCACTGTCAAAGAGTGTCAGTACTGAGGGAGTGCCGCACTGTCAGAGTGTCAGTACTGAGGGAACGCTGCACTGTCAGAGGGTCAGTACTGAGGGAGTGTCGCACTGTCAGAGGGTCAGTACTGAGGGAGTGCTGCACTGTCAGAGGGTCAGTACTGAGGGAGCACCGTTGAAACAATTTTTTGAAAGATTATTTCCCAATTAAGGGGCAATTTAGCGTGGCCAATCCACCTACGCTGCTCATCTTTGGTTTGTGGGGGTGAGACTCACGCAGACACGGGGAGAATGTACGAACTCTACACGGACAGTGACCCGGGGCCGGAATCGAACCCGGGTCCTTGGCTCCACGAGGCAGCAGTGCTAACCACTGCTCGCCGCAGAGGCAATATTGAGGGCGGA
Source organism: Scyliorhinus torazame (assembly GCF_047496885.1). NCBI lineage: Eukaryota > Metazoa > Chordata > Chondrichthyes > Carcharhiniformes > Scyliorhinidae > Scyliorhinus > Scyliorhinus torazame. The sequence goes on along the minus strand of NC_092730.1, from coordinate 5,140,611 downwards.
TAGAAGGGGAGAATGTTGCATTATTGAAGCACAGGTTTGCGGAAATGGTGCAGTGGGAGGTGCCGTCCATCAGAAAGGGACATTAAACCGAGTCACCGTCTGTCTTCGCGGGTGGGGTAAAAGATCCCAGGGCCACAAAGAGCAGGGAGGGGCGGGGGGTGGGAGTTCTGCCCCCCACCCCCGTCCCCCCAGTCCCCCGTCCCGGGGTCAATCCTAATCCAATAATCAGCACCAAAATCAGTTGATCTGGGTCACGACATCATGGCTGTGTGTGGAATCTTGCTGTGCGTAAATAGGTTGCCACATTCCCTAACATCGCAACAGCGGCCACACTTCAAGAATGCTTGACCGGTGTGATAAAGCTCTGCGGGACGTTCTGAGGTGCTTGAAGGTGATAGAGAAATGCGAACTCTTTCTGTATTTTGTCTTTATTTCTGCAGGGGGGGGGGGGGACTTTCTGCTTCGGAGGGTGGGTCAGCCTGGAGTTCCTGACCCATGCCGAGTTGCGGTTTGGTCTCTCAGTCGGCTCAGAGGCAGAGTTTGGCCAGGCCGACTTTCCTCGGGATAACAGGTGGTTTTATCGAAAGGGCAAGGGCTGTTCCTTCTCTCTCTCTCTCTCTCTCTCTCTGCCCCACTCGCTCCCTCCTCCACCCCACACAGAGATACAATCGCCAGCCTGGATTAAAGGTCAGGCCAGGAGAAGATTACTCAAACCGAAAGGTTGCCAAACCCGCTGAGCAGCCCTTGACGTCAGAGGTTCTGTCAAAGAGCAAGAGGGAGCAGAAGTGTAGTTCAGGCTCTGAGTCAGCAGTATTGCCTCCAACAAATACCTGAGGCACAGCTGTCTGTCCGTAACTCTCGTGGTGTCACATTGCAGCGCTCCCTCAGTACTGACCCTCTGACAGTGCGGCACTCCCTCAGTACTGACCCTCTGACAGTGCGGCACTCCCTCAGTACTGACCCTCTGACAGTGCGGCTCTCCCTCAGTACTGACCCTCTGACAGTGCTGCACTCCCTCAGTACTGACCCTCTGACAGTGCGGCACTCCCTCAGTACTGACCCTCTGACAGTGCGGCACTCCCTCAGTACTGACCCTCTGACAGTGCGGCACTCCCTCAGTACTGACCCTCTGACAGTGCGGCACTCCCTCAGTACTGACCCTCTGACAGTGCGGCGCTCCCTCAGTACTGACCCTCTGACAGTGCGGCACTCCCTCAGTACTGACCCTCTGACAGTGCAGCGCTCCCTCAGTATTGACCCTCTGACAGTGCAGCACTCCCTCAGTACTGACCCTCTGACAGTGCAGCACTCCCTCAGCACTGACCCTCTGACAGTGCAGCACTCCCTCAGTACTGACCCTCTGACAGTGCAGCACTCCCTCAGCACTGACCCTCTGACAGTGCAGCACTCCCTCAGCACTGACCCTCTGACAGTGCAGCACTCCCTCAGTACTGACCCTCCGACAGTGCGGCGCTCCCACAGTACTGACCCTCTGACAGTGCAGCACTCCCTCAGTACTGACCCTCTGACAGTGCAGCACTCCCACAGTACTGACCCTCTGACAGTGCAGCACTCCCTCAGCACTGACCCTCTGACAGTGCAGCACTCCCTCAGCACTGACCCTCTGACAGTGCAGCACTCCCTCAGTACTGACCCTCTGACAGTGCAGCACTCCCACAGTACTGACCCTCTGACAGTGCAGCACTCCCTCTGTACTGACCCTCTGACAGTGCAGCACTGCCTCAGTACTGACCCTCTGACAGTGCAGCGCTCCCTCAGTACTGACCCTCTGACAGTGCGGCACTCCCTCAGCACTGACCCTCTGACAGTGCAGCACTCCCTCAGTACTGACCCTCTGACAGTGCGGCACTCCCTCAGTACTGACCCTCTGACAGTGCGGCACTCCCTCAGTACTGACCCTCTGACAGTGCGGCACTCCCTCAGTACTGACCCTCTGACAGTGCGGCACTCCCTCAGTACTGACCCTCTGACGGTGCGGCACTCCCTCAGTACTGACCCTCTGACAGTGCAGCACTCCCTCAGTACTGACCCTCTGACAGTGCGGCACTCCCTCAGTACTGACCCTCTGACAGTGCGCCGCTCCCTCAGTACTGACCCTCTGACAGTGCGGCACTCCCTCAGTACTGACACTCTGACAGTGCGGCACTCCCTCAGTACTGACCCTCTGACAGTGCGGCACTCCCTCAGTACTGACCCTCTGACAGTGCGGCACTCCCTCAGTACTGACCCTCTGACAGTGCGGCACTCCCTCAGTACTGACCCTCTGACGGTGCGGCACTCCCTCAGTACTGACCCTCTGACAGTGCAGCACTCCCTCAGTACTGACCCTCTGACAGTGCGGCACTCCCTCAGTACTGACCCTCTGACAGTGCGCCGCTCCCTCAGTACTGACCCTCTGACAGTGCGGCACTCCCTCAGTACTGACACTCTGACAGTGCGGCACTCCCTCAGTACTGACCCTCTGACAGTGCGGCACTCCCTCAGTACTGACCCTCTGACAGTGCAGCACTCCCTCAGTACTGACACTCTGACAGTGCGGCACTCCTTCAGCACTGACCCTCTGACAGTGCAGCACTCACTCAGCACTGACCCTCTGACAGTGCGGCAGTCCCTCAGCACTGACCCTCTGACAGTGCAGCGCTCCCTCAGTACTGACCCTCTGACAGTGCGGCACTCCCTCAGTACTGACCCTCTGACAGTGCAGCACTCCCTCAGTACTGACCCTCTGACAGTGCAGCACTCCCTCAGTACTGACCCTCTGACAGTGCGGCGCTCCCTCAGTACTGACCCTCTGACAGTGCGGCGCTCCCTCAGTACTGACCCTCTGATAGTGCAGCACTCCCTCAGTACTGACCCTCTGACAGACCGGCACTCCCTCAGTACTGACCCTCTAACAGTGCGGCAGTCCCTCAGCACTGACCCTCTGACAGTGCTGCACTCCCTCAGTACTGACCCTCTGACAGTGCGGCACTCCCTCAGTACTGACCCTCTGACAGTGCGGTACTCCCTCAGTACTGACCCTCTGACAGTGCGGCACTCCCTCAGTACTGACCCTCTGACAGTGCAGCGCTCCCTCAGTACTGACCCTCTGATAGTGCAGCACTCCCTCAGTACTGACCCTCTGACAGACCGGCGCTCCCTCAGTACTGACCCTCTGACGTTGCGACGTTCCCTCAGTACTGACGCTCTGACAGTGCGGCACTCCCTCAGTACTGACCCTCTGACAGTGCGACGTTCCCTCAGTACTGACCCTCTGACAGTGCGGTGCTCCCTCAGTACTGACCCTCTGATAGTGCAGCACTCCCTCAGTACTGACCCTCTGACAGTGCGGCAGTCCCTCAGCACTGACCCTCTGACAGTGCAGCGCTCCCTCAGTACTGACCCTCTGACAGTGCTGCACTCCCTCAGTACTGACCCTCTGACAGTGCAGCACTCCCTCAGTACTGACCCTCTGACAGTGCGGCGCTCCCTCAGTACTGACCCTCTGACAGTGCGACGTTCCCTCAGTACTGACGCTCTGACAGTGCGGCACTCCCTCAGTACTGACCCTCTGACAGTGCGGCACTCCCTCAGTACTGACCCTCTGACAGTGCGGCGCTCCCTCAGCACTGACCCTCTGACAGTGCAGCACTCCCTCAGTACTGACCCTCTGACAGTGCAGCACTCCCTCAGTACTGACCCTCTGACAGTGCGGCGCTCCCTCAGCACTGACCCTCTGACAGTGCGGCACTCCCTCAGCACTGACCCTCTGACAGTGCGGCACTCCCTCAGTACTGAGCCTCTGACAGTGCGGCACTCCCTCAGTACTGACCCTCTGACAGTGCAACTCCCTCAGTACTCGTGCTGGGTGTGTTAATCTGGGTAATGAAGCTCAGGACTGTCGTGTGGGACTCACACCATTACAATCCAATTCCGAGATCAGATGAATACCTCCTGATTGACATGATGGGACTGATTTCGATTTGTAGAGGGGTGGAAATCTGGCCAAGAATTTCCACTGCCTGATCTCTGCCCCTGAGTCTTGTTCTGGCTGGAGATTCACAACCCTCACCCAAACACTGACACAAATTTCCCCAATACAGTGTGTGGAACTGTAGTAAACCACTGTCTTCTGGTATTAGAGGGTGTATGGTAGAACCTGCACTACAGGTTCACCTGTGGCCCCTGCCTGCTGGCTCCGCCCAGGAGGCGGGGTATAAATATGCGTGTCCTCCAGCTCGCAGCCATTTCGGCAGCTGCTGTGGGAGGCCACACATCTGATACTAATAAAGCCTCAGTTTGGATTCAACTTCGTCTCCAGCCAAATTGATCGTGCCTCAATTTATTAGTATCAGATTCAGAAGATGGACCTCCGGGTTAGACCAGATCGCCTGCAGCTGGATCCACACGCAAGCGACGCCAGAAAGGACTTCCAGCACTGACTAGCTTGTTTTGAAGTGTATATCAACGCAGCCGGATCAGAGCTGATATTGCCAAAGCTGGAATGCACACTAGACGAAACACGTCCTTTCCAAGTAGAAAGCGACACATCGGACGTCGGCCTTGCCGCCACCCTCAACCAGGCAGGCAGGCCCGTGGCATTCTTTTTCCACACCGTCCATGCCTCTGAAATTCGGCACTCATCCGTCGAAAAACAGGCCCAGGCTATCGTTGAGACTGTGCGACATTGGAGGCATTACCTGGCCGGCAGGAGATTCACTCTCCTCACTGACCAGCGGTCGGTAGCCTTCATGTTCAACAACACACAGCGGGGCAAGATCAAAAATGATAAAATTTTGCGGTGGTGAATCGAGCTCTCCACCTATAATTACGAGATTAAGTATCTCCCTGGCAAACTCAACGAGCCCCCAGACGCCCTATCCCGAGGTACATGTGCCAGCGCACAAGTAGACCGACTCCGGACCCTGCACGACAGCCTTTGTCACCCAGGTGTTACTCGGTTGTACCATTTCATTAAGGCACAAAATTTGCCCTACTCCGTCGAGGAAGTAAGGACAATCACCAAGGACTGCCAGGTCTGTGCGGAGTGCAAGCCGCACTTCTACCGGCCGGACCATGCGCGCCTGGTGAAGGCCTCCCGCCCCTTTGAACGCCTCAGCGTGGATTTCAAAGGCCCCCTCTCCTCCTCCGATCGACACACATATTTCCTCAGTGTGATCGATGAATACTCCCGGTTTCCCTTCGCCATCCCATGCCCCGACATGACGCCTGCCACCGTCATTAAAGCCCTTAATTCTATCTTCACTCTGTTCGGCTTCCCCGCCTACATCCACAGTGACAGGGGATCCTCATTCATGAGCGATGAGCTGCGTCAGTTCCTGCTCAGCAGGGGTATCGCCTCCAGCAGAACGACGAGCTACAACCCCCGGGGAAACGGACAGGTAGAAAGGGAGAATGGGACGGTATGGAGGGCCGTCCAGCTGGCCCTATGGTCCAGAAATCTCCCGGCCTCCCGCTGGCAAGAGGTCCTCCCTGATGCACTACATTCCATTCGTTCATTACTCTGCACTGCCACTAACAGTACGCCGCATGAACGTCTTTTTGCCTTCCCCAGGAAGTTCACATCCGGGGTATTGCTCCCAACTTGGCTTACAGCTCCGGGAACCGTGCTTCTCCGTAAACATGTGCGGCTCCACAAGGCGGATCCGTTGGTGGAGAGGGTGCACCTGCTCCACGCAAACCCCCAGTACGCCTATGTGGCGTTCCCCGACGGCCGCCAGGATACCGTCTCCCTCAGGGACCTGGCACCAGCAGGTTCCGCCCCCACACCACGCCCATCACCCCCGACGCCACCCTCCCCTCCCCCGCCGCCCCCATCACCCCCCCTAGGACCGTCTGTCCTCCCCCTGCCCACGCTGGTCGATGAAGAGGATTTTGGCACGCTCCCGGAGTCAACTTCGACCACGACAGCACCAACATCGCCGTCACCACTTAGTCGATCTCAAAGAACCATCAAGGCTTCGGACCGGCTGAACCTCTGACCGGCCCTCCGGATGACCAGAGACATTTTTTTTACTGCTCTGTAAATATTAAAATTTCTAATTGTATATAGTTACCAACCCCGCTGGACTCAATTTTAACAGGGGGTGAATGTGGTAAACCACTGTGTTCTGATATTAGAGGTTGTACGGTAGAACCTGCACTACAGGTTCACCTGTGGCCCCTGCCTGCTGGCTCCGCCCAGGAGGCGGGGTATAAATATGCGTATCCTCCTGCTCGCAGCCATTTCACCAGCTGCTGTGGGAGGCCACACATCTGATACCAATAAAGCCTCAGTTTGGATTCAACTTCATCTCCAGTCAAATTGATCGTGCCTCAGGAACAAGAAGTGCACGTCCGGGATTCCTGAACTGCTTGTAAATTAAATAATGCAGTTAAAACCTCAAGGCAGTGGGAAACTCCTCTCTAAACCTCTCAACTTCTTTCCGCTCCCTTAAGACACTCCAAAATAATCTATCCCTTTAACCAAACATGTGTACACCGAGAATCATAGAATCCCTACAGTGCAGGAGGAGCCCGTTCGGCCCATCGTGTCTGTGCTGACCCGCTGAAAGAGCACCCTAACCAGATCCACTCCCCCACCCTATCCCAGAAACCCAGTAACCCCGTGTAACTGTTGAACACTAAGGGGCAATTGATCATGGCCAATCCACCTAACCTGCAAATCTTTGGACTGTGGAGGAAACCGGAGGATCCGGAGGAAACCCACGCAGACACAGGGAGAACGTGCAGACTCCACACAGACAATGACCCAAGCCGGGAATCGAACCTGGGACCATGGCACTGTGAGACAGCAGTGTTAACCCGGGTCCCTGGCACTGTGAGACAGCAGTGTTAACCCAGGTCCCTGGCACTGTGAGACAGCAGTGTTAACCCGGGTCCCTGGCACTGTGAGACAGCAGTGTTAACCCAGGTCCCTGGCACTGTGAGACAGCAGTGTTAACCCGGGTCCCTGGCACTGTGAGACAGCAGTGTTAACCCGGGTCCCTGGCACTGTGAGACAGCAATGTTAACCCGGGTCCCCGGCAGTGTGAGAGAGCAGTGTTAACCCGGGTCCCTGGCTCTGTGAGACAGCAGTGCTAACCCGGGCTCCTGGCACTGTGAGACAGCAGTGTTAACCCGGGTCCCTGGCACTGTGAGACAGCAGTGTTAACCCGGGTCCCTGGCACTGTGAGACAGCAGTGTTAACCCGGGTCCCTGGCACTGTGAGACAGCAGTGTTAACCCGGGTCCCTGGCTCTGTGAGACAGCAGTGTTAACCCGGATCCCTGGCACTGTGAGGCAGCAGTGTTAACCCGGGTCCCTGGCACTGTGAGACATAAGTGTTAACCCGGGTCGCTGGCACTGTGAGACAGCAGTGTTAACCCGGGTCCCTGGCACTGTGAGACAGCAGTGTTAACCCGGGTCCCTGGCACTGTGAGACAGCAGTGTGAACCCGGGTCCCTGGCTCTGAGACAGCAGTGTTAACTCGGGTCCCTGGCACTGTGAGACAGCAGTGTTAACCCGGGTCCCTGGCACTGTGAAGCAGCAGTGCTAACCCGGGCTGCTGGCACAGTGAGACAGCAGTGTTAACCCGGGTCCCTGGCACTGTGAGACAGCAGTGTTAACCCGGGTCCCTGGCACTGTGAGACAGCAGTGTTAACCCGGGTCCCTGGCACTGTGAGACAGCAGTGTTAACCTGGGTCCCTGGCACTGTGAGACAGCAGTGTTAACCCGGGTCTCTGGCACTGAGAGACAGCAGTGTTAACCCGGGTCCCTGGCACTGTGAGGCAGCAGTGTTAACCCGGGTCCCTGGCTCTGTGAGACAGCAGTGTTAACCCGGGTCCCTGGCTCTGTGAGACATAAGTGTTAACCCGGGTCGCTGGCACTGTGAGACAGCAGTGTTAACCCGGGTCCCTGGCACTGTGAGACAGCAGTGTTAACCCGGGTCCCTGGCACTGTGAGACAGCAGTGTTAACCCGGGTCCCTGGCACTGTGAGACAGCAGTGTTAACCCGGGTCCCTGGCACTGTGAGACAGCAGTGTTAACCCGGGTCCCTGGCACTGTGAGACAGCAGTGTTAACTCGTGTCTCTGGCTCTGTGAGACAGCAGTGTTAACCTGGATCCCTGGCACTGTGAGGCAGCAGTGTTAACCCGGGTCCCTGGCTCTGTGAGACAGCAGTATTAACCCGGGTCCCTGGCACTGTGAGACAGCAGTGCTAACCCGGGTCCCTGGCACTGTGAGACAGCAGTGCTAACCCGGGTCCCTGGCACTGTGAGACAGCAGTGCTAACCCGGGTCCCTGGCACTGTGCGGCCGGAGAATGCCGCTTAATGATTCTGCTTGAGAAGGGCGACCTTCACAGAGCAACCAGCGTCAGACACAGCCTGAGAATAAGTTTAATTGAAGGCTGATTCTGATGCTGGTACAAGATGCAACGAGCAGTTCCAGGCCTGGGGCAGCTGAACGCGGGTGAGCCGGTTGTGTGAATGAGTTCAGCCAGAGCAGGGACCTGACTCACGGCCGCTGGTGTGTCTCACTCCCACTCAGCGGCAGTGACTCTGCTGCCAACCCCGCTGACTTGCTGCCCGTTTGTATTTCTAGAAAGTGTTTTGTCTTGTTTGCACTGTTGAGAATTAACCTTCCTGTGCAGCTGCCTGATCCTCCCTGGGGCACATTGCGCTGCCTCAGTTCACTGGCGCCGGCCCACAGGGAATCCAAAAAGAACCTAGATGTCTCAAATGAAGTCAGCAAGCCGCTGCATACGACCGACTGTCCCAGTACACAGTAAGAACTTCCATAAGGTCAGAAGTGGGGATGTTTGCGGATGACTGCACCATGTTCAGCACCATTCGCGACTCAGATAATGAAGCAGTCCCTGTCCAAATATCCAGGCTCGGGCTGACAAGTGGCAAGTTACATTCGCGCCACACAAGTGCTAGTCAATGACCATCTCCTACAAGAGAGGATCTAACCATCGCCCCATGACATTCGATGGCGTTACCATCGCTGAATCGCCCACAATCAACATCCTGGGGGTTACCATTGATCAGAAACTGAACTGGACCCAGCCACATGAATACTGTGGCTACCAGGGCAGGTCAGAGGCTGGGAATCCTGCGGAGAGTAACTCACCTCCTGACCCCCCCCCCCCCCCAAAGCCTATCCACCATCTACAAGGCATAAGTCAGGAGTGTGAGGGAATACTCTCCACTTGCCTGGATGAGCGCAGCTCCAACAACCCTCGAGAAGCTCAACACCATCCAGGACAAAGCAGCCCCGCTTGATTGCTCCCCCTTCCACAAACATTCACTCCCCCCCCCCCCCCCCCCCGACGCACAGTGGCAGCCGTGTGTCCCATCTACACGATGCACTGCAGCAACTCACCAAGGTTCCTCAGGCAGCACCTTCCAAACCCACCACCTCCACCATCTAGGACAAGAGCAGCAGATACCTGGGAACCCAAATCTGGGTCCTTTTTTTTTCCACGGCGTAGCAAGCTCCCATCAACAGCCGTGAGTAATAACCAGGTAAGCTGTTTACCTGCTGATGCTTGCAGCGTTAATCTGAGCCCAGGGAGGGCAGCACGGTGGCACAGGGGTTAGCATTGCTGCCTATGGGGCTGAGGACCCGGGTTCAATCCCGGCCCCGCGTCACTGTCCGTGTGGAGTTTGCACATTCTCCCCGTGTCTGCGTGGGTTTCGCCCCCACAACCCAAAGATGTGCAGGGCAGGTGGATTGGCCGCGCTAAATTGCCCCTTAATTGGAAAAGGTAATTGGGGACTCTAAATTAATTTTTAAAAAAATATATGAGCCCAGGGCATCATTGAGAATCCGCCACTCTTGTGCCAATAGTGGTTGAAAGAGTAGGCAGGGTTCTGGGTGAATGTTCCAACCTACAAGACCATACCATACTGGAGCAGAATTAGGCCATTCGGCCCATCGAGTCTGCTCCGCCATTCGACCATGGCTGATAAATCCGACTCCACCGACAAGGCAGCACTCTCCCAACACCTTGAGCGTTGGCCTGGATTCTAGCTGGGATGGTAGGAAATCTTTGGCGCGGGACTCCAAGCGATAGGTCACCTTCTGGCTGAAAGGAGGGACACAGCCCCTGACTGAATGTCGGCCGAGGGAAGGAAAGACAGAGAGGAGAGAATGAAATAGTGAACGAGTGGGAGAAGACAAGTCAACCACACAATGGGCAAGTGGAGCCAAACAGATGAATTGACAGAGATTTGAGAGTTTAAGAGTTCCTTGATATCCAATGTGGGCCATTCTCTGGTTCAGGCGCTGAGAGCTGGTGTGACTGCAGGGTGGAATTTACTGATATTAGTATGTTGCTCTCAGGTTAGTCAGAGCTGAACAGCAGCATCGCAGTCAGACTGGAACCATTGTCATACTGAAACACAACACTGTGTTTTCACATTTTAATAATCCACACTTGGCCCACACAAGACGAAACAGACCTGAGATTGTGTGTGTGTGTGGGGGGGGGGGGGGTTGTGTGTGTGTGCGTGGGGGGGGGGGGGGTTGTGTGTGTGGGGGGGGGGGTTGTGTGTGTGTGGGGGGGGGGTGTTGTGTGTGTGTGGGGGGGTTGTGTGTGTGTGTGGGGGGGGTTGTGTGTTTATGTGTGTGGGGGGGGTTGTGTGTGTGTGTGTATGGGGGGTTGTGTGTGTGTGGGGGGATTGTGTGTGTATGTGGGGGGGGGGTTGTGTGTATGTGGGGGGGTTGTGTCTGTGTGGGGGAGGTTGTGTGTGTGTGTGGGGGGGGTTGTGTGTGTGTGGGGGGGGGGTTGTGTGTGTATGTGTGTGGAGGGGGTTGTGTGTGGTGGGGGGTTGTGTGTGTGTGGGTGGTTGTGTGTGTGGGGGGGGGGTTGTGTGTGTGTGGGGGGGGTTGTGCGTGTGTGTGTGCGGGGGGGGGGTTGTGTGTGTGTGCGGGGGGGTTGTTTGTGTGTGCGGGGGGGGGTTGTGTGTGTGTGCGGGGGGGGTTGTTTGTTTGTGCGGGGGGGGGGTTGTGTGTGTGTGGGGTTGTGTGTGTATGTGGGGGGGGTTGTTTGTGTGTGGGGGGGGGTTGTGTGTGTGTGGGGGGGGTGTTGTGTGTGTGTGTGGGGGGTTGTGTGTGTGTGTGTATGGGGGGTTGTGTGTGTGTGGGGGGGTTGTGTGTGTATGTGGGGGGGGGGGTTGTGTGTATGTGGGGGGGGGGTTGTGTCTGTGTGGGGGGGTTGTTTGTGTGTGGGGGGGGGGTTGTGTGTGTGTGGGGGGGGTGTTGTGTGTGTGTGTGGGGGGTTGTGTGTGTGTGTGTATGGGGGGTTGTGTGTGTGTGGGGGGGTTGTGTGTGTATGTGGGGGGGGGTTGTGTGTATGTGGGGGGGGTTGTGTCTGTGTGGGGGAGGTTGTGTGTGTGTGTGGGGGGGGTTGTGTGTGTGTGGGGGGGGTTGTGTGTGTATGTGTGTGGAGGGGGTTGTGTGTGTGTGGTGGGGGGTTGTGTGTGTGTGGGTGGTTGTGTGTGTGGGGGGGGTTGTGTGTGTGTGGGGGGGGGTTGTGTGTGTGTGTGTGCGGGGGGGGTTGTGTGTGTGTGCGGGGGGGGTTGTTTGTGTGTGCGGGGGGGGGGTTGTGTGTGTGTGCGGGGGGGGGTTGTTTGTTTGTGCGGGGGGGGGTTGTGTGTGTGTGGGGTTGTGTGTGTATGTGGGGGGGGGTTGTTTGTGTGTGTGGGGGGGGTTGTGTGTGTGTGTGTGTGGGGTTGTGTGTGTATGTGGGGGGGGGTTGTGTGTGTGTGTGTGGGGGTGTGTGTGTGTGGGGGGGGTTGTGTGTGTTTGTGGGGAGGGGTTGTGTGTGTGTGTGGGGGGTTGTGTGTGTATGTGTGTGGGGGGGGGTTGTGTGTGTATGTGTGTGGGGGGGGTTGTGTGTGTGTGTGGGGGGGGTTGTGTGTGTATGTGTGTGGGGGGGGTTGTGTGTATGTGGGGGGGGTTGTGAGTGTGTGGGGGGGGTTGTGTGTGTGTGTGTGTGGGGGGGTTGTGTGTGTGGGTGGGGGGGTTGTGTGTGTATGTGTGTGGGGGGTTGTGTGTGTGTGGGGGGGGTGTTGTGTGTGTGGGGGGGGGGGGTTGTGTGTGTGTGTGGGGGGGTTGTGTGTGTGTGTGGGGGGTTGTGTGTGTATGTGTGGGGGGGTTGTATGTATATGGGGGGGTTGTGTGTGTGTAGGGAGGGTTGTGTGTGTGTGGGGGGGTTGTGTGTGTGCGTGGGGGGGTTGTGTGTGTATGTGTGTGGGGGGGGGGTTGTGTGTGTGTGTGGGGTGGGGTTGTGTGTGGGGGGGTTGTGTGTGTGTGCGGGGGGGGGTTGTTTGTGTGTGCGGGGGGGGGTTGTGTGTGTGTGGTGGGGGGGGTTGTGTGTGTGTGTGGGGGGGGTTGTGTGTGTGTGGGGGGGGGGGTGTGTGTGTGTGGGGGGGTTGTGTGTGTGTGTGGGGGGGGGTGTGTGTGTGTGGGGGGGGGTTGTGTGTGTGTGTGTGGGGGGGGTTGTGTGTGTGTGGGGGGGGGGTTGTGTGTGTGTGTGGGGGGGGTTGTGTGTGTGTGGGGGGGGTTGTGTGTGTATCTGTGTGGGGGGGGGGTTGTGTGTGTGTGTGGGGGGGTTGTGTGTGTGTGGGGGGGTTGTGTGTGTGGGGGGGGTAGTGTGTGTATGTGGGGGGGGTTGTGTGTATGTGGGGGGGGGTTGTGTGTGTGGGGGGGTTGTGTGTGTGTGTGTGGGGGGGGTTGTGTGTGTGTGTGGGGGGTTGTGTGTGTATGTGTGTGGAGGGGGTTGTGTGTGTGTGTGTGGGGGGGGGTTGTGTGTCTGTGTGGTGGGGGGTTGTGTGTGTGTGTGGGGGTGTTGTGTGTGTGTGTGGGGGTGTTGTGTGTGTGTGTGGGGGGGGGTTGTGTGTGTGTGTGGGGGGTTGTGTGTGTATGTGGGGGGGGTTGTGTGTATGTGGGTTGTGTGTGTGTGGGGGGGGGGTTGTGTGTGTGTGGGGAGGGGGGTTGAGTGTGTATGTGTGTGGGGGGGGGTTGTATGTGTGTATGTGTGGCGGGGGTTGTGTGTATGTGGGGGGGGTTTGACTGTGTGTGGGGAGGGTTGTGTGTGTGTGGGGGGGTGTTTGTGTGTATGTGTGTGGGGGGGGGTTGTCTGTGTGTGGGGGGGTTGTGTGTGTGTGTGGGGGGGGTTGTGTGTGTGTGTGGGGGGGGGGGGTTGTGTGTGTGTGTGGGGGGGGATTGTTTGTGTGTGTGGGGGGTTTTGTGTGTATGTGTGTGGGGGGGGTTGTGTGTGTGTGTGTGGGGGGGTTGTGTGTGTGTGGGGGGGGGTTGTGTGTGTGTGTGGTGGGGGGTTGTGTGTATGTGGGGGGGTTGTGTGTGTGGGGGGGTTGTGTGTGTGTGGGGGGGGGGTTGTGTGTGTGGGGGGGGTTGTGTGTGTGGGGGGGTTGTGTGTGTGTGGGGGGGGGTTGTGTGTGTGTGTGTGTGGAGGGGGTTGTGTGTGTGTGTGTGGTGGGGGGTTGTGTGGTGTGTGGGGGGGTTGTGTGTGTGTGTGGGGGGGGGTTGTGTGTGTGTGTGGGGGGGGTTGTGTGTGTGTGTGTGGGGGGGTTGTGTGTGTGTGGGGGGGGTTGTGTGTGTGTGGGGGGGGTTGTGTGTATGTGGGGGGGGGGTTGTGTGTGTGTGGGGGGGATTGTGTGTGTGTGTGGGGGGGTTGTGTGTGTGTGGGGGGGGGTTGTATGTGTGGGGGGGGGGTTGTGTGTGTGTGTGGGGTGTGTGTGTGTGTGGGGGGGGGTTGTGAGTGTGTGTGGGGGGGGTTGTGTGTGTGGGGGGGGGTTGTGTGTGTGTGTGTGTGGGGGTTGTGTGTGTGTGTGCGTGGGGGGGGGTTGTGTGTGTGGGGGGGGTTGTGTGTGTGTGTGGGGGGGGTTGTGTGTGTGTGGGGGGGGGTTGTGTGTGTGGGGGGGGGGGGTTTGTCTTCTGCACTGTAGGGATTCTATTCTATAGACCTCGCTTTCCACTGGTTTACCCTCCGCTGCTCCACCCTAACCCTCCACAACCTCACCTTAACACTACGAACTGGAGGGAGCTTTACTCTGTATCTCACCCCATGCTGTACCTGTCCTGGGAGTGTTTGATGGGGACAGTGTAGAGGGAGCTTTACTCTGTATCTAACCCAGTGCTGTACCGGTCCTGGGAGTGTTTGATGGGGACAGTTTAGAGGGAGCTTTACTCTGTATCTAACCCCGTGCTGTACCTGTCCTGGGAGTGTTTGATGGGGACAGTGTAGAGGGAGCTTTACTCTGTATCTAACCCCGTGCTGTACCTGTCCTGGGAGTGTTTGATGGGGACAGTGTAGAGGGAGCTTTAGTCTGTATCTAACCCCGTGCTGTACCTGTCCTGGGAGTGTTTGATGGGGACAGTGTAGAGGGAGCTTTACTCTGTATCTAACCCCATGCTGTACCTGTCCTGGGAGTGTTTGATGGGGACAGTGTAGCGGGAGCTTTGCTCAGTATGTGACCCCGTGCTGTACCTGTCCTGGGAGTGTTTGATGGGGACAGTGCAGAGGGAGCTTTACTCTGTATCTAATCCCGTGCTGTACCTGTCCTGGGAGTGTTTGATGGGGACAGTGTAGAGGGAGCTTTACTCTGTATGTGACCCCGTGCTGTACCTGTCCTGGGAGTGTTTGATGGGGACAGTGCAGAGGGAGCTTTACTCTGTATCTAACCCCGTGCTGTACCTGTCCTGGGAGTGTTTGATGGGGACAGTGTAGAGGGAGCTTTACTCTGTATCTAACCCCGTGCTGTACCTGTCCTGGGTGTGTTTGATGGGGCAGTGTAGAGGGAGCTTTACTCTGTATCTAACCCCGTGCTGTACCTGTCCTGGGAGTGTTTGATGGGGACAGTGTAGAGGGAGCTTTACTCTGGATCTAACCCCGTGCTGTACCTGTCCTGGGAGTGTTTGTTGGGGACAGTGTTTTTCATGCTGATGTTGTATATCTGGATGGGGAATGGTTCATTTCGGAACCAGACACCCTTCTCATTGATTCACAAATTGGTGCACCATATTCCTCAGCAGCCCAAAAATGGGTTAACACAAACCGATATGTAGATGTCAAAGTTACAGTGTGATGTTATCAGCAATTGCCTAGAGTGGCCTCGACTGAGCCCGGCTTCCTGTCCCCTCCCCCTGTTGCTTTGTAGTGGTTTCTGATACACGTAACAAGGGTTTTCGTCAGGAACTGTGACCACTGTACTTTTATACTGCGTCTTACTCAACCCCGTTCTCTTATGGCTCTATTTTTATCAACAGCGTCTAACCCCTTAAACACTGCACTGCCATTGGTATGACAAACACGGCCGGATATCCTGAGGCCAGGCCAAGGAAATGGCTGGGGAAGTGAGGGACCGTGGCTTCAGACAGGGTCTGTTCCAGTCAATGATACTCAACCATCTGAGCTACTGTCTCCCTCCCCTTCTGTCAACTCGATGAACATTTGTTTTATTGTTATTGGATTATTCTCACATTTATGTGGCCGCTGTCCTAATCGGAAACTCTGGGATAGTATACCCTCTCTACCGTCCCAGTCGGATACTCTGGGATAATATTCCCTCTCTACCGTCCCAGTCGGACACTCTGGGATAATATTCCCTCTATACTGTCCCAGTCGGACACTCTGGGATAATATTCCCTCTCTACCGTCCCAGTCGGACACTCTGGGATAATATTCCCTCTATACCGTCCCAGTCGGACACTCTGGGATAATATTCCCTCTCTGCCGTCCCAGTCGGACACTCTGGGATAATATCCCCTCTATACCGTCCCAGTCGGACACTCTGGGATAATATTCCCTCTCTACCGTCCCAGTCAGATACTCTGGGATAGTATTCCCTCTCTACCGTCCCAGTCGGACACTCTGGGATAATATCCCCTCTATACCGTCCCAGTCGGACACTCTGGGATAATATTCCCTCTCTACCGTCCCAGTCGGACACTCTGGGATAGTATTCCCTCTCTACCGTCCCAGTCGGACACTCTGGGATAATATCCCCTCTATACCGTCCCAGTCGGACACTCTGGGATAATATTCCCTCTCTACCGTCCCAGTCGGACACTCTGGGATAATATTCCCTCTCTACCGTCCCAGTCAGATACTCTGGGATAATATCCCCTCTCTACTGTCCCAGTCGGACACTCTGGGATAGTATTCCCTCTCTACTGTCCCAGTCGGACACTCTGGGATAATATTCCCTCTCTACCGTCCCAGTCGGACACTCGAGGATAATATCCCCTCTCTACCGTCCCAGTCAGATACTCTGGGATAATATCCCCTCTCTACTGTCCCAGTCGGACACTCTGGGATAATATCCCCTCTCTACTGTCCCAGTCGGATACTCTGGGATAATATTCCCTCTATACCGTCCCAGTCGGACACTCTGGGATAATATTCCCTCTATACTGTCCCAGTCGGACACTCTGGGATAATATTCCCTCTCTACCGTCCCAGTCGGACACTCTGGGATAATATTCCCTCTCTACCGTCCCAGTCAGATACTCTGGGATAATATCCCCTCTCTACTGTCCCAGTCGGACACTCTGGGATAATATCCCCTCTATACCGTCCCAGTCAGATACTCTGGGATAATATCCCCTCTATACCGTCCCAGTCGGATACTCTGGGATAATATTCCCTCTCTACCGTCCCAGTCAGATACTCTGGGATAATATCCCCTCTCTACCGTCCCAGTCGGACACTCTGGGATAATATTCCCTCTCTACTGTCCCAGTCGGACACTCTGGGATAATATCCCCTCTATACCGTCCCAGTCGGACACTCTGGGATAGTATTCCCTCTCTACTGTCCCAGTCGGATACTCTGGGATAATATTCCCTCTCTACCGTCCCAGTCGGACACTCTGGGATAATATTCCCTCTATACCGTCCCAGTCGGACACTCTGGGATAATATCCCCTCTATACCGTCCCAGTCGGACACTCTGGGATAGTATTCCCTCTCTACCGTCCCAGTCGGACACTCTGGGATAATATTCCCTCTCTACCGTCCCAGTCGGACACTCTGGGATAATATCCCCCCTCTACCGTCCCAGTCGGACACTCTGGGATAATATTGTCAATATTGAAGTTCCTGTGAAAAGCCCCTAGTCGCCACATTCCGGCGCCTGTTTGGGTACACAGAGGGAGAATTCAGAATGTCCAATTCACCTAACAGCACATCTTTCGGGACTTGTGGGAGGAAACCGGGGCACCTGGAGGAAACCCACGCGGACACGGGGGAGAACGTGCAGACTCCGCACAGACAGTGACCAAAGCCGGGAGTCGAACCCAGGTCCCTGGCGCTGTGAAGCAACCGTGCTAACCACTGTGCTACCGTGCCGTCATTAGGTGCAGGAGTTGTCTATTCGGCCCTCAGGACTGCTGCACCGTTCCAGGCCCATGACCCCTGTTTGTGTAATTTAGCTGCTGAGGGGGGTGGTTTACGGTAACTGCTCCGCTATGCGTGTGGTAGTGTCAAGGGCAGAGTGAGCCCCACCCTCCACGCCAGCCTCGGTCCAACTCTCCAGTCCTCACCTGCTGGGGCACACAGGGTGAAGGCTACAACAGTCGCTCAGCCAGGTTACCGCCTGGGCCCAGGCTTTGAAACTGAATCCACAGCACCTTCAGAAGAAGGCGGAGAATGGGAAGAAGCGGGCCTGGGAATGAGAAGCGAAGAGTTGAATATCACTGGGTGAACTGCAAGGGCACCAATGCAACATTTCTGAGCTGATATTTCAGCTGGCCGATTCAATCATCTGTGCAACTGGATCACAAAATCCCAATCTTCCATCGATTAAAAAGTTAGAACTAGGGTGGCACGATGGTGCAGTGGTTGGCACGACGGTGCAGTGGTTAGCACTGCTGCCTCACGTGGGGGCGGTGCAGTGGTTAGCACTGCTGCCTCACGGGGGGGCGGTGCAGTGGTTAGCACTGCTGCCTCATGGGGGGGGCGCGGTGCAGTGGTTAGCACTGCTGCCTCACGGGGAGGCACGATGGTGCAGTGGTTAGCACTGCTGCCTCACGGGGGGGCGGTGCAGTGGTTAGCACTGCTGCCTCATGGGGGGGCGCGGTGCGGTGGTTAGCACTGCTGCCTCATGGGGGGGCGCGGTGCAGTGGTTAGCACTGCTGCCTCATGGGGGGGGCGCGGTGCAGTGGTTAGCACTGCTGCCTCACGGGGAGGCACGATGGTGCAGTGGTTAGCACTGCTGCCTCATGGGGGGGCGGTGCAGTGGTTAGCACTGCTGCCTCATGGGGGGAGCGCGGTGCAGTGGTTAGCACTGCTGCCTCATGGGGGGGGCGCGGTGCAGTGGTTAGCACTGCTGCCTCACGGGGAGGCACGATGGTGCAGTGGTTAGCACTGCTGCCTCATGGGGGGGCGGTGCAGTGGTTAGCACTGCTGCCTCACGGGGGGGCGGTGCAGTGGTTAGCACTGCTGCCTCACGGGGCGGCACGATGATGCAGTGGTTAGCACTGCTGCCTCACGGGGAGGCACGATGATGCAGTGGTTAGCACTGCTGCCTCACGGGGCGGTGCAGTGGTTAGCACTGCTGCCTCATGGGGGCGGTGCAGTGGTTAGCACTGCTACCTCACGGGGGGCGGTGCAGTGGTTAGCACTGCTGCCTCACGGGGAGGCACGATGATGCAGTGGTTAGCACTGCTGCCTCATGGGGGGGCGGTGCAGTGGTTAGCACTGCTGCCTCACTGGGGGCATGCAGTGGTTAGCACTGCTGCCTCATGGGGGGGGTATGGTGCAGTGGTTAGCACTGCTGCCTCACGGCGCCAAGGTCCCAGGTTCGATCCCGGCCCTGGGTCACTGTCCGTGTGGAGTTTGCACATTCTCCCCGTGTTTGCGTGGGTTTCGCCCCCACAACCCAAAGATGTGCCGGGTAGGTGGATTGGCCACACTAAATTGCCCCTTAATTGGAAAAAATAAAAATAAATATAGGAGCAGTGTGTGTGTGTGTGAGTGAGTGCGTTTGTGTGTGACTGTTTGTGAGTGTGTGTGACTGTGTGTGAGTGCGTGCGTGTGAATGTGTGCGTGTATGTGAGTGCGTGTGTGTGTGACTGTGTGTGAGTGCGTGCGTGTGTGTGTATGTTAGTGTGTGTGAATGTGTGCGTGTGAGTGCGTGTGTGTGTGACTGTGTGTGTGAGTGCGTGCGTGTGTATGTTAGTGTGTGTGTGTGTGAATGTGTGCGTGTATGTGAGTGCGTGTGTGTGACTGTGTGTGAGTGCGTGTGTGTGACTGTGTGTGAGTGCGTGCATGTGAGTGTGTGTGTGAGTGTGTGTGTGTGAGTGTGTACATACACCCAGGACACACATCGAGTACACACACTGCACACACCCAGTACACACGTGCAGTACACACACCCAGGGTACACATCCATGGCACACACCCAGTACACTCACTCTGTGCACACACCCAGTACACACACCGCACACACCCAGTATACACCTAATATACACACAAAGTACAAACATCCAGTGCACACACTGCATACACCCAGTGCACACACTGCATACACCCAGTGCACACACTGCATACACCCAGTGCACACACTGCATACACCCAGTGCACACACTGCATACACCCAGTGCACACACTGCATACACCCAGTGCACACACCCAGTGCACACACTGCATACACCCAGTGCACACACTGCATACACCCAGTACACACACTGCATACACCCAGTGCACACACTGCATACACCCAGTACACACACTGCATACACCCAGTACACACACCCAGTACACACATTGCAGACACCCAGTGCATACACCCAGTACACACACCCAGTGCACACTGCAGATGCCCAGTACACAACCCAGTGCACACTGCAGATGCCCAGTACACAACCCAGTGCACACTGCAGACACCCAGTACACACACCCAGTGCACACACTGCATACACCCAGTGCACACACCCAGTACACATGCACATTACACACCCAGTACACATATTGCATACACCCAGTGCACACACCCAGTACACACATTGCAGACACTCAGTGCAGACACCCAGTGCACACCCAGTCCACAAACTGCAGACACCCAGTACACACACCCAGTGCACACACCCAGTGCATACACCCAGTACACACATTGCAGACACTCAGTGCATACACCCAGTGCACACACCCAGTCCACAAACTGCAGACACCCAGTACACACACCCAGTACACACACCCAGTGCACACACCCAGTGCATACACCCAGTACACACATTGCAGACACCCAGTGCACACACCCAGTGCATACACCCAGTACACACACCCAGTACACACATTGCAGACACCCAGTGCACACACCCATTACACACACTGCAGACACCCAGTACACACACCCAGTGCACACACCCAGTACACACACTGCAGACACCCAGTACACACACCCAGTACACACACCCAGTGCACACACAGCTCTCCCCTTACACCCAGTGTTCTGTCTGTGTGCGGTGTTGTTAATGTCTGCACACAGTTCTATTGTTGAGTACTGAGTCAACGCTCGGAGTGAGGCACACATCCGTGTTGGTCTAGAAAGACCTCTGGACATCAAAGGCACTTTAGACACGACCCTGGAAGCGTGGCCGCCTTGAAAGCTGTCTGACCTGCCGAGACGTACCTGACACAGCTGCCCAGAAGCAGTCAGAGATACATAAGTGTTAACGCACCCATAGGAGCCAACAGAAAAAAACAAGGCGAGGATTTGAGCAGATATGACTTTTCAAGATAGCATAAGTCTTGCGGTCAGAGGAGGAAGGAAATGTCGTCTCTCTCTCAGCCTCACAGTGTAGCTTCAAGAGAAGTTAGGCACCCAATAAGATTAGCAAACTTGAGCAAAAGAAAGGAGGGGAACAAAAGACATAAGTTAAGAGTTCTTGGGGTGGGAAGTGGGGGGGGGGAATACAGCAAACAGAACAAAACCACGAGATGGGTGAGTGTCAGACCTACCTGCAGAAGGTCAGTGGAAACTATTTCCAACTCTATACAGCCTAGACATGGAGGGAGACCCTAACAGCTGGAGTACAGAACAACCTCGATCTCTGGTAAGTTAGTCATTCAACCATTGAAAAAAATAACGAGACCGTCATCAATTGGCAGCAATTTTTCTCAGGTAGGTGATGTGGCGAAATATGGTGCCAGTTTTAAACTGCAACATGCAAGCCCCTCAGCCAAAAGACCAGTGTGTTAACTTCAAGGTCAGCGTCCGTGCCACGTGGGGCTGTTCGGTTAGGACCTTACTGCAGAGGGCAGATATTATTCAGACCCTTTCATCACGCCCTCCCTCCCACCTCGTGGTAACCCCCCCCTTATTTCCTCACCTGCTGTAAATAGTTATTGCATCAACACTGATCGGTTTCGGCCGGCGGGCAAAGGTCGCATTTTATTCTATTCGCCGTGGACGTTGATGGGTGGGCCAGTGTTGACTGCCCGTCCCTAGCTGCCCTTAAACGCAGGGCATTATCGGAACCAACGCCACATTGCTGTGGGTCGCGTGGAGATCAAGCAGTGTAAGGATAGCAGTTTCCGTTCCCTACAGGACATGAAAGATTCCCATTCACTAGCTACTTACCTATCGTTGAAGCAGAGGGAAGTTACACTGGGATTCAATCGTTTATTAACAAGGGGCTTGAGTTTAAGAGCCGCGGGGTTATGCTGCAACTATACAGGACCCTGGTGAGACCACATTTGGAGCACTGTGTGAAGTTCTGGTCACCTCATTATAGGAAGGATGTGGAAGCATTGGAAAGGGTGCAAAGGAGATTTACCAGGATGCTGCCTGGTTTGCAGGATAGGTCTTATGAGGAAAGGTTGAGGGAGCTAGGGCTTTTCTCTTTGGAGCGGAGGAGGATGAGAGGCGACTTAATAGAGGTTTATAAGATAATGAGGGGGATAGAGTGGACGTTCAGAGACTATTTCCTCGGGTGGATGTAGCTGTTACAAGGGGGCATAACTATAAGATTCAGGGTGGGAGATATAGGAGGGATGTCCGAGGTAGGTTCTTTACTCAGAGAGTGGTTAGGGTGTGGAATGGACTGCCTGCTGTGATAGTGGAGTCGGACACTTTAGGAACTTTCAAGGGGTTATTGGATAGGCACATGGGGCACACCAGAATGACAGGGAGTGGGATAGCTTGATCTTGGTTTCGGACAATGCTCGGCACAACATCGAGGGCCGAAGGGCCTGTTCTGTGCTGTACTCTTCTATGTTCTAATCTCTCTTTTTTCATAAATATTTTTATTAAGGCATTTATAAATAAAACCACAACCAATGACCAACAAGTAACAAACCGGCAAACCCTTCTGTCGACCCCCTAAAGGCGAATTAAATTTTCTCCAGCTTAAGGAAATCCACGAGGCCGCACCCCCCACCCCGGCTTCGAAGGCTCCGACTCCCTCTACCCCAACAGGACCCGTTTCCGGGCTATCGGAGAGGCAAAGGCCAGAGCGTCGGCCTCTCTCACCCCCTGGACTCTCAGGTCTTCCGGCACTCCAAACACTGCCAACTCTGCTCCCGGGACCACCTTCACCTCCGACATCACGCAGGCGAACCCCCGGCAAAATCCCTGCATCTTCGGATAGGCCCAAAACATGTGAACATGATTCGCGGGGCCCCCCGGGGACCGTGCACACCTATCCTCCACCCCCTCAAAGAACCATTCTAGCCACCGTCATATGCGCCCTATGCACTACCTTAGACTATAAGACCATAAGATATAGGCCCATCGAGTCTGCTCCGCCATTCAATCACGGCTGATATTTTCTCATCCCCATTCTCCTGCCTTCTCCCCATAACCCCTGATCCCCTCATTAATCAAGAACCTATCTGTCTCTGTCTTAAAGACACTCAGTGATTTGGCCTCCACAGCCTTCTGCGGCAAAGAGTTCCACAGATTCACCACCCTCTGGCTGAAGAAATTCCTCCTCATCTCTGTTTTAAAGGATCGTCCCTTTAGTCTGAGATTGTGTCCTCTGCTTCTAGTTTTTCCTACAAGTGGAAACACTCTCTCCACGTCCCCTCTATCCAGGCCTCGCAGTATCCTGCAAGTTTCAATAAGATCCCCGCTCGTCCTTCTAAACTCCAACGAGTACAGACCCAGAGTCCTCAACCGTTCCTCATACGGCAAGCTCTTCATTCCAGGGATCATTCTTGTGAACCTCCTCTGGACCCTTTCCAAGGCCAGCACATCCTTCCTTCCATACGGGGCCCAAAACTGCTCACAATACTCCCAATGGGGTCTGACCAGAGCCTTATACAGCCTCAGAAGTACATCCCGGCTCTTGTAAATTGGATGAAACTCAGCCTGGCGCATGAGGGGGACCCACTCACCCTCCTCAAAGCTTCCCCCCAGAACCCAGCCTCCAGCTTCAGGGATTCAATCTCAAAGCCCCATGAACCACATCACCAATTCTCAGATCAGAATGACCCCACTTGACCGAGGATCCCAATGCACTCCTCTAATGTGACAGCACAAAAGCCATGTTGACCGTGTGTGAACGACACGCGCTCATACACACATCTCTGGTTAGACCCTACTTGGACCACTGAGAACACTTCTGGTATCCACTCTATAAAAAGGACAGAGAGGAAGATTAGAAGAGATTGACAAGGCTGCTCCCAGGCTGAGAGGCCACACTCATCAGGAAGCATTGAACAGGCTGGGATTCTATTCTCTAGAAAGGATAAGGTTGAAGGGGTCGTTAAAACGGTGAAAGGGGATTTCAATAAGGTCGACGTAGAAGATATTTCTACTTGTGGGGGTGACCAGAACTAGGGGGCTCAATATAATAAATCATGTGGGGAATTCAGGAGAAACGTCTTTATCCAGGGAACGGGGAGAATGTGGGGCTCGCTCCCCATGGGGAGTGGGGAGAATGTGGGACTCGCTCCCACGGGGAGTGGGGAGAATGTGGGGCTCGCTCCCAGGGGGAGTGGGGAGAATGTGGGGCTCGCTCCCACGGGGAGAGGGGAGAATGTGGGATTCGTTCCCACGGGGAGTGGGGAGAATGTGGGACTCGCTCCCACGGGGAGTGGGGAGAATGTGGGACTCGCTCCCACGGGGAGTGGGGAGAATGTGGGATTCGCTCCCATGGGGAGTGGGGAGAATGTGGGACTCGCTCCCACGGGGAGAGGGGAGAATGTGGGATTCGTTCCCACGGGGAGTGGGGAGAATGTGGGACTCGCTCTCACGGGGAGTGGGGAGAATGTGGGATTCGCTCCCATGGGGAGTGGGGAGAATGTGGGATTCGTTCCCGCAGGGAGTGGGGAGAATGTGGGACTCGCTCCCACGGGGAGTGGGGAGAATGTGCGACTCGCTCCCACGGGGAGTGGGGAGAATGTGGGACTCGCTCCCACGGGGAGTGGGGAGAATGTGGGACTCGCTCCCATGGGGAGTGGGGAGAATGTGGGATTCGTTCCCGCAGGGAGTGGGGAGAATGTGGGACTCGTTTCCACAGGGAGTGGGGAGAATGTGGGACTCACTCCCACGGGGAGTGGGGAGAATGTGGGACTCACTCCCACAGGGAGTGGGGAGAATGTGGGACTCGCTCTCACGGGGAGTGGGGAGAATGTGGGACTCGCTCTCACGGGGAGTGGGGAGAATGTGGGACTCGCTCCCACGGGGAGTGGGGAGAATGTGGGACTCACTCCCACAGGGAGTGGGGAGAATGTGGGACTTGCTCTCACGGGGAGTGGGGAGAATGTGGGACTCGCTCCCACGGGGAGTGGGGAGAATGTGGGACTCGCTCCCACGGGTAGTGGGGGGAATGTGGGACTCACGAAGGATAGGGTGATGAGGGGAGATGAACGGGACATGAGAGCAGGCTCGCGTGGGACAGAAACATTGGCAGTGACCTGTTGGCGCAAATGGCCTGTTGCGGTGTTATAAATACAATACCAACCACAGACTGCACAGAACAGGAGCAGAAAAAGCTCAGCGCTAAACAGCCCCATGTATGGTGAAGGCTAAACATTAATGTTTCCATTGTTATGCACACTTTGCTGAGCTGAGGGAGACAGCGCGAGCACGCAGTACAGCTGCAGTTAAAAGCAAAGTAGATGAAAACATTGCAGAAAAGAATATTTTAGGGTCAATATGTGAGTGACTGGAGAATGATGTTGGTGAGTAGAGTGGGTGGAAAAGGGGATTTGGGATATCCAGCATTCGGGATCTGCCTTCCTCTTGTCTGTTGGAGATTAGAGATTGATTATGGTGAGTAATCAATCATTATCGCTTTATCATGTGATTGCCAGAATGGGAGACGGCAGGTTGGTTAGACCTTGGCTGTTTCATAGCTTGCAATTCTATTGTTTCTTTCTTTCAATATAAGGCACCAAGTGTGGAAAGTCAAGGTAGATATGGAGAAGGCGTGAAGTTCAGTTCCTGAGCCCACCCAGCCTCTGGGACAATACAGCCCAAAGGAGAAGATTGTTCAGGTCCCTTACTGGCGCTGGGAGACACACTGTGGTGAAGGAGCGGCTGTGATTGCCACTCAGTCAGGCCCAACGCTCGAGATGTGAACCCCAGAATCCAGGCTGACCTTCTCAGTGAGGGTCAGTACTGAGGGAGTGCCGCACTGTCAGAGGGTCAGTACTGAGGGAGTGCCGCACTGTCGGAGGGTCAGTACTGAGGGAGTGCAGCACTGTCAGAGGGTCAGTACTGAGGGAGCCCCGCACTGTCAGAGAGTCAGTACTGAGGGAGTGCCGCACTGTCAGAGGGTCAGTACTGAGGGAGTGCAGCACTGTCAGAGGGTCAGTACTGAGGGAGCGCCGCACTGTCAGAGGGTCTGTACTGAGGGAGTGCTGCACTGTCAGAGGGTCAGTACTGAGGGAGTGCCGCACTGTCAGAGGGTCAGTACTGAGGGAGCCCCGCACTGTCAGAGGGTCAGTACTGAGGGAGTGCCGCACTGTCAGAGGGTCAGTACTGAGGGAGTGCTGCACTGTCAGAGGGTCAGTACTGAGGGAGTGCCGCACTGTCAGAGGGTCAGTACTGAGGGAGCGCCGCACTGTCAGAGGGTCAGTACTGAGGGAGTGCCGCACTGTCAGAGGGTCAGTGCTGAGGGAGTGCTGCACTGTCAGCGGGTCAGTACTGAGGGAATGCTGCACTGTCAGAGGGTCAGTACTGAGGGAGTGCCGCACTGTCAGAGGGTCAGTGCTGAGGGAGTGCCACACTGTCAGAGGGTCAGTACTGAGGGAGTGCTGCACTGTCAGAGGGTCAGTACTGAGGGAGTGCCGCACTGTCAGAGGGTCAGTACTGAGGGAGCCCCGCACTGTCAGAGGGTCAGTACTGAGGGAGTGCCGCACTGTCAGAGGGTCAGTACTGACGGAGTGCCGCACTGTCAGAGGGTCAGTGCTGAGGGAGTGCTGCACTGTCAGGGGGTCAGTACTGAGGAAATGCTGCACTGTCAGAGGGTCAGTACTGAGGGAGTGCCGCACTGTCAGAGGGTCAGTGCTGAGGGAGTGCCGCACTGTCAGAGGGTCAGTACTGAGGGAGTGCCGCACTGTCAGAGGGTCAGTTCTGAGGGAGTGCCGCACTGTCAGAGGGTCAGTACTGAGGGAATGCCGCACTGTCAGAGGGTCAGTGCTGAGGGAGTGCAGCTCTGTCAGAGAGTCAGTACTGAGGGAGTGCCGCACTGTCAGAGGGTCAGTACTGAGGGAGTGCCGCACTGTCAGAGGGTCAGTGCTGAGGGAGTGCCGCACTGTCAGAGGGTCAGTACTGAGGGAGTGCCGCACTATCAGAGGGTCAGTGCTGAGGGAGTGCCGCACTGTCAGAGGGTCAGTACTGAGGGAGTGCCGCACTGTCAGAGGGTCAGTGCTGAGGGAGTGCCGCACTGTCAGAGGGTCAGTACTGAGGGAGTGCCGCACTGTCAGAAGGTCAGTACTGAGGGAGTGCTGCACTGTCAGAGGGTCAGTACTGAGGCTGTGCCGCACTGTCAGAGGGTCAGTACTGAGGCTGTGCCCCACTGTCAGAGGGTCAGTACTGAGGGAGTTCCGCACTGTCAGAGAGTCAGTACTGAGGGAGTGCCGCACTGTCAGAGGGTCAGTACTGAGGGAGTGCTGCACTATCAGAGGGTCAGTACTGAGGGAGTGCCGCACTGTCAGAGGGTCAGTACTGAGGGAGTGCAGCACTGTCAGAGGGTCAGTACTGAGGGAGCGCCGCACTGTCAGAGGGTCAGTACTGAGGGAGTGCTGCACTGTCAGAGAGTCAGTACTGAGGGAGTGCCGCACTGTCAGAGGGTCAGTACTGAGGGAGCCCCGCACTGTCAGAGGGTCAGTTCTGAGGGAGTGCCGCTCTGTCAGAGGGTCAGTACTGAGGGAGTGCTGCACTGTCAGAGGGTCAGTACTGAGGGAGTGCCGCACTGTCAGAGGGTCAGTACTGAGGGAGCGCCGCACTGTCAGAGGGTCAGTACTGAGGGAGTGCCGCACTGTCAGAGGGTCAGTGCTGAGGGAGTGCTGCACTGTCAGAGGGTCAGTACTGAGGGAATGCTGCACTGTCAGAGGGTCAGTACTGAGGGAGTGCCGCACTGTCAGAGGGTCAGTGCTGAGGGAGTGCCACACTGTCAGAGGGTCAGTACTGAGGGAGTGCTGCACTGTCAGAGGGTCAGTACTGAGGGAGTGCCGCACTGTCAGAGGGTCAGTACTGAGGGAGCCCCGCACTGTCAGAGGGTCAGTACTGAGGGAGTGCCGCACTGTCAGAGGGTCAGTACTGACGGAGTGCCGCACTGTCAGAGGGTCAGTGCTGAGGGAGTGCTGCACTGTCAGGGGGTCAGTACTGAGGGAATGCTGCACTGTCAGAGGGTCAGTACTGAGGGAGTGCCGCACTGTCAGAGGGTCAGCGCTGAGGGAGTGCCGCACTGTCAGAGGGTCAGTACTGAGGGAGTGCCGCACTGTCAGAGGGTCAGTACTGAGGGAGTGCCGCACTGTCAGAGGGTCAGTACTGAGGGAATGCCGCACTGTCAGAGGGTCAGTGCTGAGGGAGTGCAGCTCTGTCAGAGAGTCAGTACTGAGGGAGTGCCGCACTGTCAGAGGGTCAGTACTGAGGGAGTGCCGCACTGTCAGAGGGTCAGTGCTGAGGGAGTGCCGCACTGTCAGAGGGTCAGTACTGAGGGAGTGCCGCACTATCAGAGGGTCAGTGCTGAGGGAGTGCCGCACTGTCAGAGGGTCAGTACTGAGGGAGTGCCGCACTGTCAGAGGGTCAGTGCTGAGGGAGTGCCGCACTGTCAGAGGGTCAGTACTGAGGGAGTGCCGCACTGTCAGAAGGTCAGTACTGAGGGAGTGCTGTACTGTCAGAGGGTCAGTACTGAGGCTGTGCCGCACTGTCAGAGGGTCAGTACTGAGGCTGTGCCCCACTGTCAGAGGGTCAGTACTGAGGGAGTTCCGCACTGTCAGAGAGTCAGTACTGAGGGAGTGCCGCACTGTCAGAGGGTCAGTACTGAGGGAGTGCTGCACTATCAGAGGGTCAGTACTGAGGGAGTGCTGCACTGTCAGAGAGTCAGTACTGAGGGAGTGCCGCACTGTCAGCAGGTCAGTACTGAGGGAGTGCCGCACTGTCAGAGTGTCAGTACTGAGGGAGTGCCGCACTGTCAGAGGGTCAGTACTGAGGGAGTGCCGCACTGTCAGAGGGTCAGTACTGAGGGAGTGCTGCACTGTCAGGAGGTCAGTACTGAGGGAGTGCCGCACTGTCAGAGGGTCAGTACTGAGGGAGTGCCGCACTATCAGAGGGTCAGTGCTGAGGGAGTGCCGCACTGTCAGAGGGTCAGTACTGAGGGAGTGCCGCACTGTCAGAGGGTCAGTGCTGAGGGAGTGCCGCACTGTCAGAGGGTCAGTACTGAGGGAGTGCCGCACTGTCAGAAGGTCAGTACTGAGGGAGTGCTGCACTGTCAGAGGGTCAGTACTGAGGCTGTGCCGCACTGTCAGAGGGTCAGTACTGAGGCTGTGCCCCACTGTCAGAGGGTCAGTACTGAGGGAGTTCCGCACTGTCAGAGAGTCAGTACTGAGGGAGTGCCGCACTGTCAGAGGGTCAGTACTGAGGGAGTGCTGCACTATCAGAGGGTCAGTACTGAGGGAGTGCCGCACTGTCAGAGGGTCAGTACTGAGGGAGTGCAGCACTGTCAGAGGGTCAGTACTGAGGGAGCGCCGCACTGTCAGAGGGTCAGTACTGAGGGAGTGCTGCACTGTCAGAGAGTCAGTACTGAGGGAGTGCCGCACTGTCAGAGGGTCAGTACTGAGGGAGCCCCGCACTGTCAGAGGGTCAGTTCTGAGGGAGTGCCGCTCTGTCAGAGGGTCAGTACTGAGGGAGTGCTGCACTGTCAGAGGGTCAGTACTGAGGGAGTGCCGCACTGTCAGAGGGTCAGTACTGAGGGAGCGCCGCACTGTCAGAGGGTCAGTACTGAGGGAGTGCCGCACTGTCAGAGGGTCAGTGCTGAGGGAGTGCTGCACTGTCAGAGGGTCAGTACTGAGGGAATGCTGCACTGTCAGAGGGTCAGTACTGAGGGAGTGCCGCACTGTCAGAGGGTCAGTGCTGAGGGAGTGCCGCACTGTCAGAGGGTCAGTACTGAGGGAGTGCTGCACTGTCAGAGGGTCAGTACTGAGGGAGTGCTGCACTGTCAGAGGGTCAGTACTGAGGGAGTGCCGCACTGTCAGAGGGTCAGTACTGAGGGAGCCCCGCACTGTCAGAGGGTCAGTACTGAGGGAGTGCCGCACTGTCAGAGGGTCAGTACTGACGGAGTGCCGCACTGTCAGAGGGTCAGTGCTGAGGGAGTGCTGCACTGTCAGGGGGTCAGTACTGAGGGAATGCTGCACTGTCAGAGGGTCAGTACTGAGGGAGTGCCGCACTGTCAGAGGGTCAGCGCTGAGGGAGTGCCGCACTGTCAGAGGGTCAGTACTGAGGGAGTGCCGCACTGTCAGAGGGTCAGTACTGAGGGAGTGCCGCACTGTCAGAGGGTCAGTACTGAGGGAATGCCGCACTGTCAGAGGGTCAGTGCTGAGGGAGTGCAGCTCTGTCAGAGAGTCAGTACTGAGGGAGTGCCGCACTGTCAGAGGGTCAGTACTGAGGGAGTGCCGCACTGTCAGAGGGTCAGTGCTGAGGGAGTGCCGCACTGTCAGAGGGTCAGTACTGAGGGAGTGCCGCACTATCAGAGGGTCAGTGCTGAGGGAGTGCCGCACTGTCAGAGGGTCAGTACTGAGGGAGTGCCGCACTGTCAGAGGGTCAGTGCTGAGGGAGTGCCGCACTGTCAGAGGGTCAGTACTGAGGGAGTGCCGCACTGTCAGAAGGTCAGTACTGAGGGAGTGCTGTACTGTCAGAGGGTCAGTACTGAGGCTGTGCCGCACTGTCAGAGGGTCAGTACTGAGGCTGTGCCCCACTGTCAGAGGGTCAGTACTGAGGGAGTTCCGCACTGTCAGAGAGTCAGTACTGAGGGAGTGCCGCACTGTCAGAGGGTCAGTACTGAGGGAGTGCTGCACTATCAGAGGGTCAGTACTGAGGGAGTGCTGCACTGTCAGAGAGTCAGTACTGAGGGAGTGCCGCACTGTCAGCAGGTCAGTACTGAGGGAGTGCCGCACTGTCAGAGTGTCAGTACTGAGGGAGTGCCGCACTGTCAGAGGGTCAGTACTGAGGGAGTGCCGCACTGTCAGAGGGTCAGTACTGAGGGAGTGCTGCACTGTCAGGAGGTCAGTACTGAGGGAGTGCCGCACTGTCAGAGGGTCAGTACTGAGGGAGTGCTGCACTGTCAGAGGGTCAGTACTGAGGGAGTGCCGCACTGTCAGAGGGTCAGTACTGAGGGAGTGCCGCACTGTCAGAGGGTCAGTACTGAGGGAGTGCCGTACTGTCAGAGGGTCAGTACTGAGGGAGTGCTGCACTGTCAGAGGGTCAGTACTGAGGGAGTGCCGCACTGTCAGAGGGTCAGTACTGAGGGAGTGCCGTACTGTCAGAGGGTTAGTACTGAGGGAGTGCCGCACTGTCAGAGGGTCAGTACTGAGGGAGTGCCGCACTGTCAGAGGGTCAGTACTGAGGGAGTGCCGCATTGTCTGATGGTCAGTACTGAGCGATCGCCGCACTGTCAGAGGATCAGTACTGAGGGAGTGCCGCACTGTCAGAGGGTCAGTGCTGAGGGAGTACCGCACTGTTGAGGAGCACGAGTGAGAGGGTGTGCTGTCCTGCAGAGTGCCATCTTTTAATGATTGTGGTAGTCACGACTAGTGGTATATTATATGAATTACGGCACTGCCTGTATATTAAGGGTACAATGGTAAATCCCTGCCTGCCCT
The DNA here is from genome assembly GCF_047496885.1 of Scyliorhinus torazame. NCBI lineage: Eukaryota > Metazoa > Chordata > Chondrichthyes > Carcharhiniformes > Scyliorhinidae > Scyliorhinus > Scyliorhinus torazame. The sequence continues at coordinate 5,109,304 of NC_092730.1, read as the reverse complement.
TGGTGACAAAAGAAAAAATCGGCAGCACGGTAGCATTGTGGAAAGCACAATTGCTTCACAGCTCCAGGGTCCCAGGTTTAATTCCGGCTTGGGTCACTGTCTGTGCGGAGTCTGCACAACCTCTAGTGTGTGCGTGGGTTTCCTCCAGGTGCTCCGGTTTCCTCCCACAGTCCAAAGATGTGCAGGTTAGGTGGATTGGCCGTGATAAATTGCTTAGTGTCTAAAATTGCCCTTAGTGTTGGGTGGGGTTACTGGGTTATGGGGATATAGTGGAGGTGTGGGCCTGGGTAGGGTGCTCTTTCCAAGAGCAGGTGCAGAGTCGATGGGTCGAATGGCCTCCTTCTGCACTGTAAATTCTATGATAATCTATGCTGGCTCCGCCCAGTAGGCGGAGTATAAAAGTGTGTGCTTTCCGGTGCTGCAGCCATTCTGGTTCCAGCTACAGGCGGCACAACATCTTTGCTCAATAAAACCTCGATTGTTCCACCATTCTCGTCTTTGTGGTAATTGACGGTGCATCAATGATACATCAAACTGAGGCTCTGTCCACATCTTCGCCTGGGTGTGAAAGATCCCACGGTCACTCCTGGAAGAGAAGGGGGAGCTCTCCCAGGTGCACCGGGGACAAAATAACCCTTCAGCCAACATCGTGAAAACACAGATTGCTATCTTTGGGATCTTGCTGTGTGCAAATTACTGCTGCATTTTTTAACAACAGTGACCACACTTCAAAAAGCCGTTATTTATTTTGTGTGATGCATCAAGACCAGGGGCGTCATTCTCCGACCCCTCGCTGGGTTGGAGAATCGCCGGGGGCTGCCGTGAATCCCGCCCCCGCCGGTTGCCGAAGTCTCCGGGACCGGATATTCGGCTAGGGGCGGGAATCGCGCCGCGCCGGTTGGCGGGCCCCCCCGCTGGATTCTCCGGCCCGGATGGGCCGAAGTCCCGCCGATAAATTGCCTGTCCCGCCGGCGTGGATTAAACCACCTTTTGAACGGCGGGACAAGGCGGCGTGGGCGGGCTCCGGGGTCCTGGGGGGGGTGCCCCCACGGTGGCCTGGCCCGCGATCGGGGCCCACCGATCCGCGGGCGGGCCTGTGCCGTGGGGGCACACTTTCCCTTCCGCCTCCGCCACGGTCTCCACCATGGCGGAGGCGGAAGAGACTCCCTCCACTGCGCATGCGCGGGAAACTGTCAGCGGCCGCTGACGCTCCCGCGCATGCGCCGCCCGGAGATGTCATTTCCGCGCCAGCTGGCGGGGCAACAAAGGCCGTTTCCGCCAGCTGGCGGGGCGGAAATGCCTCCGGCGTCGGCCTAGCCCCTCAATGTTGGGGCTCGGCCCCCAAAGATGTGGAGCATTCCGCACCTTTGGGGCGGCGTGATGCCCGACTGATTGGCACCGTTTTGGGCGCCAGTCGGCGGACATCGCGCCGTTTGGGGAGAATTTCGCCCGTGGTGTCAGTCACCACGAAATGGGAGCATTTTGTTCACCTTTCCCGGTTATGACAGTGGAATGTGCCTCCCGCTGAAAGACCAGGAGCCAGGAGAGCAGAAACTGCTGTGTAAGCTGAGGGGATGCTAGCATCGGGCTGAGGGAGAGGGTATCTCCACTGAAATCTCCCCTTTCTCTTCTAGGTACTGACTGACGTCTGGTCGACAGAGTTACAGGGATTTACAGTGCGGAAGGAGGCCATTCGGCCCATCGAGCCTGCACCGGCCCTTGGAAAGATCACACCAGTTAATCCCAAGCCTCCAACCTATCCCTGTAACCTTTTACCGAGAGTCGGACGGGTGTCGGAAGAGAACTCCAAGACTTAGGGCCCAGGCGACTGACAGTGCGCCCGACATTGGTGGGGTAATTAAGTATCGGGTAAGTGTAAGAGGACAGACTTGGGGGAGAGATCGTAGAGGCTTTAAGGAGGTTTCAGAGGTAAGGCAGGGAAAAGCCATGGAGGGATTTAGAAACAAGGAAGAGTGATTTTGCCCATTTAAATGCGATTTCTTCTCGTGCATTGAACCCAATTTGGGGTTTATTCTGTTTAAAGCAGTTCTGACCAGTGGATTCGTCCAGTACTGTGGAACAATAATGACCTGGCCACAATCGCGGCACCAAATTAATGAAATATCTTCAGCCTAACACAACGCCTCGGACTCCATTCTCTGCCTATCCCAACCATCCCAATCCCACCGGTTGCCTCTCTCGCACCTCCTTTAGGAGGTCTTCCCAGACACAAGCCAACAGGAATGTTGCTCCATGGTGAAGTCGCAGCATCGTACTCAAGCTCCTGACTACCACATGGGGCAGAGCTGAGGACATCATAGATTATCATAGAATTTACAGTGTAGAAGGAGGCCATTCGGCCCATCGAGTCTGCACCAGCCCTTGGAAAGAGCACACCAGTTAATCCCAAGCCTCCACCCTATCCCTGTAACCTTTTTTGGACACGTAGGGCAATTTAGCATATCCAATCCACCCAACTTGCACATCCTTGAACTCTCACTTTTAGGATTATGGCATCAGGCTTCTGGAGTACTCGCCCCTAATAATAGTGTTACGGATGAGGCGTTTTCAGAACCCCAAAATGTATCATGGAGTTCAACCAACCTCTCCCTTTAATGGATTTGTTGCTTTTCCGAGCACACGGCTTTTCCCCTAGTTGTGGGATTACAATTATGGACACGTGGGTTTTTAAACACAAAACACTGTGTATTCCATGAACTCAACTTAACATCTTAAATAAACATTGGATCTCTTAACACCCCTTACTTCAAAGATAACTCAGAAAATATTGCAACAGTAAATAATTCCTTCAAATGTTCCTTCAAACTTCCAAGAGACTTAACACCTTTAAACAGTATCACATCAGGTTAAAGGATGTATATATATTTTCTGTAGAATGGCAGAGATATATTAGCTTGGTTGATTTCAGCTCCAGCACCTTGCTTTCTTCATGCAGCTCTCTGGAAACCCACAGACACACCCACTCTGCTTTCTCAAACCTGGCTTTCTCCCTTCGAAGCAGATCACAGCAAACCAGAACTGCTCAAGCTGCTCTCTCAAACTGCCTTTCTACTTTTAAACTGCTCTCAGCAAAACCAGCCAGGCACTTTTTAAACTGCAAAACCAAACTGCAAAATGGCTGAACTGAGCTGAGCTCCACCCACTCTATGACATCACTGTTTTCTTAAAGGTACATTGCTTAAACATCCAGTTCTTAAAGGCACTCTCGCATGACAATAATAATAATCTTTATTGTCACAAGTAGGCTTACTTTAACACTGCAATGAAGTTACTGTGAAAATGCCCTCGTCACCACACTCCGGCACCTGTTCGGGTCACAGAGGGAGAATTCAGAATGTCCAATTCACTTAACAAGCACGTCTTTCGGGACTTGTGGGAGGAAACCCGGAGGAAACCCACGCAGACACGTGGTGAATGTGCAGACTCCGCACAGACAGTGACCCAAGCCGGGAATCGAACCGGGGACCCTGGTGCCGTGAAGCTACAGTGCTAACCACTGTGCTACCGTGTTGCAAGGTTCCTGTTCCAAATTATTCCCCACCATCCATTTCAGTAGAAAAGACTTTTCACAAAGTACTCTGGTAACTTCACTCGCCATCAATAAAAATGTCAAGCTGGCGGCACGTCGCACAGTGGTTAGCACTTGGACTACGGCGCTGTCCGTGTGGAGTTTGCACATTCTCCCCATGTTTGCATGGGTTTCGCCCCCACAACCCAATGATGCGCAGGTTAGGTGGATTGGCCGCGCCAAATTGCCCCTTAATTGGAAACAAAAATAATTGGGTATTTTAAATTTTAAAAATAACGAAAATAAAAATGTCAAATTGATAAAAACATTTGACCAAAAGACTCATTTGAAACCTCTACCAAATGATGCTTCTGAGTGTTTTCTCACATCCAATTTAATACGTTCTCTCTGAATCTCTCCCTTGATTGAGCCCTGCGTCCTCCGGGCCTCAGATAGGCTGACCTCCTCTCACAGGCGTGTCGGTGCAGAGTATTTCTGTGCGCGTTTCTCTCTGCAGTTTCTCATCTGGGCTGTCGGGGGCTGCACACCCAACAACGGCCGGAACGCCCCCTCTGTCCCAGTGCAGCCAGCCAGGAGCTGCGTCACATCGGCACGGTAGCACAGTGGTTAGCACTGTTGCTTCACAGCTCCAGGGTCCCGGGTTCGATTCCCGGCTTGGGTCACTGTCTGTGCGGAGTCTGCACGTTCTCCCCCGTGTCTGCGTGGGTTTCCTCCGGGTGCTCCGGTTTCCCCCCACAAGCCCCGAAAGACGTGCTGTTGGGTGAATTGGACATTCTGAATTCTCCCTCAGTGTACCTGAACAGGCGCCGGAATGTGGCGACTAGGGGATTTTCACAGTAACTTCATTGCAGTCTCTCAGTAGGCCCCACCTACCCCCCTCAGCCCCGACTCCAACCCCCAGTGTGGGGAATCCCCCAGATGGTTAAACCTCGCTAATTGGTGATTAACTCCTCCTCTTTGTTTTAGCTCTCAGCTCCGCAGACCGATGACCTCCAGGTTTTATTTGGATTAGCCAGACGGGGGCCAAGCCATGGGCGACCAGCAGCTGAGCCAGCCGGAGAGCGGCGAGGGGGCAGGACTGCTCTTCTTCCAGCATCAGCAGGGGCAGGGAGACCCTCTGCCCGGGATGCATGGCAGCCTCTCGCACGAGCTTGGGCTGGAGGGCGTCCCCGACTCTCCCGCCTCGCCCTGCTTCGACCCTGACCCTGGGGACTCCGGCAGACTGGAAATGGGTGGCCACAAGGGGATGGAGCTGGCCGGGAATGCCGACTGGGGTCACTCGGACATGGGCGGCCACGTCAATGTGAAACAGGAGACCGGCATTGCCAGGCTGGCGAGTGCAGCGAGCGGGTACACCTACTGCCTCCCATTCGACCAGTGCGAGGACCAGTTGTCGAAACGGACGGATGGGAAACTGGACTCGTTCAACGAAGCCTTCGCCAACCGGCACTCGCTAGTTCACGGCTCCGGTGTGATGGGTAACTATCCCCAGAACATGACACTGCGGCAGATGCTGTCTGAGAAACCGCCAGCCCACCGCTACCCCCACCCCAGGGTGCCTCAGCACCTGCCGTGCATGCCCGTGAGCTCGCAGCCCAAAGTGATGCTTCAACAGTCGCTGCATTACAGCTATCCGCAGCTCTTGCGCTTGTCGGAGCTGCAACAACAGCAGCAGCTGCCCACTATCACTCAGCAGATGGCGCAGGACATCTTGCAGCAGCCCGCAGTCCCAATGCAGCAACAACAGCTCCACAAGCCCTCGGCGGAGGCCAAGCAGCAGAGCGACGGACAGCACCAGGCGGGCCACTACCACCAGATGCAGCAGCCCAGCCACCACCACCTGCTGCAGCACATGCAGATGGCCCAGATCAGCAGGGATGCGGCCCAGCGCACAGCTGTCCAGCACCAGTGCCAGCCGGGGAAGTTCGAGCAGTTCCACCACCCGCTCAACGCACCTCCTCAATACCTGTACGGCGAAAGACAACACTACAGGGTTCAAGGGCAACAGAGAGACACGCTGACACATCAGCTGTACCAGCAGCCCACTCACAGCTCACCAGGTATCTCTCCGGCATTGCATCTTATACCAGAGTTCATGGCATTCCCGGAGTCCCAGTGAGGGGTATATCAGTGTTACAGTGAGGGGTGTGGGATATATCAGTGTTACAGTGAGGGGTGTGGGGTATATCAGTGTTACAGTGAGGGGTGTGGGGTATATCAGTGTTACAGTGAGGGGTGTGGGGTATATCAGAGTGTTACAGTGAGGGGTGTGGGGTATATCAGTGTTACAGTGAGGGGTGTGGGATATATCAGTGTTACAGAGAGGGGTGTGGGGTATATCAGAGTGTTACAGTGAGGGGTGTGGGATATATCAGTGTGACAGTGAGGGGTGTGGGATATATCAGTGTTACAGAGAGGGGTGTGGGGTATATCAGTGTTACAGTGAGGGGTGTGGGGTATATCAGTGTTACAGTGAGGGGTGTGGGGTATATCAGAGTGTTACAGTGAGGGGTGTGGGATATATCAGTGTTACAGTGAGGGGTGTGGTGTATATCAGTGTTACAGTGAGGGGTGTGGTGTATATCAGTGTTACAGTGAGGGGTGTGGGGTATATCAGAGTGTTACAGTGAGGGGCGTGGGATATATCAGTGTTACAGTGAGGGGTGTGGGGTATATCAGTGTTACAGTGAGGGGTGTGGGGTATATAAGTGTTACAGTGAGGGGTGTGGGATATATCAGTGTTACAGTGAGGGGTGTGGGATATATCAGTGTTACAGTGAGGGGTGTGGGGTATATCAGAGTGTTACAGTGAGGGGTGTGGGATATATCAGTGTTACAGTGAGGGGTGTGGGTATATCAGTGTTACAGTGAGGGGTGTGGGGTATATCAGTGTTGCAGTGAGGGGTGTGGGGTATATCAGTGTTACAGTGAGGGGTGTGGGATATATCAGTGTTACAGAGAGGGGTGTGGGGTATATCAGTGTTACAGTGAGGGGTGTGGGGTATATCAGTGTTACAGTGAGGGTGTGTGGGGTATATCAGAGTGTTACAGTGAGGGGTGTGGGATATATCAGCGTTACAGAGAGGGGTGTGGGGTATATCAGAGTGTTACAGTGAGGGGTGTGGGATATATCAGTGTTACAGTGAGGGGTGTGGGATATATCAGTGTTACAGAGAGGGGTGTGGGGTATATCAGTGTTACAGTGAGGGGTGTGGGGTATATCAGTGTTACAGTGAGGGGTTTGGGGTATATCAGAGTGTTACAGTGAGGGGTGTGGGGTATATCAGTGTTACAGTGAGGGGTGTGGGATATATCAGTGTTACAGTGAGGGGTGTGGGGTTTATCAGTGTTACAGTGAGGGGTGTGGGGTATATCAGAGTGTTACAGTGAGGGGTGTGGGGTATATCAGTGTTACAGTGAGGGGTGTGGGATATATCAGTGTTACAGTGAGGGGTGTGGGGTATATCAGTGTTACAGTGAGGGGTGTGGGGTATATCTGTGTTACAGTGAGGGGTGTGGGGTATATCAGTGTTACAGTCAGGGGTGTGGATATATCAGTGTTACAGTGAGGGGTGTGGGGTGTATCAGTGTTACAGTGAGGGGTGTGGGGTATATCAGTGTGTTACAGTGAGGGGTGTGGGGTGTATCAGTGTTACAGTGAGGGGTGTGTGGTGTATCAGAGTGTTACAGTGAGGGGTGTGGGGTATATCAGTGCTTACAGTGAGCGGTGTGGGATATATCAGTGTTACAGTGAGGGGTGTGGGGTATATCAGTGTTACAGTGAGGGGTGTGGGGTATATCAGTGTTACAATGAGGGGTGTGGGGTATATCAGAGTGTTACAGTGAGGGGTGTGGGGTATATCAGTGTTACAGTGAGGGGTGTGGGATATATCAGTGTTACAGTGAGGGGTGTGGGATATATCAGTGTTACAGTGAGGGGTGTGGGGTAATCAGAGTGTTACAGTGAGGGGTGTGGGGTATATCAGAGTGTTACAGTGAGGGGTGTGGGTATATCAGAGTGTTACAGTGAGGGGTGTGGGGTATATCAGTGTTACAGTGAGGGGTGTGGGGTATATCAGTGTTACAGTGAGGGGTGTGGGGTATATCAGAGTATTACAGTGAGGGGTGTGGGGTATATCAGAGTGTTACAGTGAGGGGTGTGGGATATATCAGAGTGTCATAGTGCGGGGTGTGGGGTATATCAGTGTTACAGTGAGGGGTGTGGGTATATCAGTGTTACAGTGAGGGGTGTGGGATATATCAGTGTTACAGTGTGGGGTATATCTGTGTTACAGTGAGGGGTGTGGGTATATCAGTGTTACAGTGAGGGGTGTGGGGTATATCAGTGTTACAGTGAGGGGTGTGGGGTATATCTGTGTTACAGTGAGGGGTGTGGGTATATCAGTGTTACAGTGAGGGGTGTGGGATATATCAGTGTTACAGTGAGGGGTGTTGGATATATCAGTGTAACAGTGAGGGGTGTGGGTATATCAGTGTTACAGTGAGGGGTGTGGGATATATCAGTGTTACAGTGAGGGGTGTGGGGTATATCTGTGTTACTGTGAGGGGTGTGGGTATATCAGTGTTACAGTGAGGGGTGTGGGGTATATCAGTGTTACAGTGAGGGGTGTGGGGTATATCAGAGTGTTACAGTGAGGGGTGTGGGGTATATCAGAGTGTTACAGTGAGGGGTGTGGGGTATATCAGTGTTACAGTGAGGGGTGTGGGGTATATCAGTGTTACAGTGAGGGGTGTGGGGTATATCAGTGTTACAGTGAGGCGTGTGGGTTATATCAGAGTGTTACAGAGAGGGGTGTGGGATATATCAGTGTTACAGTGAGGGGTGTGGGGTATATCAGTGTTACAGTGAGGGGTGTGGTTTATATCAGAGTGTTACAGTTAGGGGTGTGGGATATATCAGTGTTACAGTGAGGGGTGTGGGGTATATCAGTGTTACAGTGAGGGGTGTGGGATATATCAGAGTGTTACAGCGAGGGGTGTGGGATATATCAGTGTTACAGCGAGGGGTGTGGGGTATATCAGTGTTACAGTGAGGGGTGTGGGATATATCAGTGTTACAGTGAGGGGTGTGGGGTATATCAGTGTTACAGTGAGGGGTGTGGGGTATATCAGTGTTACAGTGAGGGGTGTGGGGTATATCAGTGTTACAGTGAGGGGTGTGGGATATATCAGTGTTACAGTGAGGGGTGTGGGGTATATCAGTGTTACAGAGAGGGGTGTGGGATATATCAGTGTTACAGAGAGGGGTGTGGGGTATATCAGTGTTACAGTGAGGGGTGTGGGGTATATCAGTGTTACAGTGAGGGGTGTGGGGTATATCAGAGTGTTACAGTGAGGGGTGTGGGGTATATCAGTGTTTCAGTGAGGGGTGTGGGATATATCAGTGTTACAGTGAGGGGTGTGGGATATATCAGTGTTACAGTGAGGGGTGTGGGGTATATCAGAGTGTTACAGTGAGGGGTGTGGGATATATCAGTGTTACAGTGAGGGGTGTGGGTATATCAGTGTTACAGTGAGGAGAGTGGGGTATATCAGTGTTACAGTGAGGGGTGTGGGGTATATCAGTGTTACAGTGAGGGGTGTGGGGTATATCAGAGTGTTACAGTGAGGGGAGTGGGGTATATCAGTGTTACAGTGAGGGGTGTGGGATATATCAGTGTTACAGAGAGGGGTGTGGGGTATATCAGAGTGTTACAGTGAGGGGTGTGGGATATATCAGTGTGACAGTGAGGGGTGTGGGATATATCAGTGTTACAGAGAGGGGTGTGGGGTATATCAGTGTTACAGTGAGGGGTGTGGGGTATATCAGAGTGTTACAGTGAGGGGTGTGGGATATATCAGTGTTACAGTGAGGGGTGTGGGTATATCAGTGTTACAGTGAGGAGTGTGGGGTATATCAGTGTTACAGTGAGGGGTGTGGGGTATATCAGTGTTACAGTGAGGGGTGTGGGGTATATCAGAGTGTTACAGTGAGGGGTGTGGGGTATATCAGAGTGTTACAGTGAGAGGTGTGGGGGATATCAGTGTTACAGTGAGGGGTGTGGGTATATCAGTGTTACAGTGAGGGGTGTGGGGTATATCAGTGTTACAGTGAGGGGTGTGGGGTATATCAGTGTTACAGTGAGGGGTGTGGGGTATATCAGAGTGTTACAGTGAGGGGTGTGGGGTATATCAGTGTTACAGTGAGGGGTGTGGGATATATCAGTGTTACAGTGAGGGGTGTGGGGTATATCAGTGTTACAGTGAGGGGTGTGGGGTATATCTGTGTTACAGTGAGGGGTGTGGGGTATATCAGTGTTACAGTCAGGGGTGTGTGTATATCAGTGTTACAGTGAGGGGTGTGGGGTATATCAGTGTTACAGTGAGGGGTGTGGGGTATATCAGTGTGTTACAGTGAGGGGTGTGGGGTGTATCATTGTTACAGTGAGGGGTGTGTGGTGTATCAGAGTGTTACAGTGAGGGGTGTGGGGTATATCAGTGCTACAGTGAGCGGTGTGGGATATATCAGTGTTACAGTGAGTGGTGTGGGGTATATCAGTGTTACAGTGAGGGGTGTGGGGTATATCAGTGTTACAATGAGGGGTGTGGGGTATATCAGAGTGTTACAGTGAGGGGTGTGGGGTATATCAGTGTTACAGTGAGGGGTGTGGGATATATCAGTGTTACAGTGAGGGGTGTGAGATATATCAGTGTTACAGTGAGGGGTGTGGGGGTAATCAGAGTGTTACAGTGAGGGGTGTGGGGTATATCAGAGTGTTACAGTGAGGGGTGTGGGTATATCAGAGTGTTACAGTGAGGGGTGTGGGGTATATCAGTGTTACAGTGAGGGGTGTGGGGTATATCAGTGTTACAGTGAGGGGTGTGGGGTATATCAGGGTATTACAGTGAGGGGTGTGGGGTATATCAGAGTGTTACAGTGAGGGGTGTGGGATATATCAGAGTGTCACAGTGCGGGGTGTGGGGTATATCAGTGTTACAGTGAGGGGTGTGGGTATATCAGTGTTACAGTGAGGGGTGTGGGATATATCAGTGTTACAGTGAGGGGTGTGGGGTATATCTGTGTTACAGTGAGGGGTGTGGGTATATCAGTGTTACAGTGAGGGGTGTGGGGTATATCAGTGTTACAGTGAGGGGTGTGGGGTATATCAGTGTTACAGTGAGGGGTGTGGGGTATATCAGTGTTACAGTGAGGGGTGTGGGGTATATCAGAGTGTTACAGTGAGGGGTGTGGGGTATATCAGAGTGTTACAGTGAGAGGTGTGGGGGATATCAGTGTTACAGTGAGGGGTGTGGGTATATCAGTGTTACAGTGAGGGGTGTGGGGTATATCAGTGTTACAGTGAGCGGTGTGGGGTATATCAGTGTTACAGTGAGGGGTGTGGGGTATATCAGAGTGTTACAGTGAGGGGTGTGGGGTATATCTGTGTTACAGTGAGGGGTGTGGGATATATCAGTGTTACAGTGAGGGGTGTGGGGTATATCAGTGTTACAGTGAGGGGTGTGGGGTATATCTGTGTTACAGTGAGGGGTGTGGGGTATATCAGTGTTACAGTCAGGGGTGTGGGTATATCAGTGTTACAGTGAGGGGTGTGGGGTATATCAGTGTTACAGTGAGGGGTGTGGGGTATATCAGTGTGTTACAGTGAGGGGTGTGGGGTGTATCATTGTTACAGTGAGGGGTGTGTGGTGTATCAGAGTGTTACAGTGAGGGGTGTGGGGTATATCAGTGCTACAGTGAGCGGTGTGGGATATATCAGTGTTACAGTGAGGGGTGTGGGGTATATCAGTGTTACAGTGAGGGGTGTGGGGTATATCAGTGTTACAATGAGGGGTGTGGGGTATATCAGAGTGTTACAGTGAGGGGTGTGGGTATATCAGTGTTACAGTGAGGGGTGTGGGATATATCAGTGTTACAGTGAGGGGTGTGAGATATATCAGTGTTACAGTGAGGGGTGGGGGGTAATCAGAGTGTTACAGTGAGGGGTGTGGGGTATATCAGAGTGTTACAGTGAGGGGTGTGGGTATATCAGAGTGTTACAGTGAGGGGTGTGGGGTATATCAGTGTTACAGTGAGGGGTGTGGGGTATATCAGTGTTACAGTGAGGGGTGTGGGGTATATCAGGGTATTACAGTGAGGGGTGTGGGGTATATCAGAGTGTTACAGTGAGGGGTGTGGGATATATCAGAGTGTCACAGTGCGGGGTGTGGGGTATATAAGTGTTACAGTGAGGGGTGTGGGTATATCAGTGTTACAGTGAGGGGTGTGGGATATATCAGTGTTACAGTGAGGGGTGTGGGGTATATCTGTGTTACAGTGAGGGGTGTGGGTATATCAGTGTTACAGTGAGGGGTGTGGGGTATATCAGTGTTACAGTGAGGGGTGTGGGGTATATCTGTGTTACAGTGAGGGGTGTGGGTATATCAGTGTTACAGTGAGGGGTGTGGGATATATCAGTGTTACAGTGAGGGGTGTTGGATATATCAGTGTAACAGTGAGGGGTGTGGGTATATCAGTGTTACAGTGAGGGGTGTGGGATATATCAGTGTTACAGTGAGGGTTGTGGGGTATATCTGTGTTACAGTGAGGGGTGTGGGTATATCAGTGTTACAGTGAGGGGTGTGGGGTATATCAGTGTTACAGTGAGGGGTGTGGGGTATATCTGTGTTACAGTGAGGGGTGTGGGTATATCAGTGTTACAGTGAGGGGTGTGGGGTATATCAGAGTGTTACAGTGAGGGGAATGGGATATATCAGAGGGTTACAGTGAGGGGTGTGGGTATATCAGAGTGTTACAGTGAAGGGTGTGGGGTATATCAGAGTGTTACAGTGAGGGGTGTGGGATATATCAGAGTGCTACAGTGAGGGGTGTGGGATATATCAGTGTTACAGCGAGGGGTGTGGGGTATATCAGTGTTACAGTGAGGGGTGTGGGATATATCAGTGTTACAGTGAGGGGTGTGGGGTATATCAGTGTTACAGTGAGGGGTGTGGGGTATATCAGTGTTACAGTGAGGGGTGTGGGGTATATCAGTGTTACAGTGAGGGGTGTGGGATAAAGCAGTGTTACAGTGAGGGGTGTGGGGTATATCAGTGTTACAGAGAGGGGTGTGGGATATAACAGTGTTACAGTGAGGGGTGTGGGATATATCAGTCGCAGTGAGGGGTGTGGGATATATCAGTGTTACAGTGAGGGGTGTGGGGTATATCAGTGTTACAGTGAGGGGTGTGGGGTATATCAGTGTCACAGAGAGGGGTGTGGGATATATCAGTGTTACAGTGAGGGGTGTGGGATATATCAGTGTTGCAGCGAGGGGTGTGGGGTATATCAGTGTTACGGTGAGGGGTGTGGGGTATATCAGAGTGTTACAGTGAGGGGTGTCGGGTATATCAGTGTTACAGTGAGAGGTGTGGGATATATCAGTATTACAGTGAGGGGTGTGGGGTATATCAGAGTGTTACAGTGAGGGATGTGGGATATATCAGAGTGTTACAGTGAGGGGTGTGGGGTATATCAGTGTTACAGTGAGGGGGGTGGGATATATCAGTGTTACAGTGAGGGGTGTGGGGTATATCAGTGTTACAGTGAGGGGTGTGGGGTATATCAGAGGGTTACAGTGAGGGGTATGGGGTATATCAGAATGTTGCAGTGAGGGGTGTGGGGTATATCAGTGTTACAGTGAGGGGTGTGGGATATATCAGAGTGTTACAGTGAGGGGTGTGGGATATATCAGTGTTACAGTGAGAGGTGTGGGATATATCAGAGTTACAGTGACGGGTGTGGGGTATATCAGTGTTACAGTGAGGGGTGTGGGGTATATCAGTGTTACAGTGAGGGGTGTGGGGTATATAAGTGTTACAGTGAGGGGTGTGGGGTATATCAGAGTGTTACAGTGAGGGGTGTCGGCTTTATCAGTGTTACAGTGAGGGGTGTGGGGTATATCAGTGTTACAGTGAGGGGTGTGGGGTATATCAGAGTATTACAGTGTGGGGTATGAGGTATATCAGTGTTACAGTGAGGGGTGTGGGATATATCAGTGTTACAGTGAGGGGTGTGGGGTATATCAGAGTATTACAGTGTGCGGTATGGGGTATATCAGTGTTACAGTGAGGGGTGTGGGGTATATCAGAGTGTTACAGTGAGGGGTGTGGGGTATATCAGAGTATTACAGTGTGGGGTATGGGGTATATCAGTGTTACAGTGAAGGGTGTGGAATATATCAGTGTTACAGTGAGGGGTGTGGGGTGTATCAGAGTGTTACAGTGTGGGATATGGGGTATATCAGTGTTACAGTGAGGGGTGTGGGGTATATCAGAGTTACAGTGAGGGGTGTGGGGTATATCAGTGTTACAGTGAGGGGTGTGGGGTATATCAGAGTGTTACAGTGAGTGGTGTCGGCTTTATCAGTGTTACAGTGAGGGGTGTGGGGTATATCAGTGTTACAGTGAGGGGTGTGGGGTATATCTGTGTTACAGTGAGGGGTGTGGGTATATCAGTGTTACAGTGAGGGGTGTGGGGTATATCAGAGTGTTACAGTGAAGGGTGTGGGGTATATCAGAGTGTTACAGTGAGGGGTGTGGGATATATCAGAGTGCTACAGTGAGGGGTGTGGGATATATCAGTGTTACAGCGAGGGGTGTGGGGTATATCAGTGTTACAGTGAGGGGTGTGGGATATATCAGTGTTACAGTGAGGGGTGTGGGGTATATCAGTGTTACAGTGAGGGGTGTGGGGTATATCAGTGTTACAGTGAGGGGTGTGGGATAAAGCAGTGTTACAGTGAGGGGTGTGGGGTATATCAGTGTTACAGAGAGGGGTGTGGGATATATCAGTGTTACAGTGAGGGGTGTGGGATATATCAGTCGCAGTGAGGGGTGTGGGATATATCAGTGTTACAGTGAGGGGTGTGGGGTATATCAGTGTTACAGTGAGGGGTGTGGGGTATATCAGTGTCACAGAGAGGGGTGTGGGATATATCAGTGTTACAGTGAGGGGTGTGGGATATATCAGTGTTGCAGCGAGGGGTGTGGGGTATATCAGTGTTACGGTGAGGAGTGTGGGGTATATCAGAGTGTTACAGTGAGGGGTGTCGGGTATATCAGTGTTACAGTGAGAGGTGTGGGATATATCAGTATTACAGTGAGGGGTGTGGGGTATATCAGAGTGTTACAGTGAGGGATGTGGGATATATCAGAGTGTTACAGTGAGGGGTGTGGGGTATATCAGTGTTACAGTGAGGGGGGTGGGATATATCAGTGTTACAGTGAGGGGTGTGGGGTATATCAGTGTTACATTGAGGGGTGTGGGGTATATCAGAGGGTTACAGTGAGGGGTATGGGGTATATCAGAATGTTGCAGTGAGGGGTGTGGGGTATATCAGTGTTACAGTGAGGGGTGTGGGATATATCAGAGTGTTACAGTGAGGGGTGTGGGATATATCAGTGTTACAGTGAGAGGTGTGGGATATATCAGAGTTACAGTGAGGGGTGTGGGGTATATCAGTGTTACAGTGAGGGGTGTGGGGTATATCAGTGTTACAGTGAGGGGTGTGGGGTATATAAGTGTTACAGTGAGGGGTGTGGGGTATATCAGAGTGTTACAGTGAGGGGTGTCGGCTTTATCAGTGTTACAGTGAGGGGTGTGGGGTATATCAGTGTTACAGTGAGGGGTGTGGGGTATATCAGAGTATTACAGTGTGGGGTATGGGGTATATCAGAGTGTTACAGTGAGGAGTGTGGGGTATATCAGTGTTACAGTGAGGGGTGTGGGGTATATCAGAGTGTTACAGTGAGGGGTGTGGGGTATATCAGAGTGTTACAGTGAGGAGTGTGGGGTATATCAGTGTTACAGTGAGGGGTGTGTGATATATCAGAGTGTTACAGTGAGGGGTGTGGGATATATCAGTGTTACAGTGAGAGGTGTGGGATATATCAGTGTTACAGTGAGGGGTGTGGGGTATATCAGTGTTACAGTGAGGGGTGTGGGGTATATCAGTGTTACAGTGAGGGGTGTGGGGTATATCAGTGTTACAGTGAGGGGTGTGGGGTATATCAGAGTGTTACAGTGAGGGGTGTCGGCTTTATCAGTGTTACAGTGAGGGGTGTGGGGTATATCAGTGTTACAGTGAGGGGTGTGGGGCATATCTGTGTTACAGTGAGGGGTGTGGGTATATCAGTGTTACAGTGAGGGATGTGGGGTATATCAGAGTGTTACAGTGAGGGGAATGGGATATATCAGAGGGTTACAGTGAGGGGTGTGGGTATATCAGAGTGTTACAGTGAAGGGTGTGGGGTATATCAGAGTGTTACAGTGAGGGGTGTGGGATATATCAGAGTGCTACAGTGAGGGGTGTGGCATATATCAGTGTTACAGCGAGGGGTGTGGGGTATATCAGTGTTACAGTGAGGGGTGTGGGATATATCAGTGTTACAGTGAGGGGTGTGGGGTATATCAGTGTTACAGTGAGGGGTGTGGGGTATATCAGTGTTACAGTGAGGGGTGTGGGGTATATCAGTGTTACAGTGAGGGGTGTGGGATAAAGCAGTGTTACAGTGAGGGGTGTGGGGTATATCAGTGTTACAGAGAGGGGTGTGGGATATAACAGTGTTACAGTGAGGGGTGTGGGATATATCAGTCGCAGTGAGGGGTGTGGGATATATCAGTGTTACAGTGAGGGGTGTGGGATATATCAGTGTTGCAGCGAGGGGTGTGGGGTATATCAGTGTTACGGTGAGGGGTGTGGGGTATATCAGAGTGTTACAGTGAGGGGTGTCGGGTATATCAGTGTTACAGTGAGAGGTGTGGGATATATCAGTATTACAGTGAGGGGTGTGGGGTATATCAGAGTGTTACAGTGAGGGATGTGGGATATATCAGAGTGTTACAGTGAGGGGTGTGGGGTATATCAGTGTTACAGTGAGGGGGGTGGGATATATCAGTGTTGCAGTGAGGGGTGTGGGGTATATCAGTGTTACAGTGAGGGGTGTGGGATATATCAGAGTGTTACAATGAGGGGTGTGGGATATATCAGTGTTACAGTGAGAGGTGTGGGATATATCAGAGTTACAGTGAGGGGTGTGGGGTATATCAGTGTTACAGTGAGGGGTTTGGGGTATATCAGTGTTACAGTGAGGGGTGTGGGGTATATAAGTGTTACAGTGAGGGGTGTGGGGTATATCAGAGTGTTACAGTGAGGGGTGTCGGCTTTATCAGTGTTACAGTGAGGGGTGTGGGGTATATCAGAGTATTACAGTGTGGGGTATGGGGTATATCAGTGTTACAGTGAGGGGTGTGGGATATATCAGTGTTACAGTGAGGGGTGTGGGGTATATCAGAGTATTACAGTGTGGGGTATGGGGTATATCAGTGTTACAGTGAGGGGTGTGGGGTATATCAGAGTGTTACAGTGAGGGGTGTGGGGTATATCAGAGTATTACAGTGTGGGGTATGGGGTATATCAGTGTTACAGTGAAGGGTGTGGAATATATCAGTGTTACAGTGAGGGGTGTATCAGAGTGTTACAGTGTGGGATATGGGGTATATCAGTGTTACAGTGAGGGGTGTGGGGTATATCAGAGTTACAGTGAGGGGTGTGGGGTATATCAGTGTTACAGTGAGGGGTGTGGGGTATATCTGTGTTACAGTGAGGGGTGTGGGTATATCAGTGTTACAGTGAGGGGTGTGGGGTATATCAGAGTGTTACAGTGAGGGGAATGGGATATATCAGAGGGTTACAGTGAGGGGTGTGGGTATATCAGAGTGTTACAGTGAAGGGTGTGGGGTATATCAGAGTGTTACAGTGAGGGGTGAGGGATATATCAGAGTGCTACAGTGAGGGGTGTGGGATATATCAGTGTTACAGCGAGGGGTGTGGGGTATATCAGTGTTACAGTGAGGGGTGTGGGATATATCAGTGTTACAGTGAGGGGTGTGGGGTATATCAGTGTTACAGTGAGGGGTGTGGGGTATATCAGTGTTACAGTGAGGGGTGTGGGGTATATCAGTGTTACAGTGAGGGGTGTGGGATAAAGCAGTGTTACAGTGAGGGGTGTGGGGTATATCAGTGTTAGAGAGGGGTGTGGGATATATCAGTGTTACAGTGAGGGGTGTGGGATATATCAGTCGCAGTGAGGGGTGTGGGATATATCAGTGTTACAGTGAGGGGTGTGGGGTATATCAGTGTTACAGTGAGGGGTGTGGGGTATATCAGTGTCACAGAGAGGGGTGTGGGATATATCAGTGTTACAGTGAGGGGTGTGGGATATATCAGTGTTGCAGCGAGGGGTGTGGGGTATATCAGTGTTACTGTGAGGGGTGTGGGGTATATCAGAGTGTTACAGTGAGGGGTGTCGGGTATATCAGTGTTACAGTGAGAGGTGTGGGATATATCAGTATTACAGTGAGGGGTGTGGGGTATATCAGAGTGTTACAGTGAGGGATGTGGGATATATCAGAGTGTTACAGTGAGGGGTGTGGGGTGTATCAGTGTTACAGTGAGGGGGGTGGGATATATCAGTGTTACAGTGAGGGGTGTGGGGTATATCAGTGTTACAGTGAGGGGTGTGGGGTATATCAGAGGGTTACAGTGAGGGGTATGGGGTATATCAGAATGTTGCAGTGAGGGGTGTGGGGTATATCAGTGTTACAGTGAGGGGTGTGGGATATATCAGAGTGTTACAGTGAGGGGTGTGGGATATATCAGTGTTACAGTGAGAGGTGTGGGATATATCAGAGTTACAGTGAGGGGTGTGGGGTATATCAGTGTTACAGTGAGGGGTGTGGGGTATATCAGTGTTACAGTGAGGGGTGTGGGGTATATAAGTGTTACAGTGAGGGGTGTGGGGTATATCAGAGTGTTACAGTGAGGGGTGTCGGCTTTATCAGTGTTACAGTGAGGGGTGTGGGGTATATCAGTGTTACAGTGAGGGGTGTGGGGTATATCAGAGTATTACAGTGTGGGGTATGGGGTATATCAGTGTTACAGTGAGGGGTGTGGGATATATCAGTGTTACAGTGAGGGGTGTGGGGTATATCAGAGTATTACAGTGTGGGGTATGGGGTATATCAGTGTTACAGTGAGGGGTGTGGGGTATATCAGAGTGTTACAGTGAGGGGTGTGGGGTATATCAGAGTATTACAGTGTGGGGTATGGGGTATATCAGTGTTACAGTGAAGGGTGTGGAATATATCAGTGTTACAGTGAGGGGTGTGGGGTGTATCAGAGTGTTACAGTGTGGGATATGGGGTATATCAGTGTTACAGTGAGGGGTGTGGGGTATATCAGAGTTACAGTGAGGGGTGTGGGATATATCAGTGTTACAGTGAGGGGTGTGGGGTATATCAGAGTATTACAGTGTGGGGTATGGGGTATATCAGTGTTACAGTGAGGGGTGTGGGGTATATCAGAGTGTTACAGTGAGGGGTGTGGAATATATCAGTGTTACAGTGAGGGGTGTGGGGTGTATCAGAGTGTTACAGTGTGGGATATGGGGTATATCAGTGTTCCAGTGAGGGGTGTGGGGTATATCAGTGTTACAGTGAGGGGTGAGGGGTACATCAGTGTTACAGTCAGGGGTGTGGGGTGTATCAGTGTGTTAAAGTGAGGGGTGTGGGATACATCAGTGTTACAGTGAGGGGTGTGGGATATATCAGTGTTACAGTGAGGGGTATGGGATATATCAGAGGGTTACAGTGAGGGGTGTGGGGTATATCAGAGAGTTACAGTGAGGGGTGTGGGGTATATCAGTGTTTCGGTGAGGGGTGTGGGGTATATCAGAGTGTTACAGTGAGGGGTGTGGGATATATCAGAGTGTTACAGTGAGGGATGTGGGATATATCAGAGTGTTACAGTGAGGGGTGTGGGGTATATCAGTGTTACAGTGAGGGGGGTGGGATATATCAGTGTTACAGTGAGGGGTGTAGGGTATATCAGTGTTACAGTGAGGGGTGTGGGGTATATCAGAGGGTTACAGTGAGGGGTATGGGGTATATCAGAGTGTTGCAGTGAGGGGTGTGGGGTATATCAGTGTTACAGTGAGGGGTGTGGGATATATCAGAGTGTTACAGTGAGGGGTGTGGGATATATCAGTGTTACAGTGAGAGGTGTGGGATAGATCAGTGTTACAGTGAGGGGTGTGGGGTATATCAGTGTTACAGTGAGGGGTGTGGGGTATATTAGTGTTACAGTGAGGGGTGTGGGGTATATCAGTGTTACAGTGAGGGGTGTGGGGTATATCAGAGTGTTACAGTGAGGGGTGTCGGCTTTATCAGTGTTACAGTGAGGGGTGTGGGGTATATCAGTGTTACAGTGAGGGGTGTGGGGTATATCAGAGTATTACAGTGTGGGGTATGGGGTATATCAGTGTTACAGTGAGGGGTGTGGGATATATCAGTGTTACAGTGAGGGGTGTGGGGTATATCAGAGTATTACAGTGTGGGGTATGGGGTATATCAGTGTTACAGTGAGGGGTGTGGAATATATCAGTGTTACAGTGAGGGGTGTGGGGTGTATCAGAGTGTTACAGTGTGGGATATGGGGTATATCAGTGTTACAGTGAGGGGTGTGGGGTATATCAGAGTTACAGTGAGGGGTGTGGGATATATCAGTGTTACAGTGAGGGGTGTGGGGTATATCAGAGTATTACAGTGTGGGGTATGGGGTATATCAGTGTTACAGTGAGGGGTGTGGGGTATATCAGAGTGTTACAGTGAGGGGTGTGGAATATATCAGTGTTACAGTGAGGGGTGTGGGGTGTATCAGAGTGTTACAGTGTGGGATATGGGGTATATCAGTGTTACAGTGAGGGGTGTGGGGTATATCAGAGTTTCAGTGAGGGGTGTGGGATATATCAGTGTTACAGTGAGGGGTGAGGGGTATATCAGAGTGTTACAGTGAGGGGTACGGGGTATGTGAGTGTTACAGTGAGGGGTGTGGGATATATCAGAGTTACAGTGAGGGGTGTGGGATACATCAGTGTTACAGTGAGGGGTGTGGTGTATATCAGTGTTACAGTGAGGGGTGTGGGGTATATCAGTGTTACAGTGAGGTGTGGGGTATATCAGAGTGTTACAGTGAGGGGTGTGGGATATATCAGTGTTACAGTGAGGGGTGTGGGATATATCAGTGTTACAGTGAGGGGTGTGGGATATATCAGTGTTACAGTGAGGGGTGTGGGGTATATCAGTGTTACAGTGAGGTATGTGGGGTATATCAGTGTTACAGTGAGGGGTGTGGGGTACTCAGAGTGTTACAGTGAGGGGTGTGGGGTATATCAGTGAGACAGTGAGTGGTGTGGGGTATATCAGTGTTACAGTGAGGGGTGTGGGATATATCAGTGTTACAGTGAGGGGTATATCAGAGTGTTACAGTGAGGGATGTGGGGTGTATCAGTGTTACAGTGAGGGGTGTGGGGTATATCAGTGTTACAGTGAGGGGTGTGGGGTATATCAGTGTTACAGTGAGGGGCATGGGGTATGTCAGTGTTACAGTGAGGGGTGTGGGGTATATCAGTGTTACAGTGAGGTGTGTGGGGTATATCAGATTGTTACAGTGTGGGGTATGGGGTATATCAGTGTTACAGTGAGGGGTGCGGGGTGTATCAGAGGGTTACAGTGTGGGGTATGGAGTATATCAGTGTTACAGTGAGGGGTGTGGGGTATGCCAGAGTGTTACAGTGAGGGGTATGGGGTATATCAGTGTTACAGTGAGGGGTGTGGGTTATATCAGAGTGTTACAGTGAGGGGTATGGGGTATGTGAGTGTTACAGTGAGGGGCGTGGGATATATCAGAGTTACAGTCAGTGGTGTGGGATATATCAGTGCTACAGTGAGGGGTGTGGGGTATATCAGTGTTACAGTGAGGGGTGTGGGGTATACCAGTGTTACAGTGAGGTGTGGGGTATATCAGAGTGTTACAGTGAGGGGTGTGGGGTATATCAGAGTGTTACAGTATGGGGTGTGGGGTATATCAGTGTTACAGTGAGGGGTGTGGGGTATATCAGAGGGTTACAGTGAGGGGTGTGGGATATATCAGAGTGTTACAGTGAGGGGTGTGGGGTATATCAGAGTGTTACAGTATGGGGTGTGGGGTATATCAGTGTTACAGTGAGGGGTGTGGTGTATATCAGAAGGTTACAGTGAGGGGTGTGGGTATATCAGAGCGTTACAGTGAAGGGTGTGGGGTATATCAGAGTGTTACAGTGAGGGGTGTGGGTTATATCAGAGTGTTACAGTGAGGGGTGTGGGGTACATCAGTGTTACAGAGAGGGGTGTGGGATATATCAGTGTTACAGTGAGGGGTGTGGGGTATATCAGAGTATTACAGTGTGGGGTATGGGGTATATCAGTGTTACAGTGAGGGGTGTGGGGTATATCAGAGTGTTACAGTGAGGGGTGTGGAATATATCAGTGTTACAGTGAGGGGTGTGGGGTGTATCAGAGGGTTACAGTGTGGGGTATGGAGTATATCAGTGTTACAGTGAGGGGTGTGGGGTATGCCAGAGTGTTACAGTGAGGGGTATGGGGTATATCAGTGTTACAGTGAGGGGTGTGGGTTATATCAGAGTGTTACAGTGAGGGGTATGGGGTATGTGAGTGTTACAGTGAGGGGCGTGGGATATATCAGAGTTACAGTCAGGGGTGTGGGATATATCAGTGCTACAGTGAGGGGTGTGGGGTATATCAGTGTTACAGTGAGGGGTGTGGGGTATACCAGTGTTACAGTGAGGTGTGGGGTATATCAGAGTGTTACAGTGAGGGGTGTGGGGTATATCAGAGTGTTACAGTATGGGGTGTGGGGTATATCTGTGTTACAGTGAGGGGTGTGGGGTATATCAGAGGGTTACAGTGAGGGGTGTGGGATATATCAGAGTGTTACAGTGAGGGGTGTGGGGTATATCAGAGTGTTACAGTATGGGGTGTGGGGTATATCAGTGTTACAGTGAGCGGTGTGGTGTATATCAGAAGGTTACAGTGAGGGGTGTGGGTATATCAGAGCGTTACAGTGAAGGGTGTGGGGTATATCAGAGTGTTACAGTGAGGGGTGTGGGTTATATCAGAGTGTTACAGTGAGGGGTGTGGGGTACATCAGTGTTACAGAGAGGGGTGTGGGATATATCAGTGTTACAGTGAGGGGTGTGGGGTATATCAGAGTATTACAGTGTGGGGTATGGGGTATATCAGTGTTACAGTGAGGGGTGTGGGGTATATCAGAGTGTTACAGTGAGGGGTGTGGAATATATCAGTGTTACAGTGAGGGGTGTGGGGTGTATCAGAGTGTTACAGTGTGGGATATGGGGTATATCAGTGTTCCAGTGAGGGGTGTGGGGTATATCAGTGTTACAGTGAGGGGTGTGGGGTACATCAGTGTTACAGTGAGGGGTTTGGGGTGTATCAGTGTGTTAAAGTGAGGGGTGTGGGATACATCAGTGTTACAGTGAGGGGTGTGGGATATATCAGTGTTACAGTGAGGGGTATGGGATATATCTGAGGGTTACAGTGAGGGGTGTGGGGTGTATCAGAGAGTTACAGTGAGGGGTGTGGGGTATATCAGTGTTACGGTGAGGGGTGTGGGGTATATCAGAGTGTTACAGTGAGGGGTGTTGGGGATATCAGTGTGACAGTGAGAGGTGTGGGATATATCAGTATTACAGTGAGGGGTGTGGGGTATATCAGAGTGTTACAGTGAGGGATGTGGGATATATCAGAGTGTTACAGTGAGGGATGTGGGATATATCAGAGTGTTACAGTGAGGGGTGTGGGGTATATCAGTGAGGGGGGTGGGATATATCAGTGTTACAGTGAGGGGTGTGGGGTATATCAGTGTTACAGTGAGGGGTGTGGGGTATATCAGAGGGTTACAGTGAGGGGTATGGGGTATATCAGAGTGATGCAGTGAGGGGTGTGGGGTATATCAGTGTTACAGTGAGGGGTGTGGGATATATCAGAGTGTTACAGTGAGGGGTGTGGGATATATCAGTGTTACAGTGAGAGGTGTCGGATAGATCAGTGTTACAGTGAGGGGTGTGGGGTATATCAGTGTTGCAGTGAGGGGTGTGGGGTATATCAGTGAGGGGTGAGGGGTATATCAGAGTGTTACAGTGAGGGGTACGGGGTATGTGAGTGTTACAGTGAGGGGTGTGGTATATATCAGAGTTACAGTGAGGGGTGTGGGATATATCAGTGTTACAGTGAGGGGTGTGGTGTATATCAGTATTACAGTGAGGGGTGTGGGGTATATCAGTGTTACAGTGAGGTGTGGGGTATATCAGAGTGTTACAGTGAGGGGTGTGGGATATATCAGTGTTACAGTGAGGGGTGTGGGATATATCAGTGTTACAGTGAGGGGTTTGGGGTATATCAGAGTATTACAGTGTGGGGTATCGGGTATATCAGTGTTACAGTGAGGGGTGTGGGATATATCAGTGTTACGGTGAGGGGTGTGGGGTATATCAGAGTATTACAGTGTGGGGTATGGGGTATATCAGTGTTACAGTGAGGGGTGTGGGGTATATCAGAGTGTTACAGTGAGGGGTGTGGGGTATATCAGAGTATTACAGTGTGGGGTATGGGGTATATCAGTGTTACAGTGAGGGGTGTGGAATATATCAGTGTTACAGTGAGGGGTGTGGGGTGTATCAGAGTGTTACAGTGTGGGATATGGGGCATATCAGTGTTACAGTGAGGGGTGTGGGGTATATCAGAGTTACAGTGAGGGGTGTGGGGTATATCAGAGTATTACAGTGTGGGGTATGGGGTATATCAGTGTTACAGTGAGGGGTGTGGGGTATATCAGAGTGTTACAGTGAGGGGTGTGGAATATATCAGTGTTACAGTGAGGGGTGTGGGGTGTATCAGAGTGTTACAGTGTGGGATATGGTGTATATCAGTGTTACAGTGAGGGGTGTGGGGTATATCAGAGTTACAGTGAGGGGTGTGGGATATATCAGTGTTACAGTGAGGGGTGAGGGGTATATCAGAGTGTTACAGTGAGGGTTACGGGGTATGTGAGTGTTACAGTGAGGGGTGTGGGATATATCAGAGTTACAGTGAGGGGTGTGGGATATATCAGTGTTACAGTGAGGGGTGTGGTGTATATCAGTGTTACAGTGAGGGGTGTGGGGTATATCAGTGTTACAGTGAGGTGTGGGGTATATCAGAGTGTTACAGTGAGGGGTGTGGGATATATCAGTGTTACAGTGAGGGGTGTGGGATATATCAGTGTTACAGTGAGGGGTGTGGGATATATCAGTGTTACAGTGAGGGGTGTGGGGTATATCAGTGTTACAGTGAGGTATGTGGGGTATATCAGTGTTACAGTGAGGGGTGTGGGGTACATCAGAGTGTTACAGTGAGGGGTGTGGGGTATATCAGAGAGACAGTGAGTGGTGTGGGGTATATCAGTGTTACAGTGAGGGGTGTGGGATATATCAGTGTTACAGTGAGGGGTATATCAGAGTGTTACAGTGAGGGATGTGGGGTGTATCAGTGTTACAGTGAGGGGTGTGGGATATATCAGTGTTACAGTGAGGGGTGTGGGGTATATCAGTGTTACAGTGAGGGGTGTGGGGTATATCAGTGTTACAGTGAGGGGTGTGGGGTATATCAGTGTTACAGTGAGGGGCATGGGCTATATCAGTGTTACAGTGAGGGGTGTGGGGTATATCAGTGTTACAGTGAGGTGTGTGGGGTATATCAGATTGTTACAGTGTGGGGTATGGGGTATATCAGTGTTACAGTGAGGGGTGCGGGGTGTATCAGAGGGTTACAGTGTGGGGTATGGAGTATATCAGTGTTACAGTGAGGGGTGTGGGGTATACCAGAGTGTTACAGTGAGGGGTATGGGGTATATCAGTGTTACAGTGAGGGGTGTGGGTTATATAGAGTGTTACAGTGAGGGGTATGGGGTATGTGAGTGTTACAGTGAGGGGTGTGGGATATATCAGAGTTACAGTCAGGGGTGTGGGATATATCAGTGTTACAGTGAGGGGTGTGGGGTATATCAGTGTTACAGTGAGGGGTGTGGGGTATACCAGTGTTACAGTGAGGTGTGGGGTATATCAGAGTGTTACAGTGAGGGGTGTGGGGTATATCAGAGTGTTACAGTATGGGGTGTGAGGTATATCAGTGTTACAGTGAGGGGTGTGGGGTATATCAGAGGGTTACAGTGAGGGGTGTGGGATATATCAGAGTGTTACAGTGAGGGGTGTGGGGTATATCAGAGTGTTACACTATGGGGTGTGGGGTATATCAGTGTTACAGTGAGGGGTGTGGGGTATATCAGAAGGTTACAGTGAGGGGTGTGGGTATATCAGAGCGTTACAGTGAAGGGTGTCGGGTATATCAGAGTGTTACAGTGAGGGGTGTGGGTTATATCAGAGTGTTACAGTGAGGGGTGTGGGGTACATCAGTGTTACAGAGAGGGGTGTGGGTTATATCAGTGTTACAGTGAGGGGTGTGGTGTATATCAGTGTTACAGTGAGGGGTATGGGATATATTTGAGGGTTACAGTGAGGGTTTTGGGGGATATCAGAGAGTTACAGTGAGGGGTGTGGGGTATATCAGTGTTCCAGTGAGGGGTGTGGGGTATATCAGTGTTACAGTGAGGGGTGTTGGGTACATCAGTGTTACAGTGAGGGGTGTGGGGTGTATCAGTGTGTTAAAGTGAGGAGTGTGGGATACATCAGTGTTACAGTGAGGGGTGTGGGGTATATCAGTGTTACTGTGAGGGGTGTGGGGTATATCAGTGTTACAGTGAGGGGTGTGGGATATATCAGTGTTACAGTGAGGGGTATGGGATATATCAGAGGGTTACAGTGAGGGGTGTGGGGTATATCAGAGAGATACAGTGAGGGGTGTGGGATACATCAGTGTTACAGTGAGGGGTGTGGGGTATATCAGTGTTACTGTGAGGGGTGTGGGGTATATCAGTGTTACAGTGAGGGGTGTGGGGTGTATCAGTGTTACACTGAGGGTGTGGGGTATATCAGTGTTACAGTGAGGGGTGTGGGATATATCAGAGTGTTACAGTGAGGGGTGTGGGATATATCAGTGTTACAGTGAGAGGTGTGGGATAGATCAGTGTTACAGTGAGGGGTGTGGGGAATATCAGTGTTGCAGTGAGGGGTGTGGGGTATATCAGTGTTACAGTGAGGGGTGTGGGGTATATCAGTGTTACAGTGAGGGGTGTGGGGTATATCAGAGTGTTACAGTGAGGGGTGTCGGCTTTATCAGTGTTACAGTGAGGGGTGTGGGGTATATCAGTGTTACAGTGAGGGGTGTGGGGTATATCAGAGTATTACAGTGTGGGGTATGGGGTATATCAGTGTTACAGTGAGGGGTGTGGGATATATCAGTGTTACAGTGAGGGGTGTGGGGTATATCAGAGTATTACAGTGTGGGGTATGGGGTATATCAGTGTTACAGTGAGGGGTGTGGGGTATATCAGAGTGTTACAGTGAGGGGTGTGGGGTATATCAGAGTATTACAGTGTGGGGTATGGGGTATATCAGTGTTACAATGAGGGGTGTGGAATATATCAGTGTTACAGTGAGGGGTGTGGGGTTTATCAGAGTGTTACAGTGTGGGATATGGGGTATATCAGTGTTACAGTGAGGGGTGTGGGGTATATCAGAGTTACAGTGAGGGGTGTGGGATATATCAGTGTTACAGTGAGGGGTGTGGGGTATATCAGAGTATTACAGTGTGGGGTATGGGGTATATCAGTGTTACAGTGAGGGGTGTGGGGTATATCAGAGTGTTACAGTGAGGGGTGTGGAATATATCAGTGTTACAGTGAGGGGTGTGGGGTGTATCAGAGTGTTACAGTGTGGGATATGGGGTATATCAGTGTTACAGTGAGGGGTGTGGGATATATCAGTGTTACAGTGAGGGGTGTGGGGTATATCAGAGTATTACAGTGTGGGGTATGGGGTATATCAGTGTTACAGTGAGGGGTGTGGGGTATATCAGAGTGTTACAGTGAGGGGTGTGGAATATATCAGTGTTACAGTGAGGGGTGTGGGGTGTATCAGAGTGTTACAGTGTGGGATATGGGGTATATCAGTGTTACAGTGAGGGGTGTGGGGTATATCAGAGTTACAGTGAGGGGTGTGGGATATATCAGTGTTACAGTGAGGGGTGAGGGGTATATCAGAGTGTTACAGTGAGGGGTACGGGGTATGTGAGTGTTACAGTGAGGGGTGTGGGATATATCAGAGTTACAGTGAGGAGTGTGGGATATATCAGTGTTACAGTGAGGGGTGTGGTGTATATCAGTGTTACAGTGAGGGGTGTGGGGTATATCAGTGTTACAGTGAGGTGTGGGGTATATCAGTGTTACAGTGAGGGGTGTTGGGTACATCAGTGTTACAGTGAGGGGTGTGGGGTGTATCAGTGTGTTAAAGTGAGGGGTGTGGGATACATCAGTGTTACAGTGAGGGGTGTGGGGTATATCAGTGTTACAGTGAGGTATATGGGGTATATCAGTGTTACAGTGAGGGGTGTGGGGTACATCAGAGTGTTACAGTGAGGGGTGTGGGGTATATCAGAGAGACAGTGAGTGGTGTGGGGTATATCAGTGTTACAGTGTGGGGTATGGGGTATATCAGTGTTACAGTGAGGGGTGCGGTGTGTATCAGAGGGTTACAGTGTGGGGTATGGAGTATATCAGTGTTACAGTGAGGGGTGTGGGGTATACCAGAGTGTTACAGTGAGGGGTATGGGGTATATCAGTGTTACAGTGAGGGGTGTGGGTTATATAGAGTGTTACAGTGAGGGGTATGGGGTATGTGAGTGTTACAGTGAGGGGCGTGGGATATATCAGAGTTACATGCAGGGGTGTGGGATATATCAGTGTTACAGTGAGGGGTGTGGGGTATATCAGTGTTACAGTATGGGGTGTGGGGTATATCAGTGTTACAGTGAGGGGTGTGGGGTATATCAGAGGGTTACAGTGAGGGGTGTGGGATATATCAGAGTGTTACAGTGAGGGGTGTGGGGTATATCAGAGTGTTACAGTGAGGGGTGTGGGGTATATCAGTGTTACAGTGAGGGGTGTGGGGTATATCAGAAGGTTACAGTGAGGGGTGTGGGTATATCAGAGCGTTACAGTGAAGGGTGTGGGGTATATCAGAGTGTTACAGTGAGGGGTGTGGGGTACATCAGTGTTACAGAGAGTGGTGTGGGTTATATCAGTGTTACAGTGAGGGGTGTGGTGTATATCAGTGTTACAGTGAGGGGTATGGGATATATTTGAGGGTTACAGTGAGGGTTTTGGGGGATATCAGAGAGTTACAGTGAGAGGTGTGGGGTATATCAGTGTTCCAGTGAGGGGTGTGGGGTATATCAGTGTTACAGTGAGGGGTGTTGGGTACATCAGTGTTACAGTGAGGGGTGTGGGGTGTATCAGTGTGTTAAAGTGAGGGGTGTGGGATACATCAGTGTTACAGTGAGGCGTGTGGGGTATATCAGTGTTACTGTGAGGGGTGTGGGGTATATCAGTGTTACAGTGAGGGGTGTGGGATATATCAGTGTTACAGTGAGGGGTATGGGATATATCAGAGGGTTACAGTGAGGGGTGTGGGGTATATCAGAGAGATACAGTGAGGGGTGTGGGGTATATCAGTGTTACAGTGAGTGGTGAGGGTATATCAGTGTTACAGTGAGGGGTGTGGGATATATCTGTGTTACAGTGAGGGATGTGGGGTGTATCAGAGTGTTACAGTGAGGGGTGTGGGATATATCAGTGTATTACAGTGAGGGGTGTGGGGTGTATCAGTGTTACAGTGAGGGGTGTGGGGTATATCAGAGTGTTACAGTGAGGGGTGTGGGGTATATCAGAGTGTTACAGTGAGGGATGTGGGATATATCAGTGTTACAGTGAGTGGTGAGGGTATATCAGTGTTACGGTGAGGGGTGTGGGATATATCTGTGTTACAGTGAGGGATGTGGGGTGTATCAGAGTGTTACAGTGAGGGGTGTGGGATATATCAGTGTATTACAGTGAGGGGTGTGGGGTGTATCAGTGTTACAGTGAGGGGTGTGGGGTATATCAGAGTGTTACAGTGAGGGGTGTGGGGTATATCAGAGTGTTACAGTGAGGGATGTGGGATATATCAGTGTTACAGTGAGTGGTGAGGGTATATCAGTGTTACAGTGAAGGGTGTGGGGTATATCAGAGTGTTACAGTGAGGGGTGTGGGGTAGATCAGTGTTACAGAGAGGGGTGTGGGTTATATCAGTGTTACAGTGAGGGGTGTGGTGTATATCAGTGTTACAGTGAGGGGTATGGGATATATTTGAGGGTTACAGTGAGGGTTTTGGGGGATATCA
Organism: Scyliorhinus torazame; assembly: GCF_047496885.1. NCBI lineage: Eukaryota > Metazoa > Chordata > Chondrichthyes > Carcharhiniformes > Scyliorhinidae > Scyliorhinus > Scyliorhinus torazame. The sequence goes on along the minus strand of NC_092730.1, from coordinate 5,079,408 downwards.
GAGAGTTACAGTGAGAGGTGTGGGGTATATCAGTGTTCCAGTGAGGGGTGTGGGGTATATCAGTGTTACAGTGAGGGGTGTTGGGTACATCAGTGTTACAGTGAGGGGTGTGGGGTGTATCAGTGTGTTAAAGTGAGGGGTGTGGGATACATCAGTGTTACAGTGAGGGGTGTGGGGTATATCAGTGTTACTGTGAGGGGTGTGGGGTATATCAGTGTTACAGTGAGGGGTGTGGGATATATCAGTGTTACAGTGAGGGGTATGGGATATATCAGAGGGTTACAGTGAGGGGTGTGGGGTATATCAGAGAGATACAGTGAGGGGTGTGGGGTATATCAGTGTTACAGTGAGTGGTGAGGGTATATCAGTGTTACAGTGAGGGGTGTGGGATATATCTGTGTTACAGTGAGGGATGTGGGGTGTATCAGAGTGTTACAGTGAGGGGTGTGGGATATATCAGTGTATTACAGTGAGGGGTGTATCAGTGTTACAGTGAGGGGTGTGGGGTATATCAGAGTGTTACAGTGAGGGGTGTGGGGTATATCAGAGTGTTACAGTGAGGGATGTGGGATATATCAGTGTTACAGTGAGTGGTGAGGGTATATCAGTGTTACGGTGAGGGGTGTGAGATATATCAGTGTTACAGTGAGGGATGTGGGGTGTATCAGAGTGTTACAGTGAGGGGTGTGGGATATATCAGTGTGTTACAGTGAGGGGTGTGGGGTACATCAGTGTTACAGTGAGGGGTGTGGGGTACATCAGTGTTACAGTGAGGGGTGTGGGGTGTATCAGTGTTACACTGAGGGTGTGGGGTATATCAGAGAGTTACAGTGAGGGGTGTGGGATATATCAGAGTGTTACAGTGAGGGGTGTGGGGTACATCAGAGTTACAGTGAGGGGTGTGGGATGTATCAGTGTTACAGTGAGGGGTGTGGGGTATATCAGAGTGTTACAGTGTGGGGCGTGGGTTATATCAGTGTTACAGTGAGGTGTGTCGGTATATCAGTGTTATACTGAGGGGTGTGGGGTATATCAGAGTGTTTCAGTGAGGGGTGTGGGGTATATGAGAGGGTTAAAGTGAGGGGTGTGGGGTATATCAGAGTGTTAAAGTGAGGGGTGTGGGGTATATCAGAGTGTTACAGTATGGGGTGTGGGGTATATCAGTGTTACAGTGAGGGGTGTGGGGTATATCAGAGGGTTACAGTGAGGGGTGTGGGATATATCAGAGTGTTACAGTGAGGGGTGTGGGGTATATCAGAGTGTTACAGTATGGGGTGTGGGGTATATCAGTGTTACAGTGAGAGGTGTGGGGTATATCAGAGGGTTACAGTGAGGGGTGTGGGTATATCAGAGCGTTACAGTGAAGGGTGTGGGGTATATCAGAGTGTTACAGAGAGGGGTGTGGGTTATATCAGTGTTACATTGAGGGGTGTGGTGTATATCAGTGTTACAGTGAGGGGTATGGGATATATTTGAGGGTTACAGTGAGGGTTTTGGAGGATATCAGAGAGTTACAGTGAGGGGTGTGGGGCATATCAGTGTTCCAGTGAGGGGTGTGGGGTATATCAGTGTTACAGTGAGGGGTGTTGGGTACATCAGTGTTACAGTGAGGGGTGTGGGGTGTATCAGTGTGTTAAAGTGAGGGGTGTGGGATACATCAGTGTTACAGTGAGGGGTGTGGGGTGTATCAGTGTTACTGTGAGGGGTGTGGGGTATATCAGTGTTACAGTGAGGGGTGTGGGATATATCAGTGTTACAGTGAGGGGTATGGGATATATCAGAGGGTTACAGTGAGGGGTGTGGGGTATATCAGAGAGTTACAGTGAGGGGTGTGGGGTATATCAGTGTTACAGTGAGGGGTGTGGGGTATATCAGAGTGTTACAGTGAGGGGTGTGGGGTACATCAGATTTACAGTGAGAGCTGTGGGTTATATCAGTGTTACAGAGAGGGGGTGGGATATATCAGTCGCAGTGAGGGGAGTGGGGTATATCAGTGTTACAGTGAGGGATGTGGGGTATATGAGAGTGTTACAGTGAGGGGTGTGGGGTATATCAGAGTGTTACAGTGAGGGATGTGGGATATCTCAGAGTGTTACATTGAGGGGTGTGGGATATATCAGTGTATTACAGTGAGGGGTATGGGGTATATCAGTGTTACAGTGAGGGGTGTGGGGTATATCAGTGTTACAGTGAGGGGTGTGGGATATATCAGAGTGTTACAGTGAGTGGTGTGGGGTATATCTGTGGTACAGTGAGGGGTGTGGTGTATATCTGAGTGTTACAGTGCGGGGTGTGGGGTATATCAGAGTGTTACAGTGAGGGGTGTGTGGTACATCAGTGTTACAGTGAGGGGTGTGGGGTATATCAGTGTTACAGTAAGGGGTGTGGTGTATATCAGTGTTACAGTGTAGGGTATATCACAGGGTTACAGTGAGGTGTGTGGGATATATCAGAGTGTTACAGTGAGGGGTGTGGGATATATCAGAGTGTTACAGTGAGGGGTGTGGGGTACATCAGTGTTACAGTGAGGGGTGTGGGGTATATCAGTGTTACAGTAAGGGGTGTGGTGTATATCATTGTTACAGTGAGGGGTGTGGGGTACATCAGTGTTACAGTGAGGGGTGTGGGGTGTATCAGTGTTACAGTGTGGGGTAGATCAGAGAGTTACAGTGAGGGGTGTGGGATATATCAGAGTGTTACAGTGAGGGGTGTGGGGTACATCAGTGTTACAGTGAGGGGTGTGGGATATATCAGTGTTACAGTGAGGGGTAGATCAGAGTGTTACAGTGAGGGGTGTGGGGTACATCAGTGTTACAGTGAGGGGTGTGGGATATATCAGTGTTACAGTGGGGGGTATGGGATATATCAGAGGGTTACAGTGAGGGTTTTGGGGGATATCAGAGAGTTACAGTGAGGGGTGTGGGGTATATCAGTGTTACAGTGAGGGGTGTGGGGTACATCAGTGTTACAGTGAGGGGTGTGGGGTGTATCAGAGTGTTACAGTGAGGGGTGTGGGATACATCAGTGTTACAGTGAGGGGTGTGGGGTATACCAGTGTTACTGTGAGGGGTGTGGGGTATATCAGTGTTACAGTGAGGGGTGTGGGATATATCAGTGTTACAGTGAGGGGTATGGGATATATCAGAGGGTTACAGTGAGGGGTGTGGGGTACATCAGATTTACAGTGAGGGCTGTGGGATATATCAGTGTTACAGAGAGGGGGGTGGGATATATCAGTCGCAGTGAGGGGAGTGGGGTATATCAGTGTTACAGTGAGGGATGTGGGGTATATCAGAGTGATTTAGTGAGGGGTGTGGGGTATATGAGAGTGTTACAGTGAGGGATGTGGGATATCTCAGAGTGTTACATTGAGGGGTGTGGGATATATCAGTGTTACAGTGAGTGGTGAGGGTATATCAGTGTTACAGTGAGGGGTGTGGGATATATCTGTGTTACAGTGAGGGATGTGGGGTGTATCAGAGTGTTACAGTGAGGGGTGTGGGATATATCAGTGTATTACAGTGAGGGGTGTGGGGTGTATCAGTGTTACAGTGAGGGGTCTGGGGTATATCAGAGTGTTACAGTGAGGGGTGTGGGGTATATCAGAGTGTTACAGTGAGGGATGTGGGATATATCAGTGTTACAGTGAGTGGTGAGGGTATATCAGTGTTACGGTGAGGGGTGTGGGATATATCAGTGTTACAGTGAGGGATGTGGGGTGTATCAGAGTGTTACAGTGAGGGGTGTGGGATATATCAGTGTGTTACAGTGAGGGGTGTGGGGAACATCAGTGTTACAGTGAGGGGTGTGGGGTACATCAGTGTTACAGTGAGGGGTGTGGGGTGTATCAGTGTTACACTGCGGGTGTGGGGTATATCAGAGAGTTACAGTGAGGGGTGTGGGATGTATCAGTGTTACAGTGAGGGGTGTGGGGTATATCAGAGTGTTACAGTGTGGGGTGTGGGTTATATCAGTGTTACAGTGAAGTGTGTCGGTATATCAGTGTTATACTGAGGGGTGTGGGGTATATCAGAGTGTTTCAGTGAGGGGTGTGGGGTATATGAGAGGGTTAAAGTGAGGGGTGTGGGGTATATCAGAGTGTTACAGTGAGGGGTGTGGGGTATATCAGAGTGTTACAGTATGGGGTGTGGGGTATATCAGTGTTACAGTGAGGGGTGTGGGGTATATCAGAGGGTTACCGTAAGGGGTGTGGGATATATCAGAGTGTTACAGTGAGGGGTGTGGGGTATATCAGAGTGTTACAGTATGGGGTGTGGGGTATATCAGTGTTACAGTGAGGGGTGTGGGGTATATCAGAGGGTTACAGTGAGGGGTGTGGGTATATCAGAGCGTTACAGTGAAGGGTGCGGGGTATATCAGAGTGTTACAGTGAGGGGTGTGGGTTATATCAGAGTGTTACAGTGAGGGGTGTGGGGTACATCAGTGTTACAGAGAGGGGTGTGGGTTATATCAGTGTTACAGTGAGGGGTGTGGTGTATATCAGTGTTACAGTGAGGGGTATAGGATATATTTGAGGGTTACAGTGAGGGTTTTGGGGGATATCAGAGAGTTACAGTGAGGGGTGTGGGGTATATCAGTGTTCCAGTGAGGGGTGTGGGGTATATCAGTGTTACAGTGAGGGGTGTTGGGTACATCAGTGTTACAGTGAGGGGTGTGGGGTGTATCAGTGTGTTAAAGTGAGGGGTGTGGGATACATCAATGTTACAGTGAGGGGTGTGGGGTATATCAGTGTTACTGTGAGGGGTGTGGGGTATATCAGTGTTACAGTGAGGGGTGTGGGATATATCAGTGTTACAGTGAGGGGTATGGGATATATCAGAGGGTTACAGTGAGGGGTGTGGGGTATATCAGAGAGTTACAGTGAGGGGTGTGGGGTATATCAGTGTTACAGTGAGGGGTGTGGGGTATATCAGAGTGTTACAGTGAGGGGTGTGAGGTACATCAGATTTACAGTGAGAGCTGTGGGTTATATCAGTGTTACAGAGAGGGGGGTGGGATATATCAGTCGCAGTGAGGGGAGTGGGGTATATCAGTGTTACAGTGAGGGATGTGGGGTATATGAGAGTGTTACAGTGAGGGGTGTGGGGTATATCAGAGTGTTATAGTGAGGGATGTGGGATATCTCAGAGTGTTATATTGAGGGGTGTGGGATATATCAGTGTATTACAGTGAGGGGTATGGGGTATATCAGTGTTACAGTGAGGGGTGTGGGGTATATCAGTGTTACAGTGAGGGGTGTGGGATATATCAGAGTTTTACAGTGAGGGTTGTGTGGTACATCAGTGTTACAGTGAGGGGTGTGGGGTATATCAGTGTTACAGTAAGGGGTGTGGTGTATATCAGTGTTACAGTGTAGGGTATATCACAGGGTTACAGTGAGGTGTGTGGGATATATCAGAGTGTTACAGTGAGGGGTGTGGGATATATCAGAGTGTTACAGTGAGGGGTGTGGGGTACATCAGTGTTACAGTGAGGGGTGTGGGGTATATCAGTGGTACAGTAAGGGGTGTGGTGTATATCAGTGTTACAGTGAGGGGTGTGGGGTACATCAGTGTTACAGTGTGGGGTAGATCAGAGAGTTACAGTGAGGGGTGTGGGATATATCAGAGTGTGACAGTGAGGGGTGTGGGGTACATCAGTGTTACAGTGAGGGGTGTGGGGTATATCAGTGTTACAGTGAGGGGTAGATCAGAGTGTTACAGTGAGGGGTGTGGGGTACATCAGTGTTACAGTGAGGGGTGTGGGATATATCAGTGTTACAGTGAGGGGTATGGGATATATCAGAGGGTTACAGTGAGGGTTTTGGGGCATATTAGAGAGTTACAGTGAGGGCTGTGGGGTATATCAGTGTTACAGTGAGGGGTGTGGGGTACATCAGTGTTACAGTGAGGGGTGTGGGGTGTATCAGAGTGTTACAGTGAGGGGTGTGGGATACATCAGTGTTACAGTGAGGGGTGTGGGGTACATCAGTGTTACAGTGAGGGGTGTGGGATATATCAGTGTTACAGTGAGGGGTATGGGATATATCAGAGGGTTACAGTGAGGGTTTTGGGGCATATCAGAGAGTTACAGTGAGGGCTGTGGGGTATATCAGTGTTACAGTGAGGGGTGTGGGGTACATCAGTGTTACAGTGAGGGGTGTGGGGTGTATCAGAGTGTTACAGTGAGGGGTGTGGGATACATCAGTGTTACAGTGAGGGGTGTGGGGTATACCAGTGTTACTGTGAGGGGTGTGGGGTATATCAGTGTTACAGTGAGGGGTGTGGGATATATCAGTGTTACAGTGAGGGGTATGGGATATATCAGAGGGTTACAGTGAGGGGTGTGGGGTATATCAGAGAGTTACAGTGAGGGGTGTGGGGTAGATCAGTGTTACAGTGAGGGGTGTGGGGTATATCAGAGTGTTACAGTGAGGGGTGTGGGGTACATCAGATTTACAGTGAGGGCTGTGGGATATATCAGTGTTACAGAGAGGGGGGTGGGATATATCAGTCGCAGTGAGGGGAGTGGGGTATATCAGTGTTACAGTTAGGGATGTGGGGTATATCAGAGTGTTTTAGTGAGGGGTGTGGGGTATATGAGAGTGTTACAGTGAGGGATGTGGGATATCTCAGAGTGTTACATTGAGGGGTGTGGGATATATCAGTGTTACAGTGAGTGGTGAGGGTATATCAGTGTTACAGTGAGGGGTGTGGGATATATCTGTGTTACAGTGAGGGATGTGGGGTGTATCAGAGTGTTACAGTGAGGGGTGTGGGATATATCAGTGTATTAAAGTGAGGGGTGTGGGGTGTATCAGTGTTATAGTGAGGGGTGTGGGGTATATCAGTGTTACAGTGAGGGGTGTGGGGTATATCAGTGTTACAGCGAGGGGTGTGGGGTGTGTCAGTGTTATAGTGAGGGGTGTGGGGTATGTCAGTGTTACAGTGAGGGGCGTGGGGTATATCAGTGTTACAGTGAGGGGTGTGGGGTATATCAGTGTTACAGTGAGGGGTGTGGGGTATATCAGAGAGTGTTACAGTGAGGGGTGTGGGATATATCAGTGTTACAGTGAGGGGTGTGGGGTATGTCAGTGTTACAGTGAGGGGTGTGGGGTATATCAGTGTGTTCCAGTGAGGGGTGTGGGTATATCAGTGTTACAGAGAGGGGTGTGGGATATATCATTGTTACAGACAGGGGTGTGGGGTATATCAGTGTTACAGTGAGGGGTATGGGATATATCAGAGGGTTACAGTGAGGGTTGTGGGGTATATCAGAGAGTTACAGTGAGGGGTGTGGGGTATATCAGTGTTCCAGTGAGGGGCGTGGCGTATATCTGTGTTACAGTGAGGGGTGTGGGGTGTATCAGAGTGTTACAGTGTGGGGTGTGGGATACATCAGTGTTACAGTGAAGGGTGTGGGGTATATCAGTGTTACTGTGAGGGGTGTGGGGTATATCAGTGTTACAGTGAGGGGTGTGGGGTATATCAGTGTAACAGTGAGGGCTGTGGGGTATATCAGGGAGTTACAGTGAGGGGTGTGGGGTATATCAGTGTTACAGTGAGGGGTGTGGGGTATATCAGAGTGTTACAGTGAGGGGTGTGGGGTACATCAGATTTACAGTGAGGGCTGTGGGATATATCAGTGTTACAGTGAGGGGTGTGGGATATATCAGTCGCAGTGAGGGGAGTGGGGTATATCAGTGTTACAGTGTGGGGTGTGGGGTATATCAGAGTGTTACAGTGAGGGGTGTGGGGTATATCAGAGTGTTACAGTGAGGGATGTGGGATATATCAGTGTTACAGTGAGTGGTGAGGGTATATCAGTGTTACAGTGAGGGGTGTGGGATATATCAGTGTTACAGTGAGGGATGTGGGGTGTATAAGAGAGTTACAGTGAGGGGTGTGGGATATATCAGAGTGTTACCGTGAGGGGTGTGGGGTACATCAGTGTTACAGTGAGGGGTGTGGGATGTATCAGTGTTACAGTGAGGGGTGTGGGATGTATCAGTGTTACAGTGTGGGGTGTGGGTTATATCAGTGTTACAGTGAGGTGTGTGGGTATATCAGTGTTATACTGAGGGGTGTGGGGTATATCAGAGTGTTTCAGTGAGGGGTGTGGGGTATATGAGAGTGTTACAGTGAGGGATGTGGGATATCTCAGAGTGTTACATTGAGGGGTGTGGGATATATCTGTGTTACAGTGAGTGGTGAGGGTATATCAGTGTTACAGTGAGGGGTGTGGGATATATCTGTGTTACAGTGAGTGATGTGGGGTGTATCAGAGTGTTACAGTGAGGGGTGTGGGATATATCAGTGTATTACAGTGAGGGGTGTGGGGTGTATCAGTGTTACAGTGAGGGGTGTGGGGTATATCAGAGTGTTACAGTGAGGGGTGTGGGGTATATCAGAGTGTTACAGTGAGGGATGTGGGATATATCAGTGTTACAGTGAGTGGTGAGGGTATATCAGTGTTACGGTGAGGGGTGTGGGATATATCAGTGTTACAGTGAGGGATGTGGGGTGTATCAGAGTGTTACAGTGAGGGGTGTGGGATATATCAGTGTGTTACAGTGAGGGGTGTGGGGTACATCAGTGTTACAGTGCGGGGTGTGGGGTACATCAGTGTTACAGTGAGGGGTGTGGGGTACATCAGATTTACAGTGAGGGCTGTGGGATATATCAGTGTTACAGAGAGGGGGGTGGGATATATCAGTCGCAGTGAGGGGAGTGGGGTATATCAGTGTTACAGTGAGGGATGTGGGGTATATCAGAGTGTTTTAGTGAGGGGTGTGGGGTATATGAGAGTGCTACAGTGAGGGATGTGGGATACATCAGTGTTACAGTGAGGGGTGTGGGATATATCAGTGTTGCAGTGAGGGGTATGGGATATATCAGAGGGTTACAGTGAGGGGTGTGGGGTATATCAGAGAGTTACAGTGAGGGGTGTGGGGTAGATCAGTGTTACAGTGAGGGGTGTGGGGTATATCAGAGTGTTACAGTGAGGGGTGTGGGGTACATCAGATTTACAGTGAGGGCTGTGGGATATATCAGTGTTACAGAGAGGGGGGTGGGATATATCAGTCGCAGTGAGGGGAGTGGGGTATATCAGTGTTACAGTGAGGGATGTGGGATATCTCAGACTGTTACATTGAGGGGTGTGGGATATATCAGTGTTACAGTGAGTGGTGAGGGTATATCAGTGTTACAGTGAGGGGTGTGGGATATATCTGTGTTACAGTGAGGGATGTGGGGTGTATCAGAGTGTTACAGTGAGGGGTGTGGGATATATCAGTGTATTACAGTGAGGGGTGTGGGGTGTATCAGTGTTATAGTGAGGGGTGTGGGGTATATCAGTGTTACAGTGAGGGGTGTGGGGTATATCAGTGTTACAGCGAGGGGTGTGGGGTGTGTCAGTGTTATAGTGAGGGGTGTGGGGTATGTCAGTGTTACAGTGAGGGGCGTGGGGTATATCAGTGTTACAGTGAGGGGTGTGGGGTATATCAGTGTTACAGTGAGGGGTGTGGGGTATATCAGAGAGTGTTACAGTGAGGGGTGTGGGATATATCAGTGTTACAGTGAGGGGTGTGGGGTATGTCAGTGTTACAGTGAGGGGTGTGGGGTATATCAGTGTGTTCCAGTGAGGGGTGTGGGTATATCAGTGTTACAGAGAGGGGTGTGGGATATATCATTGTTACAGTCAGGGGTGTGGGGTATATCAGTGTTACAGTGAGGGGTATGGGATATATCAGAGGGTTACAGTGAAGGTTGTGGGGTATATCAGAGAGTTACAGTGAGGGGTGTGGGGTATATCAGTGTTACAGTGAGGGGTGTGTGATATATCAGTGTTCCAGTGAGGGGCGTGGCGTATATCAGTGTTACAGTGAGGGGTGTGGGGTATATCAGTGTTACAGTGAGGGGTGTGTGATATATCAGTGTTCCAGTGAGGGGCGTGGCGTATATCTGTGTTACAGTGAGGGGTGTGGGGTGTATCAGAGTGTTACAGTGTGGGGTGTGGGATACATCAGTGTTACAGTGAGGGGTGTGGGGTATATCAGTGTTACTGTGAGGGGTGTGGGGTATATCAGTGTTACAGTGAGGGGTGTGGGGTATATCAATGTTACAGTGAGGGGTGTGGGGTATATCAGAGAGTTACAGTGAGGGGTGTGGGGTATATCAGTGTTACAGTGAGGGGTGTGGGGTATATCAGAGTGTTACAGTGAGGGGTGTGGGGTACATCAGATTTACAGTGAGGGCTGTGGGATATATCAGTGTTACAGTGAGGGGTGTGGGATATATCAGTCGCAGTGAGGGGAGTGGGGTATATCAGTGTTACAGTGTGGGGTGTGGGGTATATCAGAGTGTTACAGTGAGGGGTGTGGGGTATATCAGAGTGTTACAGTGAGGGGTGTGGGTGTATCAGTGTTACAGTGAGGGATGTGGGGTTTACCAGTCTTACAGTGAGGGGTGTGGGGTATATCAGAGTGTTACAGTGAGGGGTGTGGGGTATATCAGAGTGTTACAGTGAGGGATGTGGGATATATCAGTGTTACAGTGAGTGGTGAGGGTATATCAGTGTTACAGTGAGGGGTGTGGGATATATCAGTGTTACAGTGAGGGATGTGGGGTGTATCAGAGAGTTACAGTGAGGGGTGTGGGATATATCAGAGTGTTACCGTGAGGGGTGTGGGATATATCAGTGTTACAGTGAGGGGTGTGGGGTATATCAGTGTTACAGCGAGGGGTGTGGGGTGTGTCAGTGTTATAGTGAGGGGTGTGGGGTATGTCAGTGTTACAGTGAGGGGTGTGGGGTATATCAGTGTGTTACAGTAAGGGGTGGGGGTATATCAGTGTTACCGAGAGGGGTGTGGGTTATATCATTGTTACAGTCAGGGGTGTGGGGTATATCAGTGTTACAGTGAGGGGTATGGGATATATCAGAGGGTTACAGTGAGGGTTGTGGGGTATATCAGAGAGTTACAGTGAGGGGTGTGGGGTATATCAGTGTTCCAGTGAGGGCTGTGGCGTATATCTGTGTTACAGTGAGGGGTGTGGGGTGTATCAGAGTGTTACAGTGAGGGGTGTGGGATACATCAGTGTTACAGTGAGGGGTGTGGGGTATATCAGTGTTACTGTGAGGGGTGTGGGGTATATCAGTGTTACAGTGAGGGGTGTGGGGTATATCAGTGTTACAGTGAGGGGTGTGGGGTATATCAGAGAGTTACAGTGAGGGGTGCGGGATATATCAGTGTTACAGAGAGGGGCGTGGGATATATCAGTGTTACAGTGAGGGGTGAGGGATATATCCGTGTTACAGTGAGGGGTGTGGGATATATCAGTGTTACAGTGAGGGGTGTGGGATATATCAGTCACAGTGAGGGGTGTGGGATATATCAGTGTTACAGTGAGGGGTGTGGGATATATCAGTGTTACAGTGAGCGGTGTGCGGTATATCAGTGTTACAGTGAGGGGTGTGGGGTATATCAGTGTCACAGTGAGGGGTGTGGGATATATCAGTGTTACAGTGAGGGGTGTGGGATATATCAGTGTTACAGTGAGGGGTGTGGGATATATCAGTGTTACAGTGAGGGGTGTGGGATATATCAGTGTTACAGTGAGGGGTGTGGGATATATCAGAGTGTTACAGTGAGGGGTGTGGGGTATATCAGTGTTACAGTGAGGGGTGTGGGATATATCAGAGTGTTACAGTGAGGGGTGTGGGGTATATCAGTCACAGTGAGGGGTGTGGGATATATCAGAGGGTTACAGTGAGGGGTGTGGGGTATATCAGAGTGTTACAGTGAGGGGAATGGGATATATCAGAGGGTTACAGTGAGGGGTGTGGGTATATCAGAGTGTTACAGTGGAGGGTGTGGGGTATATCAGAGTGTTACAGTGAGGGGTGTGGGGTATATCAGAGGGTTACAGTGAGGGGTGTGGGATATATCAGAGTGTTACAGTGAGGGGTGTGGGTTATATCAGAGTGTTACAGTGAGGGGTGTGGGGTACATCAGTGTTACAGTGAGGGGTGTGGGATATATCAGTGTTACAGTGTGGGGTGTGGGGTATATCAGTGTTACAGTGAGGGGTGTGGGGTATATCCGAGTGTTACAGTGAGGGGTGTGGGGTATATCAGTGTTACAGTGAGGGGTGTGGGATATATCAGTGTTACAGTGAGGGGTGTGGGGTACATCAGTGTCACAGTGAGGGCTGTGGGGTATATCAGTGTTACAGTGAGGGGTGTGGGATATATCAGTGTTACAGTGAGGGGTGTGGGATATATCAGTGTTACAGTGAGGGGTGTGGGATATATCAGTGTTACAGTGAGGGGTGTGGGATATATCAGTGTTACAGTGAGGGGAGTGGGATATATCAGTGTTACAGTGAGGGGTGTGGGATATATCAGTCACAGTGAGGGGTGTGGGATATATCAGTGTTACAGTGAGGGGTGTGGGATATATCAGTGTTACAGTGAGGGGTGTGGGATATATCAGGCGCAGTGAGGGGTGTGGGATATATCAGTGTTACAGTGAGGGGTGTGGGGTATATCAGTGTTACAGTGAGGGGTGTGGGGTATATCAGTGTTACAGTGAGGGGTGTGGGATATATCAGTGTTACAGTGAGGGGTGTGGGATATATCAGTGTTACAGTGAGGGGTGTGGGATATATCAGTGTTACAGTGAGGGGTGTGGGATATATAAGTGTTACAGTGAGGGGTGTGGGATATATCAGTGTTACAGTGAGGGGTGTGGGATATGTAAGTGTTACAGTGAGGGGTGTGGGATATATCAGTGTTACAGTGAGGGGTGTGGGATATATCAGTGTTACAGTGAGGGGTGTGGGGTATATCAGTGTTACAGTGAGGGGTGTGGTATATATCAGTGTTACGGTGAGGGGTGTGGGATATATCAGTGTTACAGTGAGGGGAATGGGATATATCAGAGGGTTACTGTGAGGGGTGTGGGTATATCAGAGTGTTACAGTGAAGGGTGTGGGGTATATCAGAGTGTTACAGTGAGGGGTGTCGGATATATCAGTGTTACAGTGAGGGGTGTGGGATATATCAGTGTTACAGTGAGGGGTGTGGGATACATCAGTGTTACAGTGAGGGGTGTGGGATATATCAGTGTTACAGTGAGGGGTGTGGGATATATCAGTGTTACAGTGAGGGGTGTGGGGTACATCAGATTTACAGTGAGGTCTGTGGGATATATCAGTGTTACAGTGAGGGGAGTGGGGTATATCAGTGTTACAGTGAGGGGTGTGTGTATATCAGTGTTACAGTGAGGGGTGTGGGATATATCAGTGTTACAGTGAGGGGTGTGGGACATATCAGAGTGTTACAGTGAGTGGTGTGGGATATATCAGTGTTACAGTGAGGGATGTGGGGTATATCAGTGTTACAGTGAGGGGTGTGGGGTATATCAGAGGGTTAAATGGGAGGGGTGTGGGGTATATCAGAGTGTTACAGTGAGGGGTGTGGGGTATATCAGTGTTACAGTGAGGGGTGTGGGGTATATCAGAGTGTTACAGTGAGGGGTGTGGGGTATATCAGTGTTACAGTAAGGGGTGTGGTGTATATCAGTGTTACAGTGAGGGGTGTGGGGTACATCAGTGTTACAGTGAGGGGTGTGGGGTGTATCAGTGTTACACTGAGGGGTGTGGGGTATATCAGAGAGTTACAATGAGGGGTGTGGGGTACATCAGTGTTACAGTGAGGGGTGTGGGGTGTATCAGTGTTACACTGAGGGGTGTGGGGTATATCAGAGAGTTACAATGAGGGGTGTGGGATATATCAGAGTGTTACAGTGAGGGGTGTGGGGTACATCAGTGTTGCAGTGAGGGGCGTGGGATATATCAGTGTTACAGTGAGGGGTGTGGGATATATCAGTGTTACAGTGAGGGGTGTGGGATATATCAGTGTTACAGTGAGGGATGTGGGATATATCAGTCACAGTGAGGGGTGTGGGATATATCAGTGTTACAGTGAGGGATGTGGGATATATCAGTGTTACAGTGAGGGGTGTGGGATATATCAGTCGCAGTGAGGGGTGTGGGATATATCAGTGTTACAGTGAGGGGTGTGGGGTATATCAGTGTTACAGTGAGGGGTGTGGGGTATATCAGTGTATCAGTGAGGGGTGTGGGATATATCAGTGTTACAGTGAGGGGTGTGGGATATATCAGTGTTACAGTGAGGGGTGTGGGATATATCAGTGTTACAGTGAGGGGTGTGGGATATATCAGTGTTACAGTGAGGGGTGTGGGATATATCAGTGTTACAGTGAGGGGTGTGGGGTACATCAGATTTACAGTGAGGGCTGTGGGATATATCAGTGTTACAGTGAGGGGAGTGGGGTATATCAGTGTTACAGTGAGGGGTGGGGGGTATATCAGTGTTACAGTGAGGGGTGTGGGATATATCAGTGTGTTACAGTGAGGGGTGTGGGGTGTATCAGTGTTACACTGAGGGGTGTGGGGTGTATCAGAGAGTTACAGTGAGGGGTGTGGGACATATCAGAGTGATACAGTGAGGGGTGTGGGTACATCAGTGTTACAGTGAGGGGTGTGGGATATATCAGTGTTACAGTGAGGGGTGGGGGGTATATCAGAGTGTTACAGTGCGGGGTGTGGGGTATATCAGAGTGTTACAGTGTGGGGTATGTCACAGAGTTACAGTGAGGGGTGTGGGATATATCAGAGTGTTACAGTGAGGGGCGTGGGATATATCAGAGTGTTACAGTGAGGGGTGTAGGGTACATCAGTGTTACAGTGAGGTGTGTGGGATATGTCAGTGTTACAGTGAGGGGTGTGGGGTATATCAGTGTTACAGTAAGGGGTGTGGTGTATATCAGTGTTACAGTGAGGGGTGTGGGGTACATCAGTGTTACAGTGAGGGTTGTGGGGTGTATCAGTGTTACACTGAGGGGTGTGGGGTATATCAGAGAGTTACAGTGAGGGGTGTGGGATATACCAGAGTGTTACGGTGAGGGTGTGGGGTACATCAGTGTTACAGTGAGGGGTGTGGGATATATCAGTGTTACAGTGAGGGGTGTGGGGTATATCAGAGTGTTACAGTGAGGGGTGTGGGGTATATCAGTGTTACAGTGAGGGGTGTGAGATATATCAGTGTTACAGTGAGGGGTGTGGGATATATCAGTGTTACAGTGAGGGGTGTGGGATATATCAGTGTTACAGTGAGGGGTGTGGGATATATCAGTGTTACAGTGAGGGGAGTGGGATATATCAGTGTTACAGTGAGGGGTGTGGGATATATCAGTCACAGTGAGGGGTGTGGGATATATCAGTGTTACAGTGAGGGGTGTGGGATATATCAGTGTTACAGTGAGGGGTGTGGGATATATCAGGCGCAGTGAGGGGTGTGGGATATATCAGTGTTACAGTGAGGGGTGTGGGGTATATCAGTGTTACAGTGAGGGGTGTGGGGTATATCAGTGTTACAGTGAGGGGTGTGGGATATATCAGTGTTACAGTGAGGGGTGTGGGATATATCAGTGTTACAGTGAGGGGTGTGGGATATATCAGTGTTACAGTGAGGGGTGTGGGATATATAAGTGTTACAGTGAGGGGTGTGGGATATATCAGTGTTACAGTGAGGGGTGTGGGATATGTAAGTGTTACAGTGAGGGGTGTGGGATATATCAGTGTTACAGTGAGGGGTGTGGGATATATCAGTGTTACAGTGAGGGGTGTGGGGTATATCAGTGTTACAGTGAGGGGTGTGGTATATATCAGTGTTACGGTGAGGGGTGTGGGATATATCAGTGTTACAGTGAGGGGAATGGGATATATCAGAGGGTTACTGTGAGGGGTGTGGGTATATCAGAGTGTTACAGTGAAGGGTGTGGGGTATATCAGAGTGTTACAGTGAGGGGTGTCGGATATATCAGTGTTACAGTGAGGGGTGTGGGATATATCAGTGTTACAGTGAGGGGTGTGGGATATATCAGTGTTACAGTGAGGGGTGTGGGATATATCAGTGTTACAGTGAGGGGTGTGGGATATATCAGTGTTACAGTGAGGGGTGTGGGGTACATCAGATTTACAGTGAGGTCTGTGGGATATATCAGTGTTACAGTGAGGGGAGTGGGGTATATCAGTGTTACAGTGAGGGGTGTGTGTATATCAGTGTTACAGTGAGGGGTGTGGGATATATCAGTGTTACAGTGAGGGGTGTGGGACATATCAGAGTGTTACAGTGAGTGGTGTGGGATATATCAGTGTTACAGTGAGGGATGTGGGGTATATCAGTGTTACAGTGAGGGGTGTGGGGTATATCAGAGGGTTAAATGGGAGGGGTGTGGGGTATATCAGAGTGTTACAGTGAGGGGTGTGGGGTATATCAGTGTTACAGTGAGGGGTGTGGGGTATATCAGAGTGTTACAGTGAGGGGTGTGGGGTATATCAGTGTTACAGTAAGGGGTGTGGTGTATATCAGTGTTACAGTGAGGGGTGTGGGGTACATCAGTGTTACAGTGAGGGGTGTGGGGTGTATCAGTGTTACACTGAGGGGTGTGGGGTATATCAGAGAGTTACAGTGAGGGGTGTGGGATATACCAGAGTGTTACGGAGAGGGTGTGGGGTACATCAGTGTTACAGTGAGGGGTGTGGGATATATCAGTGTTACAGTGAGGGGTGTGGGGTATATCAGAGTGTTACAGTGAGGGGTGTGGGGTATATCAGTGTTACAGTGAGGGGTGTGAGATATATCAGTGTTACAGTGAGGGGTGTGGGGTATATCAGTGTCACAGTGAGGGCTGTGGGGTATATCAGTGTTACAGTGAGGGGTGTGGGATATATCAGTGTTACAGTGAGGGGTGTGGGATATATCAGTGTTACAGTGAGGGGTGTGGGATATATCAGTGTTACAGTGAGGGGTGTGGGATATATCAGTGTTACAGTGAGGGGTGTGGGATATATCAGTGTTACAGTGAGGGGTGTGGGATATATCAGTCACAGTGAGGGGTGTGGGATATATCAGTGTTACAGTGAGGGGTGTGGGATATATCAGTGTTACAGTGAGGGGTGAGGAATATATCAATGTTACAGTGAAGGGTGTGGGGTATATCAGTGTTACAGTGAGGGGTGTGGGGTATATCAGTGTTACAGTGAGGGGTGTGTGATATATCAGTGTTACAGTGAGGGGTGTGGGGTATATCAGTGTTACAGTGAGGGGTGTGGGATATATCAGTGTTACAGTGAGGGGTGTGGGATATATCAGTGATACAGTGAGGGGTGTGGGATATATCAGTCGCAGTGAGGGGTGTGGGATATATCAATGTTACAGTGAGGGGTGTGGGATATATCAGTGTTACAGTGAGGGGTGTGGGATATATCAGTCGCAGTGAGGGGTGTGGGATATATCAGTGTTACAGTGTGGGATATATCAGTGTTACAGTGAGGGGTGTGGGATATATCAGTGTTACAGTGAGAGGTGTGGGATATATCAGTGTTACAGTGAGGGGTGTGGGGTATATCAGTGTTACAGTGAGGGGTGTGGGGTATATCAGTGTTTCAGTGAGGGGTGTGGGATATATCAGTGTTACAGTGAGGGGTGTGGGATATATCAGTGTTACAGTGAGGGGTGTGGGATATATCAGTGTTACAGTGAGGGGTGTGGGATATATCAGTGTTACAGTGAGGGGTGTGGGATATATCAGTGTTACAGTGAGGGGTGTGGGGTACATCAGATTTACAGTGAGGGCTGTGGGATATATCAGTGTTACAGTGAGGGGAGTGGGGTATATCAGTGTTACAGTGAGGGGTGGGGGGTATATCAGTGTTACAGTGAGGGGTGTGGGATATATCAGTGTGTTACAGTGAGGGGTGTGGGGTGTATCAGTGTTACACTGAGGGGTGTGGGGTGTATCAGAGAGTTACAGTGAGGGGTGTGGGACATATCAGAGTGATACAGTGAGGGGTGTGGGTACATCAGTGTTACAGTGAGGGGTGTGGGATATATCAGTGTTACAGTGAGGGGTGGGGGGTATATCAGAGTGTTACAGTGCGGGGTGTGGGGTATATCAGAGTGTTACAGTGTGGGGTATGTCACAGAGTTACAGTGAGGGGTGTGGGATATATCAGAGTGTTACAGTGAGGGGCGTGGGATATATCAGAGTGTTACAGTGAGGGGTGTAGGGTACATCAGTGTTACAGTGAGGTGTGTGGGATATGTCAGTGTTACAGTGAGGGGTGTGGGGTATATCAGTGTTACAGTAAGGGGTGTGGTGTATATCAGTGTTACAGTGAGGGGTGTGGGGTACATCAGTGTTACAGTGAGGGTTGTGGGGTGTATCAGTGTTACACTGAGGGGTGTGGGGTATATCAGAGAGTTACAGTGAGGGGTGTGGGATATACCAGAGTGTTACGGTGAGGGTGTGGGGTACATCAGTGTTACAGTGAGGGGTGTGGGATATATCAGTGTTACAGTGAGGGGTGTGGGGTATATCAGAGTGTTACAGTGAGGGGTGTGGGGTATATCAGTGTTACAGTGAGGGGTGTGAGATATATCAGTGTTACAGTGAGGGGTGTGGGGTATATCAGTGTCACAGTGAGGGCTGTGGGGTATATCAGTGTTACAGTGAGGGGTGTGGGATATATCAGTGTTACAGTGAGGGGTGTGGGATATATCAGTGTTACAGTGAGGGGTGTGGGATATATCAGTGTTACAGTGAGGGGTGTGGGATATATCAGTGTTACAGTGAGGGGTGTGGGATATATCAGTGTTACAGTGAGGGGTGTGGGATATATCAGTCACAGTGAGGGGTGTGGGATATATCAGTGTTACAGTGAGGGGTGTGGGATATATCAGTGTTACAGTGAGGGGTGAGGAATATATCAATGTTACAGTGAGGGGTGTGGGGTATATCAGTGTTACAGTGAGGGGTGTGGGGTATATCAGTGTTACAGTGAGGGGTGTGTGATATATCAGTGTTACAGTGAGGGGTGTGGGGTATATCAGTGTTACAGTGAGGGGTGTGGGATATATCAGTGTTACAGTGAGGGGTGTGGGATATATCAGTGTTACAGTGAGGGGTGTGGGATATATCAGTCGCAGTGAGGGGTGTGGGATATATCAATGTTACAGTGAGGGGTGTGGGATATATCAGTGTTACAGTGAGGGGTGTGGGATATATCAGTCGCAGTGAGGGGTGTGGGATATATCAGTGTTACAGTGTGGGATATATCAGTGTTACAGTGAGGGGTGTGGGATATATCAGTGTTACAGTGAGAGGTGTGGGATACATCAGTGTTACAGTGAGGAGTGTGGGATATATCAGTGTTACAGTGAGGGGTGTGGGTTATATCAGTGTTACAGTGAGGGGTGTGGGATATATCAGTGTTACAGTGAGGGGTGTGGGATATATCAGTGTTACAGTGAGGGGTGTGGGATATATCAGCGTTACAGTGAGGGGTGTGGGTTATATCAGTGTTACAGTGAGGGGTGTGGGATATATCAGTGTTACAGTGAGGGGCGTGGGATATATCAGTGTTACAGTGAGGGGTGTGGGATATATCAGTGTTACAGTGAGGGGTGTGGGTTATATCAGTGTTACAGTGAGGGGTGTGGGATATATCAGTGTTACAGTGAGGGGTGTGGGATATATCAGTGTTACAGTGAGGGGTGTGGGATATATCAGTCACAGTGAGGGGTGTGGGATATATCAGTGTTACAGTGAGGGGTGTGGGATATATCAGTGTTACAGTGAGGGGTGTGGGATATATCAGGCGCAGTGAGGGGTGTGGGATATATCAGTGTTACAGTGAGGGGTGTGGGGTATATCAGTGTTACAGTGAGGGGTGTGGGGTATATCAGTGTTACAGTGAGGGGTGTGGGATATATCAGTGTTACAGTGAGGGGTGTGGGATATATCAGTGTTACAGTGAGGGGTGTGGGATATATCAGTATTACAGTGAGGGGTGTGGGATATATAAGTGTTACAGTGAGGGGTGTGGGATATATCAGTGTTACAGTGAGGGGTGTGGGATATGTAAGTGTTACAGTGAGGGGTGTGGGATGTATCAGTGTTACAGTGAGGGGTGTGGGATATATCAGTGTTACAGTGAGGGATGTGGGGTATATCAGTGTTACAGTGAGGGGTGTGGGGTATATCAGAGGGTTAAATGGGAGGGGTGTGGGGTATATCAGAGTGTTACAGTGAGGGGTGTGGGGTATATCAGTGTTACAGTGAGGGGTGTGGGGTATATCAGAGTGTTACAGTGAGGGGTGTGGGGTATATCAGTGTTACAGTAAGGGGTGTGGTGTATATCAGTGTTACAGTGAGGAGTGTGGGGTACATCAGTGTTACAGTGAGGGGTGTGGGGTGTATCAGTGTTACACTGAGGGGTGTGGGGTATATCAGAGAGTTACAATGAGGGATGTGGGGTACATCAGTGTTACAGTGAGGGGTGTGGGGTGTATCAGTGTTACACTGAGGGGTGTGGGGTATATCAGAGAGTTACAATGAGGGGTGTGGGATATATCAGAGTGTTACAGTGAGGGGTGTGGGGTACATCAGTGTTGCAGTGAGGGGCGTGGGATATATCAGTGTTACAGTGAGGGGTGTGGGATATATCAGTGTTACAGTGAGGGGTGTGGGATATATCAGTGTTACAGTGAGGGATGTGGGATATATCAGTCACAGTGAGGGGTGTGGGATATATCAGTGTTACAGTGAGGGATGTGGGATATATCAGTGTTACAGTGAGGGGTGTGGGATATATCAGTCGCAGTGAGGGGTGTGGGATATATCAGTGTTACAGTGAGGGGTGTGGGGTATATCAGTGTTACAGTGAGGGGTGTGGGGTATATCAGTGTTTCAGTGAGGGGTGTGGGATATATCAGTGTTACAGTGAGGGGTGTGGGATATATCAGTGTTACAGTGAGGGGTGTGGGATATATCAGTGTTACAGTGAGGGGTGTGGGATATATCAGTGTTACAGTGAGGGGTGTGGGATATATCAGTGTTACAGTGAGGGGTGTGGGGTACATCAGATTTACAGTGAGGGCTGTGGGATATATCAGTGTTACAGTGAGGGGAGTGGGGTATATCAGTGTTACAGTGAGGGGTGGGGGGTATATCAGTGTTACAGTGAGGGGTGTGGGATATATCAGTGTGTTACAGTGAGGGGTGTGGGGTGTATCAGTGTTACACTGAGGGGTGTGGGGTGTATCAGAGAGTTACAGTGAGGGGTGTGGGACATATCAGAGTGATACAGTGAGGGGTGTGGGTACATCAGTGTTACAGTGAGGGGTGTGGGATATATCAGTGTTACAGTGAGGGGTGGGGGGTATATCAGAGTGTTACAGTGCGGGGTGTGGGGTATATCAGAGTGTTACAGTGTGGGGTATGTCACAGAGTTACAGTGAGGGGTGTGGGATATATCAGAGTGTTACAGTGAGGGGCGTGGGATATATCAGAGTGTTACAGTGAGGGGTGTAGGGTACATCAGTGTTACAGTGAGGTGTGTGGGATATGTCAGTGTTACAGTGAGGGGTGTGGGGTATATCAGTGTTACAGTAAGGGGTGTTTTGTATATCAGTGTTACAGTGAGGGGTGTGGGGTACATCAGTGTTACAGTGAGGGTTGTGGGGTGTATCAGTGTTACACTGAGGGGTGTGGGGTATATCAGAGAGTTACAGTGAGGGGTGTGGGATATACCAGAGTGTTACGGTGAGGGTGTGGGGTACATCAGTGTTACAGTGAGGGGTGTGGGATATATCAGTGTTACAGTGAGGGGTGTGGGGTATATCAGAGTGTTACAGTGAGGGGTGTGGGGTATATCAGTGTTACAGTGAGGGGTGTGAGATATATCAGTGTTACAGTGAGGGGTGTGGGGTATATCAGTGTCACAGTGAGGGCTGTGGGGTATATCAGTGTTACAGTGAGGGGTGTGGGATATATCAGTGTTACAGTGAGGGGTGTGGGATATATCAGTGTTACAGTGAGGGGTGTGGGATATATCAGTGTTACAGTGAGGGGTGTGGGATATATCAGTGTTACAGTGAGGGGTGTGGGATATATCAGTGTTACAGTGAGGGGTGTGGGATATATCAGTCACAGTGAGGGGTGTGGGATATATCAGTGTTACAGTGAGGGGTGTGGGATATATCAGTGTTACAGTGAGGGGTGAGGAATATATCAATGTTACAGTGAGGGGTGTGGGGTATATCAATGTTACAGTGAGGGGTGTGGGGTATATCAGTGTTACAGTGAGGGGTGTGTGATATATCAGTGTTACAGTGAGGGGTGAGGGGTATATCAGTGTTACAGTGAGGGGTGTGGGATATATCAGTGTTACAGTGAGGGGTGTGGGATATATCAGTGTTACAGTGAGGGGTGTGGGATATATCAGTCGCAGTGAGGGGTGTGGGATATATCAATGTTACAGTGAGGGGTGTGGGATATATCAGTGTTACAGT
This sequence comes from Scyliorhinus torazame, assembly GCF_047496885.1. Classification (NCBI taxonomy): domain Eukaryota; kingdom Metazoa; phylum Chordata; class Chondrichthyes; order Carcharhiniformes; family Scyliorhinidae; genus Scyliorhinus; species Scyliorhinus torazame. Next base: position 5,056,965 of record NC_092730.1, on the reverse strand, counting down.
GAGGGGTGTGGGATATATCAGTCGCAGTGAGGGGTGTGGGATATATCAGTGTTACAGTGTGGGATATATCAGTGTTACAGTGAGGGGTGTGGGATATATCAGTGTTACAGTGAGAGGTGTGGGATACATCAGTGTTACAGTGAGGAGTGTGGGATATATCAGTGTTACAGTGAGGGGTGTGGGTTATATCAGTGTTACAGTGAGGGGTGTGGGATATATCAGTGTTACAGTGAGGGGTGTGGGATATATCAGTGTTACAGTGAGGGGTGTGGGATATATCAGCGTTACAGTGAGGGGTGTGGGTTATATCAGTGTTACAGTGAGGGGTGTGGGATATATCAGTGTTACAGTGAGGGGCGTGGGATATATCAGTGTTACAGTGAGGGGTGTGGGATATATCAGTGTTACAGTGAGGGGTGTGGGTTATATCAGTGTTACAGTGAGGGGTGTGGGATATATCAGTGTTACAGTGAGGGGTGTGGGATATATCAGTGTTACAGTGAGGGGTGTGGGATATATCAGTGTTACAGTGAGGGGTGTGGGATATATCAGTGTTACAGTGAGGGGTGTGGGTTATATCAGTGTTACAGTGAGGGGTGTGGGATATATCAGTGTTACAGTGAGGGGTGTGAGATATATCAGTGTGACAGTGAGGGGTGTGGGATATATCAGTGTTACAGTGAGGGGTGTGGGATATATCAGTGTTACAGTGAGGGGTGTGGTATATATCAGTGTGACAGTGAGGGGTGTGGGATATATCAGTGTTACAGTGAGGGGTGTGGGTTACATTCTGTTAGTTTACATCCTATTCATAGCAAAAACGTGTCATTCAGCCCATCCTAGAGTTTATGCTCCCTACAAAGCTCTTCTCACCCCATTTCACCTCACCGGAGCACCCGGAGGAAACCCAAGCTGGCACGGGGCGAACGTGCAGTCTCCACACAGACAGTGACCCAAGCCGGGAATCGAACCCGGATCCCTGGCACTGTGAGGCAGCAGTGTTAACCTGGGTCCCTGGCACTGTTAGACAGCAGTGTTAACCCGGGTCCCTGGCACTGTGAGACAGCAGTGTTAACCCGGGTCCCTGGCACTGTTAGACAGCAGTGTTAACCCGGGTCCCTGGCACTGTGAGACAGCAGTGTTAACCCGGTCCCTGGCACTGTGAGACAGCAGTGTTAACCCGGGTCCCTGGCACTGTGAGACAGCATAGTTAACCCGGGTCCCTGGCTCTGTGAGACAGCAGTGTTAACCCGGGTCCCTGGCACTGTGAGACAGCAGTGTTAACCCGGGTCCATGGCACTGTGAGACAGCAGTGTTAACCCGGGTCCCTGGCACTGTGAGACAGCAGTGTTAACCCGGGTCCCTGGCACTGTGAGACAGCAGTGTTAACCCGGGTCCCTGGCACTGTGAGACAGCAGTGTTAACCCGGGTCTCTGGCACTGTGAGACAGCAGTGTTAACCCGGGTCCCTGGCACTGTGAGACAGCAGTGTTAACCCGGGTCCCTGGCACTGTGGGACAGCAGTGTTAACCCAGGTCTCTGGAGCTGCGAGGCAGCAGGGCTACCCACTGAGCCACCCACATAATTATTCTACACAAGGAAGTCCATTCAGCTGCTGTATGACGTGCACGAATTGTTAAGGACTGGTTTAAATGCAAACGCTGTACAAAGAGAAGCCCCCCTGTGCTTGGTGGATTGTCCGGCTGATTATCGATAATCTTCTTTGTGCCTCAGTGCAGAGTCCCCAGCAGCTCAACACCTCTCCCTCCGTGCTGTACACCCGAAGCTGCTCGCGGCAGGAGCTGGAGAACGGCGAACACTCCGGGTGCGCGGAGCTCCAGAGTCCGCTGAGTGTGGCGGTATCCAAGGAGGTGGGCTCGCAGGCCTGCTCCTCCGGCATCTACTGGCAGCAGGTAAGGGTCCCCTTTGATGCCGCTGTTTGCGCACTTAATCTGGCCACCGCCGTGAACTCTCGGTCCCCTGGGCGAAGCTCATTCGCGGTTGTCACTTTGACTAATAAGTTCTTCTGCCTTCTCCTCGCTTCTGGAAACCTCAATGAACACTGGCCACTTCCTCTTGTCCAAACGATGACTACTTATGTGTAAGTCTTGAAGGTGATCATGTGGGGGGGAAGGGAGGGACACCAGGATGGAGTTTGACCCCATCCACACATAATCATAATAATCTCTATTAGTTTTTCAAAATATATATATTTTATTCAAATTTTTCGGCCACACAAAACAATACAAAGGTTTTCCTTTTTACAACAATAAAACAATATAAATAACAGTGACCGTTTTAACAAATAAATAAATAATATATAAACTAAATGGCAACTGCCATATCAAAATAATAACTCTCCAGAAATAAAATCAAACAATCCAATATACATAACCAGGTACAAATATCTATAGAAAAACACCCCTGAGGACCCACCCGAGCCCTCCACCCCCCCCCCCCCCCCCCCCCTGGGTTGCTGCTGCTACTTTCCCATTTCCTTTATCGTTCTGCGAGGTAGTCAATGAACGGTTGCCACCGCCTGGTGAACCCTTGAGCCGAACCCCTTAGTGCGAACTTTATCCGTTCTAGTTTTCTCAACCCTGCCATGTCGTTTATCCAGGTCTCCACGCCCGGGGGTTTGGCTTCCTTCCACATAAGCAATATCCTTCGCCGGGCTACTAGGGACGCAAAGGCCAAGACATCAGCCTCTTTCGCCTCCTGCACTCCCGGTTCTTCTGCAACCCCGAATATAGCCAACCCCCAGCCTGGCTCGACCCGGACACCCACCACCTTCGAAAGCACCTTTGCCACCCCCACCCAGAACCCCTGCAGTGCCGGGCATGACCAAAACATGTGGGTGTGGTTTGCTGGGCTTCTCGAGCATCTCCCACACCTATCCTCTACCCCGAAAAATTTACTGAGCCTTGCTCCGGTCATATGCGCCCTGTGCAAAACCTTGAATTGTATCAGGCTTAGCCTGGCGCACGAGGACGACAAGTTTATCCTACGTAGGGCATCAGCCCACAGCCCCTCCTCAATCTCTTCCCCCAGCTCTTCTTCCCATTTCCCCTTCAGCTCATCCACCATGATCTCCCCCTCGTCCCTCATTTCCCTGTATAATCTTTATTACTGTCACAAGTAGGCTGACATTAACACTGCAATGAAGTTACTGTGAAAAGCCCCTAGTCGCCACATTCCGGCACCTGTTCGGGTACACAGAGGGAGAATTCAGAATGTCCAATTCACCTAACAAGCACGTCTTTCGGGACTTGTGGGAGGAAACCGGAGCACCCGGAGGAAACCCGCGCAGACACGGGGGTGAGCGTGCAGACTCCGCAGAGACACTGACCCGAGCCGGGAATCGAACCGTGGATCCTGGAGCTGTGAAGCCACAGTGCTAACCACTGTGCTGCCGTGCCGCCCCATGTCCCTCGCCTGTTCTCCTTCCTGGGTCAGCCAAATGTAATTCCCATAAATACAAAAACCTGCATTTATATAGCTCCTTTAATGCACTAAAACATTCCACAGGAATGTGAACAGGTAAAATTTGATACCGACCTGTTAACAGATATTACCACACATTTGGTCAAAAAGGTATGTTTTAAAGAGCATCTTTAGGGGGGGAGAGAAGCAGAGATGTTTAAGGTGAGCGGCACGGTAGCACAGTGGTTAGCACTGTGGTTTCACAGCGCCAGGGTCCCAGGTTCGATTCCCGGCTCGGGTCACTGTCTGTGCGGAGTCTGCACATTCTCCCCGTGTCTGCGTGGGTTTCCTCCGGGTGCTCCGGTTTCCTCCCACAAGTCCCGAAAGACGTGCTATTGGGCGAATTGGACATTCTGAATTCTCCCTCTGTGTACCCGAACAGGCGCCGGAATGTGGCGACTAGGGGCTTTTCACAGTAACTTCATCGCAGCGTTAATGTCAGCCTACTTGTGACAATAAAGATTATTATATTATAAGAGGAGGAATCCCCCACAGATTAGGGTCCAAGCAGCCAAAACCAGTGGTGGGGCTGAGAAAGGGAGATGCACAAGAGGTGAGAGTTGGAAGAATGCAGAGTTGGTCCGGGGCTGCAGGAGGTTACAGAGAAAGGGAGGACTTGAACTGGCACATGGGTAATGAGTGGACTCGCAGCGAGTTAGGATATAGGGCAGCAGAGTCTCGGACAGGTTCCAGTTTCAGCTGATATCAGTTGACACAGCACGGGCAAGAGAGAGTGTGCAGAACCTGCACTACAGGCAGGGCTGAATTGCCAGTCTGACCAGCGTGAACCTCCAGTACAGGCAGGGCTGAATTGCCAGTCTGACCAGCGTGTCTGACAGGTGGAACTGTTGCGAGAATGAACGGAATGTATTCGTCGATCGCCAAACTGAGAGAAAACGACAACGAATCGCTCTTATTTTTTTTCAGGTTCACCAAACTCCTCAGGCCTGCGCGAGAATGCCGGACCAAAGGTAACACGTGGCACTGCACATCTCCTCCCCTGGCCCATTAAACACAGACATCAGCACAACTGACCCACCTTGCTTGGCGTTGGCGGGTGGATGAGGTGTGGGATGTGCCGAGGGAGGCTGTTAAAAATGGACAGAGGCAAAGCAATTTGGGATTGGTTCCTGATAAACCTCAGCCGAGCAGAACACAACGTGGCATGCGATTTATTTCTGTTATGAGAGTGGGAGGTGCCGTCGGCATGTATTTCGAAATGTTTCGAGCTTGTGTCCTGTCGTATTGCTAATCGACAGGACATTCTGGAGTCAGCCCTGATGTTTCCAATCCACAAGCCCAGCTGTCCCTTTCTCGGAGAATCCCGACAGTGCAGAAGGAGGCCATTTGGCCCATCGAGTCTGCACCGACCCTTTGAAAGAGCACCCCACCCAGGCGCTATCCCCCGCCCTGTGACCTCACCTTAAGGGGCAATTTTGGTAAGGGAGACATTGTAAGGGGGGGCTGGTTTAGCACAGGGCTAAATCGCTGGCTTTGAAAGCAGACCAAGGCAGGCCAGCAGCACGGTTCAATTCCCGTACCGGCCTCCCCGAACAGGCGCCGGAATGTGGCGACTAGGGGCTTTTCACAGTAACTTCATTGAAGCCTACTTGTGACAATCAGCGATTATTATTATTACCTACCCTGGAGATCCTTTTGGTGCTAGAAATACAGAAGTGTGTAATTTAACAAGACAATCAGAAAGCTATTCACTGGGGAGTCTGGTACAACCAGGGGGGCGATGGGATTTAGGATTATGCTGCACAGAAGGAAGGATATTTAGAACCTTCTACCTCTCCCACCTTTGAAGGATCTATCCAAATAACTCCACTCCCCTGCGTTGGAATTGTTCAGCTACTTTAGTGGGCCAACTTGCTGACCCATCACAACTGATTGTGATCATTTGTACAGAATTCTAGTACTCGCTGAAAGATTATTTATGTGTCAGTCTTGGGTCCGAGGGTAACACACCTGAGTCAGAAGGTCGTGAATTCAAGGCTAGGCTACAGGAGCGAAATCATAAACACGACAGGCACTCCCAGCGCCAGTGCTGAAGGAGTGCAGCACTGTCAGAGGGTCAGTACTGAGGGAGTGCCGCACTGTCAGAGGGTCAGTACTGAGGGAGTGCCGCACTGTCAGAGGGTCAGTACTGCGGGAGTGCCGGAATGTCAGAGGGTCAGTACTGAGGGAGTGCCGCACTGTCAGAGGGTCGGTACTGAGGGAGTGCCGCACTGTCAGAGGGTCAGTACTGAGGGAGTGCCGCACTGTCAGAGGGTCAGTACTGAGGGAGTACCGCACTGTCAGAGGGTCAGTACTGAGGGAGTGCCGCACTGTGAGAGGGTCAGTGCTGAGGGAGCGCCGCACTGTCAGAGGGTCAGTACTGAGGGAGTGCCGCACTGTCAGAGGGTCAGTACTGAGGGAGTGCTGCACTGTCAGAGGGTCAGTACTGAGGGAGTGCCGCACTGTCAGAGGGTCAGTACTGAGGGAGTGCCGCACTGTCAGAGGGTCAGTACTGAGGGAGTGCCGCACTGTCAGAGGGTCAGTACTGAGGGAGCGCCGCACTGTCAGAGGGTCAGTACTGAGAGAGTGCCGCACTGTCAGAGGGTCAGTACTGAGGGAGAGCCGCACTGTCAGAGGGTCAGTACTGAGGGAGTACCGCACTGTCAGAGGGTCAGTACTGAGGGAGTGCTGCACTGTCAGAGGGTCAGTACTGAGGGAGTGCAGCACTGTCAGAGGGTCAGTACTGAGGGAGTGCCGCACTGTCAGAGGGTCAGTACTGAGGGAGTGCGGCACTCCCAGCGCCAGTGCTGAGGGAGTGCTGCACTGTCAGAGGGTCAGTACTGAGGGAGTTCCGCACTGTCAGAGGGTCAGTACTGAGGGAGTACCGCACTGTCAGAGGGTCAGTGCTGAGGGAGTGCCGCACTGTCAGAGGGTCAGTACTGAGGGAGTGCCGCACTGTCAGAGGGTCAGTACTGAGGGAGTGCCGCACTGTCAGAGGGTCAGTGCTGAGGGAGTGCTGCACTGTCAGAGGGTCAGTACTGAGGGAGTGCCGCACCGTCAGAGGGTCAGTACTGATGGAATGCCACACTGTCGGAGGGTCAGTACTGAGGGAGTGCCGCACTGTCAGAGGGTCAGTACTGAGGGAGTGCCGCACTGTCAGAGGGTCAGTACTGAGGGAGTGCCGCACTGTCAGAGGGTCAGTACTGAGGGAGTGCCGCACTGTCAGAGTGTCAGTACTGAGGGAGTGCCGCACTGTCAGAGGGTCAGTACTGAGGGAGTGCCGCACTGTCAGAGTGTCAGTACTGAGGGAGTGCCGCACTGTCAGAGGGTCAGTACTGAGGGAGTGCCGCACTGTCAGAGGGTCAGTACTGAGGGAGTGCCGCTCTGTCAGAGGGTCAGTGCTGAGGGAGTGCAGCACTGTCAGAGGATCGGTACGATTCTCGAGAGTTTCATTGGCTGAGTGGTGTTTTAATATGCCCTGTGTTGGTGGAAGACATTAATTCTCACTCTGTTTCTGATGTCCAGGAGAGGGATGGAAGAGAAGCCGGACTCCTCATATTCTTTCAGCTGTGGCTACTGCAAGGAACAATTCCAGAGCCTGTCGGCCCTGCATGTTCACACGGGCACGAATGGATGCATGAGGGCACCTCACATTGTGAGCCAGGTGGGTTAATACCTCGGCAGTCAGTACAGAGCAGCACAGTCCGTGAGTTTGGGGTGCACCGTTTCAGTAGCAAGAGCAGCTCACAGAGATGTGAAGGGGACGTGAAGGGGCGGGGTCATGTAAAGAAGAGGGTGGTCTGGGCTAGGAATGGATCAAAGCTTTCACTGGAGCATTGAGGGTAGAGGGGGCTGCCGATAAGAGGCTTCTTTTAGGAAGGCCCGCGGAGGTGCACTCTTAACAAACTCCTTCCAGCAATGTGTGGAGCTGAGACGAGGAAAAACGGGTCAACTGGATGAGAGTACGAAGTCAAAGAGCTAGCATGCGCATGACGGGTGGGTGGCCTTTCTATACTGTTCAAAAACAAGAGGGGGGCAGTGTATCTGAGGTGGCCTGCAAGAATTGGGCAACTGCACTGTAGGAGAAGATAGAATCATAGAATTTACAGTGCAGTAGGAGGCCATTCGGCCCATCGAGTCTGCACCGGCCCTTGGAAAGAGCACCCCACACCTCCACCCTATCCCTGTAACCCCACATAACCTTTTGTGGACACTAAGGGCAATTTATCACGGCCAATCCACCTAACCTGCACATCTTTGGAGTGTGGGAGGAAACCGGAGCACCCGGAGGAAACCCACGCACACACGGGGAGAACATGCAGACTCCGCACAGACAGTGACCCAAGCGGGGAATCAAACCTGGGTCCCTGGAGCTGTGAAGCAACTGTGCTAACCACTGTGCTACCGTGCCAAGATAGCAAGATAATCTTAACTAATTCATATTTAAAAAACAAATTGATGCTGGGGGATGTGTTAGTGCTCCTGGTAAGGCTGGTATGTATTGCTCATCTCTCGTCGGTACCATGGCATGTAGCAAACCAACTGAGGACAGCACGGTGGCACAGTGGTTAGCACGGCTACCTCACGGCACCAGGGACTCGTGTTCAATTCCGGCCTCGGGTCACTGTCTGTGCGGAGTCTGCACGTCCTCCCTGTGTCTGCGTGGGTTTCCTCCGGGTGCTCCGGTTTCCTCCCACAGTCCAAAGGTGTGCAGGATGGGTGGACTGGCCGTGATAAACAGAAATTGCCCTTTGGTGTCCAACGGTTAGGGTGGGGTAACGGAGATAGGACGGGTGATTGACCCTGGGTGGGGTGCTCTTTCAGTAGGTCGGGGCAGACTCGACGGGCCGAATGGCCTCCTTCTGTAGGGAGTCTATGATCCGTGCCTTGCTCACACCTGTACAGGTAGGAAAATGAGCGAAACATGAGGCCTGGTCGAGAGCTTAAAAAAAATTAAACCATGATTTTATTTTGTCTCCTCCTCCCTCCCCCTCCAAACCCCACCCCAGGTCACCCTTGCTCACCCCTTCCTTCCACGCTGCGCTCCCACCTTCGTCCGATAGGCACCCAACCAGAAAATGTAGTTTGCAGGTTTAGCGACGCCGCTCGGTGACTGGTTGCTGGGAAGGTCCACAAGCAGTGCTCTTCCTCCTAACCCCAAGTTACCAGATGCACGCTTCTCACTTTCGCTCAGCTTCCATGCTGCTGCCTCTTGTTGTTTGTTGCACCTTGTGGGGGGGGGGGAGGGGGTGCGTCACCTCCTTGGTAAGCGGTTCAAAGGCCCACCCAACGACCACAGAAACGGAGTGGGTGTCACACACACACACTGCTGACTCACCAGCACATTATTTGTATTCGATGGCCCCAGACACTGCAACAAACTTTCAAGAACCGTGATATCATCTCTTGTGTATGCTGCCTGATCCTGTGAAAGCGATGATTTAATCCCGGTCGACCGCACAGAAGGAGCCAATTCAGACCACTGTGCCTGCCCTGGATATTTGGCAGAGCTGTCGCGATTGGTTCCCCCTATTTGTTCCTAATCCTGTACGTTCCGCCTCCTCACCTGTTCGTCGTTTTGTAAAATAAATTTAGAGTACCCAATTACTTTTTTTTCCAATTAAGGGGCAATTTAGCGTGGCCAATCCAGCTACCCTGCACACAGAGTCACCGAGGTTTACAGCAGGGAAACAGGCCCTTCGGCCCGACTTCTCCATGCCACCCAGTTTCTATCACTAAGCTGGTCCCAATTGCCCGCATTTGGCCCATATATCCCTCTATTCCCATTTTCCCCTTTAAAAGACAAAATGGTACCCGCCTCTACTAATACCTCCGCTTGGTCCAGCTGTGCCGGTTTCTAGTGAGCTTGGTCCAGCTGTGCCGGTTTCTAGTGAGCTCGGTCCAGCTGTGCCGGTTTCTAGTGAGCTTGGTCCAGCTGTGCCGCTTTCTAGTGAGCTTGGTCCAGCTGTGTCGGTTTCTAGTGAGCTCGGTCCAGCTGTGCCGGTTTCTAGTGAGCTCGGTCCAGCTGTGCCGGTTTCTAGTGAGCTTGGTCCAGCTGTGCCGGTTTCTAGTGAGCTTGGTCCAGCTGTGCCGCTTTCTAGTGAGCTCGGTCCAGCTGTGCCGGTTTCTAGTGAGCTCGGTCCAGCTGTGCCGCTTTCTAGTGAGCTTGGTCCAGCTGTGCCGCTTTCTAGTGAGCTTGGTCCAGCTGTGTCGGTTTCTAGTGAGCTCGGTCCAGCTGTGCCGGTTTCTAGTGAGCTTGGTCCAGCTGTGCCGGTTTCTAGTGAGCTCGGTCCAGCTGTGCCGGTTTCTAGTGAGCTTGGTCCAGCTGTACCGGTTTCCAGTGAGCTTGGTCCAGCTGTGCCGGTTTCTAGTGAGCTTGGTCCAGCTGTGCCGGTTTCTAGTGGGGTTGGTCCAGCTGTGCCGGATTCTAGTGAGCTTGGTCCAGCTGTGCTAATTTCTAGTGAGCTTGGTCCAGCTGTGCCGGTTTCTAGTGAGCTTGGTCCAGCTGTGCCGCTTTCTAGTGAGCTTGGTCCAGCTGTGCCGGTTTCTAGTGGGGTTGGTCCAGTTGTGCCGGTTTCTAGTGGGGTTGGTCAAGCTGTGCTAGTTTCTAGTGAGCTTGGTCCAGCTGTGCCGGTTTCTAGTGGGGTTGGTCCAGCTGTGCTAGTTTCTAGTGGGGTTGGTCCAGCTGTGCTAATTTCTAGTGGGCTTGGTCCAGCTGTGCCGGTTTCTAGTGGGGTTGGTCCAGCTGTGCTAATTTCTAGTGAGCTTGGTCCAGCTGTGCTAGTTTTTAGTGGGGTTGGTCCAGCTGTGCCGGTTTCTAGTGGGGTTGGTCCAGCTGTGCCGGTTTCTAGTGGGCTTGGTCCAGCTGTGCCGGTTTCTAGTGAGCTTGGTCCAGCTGTGCCGGTTTCTAGTGGGGTTGGTCCAGCTGTGCCGGATTCTAGTGGGCTTGGTCCAGCTGTGCTAATTTCTAGTGGGCTTGGTCCAGCTGTGCTAATTTCTAGTGAGCTTGGTCCAGCTGTGCTAGTTTCTAGTGGGGTTGGTCCAGCTGTGCCGGTTTCTAGTGGGGTTGGTTCAGCTGTGCTAGTTTCTAGTGGGGTTGGTCCAGCTGTGCCGGTTTCTAGTGGGCTTGGTCCAGCTGTGCTAATTTCTAGTGGGGTTGGTCCAGCTGTGCTAATTTCTAGTGGGCTTGGTCCAGCTGTGCTCTTGTCTAGCGGGGTTGGGCAAACATCTTCGATCTATTTCCTAGAATTTTCCTCACCTGCTTTCAACATCTGGATTTGCTCTTCCATGCCGCGCCGTCGTGTCGTTTTGTTTTGACGGTCTATTCTGCATTCGAGGAACTGTTTCAGTGCACCAGGAATAATTGTTTCCTGTTCCAGTTTTCGCAATGCTTGCTGGAGACCCCTGCTGCTTGAAGTTCATCCAATTTTAACTGAAGATGCATCTTTGTGGAATTTGTTTCTGCTGCCTCATCATTTATGTGTTTCAAATCCTCTTTCGTACGTGGGAGTTTATTCTCTACTTTGAGTAGCTCTTTCTTGGCAGGTCATAATTTTTCCGGACAATGAAATTCAGAGTTGTTGGACGGGATTCTCTCAGCCCTTGGGCTTGACCGGAGAATCCCCGCGACTGGCGCGATTCGCGCCATGCCTCCCCGATGCTGGCACGCGATTCTACGCAGAGGGGAGAATCGCATGCCATTGGCGCCGGCGTGGTTGGCACGGCGCCTGTTGGGGTCTACTCGATGGCCCCCCCCCCCCCGCCGATTCTTGGCCCAGAATGGGCCGAGCAACCATCGTACAAAAAAAACATGTCCTGCCGTCGCCGTTCACACCTGCTCTCAGCTGGCGGGACTTCGGCGTGGAAGGGTCCGGGGACGGCCTGTGGGGGGGGGGGGGGGTCCGACCCCGGGGGGGCCTCTGATGTGGCCTGGCCCACGATCGGGGCCCACCGATCGGCGGGCCGGCCTCTCTGGCTGGGGGCCTCCTTTCCTCCACGCCGGCCCCTGTAGGCCTGCGCCATGTTGCGTCGGGGCCGGCGCGGAGAAGGGAGCTGCTGCGCGTTGGAGCCGGTGCCACTGCACACGCACGGACCCCACGGCGCCCAGTTCACGCCAGGATCAGCAGCTGGAGTGGCGTGGGTCGCTCCAGTGCCGTGCTGGCTCCCTGTAGGGGCCAGAATTGCTGATCCTGAGGCCGTGTTGACGCCGTCGAGAAACGTGACGGTGTTTCCGACGGCGCCAACACTTAGCCCCAGGATCACAGAATCCCGCCTGTTATTTCCTTGTGTTTTGAGAGTCCTCAGAAATGTGTTTGTTCCGATCGCAAACAGTTTCGTTCATTTGAAACTTTAGTTTATCAGGCGTTTTAAAAGGTATACACTTAGCTTTAATTTCGTGCTTCAAATCTTCCAAATTATTTTGATACAAATATTTTCCAACCTGATCTCATTTTCCTTTTGCATGACTTGTTTACTTTGGATTTCATCAGATAGCTTTCCTTCATTCGCAGTCGTCTTTCTCCCTTTTGTAGCTACTGGAGAGTGGGGGTGGGGGGGGGGGCGGGGGATTCTATCCCTCTTTTTAAATGCTGCATGCTCCAAAGCTGGAAGATTAAAATATTTGTCAACAACGTTGGCTATTTCATCAAAGCTGGTTGAAGACTCATCAATGTACAGCACAGCATTAGAATTATTCAACAGCGAATTTGCCAAACGGGTTTCTACTTAGACGCGATGCAATCCGGAAATTATGCCCACTGTGACGTTTGATCTGGGCCTTGGATCAGTCCATGGCTAAATTTTTTTAAGATCCCGATTTAAGAGTTTTCACTCGGAGACAAAAGGGGGTTCCTGTGCTTGCCGGTTTTGGTGGGTTCCGCCGCAATGGCGATCGTGTTCAGCTCGAAAAAAAAGGTTTCAGCAATGGTTGCCGATCTACTCTTGCTCAGCGTGTTTCCAAGTATTTTACTTTAAAATCACAAATTTGTTGAATCTTGGCCTTTGCTTGCCCTCAGTTGAGATTAGGAGTCACGATTTTCCTGGATTTAAAAAATTTATTATTTTTTCCGATTCGGACGCCAAATGTTCCGGCTGCAAATCGGGGACTGTGTTTAAGCAACAGGCTTTTTCAAACTAGACTGCTGACTCTGAATTATTTAGATTTCTCAGAACTAGTTGTCGCCTGGAACTTTAAAACGTTTAGCTCACGCCTGTTTCGACAGCTGACTGGGATTTGAAGCTGGACTTCCGAAGGAGATTCAATGGAGTCCTCCGCTGCAGGATGGAATTATTAATTTCTGCCTTCAGCTTCCAAGCCTTTCTTTGAACCTTATTCCTGGTGATTTCTCCTCTAAGCATTTTACTTTTTCTCTGCCAGGTTTTGTTTTCTCTCCACAAGCTGTCACCGTGTTGTAGGGTGTTGGTTACAGTTTGGTAGATCTGAAGAAATGTTCCTGATATGCAGGTTAACTGTAAGTCTTTATTGACTCTTTGAACCACTTACAAATATATAGTAAAGGGTACAAGCGAGGAGCTATCTTCAGGAGCTGGTACACACCGCTCTGAACATCAATCGACTGACCTCTAGGTACAGGTATTGTGCTCTCTTGCTTTACTGTACAAAGACCTGCGAGAAAGATTCTTAAGGATTTGTGTGAGCAAATTTCCATTTTAATTCATTTCCTGCGTTCACAGAGTCAACCCTCTCTCTATTTGGATGCTAAATAACAATGCAAACCAGCAGCCTGATCACTGGGGGCTTTGATGTACATTGTACAAATGGAATTCAATGATTCTTATCGCCCTGCTTTCTGCTAGCACTTATCACTGAATCTCAAACCTCCTTCTGTCTCACGGGAGGTTAAAGAGTGGGTGTCACAGCGACTTGGCCTGATGTGGTCACTAAGCTGTGTCGATAGCAGAGCGGAGAGGTTATAACTCTCAGGATTGATTGTACAGGCTGGCTTTTTCTTTATGAAGAGGAAGGATGAGGGGGGTGACCTGATTTGACGTCTTTAAGATTGCGAAGAAGGTTTGATGGGGCAGCTGTAGCAAAGACGTTTCCACTTCTTAAAAATTAATATTTTTGAATAGGGTGGTCTTTCCGAGGGCCGGTGCAGACTCGATGGGCTGAATGGCCTCCTTCTGCACTGTAAATTCTATGATTTCAAGGCCAGGCTGGGAACGGTGGCAGATTTTCTTCCTGAAAGGGCATCGGGGAAGGAGATGGGTTTTATAAACATCCGGGAGTTTCGTGGTCACCAGTTTCATTGACTGATTTAAGGTTACATTCCCACAGCTGTGGATGTGGGGTTTAGTCCTGGCCCTTAGTCCATTATGTTACTGCGCCCTGTGATACAACACTAATGTCAGGCTGTCACCAATATAAAATAGTCACGAATAAATCCGATGGGGAATTCACGAGAAATTTCTTTACCCAGAGAGTGGGGAGAATGTGGGACTCGCTCCCACGGGGAGTGGGGAGAATGTGGGACTCGCTCTCACGGGGAATGGGGAGAATGTGGGACTCGCTCCCACGGGGAGTGGGGAGAATGTGGGACTCGCTCCCACGGGGAGTGGGGAGAATGTGGGACTCGCTCCCACGGGGAGTGGGGAGAATGTGGGACTCGCTCCCACGGGGAGTGGGGCGAATGTGGGCCTCGCTCCCACGGGGAATGGGGAGAATGTGGGCCTCGCTCCCACGGGGAGTGGGGGAGAATGTGGGACTCGCTCCCACGGGGAGTGGGGGAGAATGTGGGACTCGCTCCCACGGGGAGTGGGGAGAATGTGGGACTTGCTCCCACGGAGAGTGGGGAGAATGTGGGACTCGCTCCCACGGGGAGTGGGGAGAATGTGGGATTCGCTCCCATGGGGAGTGGGGAGAATGTGGGACTCGCTCCCACGGGGAGTGGGGAGAATGTGGGACTCGCTCCCACGGGGAGTGGGGAGAATGTGGGACTCGCTCCCACGGGAAGTGGGACCGCACCCACGGGGAGTGGGGAGAATGTGGGACTCACTCCCACGGGGAGTGGGGAGAATGTGGGACTCGCTCCCACGGGGAGTGGGGAGAATGTGGGACTCGCTCCCACGGTGAGTGGGAAGAATGTGGGACTCGCTCCCACGGGGAGTGGGGAGAGTGTGGGACTTGCTCCCACGGGGAGTGGGGAGAATGTGGGATTCGCTCCCACGGGGAGTGGGGAGAATGTGTGGCTCGCTCCCACGGGGAGTGGGGAGAATGTGGGATTTGCTCCCACGGGGAGCGGGGAGAATGTGGGACTCGCTCCCACGGGGAGTGGGGAGAATGTGTGGCTCGCTCACACGGGGAGTGGGGAGAATGTGGGATTCGCTTGCATTTGGAGTGGGGAGAATGTGGGGCTTGCTCACACCGTGAGTGGGATGAATGTGGGACTCGCTCCCACGGGGAACAAAGAACAAAGAACAGTACAGCACAGGAACAGGCCCTTCGGCCCTCCAAGCCCGTGCCGACCATGCTGCCCGTCTAAACTCAAATCTTCTACACTTACGGGGTCTGTATCCCTCTATTCCCATCCTATTCATGTATTTGTCAAGATGCCCCTGAAACGTCACTCGTCCCTGCTTCCACCACCTCCTCCGGTAGCGAGTTCCAGGCACCCACTACCCTCTGCGTAAAAAACTTGCCTCGTACATCTACTCTAAATCTTGCCTCTCGCACCTTAAACCTATGCCCCCTAGTAACTGACCCCTCAACCCTGGGGGAAAGCCTCTGACTATCCACTCTGTCTATGCCCCTCATAATTTTGTAGAACTCCATCAGGTCGCCCCTCAACCTCCTTCGTTCCAGTGAGAACAAACCAAATTTATTCAACCTCTCCTCACAGCTAATGCCCTTCATACCAGGCAACATTCTGGTAAATCTCTTCTGCACCCTCTCTAAAGCCTCCACATCCTTCTGGTAGTGTGGCGACCAGAATTGAACAATATACTCCAAGTGCGGCCTAACTAAGGTTCTATACAGCTGCAACATGACTTGCCAATTTTTATACTCAATGCCCCGGCCAATGAAGGCAAGCATGCCGTATGCCTTCTTGACTACCTTCTCCACCTGTGTTGCCCCTTTCAGTGACCTGTGGACCTGTACACCTAGATCTCTCTGACTGTCAATACTCTTGGGGGTTCTACCATTCACTGTATATTCCCTACCTGCATTAGACCTTCCAAAATGCATTACCTCACATTTGTCTGGATTAAACTCCATCTGCCATCCCTCCGCCCAAGTCTCCAAACAATCTAAATCCTGCTGTATCCTCTGACAGTCCTCATCGCTATCCGCAATTCCACCAACCTTTGTGTCGTCTGCAAACTTACTAATGTGACCAGTTACATTTTCCTCCAGATCATTTATATATACTACAAAGAGCAAAGGTCCCAGCACTGATCCCTGCGGAACACCACTAGCACAGTCCTCCAATCAGAAAAGCACCCTTCCATTGCTACTCTCTGCCTTCTATGGACTAGCCAGTTCTGTATCCACCTTGCCAGCTCACCTCTGATCCCGTGTGATTTCACCTTTTGTACTGGTCTACCATGAGGGACCTTGTCAAAGGCCTTACTGAAGTCCATATAGACAACATCCACTGCCCTACCTGCATCAATCATCTTTGTGACCTCCTCGAAAAACTCTACCAAGTTAGTGGGACACGACCTCCCCTTCATAAAACCATGCTGCCTCTCACTAATAAGTCCATTTGCTTCCAGATGGGAGTAGATCCTGTCTTGAAGAATTCTCTCCAGTAATTTCCCTACCACTGAAGTAAGGCTCACCGGCCTTTAGGTCCCTGGATTATCCTGGGGAATGGGGAGAATGTGGGACTTGCTTCCACAGGGAGTGGGGAGAATGTGGGGCTCGGTCACACGCGGAGTGGAGAGAATGTGGGACTCGCTCCCATGGGGGGGTGCTCGAGGTGAATCGAGTCGATACATTTTAGGGGGAAGCTGGATAAACACATGAGGAAGGGAGGAATAGGACACGGTGATGAAGAAAGGGTGACGTGAAGAAACAGGTGTGTAATATAAGGACGGTTACAGTCCAGTTAGGGCGAATGGCCTGTTTCCGTATTATATATTTGACTTAACTAATGTAAACTGTTGTTTTTGTAGAATGATGTCGAGAAAGCTCCAAGGAATTGCAGCCAACTATCTCCGTCCTTCACAGCCACTTCCACCTCAGTGATAAGTGAACGATGCCAGCAAGACGCCCTCCTGGAGGAGAACCCAGGCAGCTTCCTCTCTGAGCAGGACATGCCGGCTCTCACCAGAATGGCTGACTTTCCGGCACAAGAGGTGGATCAGTTTTGTTTTCCGTCAGCCTTTCTTTGCCTGTTCTTCATTTCCTGGTTTCCTCTTCTACAGACGGACGGACCGCTCCCACCATGTAGCCCGTGGGGAGGGAGAGGTCATAGAACATTGAACCTAGAACAGTCCTGCACAGTACAGGCCATCGGCCCACGATGTGGTGCCGACCATTTATCCTAATCTAAGATCAGCCTAACCTCCACCCCTTCAATTTACTGCTGTCCATGTGTCCAAGTCGCTTAAATGTCCCTAATGACTCTGAATCCACCACCTCTGCTGGCAGTGCATTCCACACACGCACCACTCTCTGTGTAAAGAACCTCTGACATCTCCACCATACCTTCCTCCAATCACCTTAAAATTATGTCCCCTCGTGACAGCCATTTCCGCCCTGGGGAAAAGTCTCTGGCTATCCACTCTATCCATGCCTCTCATCACCTTGTACACCTCTATCAAGTCACCTCTCTGCCTTCTTCGCTCCAGTGAGAAAAGCCCTAGCTCCCTCAATCTTTCTTCATAAGGCATGCCCTCCAGTCCAGGCAGCATCCTGGTAAATCTCCTCTGTACCCTCTCCAAAGCATCCACACCCTTCCTATAATGAGGCGACCAGAACTGGATCGATTCCCCCCCCCACCACCAAGCAGACGTACCCGCCCCCCCCCCCCCCCCACTAATATCGCCCGAGTCCATCCGTGTCGCAGCCAGACCTTTGTTACCTCTAACTCGACGACTTCCATGCTCTCCCTCTTCTGCCCTCGACGGCATTTCGTGGGAAGAGTCCCACATTTCCTCTGCCCGTTGCGGTTAGGGGGTGTTTACTAACAGCACCCCTGAATACCCTGGCTCCAACTTTTAAAAAAGCTCTGCCCCATTATTCTGGACTCTTCTCCGCCTCCTCCCAACACCCCCCCCAGTTTGTAAGTTCACATCTTTCACGTGTACACTTCAGCTATGAGTCAGGGAGCGACACTCTCGCCTTGGAGTCAGGTTGCGATTTCAAGGCCCGCTCCATAAACCTGAGCACCGACACTCGATCCGAACCGGCCGACACGCCCAGTTGCGGGACCACTGCCGGTGCTGCCTTGCAGGTGAAACGTCAAGTCGACGATGGCCTGTGCCCCTCTCTCTCTCTCTCTCTCTCTCGGGGTACGTAAGAGACGGCATGTAACTATTCGGAGGAAGGGCAAGGGAGGTTATCCTTGCTGTCCTGGCCAATACTTATCCATCAAAGCACTGCATTTGCTCATCATCCAAAATGGGCTGCTGGGTTTCCTAAGCACGGTAGCACAGCGGTTAGCACTGTGGCTTCACGGCACCAGGGTCCCGGGCTCGATTCCCGGCTCGGGTCACTGACTGTGCGGAGTCTGCACGTTCTCCCCGTGTCTGCGTGGGTTTCCTCCGGGAACTCCGGTTTGCTCCCACAGTCAAAGACGTGCGATTAGGTGGATTGGACATTCTGAATTCTCCCTCTGTGTACCCGAACAGGCGCCGGAATATGGCGACTAGGGGCTTTACACAGTAACTTCATTGCAGTGTTAATGTCAGCCTACTTGTGACAGTAATAAAGATTATTATTATTAATTTTTGACTGCATTTCAAAGGAAGTACTTGGCCAGCTGGAAAGTGTTTTGGATGTCCTGAGGTATATATACATTTCCTTTCAGACGATTGTCAGTTTTTAAGTACAATAATATCAGCGTTAGTGACTCTGGATCTCTTTGTGTTATTCCGCAGAGTTCCGAATCTCTCGTTCCCGAGTATTATCCTGTCACAGTCTATCAGAGCTGTCTACGTTCGACGGGCACCACCGAGGGAGAGCAGCAATCATCTTCAGACCCCTCCTTGGAGTCACCCCATTACACACCGCTGCCAATGCTCAATCCTAACCGCAAGGCCTCGGGACTGTTCTCTAATCTCAGCGCCATCGATCCCAGCTCCAATTCCACACCATCCCCATTCCTGTGTAACAGGTTCAGTAAGTATCCACTCCCTTCCTTCTCCAGCACGCTGGCCTCCTCAAAGCAATGGCTCCTCTTTCCACAAGCACTGGGTGGACTAAGTTCCAAATTTCCCACCCAGTGAGTTATTTCGCAATGATTGGCAACACAGACTCCGACAGACACCTCAGATAGATGCACTTCCGAGAATGTCCACGAAATAGCCACTAACAAAGGGATCTTTCCCACGCCAGTCTTCGCTGTGGACGCTATCTATATACCCGTGCTACTGCCCAAATAAAACATTGCAAACAAAGTGAGAGTCATTGTTTATTCAGGGTGAGGATCACTCACTGTGTAACTGTACAGAGTTAATGTTTATTCAGGGTGAGGATCACTCACTGTGTAACTCTGCAGAGTCACTGTTTATTCAGCAGGGTGAGGATCACTCACTGTGTAACTGTACAGAGTCACTGTTTATTCAGGGTGAGGATCACTCACTGTGTAACTGTACAGAGTCACTGTTTATTCAGGGTGAGGATCACTCACTGTGTAACTGTACAGAGTCACTGTTTATTCAGCAGGGTGAGGATCACTCACTGTGTAACTGGACAGTGTCACTGTTTATTCAGGGTGAGGATCACTCACTGTGTAACTGTACAGAGACACTGTTTATTCAGCAGGGTGAGGATCACTCACTGTGTAACTGTACAAAGTCACTGTTTATTCAGCTGGGTGAGGATCACTCACTGTGTAACTGTACAGAGTCACTGTTTATTCAGGGTGAGGATCACTCACTGTGTAACTGTACAGAGTCACTGTTTATTCAGGGTGAGGATCACTCACTGTGTAACTGTACAGAGTCACTGTTTATTCAGGGTGAGGATCACTCACTGTGTTACTGTACAGAGTCACTGTTTATTCAGGGTGAGGATCACTCACTGTGTAACTGTACAGAGTCACTGTTTATTCAGGGTGAGGATCACTCACTGTGTAACTGTACAGAGTCACTGTTTATTCAGCAGGGTGAGGATCACTCACTGTGTAACTGTACAGTGTCACTGTTTATTCAGGGTGAGGATCACTCACTGTGTAACTGTACAAAGTCACTGTTTATTCAGCAGGGTGAGGATCACTCACTGTGTAACTCTGCAGTGTCGCTGTTTATTCAGCAGGGTGAGGATCACTCACTGTGTAACTGTACAGAGTCACTGTTTATTCAGCAGGGTGAGGATCACTCACTGTGTAACTGTACAGAGTCACTGTTTATTCAGGGTGAGGATCACTCACTCTGTAACTGTACAGTCACTGTTTATTCAGTGTGAGGATCACTCACTGTGTAACTGTACAGAGTCACTGTTTATTCAGGGTGAGGGTCCCTCACTGTGTAACTGTACAGAGTCACTGTTTATTCTGGGTGAGGATCACTCACTGTGTAACTGCACAGAGTCACTGTTTATTCAGCATGAGGATCACTCACTGTGTAACTGTACAGAGTCACTGTTTATTCAGCAGGGTGAGGATCACTCACTGTGTAACTGTACAAAGTCACTGTTTATTCAGCAGGGTGAGGATCACTCACTGTGTAACTGTACAGTCACTGTTTATTCAGCAGGGTGAGGATCACTCACTGTGTAACTGTACAGAGTCAGTGTTTATTCAGGGTGAGGGTCACTCACTGTGTAACTGTACAGAGTCACTGTTTATTCAAGGTGAGGATCACTCACTGTGTAACTGTACAGAGTCACTGTTTATTCAGCAGGGTGAGGATCACTCACTGTGTAACTCTGCAGAGTCACTGTTTATTCAGCAGGGTGAGGATCACTCACTGTGTAACTGTACAGAGTCACTGTTTATTCAGCAGGGTGAGGATCACCCACTGTGTAACTGTACAGAGTCACTGTTTATTCAGGGTGAGGATCACTCACTGTGTAACTGTACAGAGTCACTGTTTATTCAGCAGGGTGAGGATCACTCACTGTGTAACTGTACAGAGTCACTGTTTATTCAGGGTGAGGATCACTCACTGTGTAACTGTACAGAGTCACTGTTTATTCAGGATGAGGATCACACACTGTGTAACTGTACAGAGTCACTGTTTATTCAGGGTGAGGATCACTCACTGTGTAACTGTACAGAGTCACTGTTTATTCAGGGTGAGGATCACTCACTGTGTAACTGTACAGAGTCACTGTTTATTCAGCAGGGTGAGGATCACTCACTGTGGAACTGTACAGTCACTGTTTATTCAGGGTGAGGATCACTCACTGTGTAACTGTACAGAGTCACTGTTTATTCAGTGTGAGGATCACTCACTGTGTAACTGTACAGAGTCACTGTTTATTCAGGGTGAGGATCACTCACTGTGTAACTGTACAGAGTCACTGTTTATTCAGGGTGAGGATCGCTCAGTGTAACTGTACAGAGTCACAGTTTATTCAGCGTGAGGATCACTGACTGTGTAACTGTACAGAGTCACTGTTTATTCAGTGTGAGGATCACTCACTGTGTAACTGTACAGAGTCACTGTTTATTCAGCAGGGTGAGGATCACTCACTGTGTAACTGTACAGTCACTGTTTATTCAGCAGGGTGAAGATCACTCACTGTGTAACTGTACAGAGTCACTGTTTATTCAGGGTGAGGGTCACTCACTGTGTAACTGTACAGAGTCACTGTTTATTCAGAGTGAGGATCACTCACTGTGTAACTGTACAGAATCACTGTTTTTTCAGGGTGAGGATCACTCACTGTGTAACTGTACAGAGTCACTGTTTATTCAGGGTGAGGATCACTCAGTGTAACTGTACAGAGTCATTGTTTATTCAGGGTGAGGATCACTCACTGTGTAACTGTACAGAGTCACTGTTTATTCAGGGTGAGGATCACTCACTGTGTAACTGTACAGAGTCACTGTTTATTCAGCAGGGTGAGGATCACTCACTGTGTAACTGTACAGAGTCACTGTTTATTCAGGGTGAGGATCACTCACTCTGTAACTGTACAGTCACTGTTTATTCAGTGTGAGGATCACTCACTGTGTAACTGTACAGAGTCACTGTTTATTCAGCAGGGTGAGGATCACTCACTGTGTAACTGTACAAAGTCACTGTTTATTCAGCAGGGTGAGGATCACTCACTGTGTAACTGTACAGTCACTGTTTATTCAGCAGGGTGAGGATCACTCACTGTGTAACTGTACAGAGTCAGTGTTTATTCAGGGTGAGGGTCACTCACTGTGTAACTGTACAGAGTCACTGTTTATTCAAGGTGAGGATCACTCACTGTGTAACTGTACAGAGTCACTGTTTATTCAGCAGGGTGAGGATCACTCACTGTGTAACTCTGCAGAGTCACTGTTTATTCAGCAGGGTGAGGATCACTCACTGTGTAACTGTACAGAGTCACTGTTTATTCAGCAGGGTGAGGATCACCCACTGTGTAACTGTACAGAGTCACTGTTTATTCAGGGTGAGGATCACTCACTGTGTAACTGTACAGAGTCACTGTTTATTCAGCAGGGTGAGGATCACTCACTGTGTAACTGTACAGAGTCACTGTTTATTCAGGGTGAGGATCACTCACTGTGTAACTGTACAGAGTCACTGTTTATTCAGGATGAGGATCACACACTGTGTAACTGTACAGAGTCACTGTTTATTCAGGGTGAGGATCACTCACTGTGTAACTGTACAGAGTCACTGTTTATTCAGGGTGAGGATCACTCACTGTGTAACTGTACAGAGTCACTGTTTATTCAGCAGGGTGAGGATCACTCACTGTGGAACTGTACAGTCACTGTTTATTCAGGGTGAGGATCACTCACTGTGTAACTGTACAGAGTCACTGTTTATTCAGTGTGAGGATCACTCACTGTGTAACTGTACAGAGTCACTGTTTATTCAGGGTGAGGATCACTCACTGTGTAACTGTACAGAGTCACTGTTTATTCAGGGTGAGGATCGCTCAGTGTAACTGTACAGAGTCACAGTTTATTCAGCGTGAGGATCACTGACTGTGTAACTGTACAGAGTCACTGTTTATTCAGTGTGAGGATCACTCACTGTGTAACTGTACAGAGTCACTGTTTATTCAGCAGGGTGAGGATCACTCACTGTGTAACTGTACAGTCACTGTTTATTCAGCAGGGTGAAGATCACTCACTGTGTAACTGTACAGAGTCACTGTTTATTCAGGGTGAGGGTCACTCACTGTGTAACTGTACAGAGTCACTGTTTATTCAGAGTGAGGATCACTCACTGTGTAACTGTACAGAATCACTGTTTTTTCAGGGTGAGGATCACTCACTGTGTAACTGTACAGAGTCACTGTTTATTCAGGGTGAGGATCACTCAGTGTAACTGTACAGAGTCATTGTTTATTCAGGGTGAGGATCACTCACTGTGTAACTGTACAGAGTCACTGTTTATTCAGGGTGAGGATCACTCACTGTGTAACTGTACAGAGTCACTGTTTATTCAGGGTGAGGATCACTAACTGTGTAACTGTACAGAGTCACTGTTTATTCAGCAGGGTGAGGATCACTCACTGTGTAACTGTACAGAGTCACTGTTTATTCAGGGTGAGGATCACTCACTGTGTAACTGTACAGAGTCACTGTTTATTCAGCAGGGTGAGGATCACTCACTGTGTAACTGTACAGAGTCACTGTTTATTCAGGGTGAGGATCACTCACTGTGTAACTGTAGTCACTGTTTATTCAGCAGGGTTAGGGTCACTCACTGTGCAACTGTACAGAGTCACTGTTTATTCAGGGTGAGGTTCTCTCACAGTGTAGCTGTACAGAGTCACTGTTTATTCAGCAGGGTGAGGATCACTCACTGTGTAACTGTACAGAGTCACTGTTTATTCAGCAGGGTGAGGATCACTCACTGTGTAACTGTACAGAGTCACTGTTTATTCAGCAAGGTGAGGATCACTCACTGTGTAACTGTACAGAGTCACTGTTTATTCAGGGTGAGGATCACTCACTGTGTAACTGTACAAAGTCACTGTTTATTCAGCAGGGTGAGGATCACTCACTGTGTAACTGTACAGAGTCACTGTTTATTCAGAGTGAGGGTCACTCACTGTGTAACTGTACAGAGTCACTGTTTATTCAGGGTGAGGATCACTCACTGTGTAACTGTACAGAGTCACTGTTTATTCAGGGTGAGGATCACTCACTGTGTAACTGTACAGAGTCACTGTTTATTCAGGGTGAGGATCACTCACTGTGTAACTGTACAGAGTCACTGTTTATTCAGCAGGGTGAGGATCACTCACTGTGTAACTGTACAGAGTCACTGTTTATTCAGGGTGAGGATCACTCACTGTGTAACTGTACAGAGTCACTGTTTATTCAGCAGGGTGAGGATCACTCACTGTGTAACTGTACAGAGTCACTGTTTATTCAGCAGGGTGAGGATCACTCACTGTGTAACTGTACAGAGTCACTGTTTATTCAGGGTGAGGATCACTCACTGTGTAACTGTACAGAGTCACTGTTTATTCAGGGTGAGGATCACTCACTGTGTAACTGTACAGAGTCACTGTTTATTCAGCAGGGTGAGGATCACTCACTGTGTAACTGTACAGAGTCACTGTTTATTCAGGGTGAGGATCACTCACTGTGTAACTGTACAGTCACTGTTTATTCAGCAGGGTGAGGATCACTCACTGTGTAACTGTACAGTCACTATTTATTCAGGGTGAGGATCACTCACTGTGTAACCGTGCAGAGTTAGTGTTTATTCAGGGCAAGGGCCGCTCTTTGTAACTTTAGAATAACAATTCAATCAATGTATGCATTAAAAAATATTTTTCTTTCAATAGATGGATTTGAGTTTGGTCACCAGGAAAGCACAGCAACAGCGAACAATCCGACTCCGTGAGTATAGTCCTCACCAATCCGCTCCCAGTGTTACATTCAGCTGTGAAATAACTCTGGATCATTAGATACTGTCAGGATGCCAGAGACAGTGTCAGGGCTGGATGTCTGGGAGTACAGCACACCGTTTGTGAACACGTGCTGTGCTGTCAGAGACAAGCTGAAAGACTGTCCTGTCACCTGTCTCCTCAAAACATTTCAGTTTCGTAACCGGCAACAAATTGCATTTTGTGTGTGGTTGCTGTGGTTTTGTAGGCAAGCACATCCAGTCCAATTAGGCAGAGCAAGTTCTCCCCACCCCACAAGGCCTCCCCGCCACGTCCCCCTCACAGTCCCAAATTAAAAGCACAAATAATGGTCAGATATTAACCTGGGACACTAATTCAGTATCCGAAGTGCTGCAAAGTATCCCTAATGTTGGGTCTTTTTTTTTTGTTTTATTCTTGTTTTATTTCCATGTTTAATTGTCACCTTCCCTGAATTTATCCAACACTAATTGGTACGGAATCGTCATGAAGCCTAATGAACGTGGAATTCCGAGCAGGCAAACAGTCCATTCGCTCCAAAGGGTCTGTACCAGGTTTCGAGGCTCCTCCCAACCCCCAGTTCATCTCCACCCATCACCCTATCCTATTCATCTCCCCCTCATGATTTTATTTAGCTTCCACCTTAAATGTACCGACTCTATTCATCCGTGAGAGCGAGTCCCACATTCTCCCCACTCCCCGTGGCAGCGAGTCCCACATTCTCCCCACTCCCCGTGGGAGCGAGTCCCACATTCTCCCCACTCCCCGTGGGAGCGAGTCCTACATTCTCCCCACTCCCCGTGGGGAGCGAGTCCCACATTCGCCCCACTCCCTCTGGGAGCGAGTCCTACATTCTCCCCACTCCCCGTGGGAGCGAGTCCCACATTCTCCCCACTCCCTCTGGGAGCGAGTCCTACATTCTCCCCACTCCCCGTGGCAGCGAGTCCCACATTCTCCCCGCTCCCTATGGGAGCGAGTCCTACATTCTCCCCACTCCCCGTGGGGAGCGAGTCCCACATTCCCCCCACTCCCCGTGGGAGCGAGTCCCACATTCTCCCCGCTCCCCGTGGGAGCGAGTCCCACATTCTCCCCACTCCCCGTGGTAGCGAGTCCCACATTCTCCCCGCTCCCTGTGGGAGCTAGTCCTACATTCTCCCCACTCCCCGTGGGGAGCGAGTCACACATTCTCCCCACTCCCCGTGGGGAGCGAGTCCCACATTCGCCCCACTCCCCGTGGGAGTGAGTCCCACATTCTCCCCACTCCCCGTGGGAGCGGGTACCACATTCTCCCCACTCCCCGTGAGAACGAGTCCCACATTCCCCCCACTCCCCGTGGGAGCGAGTCCCACATTCTCCCCACTCCCCGTGGGAGCGAGTCCCACATTCTCCCCACTCACCGTGGGAGCGAGTCCCACATTCTCCCCACTCCCTGTGGGAGTGAGTCCCACATTCTCCCCACTCCCTGTGGGAGTGAGTCCCACATTCTCCCCCACTCCCCGTGGGAGCGAGACCCACATTCTCCCCACTCCCCGTGGGAGCGAGTCCCACATTCTCCCCACTCCCCGTGGGAGCGAGTCCCACATTCTCCCCACTCCCTGTGGAAGCGAGTCCCACATTCTCCCCACTCCCTGTGGGAGCGAGTCCCACATTCTCCCCACTCCCCGTGGGAGCGAGTCCCACATTCTCCCCACTCCCCGTGGGAGCGAGTCCCACATTCAACCCACTCCCCGTGGGAGCGAGTCCCACATTCTCCCCACTCCCCGTGGGAGCGAGTCCCACATTCTCCCCACTCCCCGTGGGAGCGAGTCCCACATTCTCCCCACTCCCTGTGGGTGCGAGTCCCACATTCTCCCCACTCCCCGTGGGAGCGAGTCCCACATTCTCCCCACTCCCGATTTGACTTATTGGGTTTGTCAGTGACTGTCTTATATTGAGACACCCTCTAATTCTGGTCTCCCTACCCACCCCCCCCCCCCTCCACTGAAGCCACAAGTGGAAACCTGCCCACCTCGACCCTATTGAACCAGTGTGTAATTTTAGGGACCTCATTCAGCTTTGTCTTCGGAGCGAGAAGTGCCCCAGCCTAAATCAGCCTTTCCTGACGATTACACCATCTCAGTTCTGGGGCGTCATTCTCCAACCCCCCAGTGGGTTGGAGAATGGCCGTTGGCCGCCGTGAATCCCGCCCCCGCCGGTTGCCGAAGTCTCCGGTACCGGAGATTGGGCGGGGGCGGGAATTGGGCCGCGCCGGTTGGCGGGCCCCCCCCGCTCGATTCTCCGGCCCGGATGGGCCAAAGTCCCGCCGATAAATTGCCTGTCCCGCCGAATTAGAGTACCTATTTACCGGCGGGACAAGGCGGCGTGGGCGGGCTCCGGGGGGGGGGGCTCCGGGCGATCTGACCCCGGGGGGTGCCCCCACGGTGGCCTGGCCCGCGATCGGGGCCCACCGATCCGCGGGCGGGCCTGTGCCGTGGGGGCACTCTTTCCCTTCCGCCTCCGCCACGGCCTCCACCATGGCAGAGGTGGAAGAGACTCCCCGATATGTCATTTCCGCGCCAGCTGGCGGGGCAACAAAGGCCGTTTCCGCCAGCTGGCGGGGCGGAAATCCCTCCGGCGCCGGCTTTGCCCCTCAATGTTGGGTCTCGGCCCCCAAAGATGCGGAGCATTCCGCACCTTTGGGGCGGCGCGATGCCCGTCTGATTGGCACCGTTTTGGGCGCCAGTCGGCGGACATCGCGCCGTTTGGGGAGAATTTCGCCCCTGGTGTCATTCTGGTGAATCTCTTCTTGCATCTTATCTTCACCTCGTCAGAAACGTGAGCCGGGATTCTTTCGGGATTACCTTTCGACGTCCCGTCGTTATTTGAAGGGGAAAGTCTTTGGCTTCTTGCTGAGGAACTTCCTGCTTGATGAGAGTGGGGGTCTGAGGACGGTTCCCCCTGACGTAGTCTCCTGGTGTCCCGCTGAGTAAGTTATCTTTGTTTCTCCAGCTGCATAAACATCGGCCCTGGTTTCCAGGCTACGATCCCTGGCTTAGTGGACACGATCCCAGGTGGGCAGGACCCACATGAAGCAGAACTGGTCTGGAGGCCTTGGAAGGAATTGGCGGACAATGAAGTAGTGCAACAAAAGGGTACGTTAATACTTTGTTCTTTGTGCAGCTCTCCACCGCTTCACGCAGCAGATTAAAATGGGTGGGTCTTTAGACTGACCATCTGTAAGAACTAATGTCTAAGGAAGGATGTGCTGGGGCCTTGGAAAGGGGCCAGAGGAGGTTCACAAGAATGATCCCTGGAATGAAGAGCTTGTCGTATGAGGAACGGTTGAGGACTCTGGGTCTGTACTCGTTGGAGTTTAGAAGGATGAGGGGGGATCTTATTGAAACTTACAGGATACTGCGAGGCCTGGATAGAGTGGACCAGGAGAGAGTGTTTCCACTTGTTGGAAAAACTAGAAGCAGAGGGCACCATCTCAGACTGAAGGGACGATCCTTTAAAACAGAGATGAGGAGGAATTTCTTCAGCCAGAGGGTGGTGAATCTGTGGAACTCTTTGCCGCAGAAGGCTGTGGAGGCCAAATCACTGAGTGTCTTTAAGACAGAGATAGATAGGTTCTTGATCAATAAGGGGATCAGGGGTTATGGGGAGAAGGCAGGAGAATGGGGATGAGAAAAATATCAGCCATGATTGAATGGGGGAGCAGACTCGATGGGCCGAGTGGCCTAATTCTGCTCCCATGCCTTGTGGTCTAACTGTTAACGTCCATCTCAAAGTTGGTGTAGGCAGCTCTGAACTGCTCCATATAGTTAGGGGCATACCAGACGGGTTTCAGCACTGGTCCGGACCTCGTTAAGATGCTTTTAGTTCCAGGGAAAACATAGGAGATAGGAGCTGGAGGAGGCCATTCGGCCCCTCGATCCTGCCGTGCCATTCAGTAAGGCCGTGGCTGATCCTTTCCCTCCACTCCACTTGTCTGCGCTATCTGCCACATTCCTTAATTCCCTTCACTACCCCAAGTGAAGGAATTCCTCCTCATCACAATCCTAAATGCCCCACCCTTTATCCGGTGTATCTACCTCCAACCTCTGCCCTCCAGTCGCTGTTAAGTACACCACAGGCGGGATTCCCTGTCCCGCCGCACCTGATTTCCAGTGCGACCCGCCAGCGGGATTCTCCGTTACGCCGGCCGGTCGATGGGGTTTCCCACTGTGGGGCAGCCCCGCGCCGTCAGGAAACCCCCCCGGGGCTGCCGGCTGAACGGAGCATCCCCACGGCGGAGAACTCGGGCCCCGAATATCTCCGGCCAGAAAGACCGAGTTGCGGACCAGTTCCCACCTCCTTCGGGTGGACTGAACACAACAAGAGACCCAAGTGGAGTGACAGCCCATTAATGTCCAATTACCGATTGTGTGCTCGGGTCCTTCGAATCCACTTCGAACGCAGGTTCTGGAACCGGGAAACACACTGAGGGAAACGGTCACCTTGCGGAAGATACTTTCCATTTCTGTCCCGGGCCAGTGGGTATCCCGCTTGCCTGGGAATCATAACGTCGCGCGATCGGAAAGCAAAAATCTAGGTTTACGCCTGAACGTTGCACGGAGGGAATGCTGCTTTTGTATAAGATGTCAAACCGAAGACCAGTCTGCCCTCTCGAGTGGGTGTAAAAGGGCCCAAGGCCAGGAGAGGAAGAGTTCTACCTGCGGCCCTGGGTCCAATATGTATCCCTCGGCAACATCAGCGGAACAGGTTATCCGGCCATTAGCGCGTTCCTGGTTGCGGGAACTTGCTGTGAGCAAATCGGCTGCTGCGTTTGCTACATTCATATAGCATCGTAGAATTTGCAGTGCAGAAGGAGGCCATTCGGCCCACCGAGTCTGCCCCCGGCCCTCGGAAAGAGCAGCCTACCCAAGCCCACGCCTCCCCCTATCCCCATAACCCCACCTAACCTTTTTTGGGCACTAATGGGCAATTTAGCCTGGTCAATTCACCTAACCGGAGCAGCCGGAGGAAAGCCACGCAGGCACGGGGAGAATGTACAGACTCCGCACAGGAACTCGAGGCCGGGATCGAACCCGGGGACCCTGGAGCTGTGAAGCAACTGTGCTAACCACTGTGCTACCGTGCCGCCCTCGGTGATTACACCGATTGTGAAGCGCTGTGGGGGAGCTCCTGGGGTTGTGAAAGGCCCTATATAGAAACGCAAATGCGAAATATTCTGAAATAACAGCAGCAAATGTTGGAAATACCGAGCATGTGTGACAGTGTCTAAATGCAAGCGTCGCTTTCTACTAAATGGAGGAGACAACTAACCCACGCCTGCTCCTGGTTTGAACGCATGTCCGTATGTAATCAAGCATTGATCTGATTTGCACACTGGGAATCCTATTCACTGGTGTGTTCATTTCTTTCAGTGGAAGACCTGCTGAACCTGGCCTGTTCCAGCGCGTTGCCGGGAGGGGGACTGAACCGTGAGTTCACCCTACACTGTCTCTCCGAGTTGAACGGTGACATCATGGTAAATCTTTGCAACTTACCTTTCCAGAAAATACTTTAGGATCCGGTGAATGAGTAACGTGTGACATGGCGAGCGATCGGTGTGGCATACACAGAAACACAGCAATTATAATCTTTATTAGTGTCACAAGGGGACGTACATAATAATAATCGCTTACTGTCACAAGTCGGCTTCAATGCAGTTACTGTGAAAGGCCCCTAGTCGCCACAATCCGGCGCCTGTTCGGGGAGGCCGGTACGGGAATTGAACCCGCGCTGCTGGCCTTGTTCTGCATTACAAGCCAGCTGTTTAGCCCACTGTGCTAAACCAGCCCCTTTAACACTGCAGTGAACAAAGAACAAAGAAAAGTACAGCACAGGAACAGGCCCTTCGGCCCTCCAAGCCTGCGTCGACCATGCTGCCCGCCTAAACTAAAATCTTCTACACTTTTGTGAAAATACATGGGTAGAAAATAGGAGCAGGAGGAGGCCATTCGGCCCTTCGAGCCTGCTCCGTTATTCATTATGATCATGGCCGATCATCAAGTTCAATACCCTGATCCCGCCTTCCCCCCATATCCCTCGATCTCTTTGGCTCCAAGAGCCAAATCTAATTCCTTCTTGAAATTACACAACGTTTTGTCCTCAACTACTTTCTGTGGGAGTGAATTCCACAGATTCACCAATCTCTGGGTGAAGAAGTCTCTCCTCACCTCTGTCCTTATCCTCAAACTGTGACCCCTAGTTCTGGTCTCCCCACCATCGGGAACATTCTTTCTGAATCTACCCTGTCCAATCCTGTTAGAATTTTGTAAGTTTCTATGAGATCCCCTCTCACTCTTCTAAACTCCAATGAATATAATCCTAACCCACTTAAGTGTCTCCTCCTGTGACAATCCCACCACCCCAGGAATCAGCCTGGTCACCCTTCGCTGCGCTCCCTCCACAGCAAGTACATCCTTCCTCAGATAAGGTCACCAAAACTGCCCACAATACTCAAGGTGTGGCCTCACCAAGGCCCTGTACAATTGCAGTAAAACATCTCCATTCCGATACTCAAATCCTCTCGCTATGAAGCCAACATACCATTTGCCTTCTTTACTGCCTGCTGTACCCACGCGCTTACTTTCAGCGACTGATGCACGAGGACACCAAGGTCTGGCTGAGTATCCGCCTCTCTCAATTTACACCCATTCACAGAATAATCTGCCTTCCTATTTTTGCGACTGAAGTGGACAAACTCACATTTATCCACATTATACTGCATCTGCCGTGCGTTTGCCCACTCACTCAGCCTGTCCAAATCCCGCCGAAGCATCTCTGTATCCTCCTCACAGCTCACCCTCCCACCCAACTTTGTATCATCTGCAGATTTGGAGATACTTTTAGTTCCCTCGTCCAAATCATTAATATATAATGTGAACAGTTGGGGTCCCACCACAGATCCCTGCGGTACCCCACTAGTCACTGCCTGCCACGCAATTTATTCCAACTTTGCTTCCTGTCTGCTAACCAGCTTTCTATCCATCTCAAGACACTAGCCACAATCCCATGTGCTTAAACTTTACATATTAATCTGCTACATGAGACCTTGTCGAAAGCCTTCTGAAAGTCTAAATAAACCACATCCACCGGTTCCCCCTGGTCAACTCGACTCGTCACATCTTCAAAGAATTCCAGTCGATTTGTCAAGCATGGTTTCCCTTTTGTAAATCCACGTTGACTCTGTCTGATTACACCACTGCTTTCCAATTGCTGTGCTAGGAAATCCTTGAGAATGGACTCCAGCAACTTCCCTACTGCCAACGTTAGGCTCACTGGTCTACAGTTCCCTGTGTTCTCCCTACCTCCCTTGTTGAATAGCGGGGTTATATTAGCTACCCTCCAATCTGGAGGAACAATTCCAGAATCCAAAGAATTTTGGAAAATGACCACCAATGGATTTCTCGGGCCACTTCCTTAAATGCTCTGGGATGAAGATTATCCGGCCCAGGAGATTTATCCGCCTTCAATCCCATTAATTTCCACAAAACCATTTCTCTACTAATACGAATTTCCTTCACCTCCTCACTCTGTGTGACTCAAACAATCTTGCAACACAGAAGACCATTCAGCCCAATATGTCTGTGCCGGGTATCAGTCCCACACCCCTGCCCCCGCTCTTTCCCCCCACAGTCCTGCAAATTTCTCCTTCTCGGGTATTTCCCCAATCCCCCCCCTTTTGAAAGTTCCTGTTGAATCTGCTTCCGCCGCCCTTTCAGGCAGAACCTTCTCGATCACACCTCGCTGTGCCAAAAGTACACATCCTCCTCATCTCCCCCGCCCTCTGGTTCTGTCACCGGTTCTCTTCAATCTGTGCGGCCCCCCCCCCCCCCCTCCCCTCCCCCCCCCCCCCCCCCCCTGGTTACCCACCTTCCTGCCAACTGGGAAACACTTTCTCCTCGTCTCCTCTATCTAAACCCCTTCCTAATTTTCAACAAAAAAGCGAATTACTGCGGATGCTGGAATCTGAAACAAAAACTGGAAATACTGGACAAGCTCGGCAGGTCTGACGGCCTCTGTGGAGAACATAGAACATTACAGCGCAGTACAGGCCCTTCGGCCCTCGATGTTGCGCCGACCTATGAAACCACTCTAAAGCCCATCTACACTATTCCCTTATCGTCCATATGTCTATCCAATGACCATTTGAATGTTCTTAGTGTTGCGAGTCCACTACTGTTGCAGGCAGGGCATTCCACACCCTTACTACTCTCTGAGTAAAGAACGTACCTCTGACATCTGTCCTATATCTATCTCCCCTCAATTTAAAGCCATGTCCCCTCGTGCTAGACATCACCATCCGAGGAAAAAGGCTCTCACTGTCCACTCTATCCAATCCTCTGATCATCTTGTATGCCTCAATTAAGTCACCTCTTAACCTTCTTGTCTCTAACGAAAACAGCCTCAAGTCCCTCAGCCTTTCCTCATAAGATCTTCCCTCCATACCAGGCAACATTCTGGTAAATCTCCTCTGCACCCTTTCCAATGCTTCCACATCCTTCCTATAATGCGGCGACCAGAACTGCACGCAATAGAAGGTAGCTAACGTTTCCAGCCTGGATGAGCGCCTCGATTAAATCTCCCCCTTAACCATCTCCGCTCCGAGGAAGGACAATCCCAGCTTCTCCCCGTCTCTCTCCACATTCGCTGAAGTCCCTCACCCCCGGGAACGTTCTAGAAAATCTCCCTCCGCCCTCTCTCCGAGGACTCGACGTCCTTCCTAAAGTGTGAGGTCCAGAATTGTACGAGACCCTCCAACTGCTGTCTAACAAACAAAGAGTTTCATAGAAGTTTGATATAACTTTCACCGGTTTGTACTTGATGCCTCCATTTTGATTCCATTTTCATCAACCCGCCCAAATTGCTAAAGAGATTTATTGTAACCACAGGCTGCACTGGAGGTGCTGCTGTTGAACAATGGAGCCCGATCCACATCACATCCACTGGCTGATTACCATTACACAGGTAGGAGAATAAGGAAGTTCCTCAATGTGCACTAAATTATAATAGTAAGATATTACTGACTACAGGTGGATTGGCCATGATAAATTGCCCTTAGTGTCCAAAACGGTTAGGAGGGGTTACGTGGGTAGGGTGGAAGTGAGGGCTTAAGTGGGTCGGCGCAGACCCGATGGGCCGAAGAGCCTCCTCCTGCACTGTATGTTCTATGCTGAGGTAGTTTATAGTATGAAGTCAAAGATCTGTAGAGGGGCAGGTAGTGAGGAAGCGGGCGGGCTGCAGAGGGATTTGGACAGGCTAGGAGAGTGGGCAATGAAGTGGCAGATGGAATACAATGTGGAAAAGTGTGAGGTTATGCACTTCGGAAGGAGGAATCTAGGCACAGACTATTTTCTAAATGGGGAAATGCTGAGGAAATCAGAAGCACAAAGGGACTTGGGAGTCCTTGTTCACGATTCTCTCAAGGTTAACGTGCAGGTTCAGTCAACAGTTAGGAAGGCAAATGCAATGATAGGGCTGGAATACAAGACCAGGGATATACTTCTGAGGCTGTATAAGGCTCTGGTCAGACCCCATTTGGAGTATTGTGAGCAGTTTTGGGCTCCGTATCTAAGGAAGGATGTGCTGGGGCCTTGGAAAGGGTCCAGAGGAGGTTCACAAGAATGATCCCTGGAAGGAAGAGCTTGTCGTATGAGGAACGGTTGAGGACTCTGGGTCTGTACTCGTTCGGAGTTTAGAAGGATGAGGGGGGATCTTATTGAAACTTATAGGATACTGCGAGGCCTGGACGTGAGGAGGATGTTTCCACTTGTAGGAAAAACTAGAACCAGAGGACACCATCTCAGACTAAAGGGACAATCCTTTAAAACAGAGATGAGGAGGAATTTCTTCAGCCTGAATCTGTGGAACTCTTTGCCGCAGAAGGCTGTGGAGGCCAAATCACTGAGTGTCTTGAAGACAGAGATAGACAGGTTCTTGATTAATGAGGGAATCAGGGGTTATGGGGAGAAGGCAGGAGAATGGGGATGAGGAAAATATCAGCTATGATTGAATGGGGGAGCAGACTCGATGGGCCGAGTGGCCTAATTTTGCTCCTATATCTTATGGTCTAAGTCTAACCTCTACGAATAGGAACAATCTACACACTTTTTATCTCAAGGAGGAAAGACACTCACTCAGAGAAAAACACAGCTGAATTTTTAAATGATTTTCGATGGGGCAATCTGCATTTACAATTTGTATTGCTTAGAGTAAGAGAGTTTAACGATACCTTGTACAGATGTGTGGCCTTTAACGTACTAAAATTTCCAAGGGACTACACACACCAGAGAAAATTTGACACCAAGGCACAAAGGAAAGAGGCAGGTTTTATATTCTTTAATGAAGGCGGGAGAAACAGAGCAATTGATGGAAGGTATTGTGGGGCTTAGGGCTTGTGAAGGAAATCGAGGATACACAGGTCAGAATTGGAGGGAGGCAGAGATCTGTTGTAGGGCTGGAGGAGGTTACAGAGGGAACAAGGTCACGGGAGTATCTGACAAGAAGGTCTGCACTATCCAATAATACCGGCGCAGTGGGGCAGCAGGGTGGCGCAGTGGTTAGCACTGCTGCCTCACGGGGAGGCACAGTAGCGCAGTGGTTAGCACTGCTGCCTCACAGCACCGAGGACCAGGGCGGAAGGGTGGCCCAATGGTTAGCACTGCTGCCTGATCTGGGGGGGGGGGGGGGAGCACGGTGGTGCAGTGGTTAGCACTGCTGCCTCACAGCGTCGAGGATCACAGTGGCTAGCGCTGCTGCCTCACGGTGGGGGGGGCAGCATGGTGGTGCATTGGTTAGCGCTGCTGTCTCACGGTGCCGAGGACCAGGGTGGCACAGTGGTTAGCACTGCTGCCTCACGGTGGAGGACGGGGGCAGCACGGTGGTGTAGTGATTAGCGCTGCTGCCTCATGGTGCCGAGGACCAGGACAGCAGGGTGGCACAGTGGTTAGCACTGTTGCCTCACGGCGCCGAGGTCCCAGGTTCGATCCCGGCTCTGGGTCACTGTCCGTGTGGAGTTTGCACATTCTCCCCGTGTCTGTGTGGGTTTCGCCCCCACAACCCAAAGATGTGCAGGGTAGGTGGATTGGCCACACTAAACTGCCCCTTAATTGGAATTTTTTTTGTTAAATATCGGAGCCGGGGGGGGGGGGGGGGGGGGGGGGGGGGGGAGGAGAGAGTTCTCCCTTGCTGTGGATGTGTAGCTGGACATTGTCACCATGTTGTTCGAGGGATCTCCCTGATCCGTGCAAATTAACTACCACCGTTCACACAGCAGACAATAAGGTGGTTGATTGTCTGCAGAGCGCGTTGGGGCATCCTGAGGTGGCAGGACGCATCGCAGAAATACACGCAGACCTATCTGTCTTCTACTCAGGTCTCTGGGGTCAGATTTGAACTCACGACCTCCTGTCTCCGAGGCGGGAGGAGTCATTTGGAGCGGTGGCCCGGGCCCAGCACGCTCAAGGAGGTCGGGGGGGGGGGGGAGACACCTGCTTCCTGCTGCTGCTGCTTTGCAGTGTGTTGTGGGAGACACACAGAGACCTTCGCCCCGAGCGCGAAGGCAGCCTCGCCGCAGGTGGGCAGCGTGCTCGCTCTTGCTAACTGTTCATTCTTTCATTGACAGGGAGCAGTAACTGGACTCCCAGCGAACGCAGGGTTTTCAATAAAGCTTTTGGGACACACAGGAAGGATTTCCACACGATTCAGAAGATGGTATGTGACATGGAATACATTGGGGGGGGGGTGTCGAGACCGGTTATTTCCAAGAGTCTTTGCAGACCAACAAAGTCCAAACAGCCGTACCACAGGAATGATACTGGACTGCTTTACTCAGTGAGCAGCACTCAGACCTCACAGAGAGAGGGTCCAAGGCCCAAATCAGAGACCTGAGTGCAAAGAGCTAGACTGTCACTCCCAATGCCAGAGGGAACACAGCACTGTCAGAGGGTCAGTACTGAGGGAGTGCCGCACTGTCAGAGGGTCAGTACTGAGGGAGTGCCGCACTGTCAGAGGGTCAGTACTGAGGGAGTGCCGCATTGTCAGAGGGTCAGTACTGAGGGAGTGCCGCATTGTCAGAGGGTCAGTACTGAGGGAGTGCTGCACTGTCAGAGGGTCAGTACTGAGGGAGTGCTGCACTGTCAGAGGGTCAGTACTGAGGGTGTGCCGCACTGTCAGAGTCAGTGCTGAGGGAGTGCCGCACTGTCAGAGGGTCAGTGCTGAGGGAGTGCTGCACTGTCAGAGGGTCAGTACTGAGGGAGTGCCGCACTGTCAGAGGGTCAGTACTGAGGGAGTGTCGCACTGTCAGAGGGTCAGTACTGAGGGAGTGCCGCACTGTCAGAGAGTCAGTACTGAGGGAGTGCCGCACTGTCAGAGGGTCAGTACTGAGGGTGTGCCGCACTGTCAGAGGGTCAGTACTGAGGGAGTGCCGCATTGTCAGAGGGTCAGTACTGAGGGAGTGCCGCACTGTCAGAGGGTCAGTACTGAGGGAGTACAGCATTGTCAGAGGGTCAGTACTGAGGGAGTGCCGCACTGTTAGAGGGTCAGTACTGAGGGAGTACAGCATTGTCAGAGGGTCAGTACTGAGGGAGTGCCGCACTGTCAGAGAGTCAGTACTGAGGGAGTGCCGCACTGTCAGAGGGTCAGTACTGAGGGAGTACCGCACTGTCAGAGGGTCAGTACTGAGGGAGTGCAGCACTGTCAGAGAGTCAGTACTGAGGGAGTGCCGCACTGTCAGAGGGTCAGTACTGAGGGAGTGCCGCACTGTCAGAGGGTCAGTACTGAGGGAGTGCCGCACTGTCAGAGGGTCAGTACTGAGGGAGTACAGCATTGTCAGAGGGTCAGTACTGAGGGAGTACAGCATTGTCAGAGGGTCAGTACTGAGGGAGTGCCGCACTGTTAGAGGGTCAGTACTGAGGGAGTACAGCATTGTCAGAGGGTCAGTACTGAGGGAGTGCCGCACTGTCAGAGGGTCAGTACTGAGGGAGTGCCGCACTGTCAGAGGGTCAGTACTGAGGGAGTGCCGCACTGTCAGAGGGTCAGTACTGAGGGAGTGCCGCACTGTCAGAGGGTCAGTACTGAGGGAGTGCCGCACTGTCAGAGGGTCAGTACTGAGGGAGTGCCGCACTGTCAGAGGGTCAGTACTGAGGGAGTGCCGCACTGTCAGAGGGTCAGTACTGAGGGAGTGCCGCACTGTCAGAGGGTCAGTACTGAGGGAGTGCCGCACTGTCAGAGGGTCAGTACTGAGGGAGTGCCGCACTGTCAGAGGGTCAGTACTGAGGGAGTGCCGCACTGTCAGAGGGTCAGTACTGAGGGAGTGCCGCACTGTCAGAGGGTCAGTACTGAGGGCGTGCCGCACTGTCAGAGGGTCAGTACTGAGGGAGTGCCGCACTGTCAGAGGGTGAGTACTGAGGGAGCGCCGCATTGTCAGAGGGTCAGTACTGAGGGAGTGCTGCACTGTCAGAGGGTCAGTACTGAGGGAGTGCTGCACTGTCAGAGGGTCAGTACTGAGGGAGTGCCACACTGTCAGAGGGTCAGTACTGAGGGAGTACCGCATTGTCAGAGGGTCAGTACTGAGGGAGTGCCGCACTGTCAGAGGGTCAGTACTGAGGGAACGTCGCACTGTCAGAGGGTCAGTGCTGAGGCAGTGCCGCACTGTCAGAGGGTCAGTGCTGAGGGAGTGCCGCACTGTCAGAGGGTCAGTACTGAGGGAGTGCCGCACTGTCAGAGGGTCAGTACTGAGGGAGTGCCGCACTGTCAGAGGGTCAGTACTGAGGGAGTGCTGCACTGTCAGAGGGTCAGTACTGAGGGAGTGCTGCACTGTCAGAGGGTCAGTACTGAGGGAACACAGCATTGTCAGAGGGTCAGTACTGAGGCAGTGCCACACTGTCAGAGGGTCAGTACTGAGGGAGTGCTGCACTGTCAGAGGGTCAGTACTGAGGGAGTGCCACACTGTCAGAGGGTCAGTACTGAGGGAGTACCGCACTGTCAGAGGGTCAGTACTGAGGGAGTGCCGCACTGTCAGAGGGTCAGTACTGAGGGAGTGCTGCACTGTCAGAGGGTCAGTACTGAGGGAGTGCTGCACTGTCAGAGGGTCAGTACTGAGGGAACACAGCATTGTCAGAGGGTCAGTACTGAGGGAGTGCCACACTGTCAGAGGGTCAGTACTGAGGGAGTGCTGCACTGTCAGAGGGTCAGTACTGAGGGAGTGCCACACTGTCAGAGGGTCAGTACTGAGGGAGTACCGCACTGTCAGAGGGTCAGTACTGAGGGAGTGCCGCACTGTCAGAGGGTCAGTACTGAGGGAGTGCTGCACTGTCAGAGGGTCAGTACTGAGGGAGTGCCGCACTGTCAGAGGGTCAGTACTGAGGGAGTGCCGCACTGTCAGAGGGACAGTGTTTGGATAAGACATTAAACTGTGGCCCACTCTGCCCTCTCAGGTCGGTGTTACAGACCGCACTGTATTATTTCAAATGAAATCTGGGGAATGCGCACCTGTGCCCTGGATCCAGTATTTATCTGTGACCAAAAATCGCAAAGAGCTGGTCTGAACATTCTAACATTGCTGTCTGTGTGACCTTGTCCTGTGTAAATCAGCTGCGCATTTCCCACATAAAAAGGTGACAACCCTTCGGAGATACTTCACTGGCAATGAAGAGCTTGGGCATGTTGTGAATGGTGCTATAGGAATGGAAGTATTTCTTTCTGAGCATTGCAGTTGTTTTTGTCTAATTGGCCACGAGTCTGAGTCCAACTCAGAAGTTTCTTAAGCTGTGTACCGTGGACCTGCCTCTCTGCTCCCCTTAAGTACGTGTGAGGAGGCCATTTAGCGCATCGAGCCTATTCTATCACTGATTGTGGCTGGTCTGTATCTCAGCTCCAGTCACCTGCCTTACCCAGTGATGGAGAAGAGTATTATCGTTCCAGTTCTGGGCCCAGGATAATAATAATCTTTATTATTGTCACAAGTAGGCTGACATTAACACTGCAATGAAGTTACTGTGAAAAGCCCCTAGTCGCCACATTCCGGCGCCTGTTCGGGTACACAGAGGGAGAATTCAGAATGTCCAATTCACCCAACAGCATGTCTTTCGGGACTTGTGGGAGGAAACTGGAGCACCCGGAGGAAACCCACGCAGACACGGGGAGAACGTGCAGACTCCGCACAGACAGTGACCCAAGCCGGGAATCGAACCCGGGACCCTGGAGCGGTGAAGCCGCAGTGCTAACCGCTGTGCTGCCGTGCCGCCCTCAGTTAGGTCATCTCAGGCAGCTTGGAGTTGTAAACGCTCCGGCGAGTTTCGACCCGGTGTTCACCATGGCCTCAGCCCCGCCCCCCCCCCCCCCCCCCC
Source organism: Scyliorhinus torazame (assembly GCF_047496885.1). Classification (NCBI taxonomy): domain Eukaryota; kingdom Metazoa; phylum Chordata; class Chondrichthyes; order Carcharhiniformes; family Scyliorhinidae; genus Scyliorhinus; species Scyliorhinus torazame. Next base: position 5,016,922 of record NC_092730.1, on the reverse strand, counting down.
GATTCTGTAACCTCGCCCCAGACCACCTTCAATGCTTTCAGCTGCCTGGGCCTCACTTATCCTCCTCGAGGGACATGGGGCTCCAGGGTCTCGGGTGCAAGGTCCAACAAAGGACAGCAAACTGTGGTCCTCCAGATCCGGAGGGGGGTGGGCATGGGGCAACCTTCCCCCGCCCTGTAAAAATAACCAAAGCTCTATAAATCGCCCCCTCCCCTCGCACAGCTGGACAAATCTCTCCACTTCTCTGCCCCCTCCTTTAAGATGCTCATTAAAACCCATCCGGTTGACCTTTATGAAGCGACTTGGTTTCAGTTTCGTCACGGTGTACATTCCTGTCAAACACCTTGGCAGATGTACTTTACTAAGTTAAAGGTGCTACACGAATAACCAGCAGCTGTGGATATTCTGCCCCTTGCATTACGTGTCACAAGAGCTCCCCCAAGAGGTCACCGCCTGACATGGGCTGATGTGGAAGAGACGAGTTGGTTCGCACTGACGATGGCTGGAGTTTGAATTCCAGTCTATTTCAGGCCCCGGCGCCGTGACTCCTCCCCCTGCTGATGAACAGGGTTCGAGTGTGACACCAACTCCTCAAAGAGCTGAACTCAGCAGTGGCTTGCCGGGGCAGCACGGCCGCACAGTGGCGAGCACAGCTGCTTCACGGTGCCAGGGTCCCAGGTTCGATTCCGGCTTGGGTCACTGTCCGTGCGGAGTCTGCACGTCCTCCCCGTGTCTGCGTGGGTTTCCTCCGGGTGCTCTGGTTTCCTCCCACAGTCCAAAGATGTGCAGGTTAGGTGGATTGGACATTATAAATTGAGCCTTAGTGTCCAAAAAGATTGGGTGGGGTTACAGGGATGGGGTGGAGGCGTGGGCTTAAGTGGGGTGCCCTTTCCAAAGGCTGGTGCAGACTCGACAGGCCGAATGGCCTCCTCCTGCACTGTAAATTCCATGATTGTTTGGCATCAACATTGTCCGGAGGCCTGGACAGTGACAGAACGAGCTACCCTCATCAGAGATGACAGTGGGATGGATAAGCTCACGGTTCCCTCCCTCGCAGGCTCACAATTCTGACAGGGGGACGGAAAGTATCAAGGTCACAGGCAGTCACCAGAAGACGCTGTCTCCAGCTGGAAGCGGGGGGGGGCAGAGTAAACAGGACGAACCGGGTTTCCATTGTGCGTCGCGTGATTTCGGGACATCGTACAGCACTGCACGCCCACGGAAGTATTTTTGAAGTACAGTCGCTGTGGAAAGGCAGGAAACGCGGCAGCCAGTTTGCGCACAGCAAGCTCCCACGCACAGCAATGTGATAATGACCCATTTTGGCGGAACAAAAACAGAAAACGCTGTTTTAATGATGTTGGTTGAGGGATACATTTTGGCCCCAGCACCTCGGGGACGAGCTCCCCGGCTCTTCTTCCATCAGCGGCCCTGGGTCATTAATGTCTGCCTGAGAGGGCATGTGGGGCCCTCGGCCTGCGGTTCCTCCGATAGGGCGGGCGCAGTGGTTAGCACGGCTGTACCGGGTTCGATTCCGGCTTCGGGTGAGTGTTTGTGTGGAGTCTGCGCGTTCGCCCCATGTCTGCGTGGGTTTCCTCCGGGTGCTCCGGTTTCCTCCCACGGTCCAAAGGTGTGCAGGTTATGTGGATTGGCCATGATAAATTGCCTTTAGTGTCCAGGGATGCGAAGGTTAACTGGGGATACAGGGATAGGGCGGGAGAGTGGGTCTGGTCAGGTGCTCTTTCGGAGGGTAGGTGCAGACTCAATGGGCTGAATGGCCTCCTTCTGCACATTAGAGGTTGTACGGACTATGCAGAACTCCCTCAGTACTGCATTCAGCTGTCAGCCTAGATTGCATGCTCGATTCTGTGTATGGGGAATTAAGTGTTGAAAAGAGCAGCAGGAAGCAGCCACTATCGCTCCTTACTCACAGGACTAACATTTTCTCCCCTTCCCTCCTGAAGACACTAACTCCTGCTGGGGCAGAATTAAAATGAACCCAAAGTGGTGGGTTGCCTCTTGAACTGGGTGTCTTGCTCGGCCAATTCAGAGGGGCAGTCGACCACACTAAGAGTCACCCACATTGCCGTGGGTCTGGAGTCACATGTAGGCCAGACCGGGTAAGGACGGCAGATTTCCTTCCCTGAAGGACAGCAGTGAACCCGATGGGATACGACAATCGATGACAGTTGTCGCGGTCGCCGTTCCAGAGGCTCGCTCCACATTCCGGATTTATTAATTGAGTTTAACTTCCGCCAGCTGCCGTGTTGGGATTTGAACCTCTGCCCCCGGAGCATTAGCCTGGGTCTCTGGATTTCTAGTCCACCGACATTACCACTGTGCCACCCACTTTGTCCAGGTGCCCAGGGACTCTGTACTTTCTACCATCCTCTCTGTATCCATCCACAGGAACACCAGAGCTAGGAGCAGGAATCGGCCATCTGGCCCCTCGAGCCTGCTCCGCCATTTAATGAGATCATGGCTGATCTTTGTGGACTCAGCTCCACTCTCCGGCCCATACACCATATCCCCGAATCCCTTTATTCTTCAAAAAACTATCTTTATCTTGAAAACATTTAATGAAGGAGCCTCGACTGCTTCACTGGGCAAGGAATTCCATAGATTCACAACCCTTTGGGTGAAGAGGTTCCTCCTAAACTCAGTCCTAAATCTACTTCCCCTTATTTTGAGGCTATGTCCCCTAGTTCTGCTTTCACCCGCCAGTGGAAACAACCTGCCCGCATCTATCCTATCTATTCCCTTCATAATCTTATATGTTTTTATAAGATCCCACCGCCCCCCCCCACCCCGCATTCTTCTAAATTCCAACGAGCACAGTCCCAGTCTACTCAACCTCTCCTTGTAATCCAACCCCCTCAGCTCTGGGATCAACCTAGTGAATCTCCTCTGCACTCCCTCCAGCGCCAGTACGTCAGTTCTCAGGTAAGGAGACCAAAACTGAACACAATACTCCGTGAAAATGTACATCACAGACACATACTGCCTTTGTCCTTCTCCGACATGGTCATCCCCTCTCCAGTCACTCACCATCCTAAGAAATATATCGGCCGTTCCTTCACGGTCGCTGGATCGAAATCCCGGAATTGCCTCCCTAACAGCACGGTGGGTGTACCTACACCAGAAGGACTGCGGTGGCTCAAGGTGGTGGCCCACTGCCACCTTCTCCTGGGGCAATTAGTGACGGGTAATAAAGGCTGGCCCAGCCACCAAAGTCCACATCCTGCAAACTGATGTAAAGATAGGAGGAGGGGACATGATACAGCAATCCCGAGAGTGTCACCTCACTAGGAAAGCACTCCCATCGATGAGAACACTGACTGGGTAATCCAACCTGGTTCCACAAGGTCTTCAATAACCGAGGCAGGCCAGTGGGCTAGAGGGAGACTCTCTTGCGCTGAGAATGTGGAACACGCGACCACACGGCGCGTCAGGCATGGGCGCATTTAAACAGGAAGCAAGGCGAGGAGTGAAGAGGTGGAAAGGCATGGTCGGCCGAATGAGAGTGCAGCACTCAATCTGCTCAATGTTTAATGCATGGCACCTCACCGCTAATTTACTCATTAGCCCCTTGTGGTGAACTATTACAGGTGCGATCCAAACTGGTTGCAGAATGTGTTGAGTATTATTACAACTTTAAGAAGAGTCTCAAATTCAACAAAAAGCATCGCCATCGACCCTCGGATACAGATGAGGATTGGAATAATGTCTTCAGGCAAGATGTTGACTGCGAGGTGAGGCTCCAACTGTTACAGTGGCAGACGAAGGAGACTCAGCTGACAACATCTGTCACAGGTTCCTCACTGTAAACACTCCCAGGAAGCCACAGCACGGGGTTAGATACAGAGTAAAGCTCCCTCTACACTGTCCCCATCAAACACTCCCAGGACAGGTACAGCACGGGGTTAGATACAGAGTAAAGCTCCCTCTACACTGTCCCCATCAAACACTCCCAGGACAGGTACAACACGGGGTTAGATACAGAGTAAAGCTCCCTCTACACTGTCCCCATCAAACACTCCCAGGACAGGTACAGCATGGGGTTAGATACAGAGTAAAGCTCCCTCTACACTGTCCCCATCAAACACTCCCAGGAAGCCACAGCACGGGGTTAGATACAGAGTAAAGCTCCCTCTACACTGTCCCCATCAAACACTCCCAGGACAGGTACAGCACGGGGTTAGATACAGAGTAATGCTCCCTCTACACTGTCCCCATCAAACACTCCCAGGACAGGTACAGCACGGGGTTAGATACAGAGTAAAGCTCCCTCTACACTGTCCCCATCAAACACTCCCAGGACAGGTACAGCACGGGGTTAGACACAGAGTAAAGCTCCCTCGACACTGTCCCCATCAAACACTCCCAGGACAGGTACAGCACGGGGATAGATACAGAGTAAAGCTCCCTCTACACTGTCCCCATCAAACACTCCCAGGACAGGTACAGCACGGGGTTAGATACAGAGTAAAGCTCCCTCTACACTGTCCCCATCAAACACTCCCAGGACAGGTACAGCACGGGGTTAGATACAGAGTAAAGCTCCCTCTACACTGTCCCCATCAAACACTCCCAGGACAGGTACAGCACGGGGTTAGATACAGAGTAAAGCTCCCTCTACACTGTCCCCATCAAACACTCCCAGGACAGGTACAGCACGGGGTTAGATACAGAGTAAAGCTCCCTCTACACTGTCCCCATCAAACACTCCCAGGACAGGGACAGCACGCGGTTAGATACAGAGTAAAGCTCCCTCGACACTGTCCCCATCAAACACTCCCAGGACAGGTACAGCACGGGGTTAGATACAGAGTAAAGCTCCCTCTACACTGTCCCCATCAAACACTCCCAGGACAGGTACAGCACGGGGTTAGATACAGAGTAAAGCTCCCTCTACACTGTCCCCATCAAACACTCCCAGGACAGGGACAGCACGCGGTTAGATACAGAGTAAAGCTCCCTCGACACAGTCGCCATCAAACACACCCAGGACAGGTACAGTACAGGGTGAGATACAGAGTAAAGCTCCCTCTACACTGTCCCCATCAAACACTCCCAGGACAGGTACAGTACGGGGTTAGATACAGAGTAAAGCTCCCTCTACACTGTCCCCATCAAACACTCCCAGGACAGGTACAGCAAGGGGTGAGATACAGAGTAAAGCTCCCTCTACACTGTCCCCATCAAACACTCCCAGGACAGGGACAGCACAGGGTTAGATACAGAGTAAAGCTCCCTCTACACTGTCCCCATCAAACACTCCCAGGACAGGTACAGCACGGGGTGAGATACAGAGTAAAGCTCCCTCTACACTGTCCCCATCAAACACTCCCAGGACAGGTACAGCACGGGGTTAGATACAGAGTAAAGCTCCCTCTACACTGTCCCCATCAAACACTCCCAGGACAGGTACAGCACGGGGTTAGATACAGAGTAAAGCTCCCTCTACACTGTCCCCATCAAACACTCCCAGGACAGGTACAGCACGGGGTTAGATACAGAGTAAAGCTCCCTCTACACTGTCCCCATCAAACACTCCCAGGACAGGTACAGCACGGGGTGAGATACAGAGTAAAGCTCCCTCTACACTGTCCCCATCAAACACTCCCAGGACAGGTACAGCACGGGGTTAGATACAGAGTAAAGCTCCCTCTACACTGTCCCCATCAAACACTCCCAGGACAGGTACAGTACGGGGTTAGATACAGAGTAAAGCTCCCTCTACACTGTCCCCATCAAACACTCCAAGGACAGGTACAGCACGGGGTTAGACACAGAGTAAAGCTCCCTCGACACTGTCCCCATCAAACACTCCCAGGACAGGTACAGCACGGGGTTAGATACAGAGTAAAGCTCCCTCTACACTCTCCCCATCAAACACTCCCAGGACAGGTACAGCACGGGGTTAGATACAGAGTAAAGCTCCCTCTACACTGTCCCCATCAAACACTCCCAGGACAGGTACAGCACGGGGTTAGATACAGAGTAAAGCTCCCTCGACACTGTCCCCATCAAACACTCCCAGGACAGGTACAGCACGGGGTTAGATACAGAGTAAAGCTCCCTCTACACTGTCCCCATCAAACACTCCCAGGACAGGTACAGCACGGAGTTAGATACAGAGTAAAGCTCCCTCTACACTGTCCCCATCAAACACTCCCAGGACAGGTACAGCACGGGGTTAGATACAGAGTAAAGCTCCCACTACACTGTCCCCACCAAACACTCCCAGGACAGGTACAGCACGGGGTTAGATACAGAGTAAAGCTCCCTCGACACAGTCCCCATCAAACACACCAAGGACAGGTACAGCACGGGGTTAGATACAGAGTAAAGCTCCCTCTACACTGTCCCCATCAAACACTCCCAGGACAGGTACAGCACGGGGTTAGATACAGAGTAAAGCTCCCTCTACACTGTCCCCATCAAACACTCCCAGGACAGGTACAGCACGGGGTTAGATACAGAGTTAAGCTCCCTCTACACTGTGCCCATCAAACACTCCCAGGACAGGTACAGCACGGAGTTAGATACAGAGTAAAGCTCCCTCTACACTGTCCCCATCAAACACTCCCAGGACAGGTACAGCACAGAGTTAGATACAGAGTAAAGCTCCCTCTACACTGTCCCCATCAAACACTCCCAGGACAGGTACAGCACGGAGTTAGATACAGAGTAAAGCTCCCTCTACACTGTCCCCATCAAACACTCCCAGGACAGGTACAGCACGGGGTTAGATACAGAGTAAAGCTGCCTCTACACTGTCCCCTCAAACACTCCCAGGACAGGTACAGCACGGGGTTAGATACAGAGTAAAGCTCCCTCTACACTGTCCCCATCAAACACTCCCAGGACAGGTACAGCACGGGGTTAGATACAGAGTAAAGCTCCCTCTACACTGTCCCCATCAAACACTCCCAGGACAGGTACAGCACAGAGTTAGATACCGAGTAAAGCTCCCTCTAGACTGTCCCCATCAAACACTCCCAAGACAGGTACAGCACGGGGTGAGATACAGAGTAAAGCTCCCTCTACACTGTCCCCATCAAACACTCCCAGGACAGGTACAGCACGGGGTTAGATACAGAGTAAAGCTCCCTCTACACTGTCCCCATCAAACACTCCCAGGACAGGTACAGCACGGGGTTAGATACAGAGTAAAGCTCCCTCTACACTGTCCCCATCAAACACTCCCAGGACAGGTACAGCACGGAGTTAGATACAGAGTAAAGCTCCCTCTACACTGTCCCCATCAAACACTCCCAGGACAGGTACAGCACGGGGTTAGATACAGAGTAAAGCTCCCTCTACACTGTCCCCATCAAACACTCCCAGGACAGGTACAGCACGGGGTTAGATACAGAGTAAAGCTCCCACTACACTGTCCCCATCAAACACTCCCAGGACAGGTACAGCACGGGGTTAGATACAGAGTAAAGCTCCCACTACACTGTCCCCACCAAACACTCCCAGGACAGGTACAGCACGGGGTTAGATACAGAGTAAAGCTCCCTCGACACAGTCCCCATCAAACACACCAAGGACAGGTACAGCACGGGGTTAGATACAGAGTAAAGCTCCCTCTACACTGTCCCCATCAAACACTCCCAGGACAGGTACAGTACGGGGTTAGATACAGAGTAAAGCTCCCTCTACACTGTCCCCATCAAACACTCCCAGGACAGGTACAGCACGGGGTTAGATACAGAGTAAAGCTCCCTCTACACTGTGCCCATCAAACACTCCCAGGACAGGTACAGCACGGAGTTAGATACAGAGTAAAGCTCCCTCTACACTGTCCCCATCAAACACTCCCAGGACAGGTACAGCACAGAGTTAGATACAGAGTAAAGCTCCCTCTACACTGTCCCCATCAAACACTCCCAGGACAGGTACAGCACGGAGTTAGATACAGAGTAAAGCTCCCTCTACACTGTCCCCATCAAACACTCCCAGGACAGGTACAGCACGGGGTTAGATACAGAGTAAAGCTGCCTCTACACTGTCCCCTCAAACACTCCCAGGACAGGTACAGCACGGGGTTAGATACAGAGTAAAGCTCCCTCTACACTGTCCCCATCAAACACTCCCAGGACAGGTACAGCACGGGGTTAGATACAGAGTAAAGCTCCCTCTACACTGTCCCCATCAAACACTCCCAGGACAGGTACAGCACAGGGTTAGATACAGAGTAAAGCTCCCTCTACACTGTCCCCATCAAACACTCCCAGGACAGGTACAGCACAGAGTTAGATACCGAGTAAAGCTCCCTCTAGACTGTCCCCATCAAACACTCCCAAGACAGGTACAGCACGGGGTGAGATACAGAGTAAAGCTCCCTCTACACTGTCCCCATCAAACACTCCCAGGACAGGTACAGCACGGGGTTAGATACAGAGTAAAGCTCCCTCTACACTGTCCCCATCAAACACTCCCAGGACAGGTACAGCACGGGGTTAGATACAGAGTAAAGCTCCCTCTACACTGTCCCCATCAAACACTCCCAGGACAGGTACAGCACGGAGTTAGATACAGAGTAAAGCTCCCTCTACACTGTTCCCATCAAACACTCCCAGGACAGGTACAGCACGGTGTTAGATACAGAGTAAAGCTCCCACTACACTGTCCCCATCAAACACTCCCAGGACAGGTACAGCACGGGGTTAGATACAGAGTAAAGCTCCCTCGACACAGTCCCCATCAAACACACCAAGGACAGGTACAGCACGGGGTTAGATACAGAGTAAAGCTCCCTCTACACTGTCCCCATCAAACACTCCCAGGACAGGTACAGCACGGGGTTAGATACAGAGTAAAGCTCCCTCTACACTGTCCCCATCAAACACTCCCAGGACAGGTACAGCACGGGGTTAGATACAGAGTAAAGCTCCCTCTAAACTGTCCCCATCAAACACTCCCAGGACAGGTACAGCACGTGGTTAGATACAGAGTAAAGCTCCCTCTACACTGTCCCCGTCAAACACTCCCAGGACAGGTACAGCACGGGGTTAGATACAGAGTAAAGCTCCCTCTACACTGTCCCCGTCAAACACTCCCAGGACAGGTACAGCACGGGGTTAGATACAGAGTAAAGCTCCCTCTACACTGTCCCCATCAAACACTCCCAGGACAGGTACAGCACAGAGTTAGATACAGAGTAAAGCTCCCTCTACACTGTGCCCATCAAACACTCCCAGGACAGGTACAGCACGGAGTTAGATACAGAGTAAAGCTCCCTCTACACTATCCCCATCAAACACTCCCAGGACAGGTACAGCACAGAGTTAGATACAGAGTAAAGCTCCCTCTACACTGTCCCCATCAAACACTCCCAGGACAGGTACAGCACGGAGATAGATACAGAGTAAAGCTCCCTCTACACTGTCCCCATCAAACACTCCCAGGACAGGTACAGCACGGGGTTAGATACAGAGTAAAGCTGCCTCTACACTGTCCCCATCAAACACTCCCAGGACAGGTACAGCACGGGGTTAGATACAGAGTAAAGCTCCCTCTACACTGTCCCCATCAAACACTCCCAGGACAGGTACAGCACGGGGTTAGATACAGAGTAAAGCTCCCTCTACACTGTCCCCATCAAACACTCCCAGGACAGGTACAGCACAGGGTTAGATACAGAGTAAAGCTCCCTCTACACTGTCCCCATCAAACACTCCCAGGACAGGTACAGCACAGGGTTAGATACAGAGTAAAGCTCCCTCTACACTGTCTGTCCCCATCAAACACTCCCAGGACAGGTACAGCACGGGGTTAGATACAGAGTAAAGCTCCCTCTACACTGTCCCCATCAAACACTCCCAGGACAGGTACAGCACGGGGTTAGATACAGAGTAAAGCTCCCTCTACACTGTCCCCATCAAACACTCCCAGGACAGGTACAGCACAGGGTTAGATACAGAGTAAAGCTCCCTCTACACTGTCTGTCCCCATCAAACACTCCCAGGACAGGTACAGCACGGGGTTAGATACAGAGTAAAGCTCCCTCTACACTGTCCCCATCAAACAATCCCAGGACAGGTACAGCACGGGGTTAGATACAGAGTAAAGCTCCCTCTACACTGTCCCCCATCAAACACTCCCAGGACAGGTACAGCACAGAGTTAGATACCGAGTAAAGCTCCCTCTAGACTGTCCCCATCAAACACTCCCAAGACAGGTACAGCACGGGGTGAGATACAGAGTAAAGCTCCCTCTACACTGTCCCCATCAAACACTCCCAGGACAGGTACAGCACAGGGTTAGATACAGAGTAAAGCTCCCTCTAGACTGTCCCTATCAAACACTCCCAGGACAGGTACAATAGGTAGTTTGCGATGAGTTAGAACACATTGAACAAGTCAATTGTGGTTTTATCTAAAGTTTGGTGAATATATGTCAGGGAACTTCACCGAGGTCTGATCAAAGAATGTTCCTATTTCATGTTGCTATTTGTGTAGACCTTAAGATTACACCTGTGAGCAGGTGTAACTGCAATTTTTATCATTATAACTTAGGCTCAGAGTATGTTTCTAAGTTTTGCTGTTTCATTTGGATTCTAAGCAGGCATTCTCCAGTTCACAATCGATCCCGCCTACTCACCGAGGGGAGCGGGAAAGCCCTTGCCCCACCGTCATTGGCAACTTCCCCTGCAAACAGTGTGGAAAGTAAGTGTACCCGACGTCAACCATTTAACAGTAAAGGAAAGCGGACAGAGTCAGAGACGCAGACGGGGGCAGGGACAGGGACAGGGGGTCTCCGACACGGAGAGGGATGGACAGGAATAAAGGCTTCGTGCCGGAATGATCACCAGGTCTGGCAACATCTGGGGAGTGAGAAACAGAGTTAACGTTTCTGACCTTTCGTCAGAACTGGGAGAAGGGGCAGCACGGTGGCGCAGTCGCTTAGCACTGCTGCCTCACGGCGCCGAGGTCCCAGGTTCGATCCCGGCTCTGGGTCACTGTCCGTGTGGAGTTTGCACAGTCTCCCCGTGTCTGCGTGGGTCTCATCCCCACAACCCAAAGATGTGCAGGGTAGGTGGATTGGCCACGCTAAATTGCCCCTTAATTAGAAAAATGAATTGGGTACTCTCATTTTTTAAAGAACTGGGAGAAGTTAGAAATGCAATAGATTTTACGTAGTGAAATGACGGAGAATGGGGTAAAAGGCATGAGGGAAGGTCTGGGATAGGGTGGAAGATGGGAAAGATTAAATGATCAGAGAATTAGTTGCGCAGCGTCGAAGAGAGAGGTAGTGGGGTAAAAAAATAAGTAAAAGAGGGGCTGGTTTAGCACAGGGCTAAATCGCTGGCCAAGGCAGATCAACAGCACGGTTCAATTCCCGTACCAGCCTCCCCGAACAGGCGCCGGAATGTGGCGACTAGGGGCTTTTCACAGTAACTTCATTTGAAGCCTACTTGTGACAATAAGCGATTATTGTTTTCATTTCATTTTAAAAGATGCGCCTAGAGTACGTGTAAATGTGGCAGGGACAGGGAGAAACACACACGGCAAGGCACAGAGAGAAACACAGACCTGGATACCCAGGTAGAAACAGATACAGACAGGATGAGGTGCAGATAGACACAGCCAGAAACTTCCAGTAACGCAGAGTTCCCCACGGTAGGCTATTGCAGAAAATACGGAGGCTGGGGATTGAGGGTGATTTAGAGATGTGGATCAGAAATTGGCTAGCTGAAAGAAGACAGAGGGTGGTGGTTGATGGGAAATGTTCAGAATGGAGTTCAGTTACAAGTGGAGTACCACAAGGATATGTTCTGGGGCCGTTGCTGTTTGTCATTTTTATCAATGACCTAGAGGAAGGCGCAGAAGGGTGGGTGAGTAAATTTGCAGACGATACTAAAGTCGGTGGTATTGTCGACAGTGTGGAAGGATGTAGCAGGTTACAGAGGGACATAGATAAGCTGCATAGCTGGGCTGAGAGGAGGCAAATGGAGTTTAATGTAGAGAAGTGTGAGGTGATTCACTTTGGAAGGAATAACAGGAATGCGGAATATTTGGCTAATGGTAAAGTTCTTGGAAGTGTGGATGAGCAGAGGGATCTAGGTGTCCATGTACATAGATCCCTGAAAGTTGCCACCCAGGTTGATAGGGTTGTGAAGAAGGCCTATGGAGTGTTGGCCTTTATTGGTAGAGGGATTGAGTTCCGGAGTCAGGAGGTCATGTTGCAGCTGTACAAAACTCTGGTACGGCCGCATTTGGAGTATTGTGTACAGTTCTGGTCACCGCATTATAGGAAGGACGTGGAGGTTTTGGAGCGGGTGCAGAGGAGATTTACCAGGATGTTGCCTGGTATGGAGGGAAAATCTTATGAGGAAAGGCTGATGGACTTGAGGTTGTTTTCGTTGGAGAGAAGAAGGTTAAGAGGAGACTTAATAGAGGCATACAAAATGATCAGGGGATTAGATAGGGTGGACAGTGAGAGCCTTCTCCCGCGGATGGAAATGGCTAGCACGAGGGGACATAGCTTTAAACTGAGGGGTAATAGATATAGGACAGAGGTCAGAGGTAGGTTCTTTACGCAAAGAGTGGTGAGGCCGTGGAATGCCCTACCTGCAACAGTAGTGAACTCGCCAACATTGAGGGCATTTAAAAGTTTATTGGATAAGCATATGGATGATAATGGCATAGTGTAGGTTAGATGGCTTTTGTTTCGGTGCAACATCGTGGGCCGAAGGGCCTGTACTGCGCTGTATCGTTCTATGTTCTAGAGTGATACACACACTGTCACTATTAGACGCAAGTTCCCTCAGTCACAGACCGAGGCTGGATCTTAAATGTGCCACAGGCGCAGCACCAAGAGTTCTTACTGACCATTTTTCTCCTCCTCCTCAATCCTAAAAAAAAATGTAGGATGTTTTACAAAATCAAGAGTCGAAACGCTCACATGAAGATCCACAGGCAACAGGACGACTGGCAACACAGGGCTCACGATGCCCTTTATCCGCCGGTCACCTACACGGGGGCGGCGCTAGCCAAACCGGCCGCCGCCCCGGTGCCCGCCTATGCCAGCTGGGACAGCAGAGAGATCCAGGAGCAGCTGGAAGCCATGTCGGAGGCGATGACCTGCACGAGCCTGCCCCCTCTCTACCACCAGGATGTCAAACTGAACCTCGCCAAAGAGAAGTGCCCAAACATTTTCTTACAACCGGCTCGAGAGGGAGAGAGAAATGGGCGGAGACAATGCTTTGCAAAGCACTAACCACGAAGACTTGAACGGCCTCGGGCGTACGGAGGGTCCAGACCACAAGCTTGATCAATGAACAGTGACTTTTGTTTGATGCCGACAGTGTCTAAAAACCCCTTTACCAATGAGCATTTACAGTATTGGGACGAATGACTTCATTCATTTTCTCTCATCAGTAGCTTTTAATATTGAAATGATACATTTTTGTTATTTTAATTGATGTAGCATTTTTGATTAATTCACAAATCCCCTCTCCCTACTTCCCACCCCCCCCCCCCCCCCCCACCTTATTTTTGTTCCTCTTGTTTTAAAGGTGATTTTACAAAATACTGGGGCTGGTTTAGCACAGGGCTAAATCGCTAGCCAAGGCAGGCCAGCAGCACGGTTCAATTCCCGTACCAGCCTCCCCGAACAGGCGCCGGAATGTGGAGACTAGGGGCTTTTCACAGTAACTTCATTTGAAGCCTACTTGTGACAATAAGCGATTTTCATTTTTCATTTCCAGGATGTCACCCAGGTGGCTACCTCTCTTACTCAAAAGCAATTAACGATTAACTTGCGTTTAAAGTATCTCCCAACTGGCGGAAGTGTGTGCAAGACATCAAACGTGACAGGCTCTACCCAGCCGTTCAACGTCGGTCGTTCTCAAGTCCCACCGCGACGGGGACGCAGCTTACCCTCGACCCCGCCCCCTCACGAGCTCCCGGTCAGAACCACAAAGTGGAGAATTCAGAGAATGTAGCAAGACCACCCTGCTCCTGAGATCTGGTTGCGGAGGTAACCATGTAGTTACGGAAGGTCTACCTGAAGCCCCAACAATCACACACCACAACAAAGAGGCGTATGATTGCCAGTCAAGGCAAACCTCCATCAAACGCTACTCCACTTTATCCCTGCTAAATGCCTGCCTATTGAATCATGAACGTGGAGAGATTATTTTTTTACACCGTGAGTCTATATTCTTATTCTCAGGAATTAACTTCATTTGTTTGTTTATTTATTCATTCACGGGGATGTTGGCTTTGCTGGTCAGACCAGCATTTAGTGTCCGTCCCAAATTGCCCTCGAGGTGGTGGTGAGCTGCCTTCTTGAACCGCTGCAGTCCAGTGTGGTGTAGGTACACCAACTGTGCTGTTAGAGTTCCAGGGTGTTGCCCCGGCGACAGTGAAGGAACGGCCGATATATTTCCAAGTCAGGGTGGTGAGTGACTCAGAGAGGAACCTCCAGGTGGTGGGGGGTTCCCAGGTATCTGCTGCTCTTGTCCTTCTAGATGGTGGAGGTGGTGGGTTTGGGAGGTGCTGTCTGAGGAACCTTGGTGAGTTGCTGCAGTGCATCTTGTAGATGGGACACACGGCTGCTGCTGTGTGTCGGTGGTGGAGGGAGTGAATGTTTGTGGAAGGGGAGCATCAAGCAGGGCTGCTTTGTCCTGGATGGTGTTGAGCTTCTTGAGTGTTGGGAGCCGCACTCATCCAGGCAAGTGGAGAGTATTCCCTCACACTCCTGACTTGTGCCTTGTAGATGGTGGACAGGCTTTGCGGGGGGGGGGGGGGGGGTCAGGAGGTGAGTTACTCTCTGCAGGATTCCCAGCCTCTGACCTGCCCTGGTAGCCACAGTATTAATGTGGCTGGGTCCAGTTCAGTTTATATATTAGGCTATTTTTATATATACATATATATATACACACATAGATATATAAAAATTTCACAATTGATTGTTGCAAATCCTGTAAATATTTTGTAAAAAAAAAAAAAAACAGTAAAGTATTTGCTGTAGAAAACTTGATACTTCTGGCTGGGTAAAAAGTTATGTTTTAAAGTTGAGAGTTTTTCGAAAAGTAACAAACACAACAGGGCAAAGTGTGCCCACGAGAGCATAAGGAGGGTGTTGCCAAGATGCCCACCGCCACTCCCTTATCTCACACACAAACATCCCCAAACGCAGAGGACGGGTTAATTTAAAGAAAGAAAACGGGAAAACCATGCAGGGTTTAGATAGAGGAAATGAAGCAAAATTGTTTCCAGTGCCTGAAGGCTCAATAACCAGGATCGACATTAGGAAGAGCTCGTTAGGATTTGGAATGTGGGGCGGCACGGCGGGGCAGTGGGTTAGCACTGCTGCCTCACGGCGCCGAGGTCCCAGGTTCGATCCCGGCTCCGGATCCGCGTGGAGTTTGCACATTCTCCCCGTGTCTGCGTGGGTCTCCCCCCCCCCCCCCCCCCCCCCCCACCCACCCACAACCCAAAAAGGTGTGCAGGGTAGGTGGATTGACCACGCTAACTAGCCCTTCAATTGGAAAAGAATAATTGGGTACTCTAAATTAATACTGAAAAGGTTTTTCGATTCCAACAGAAGGTGCTGACGATGTAACTGAGGTGGCAGAATAAACCTCCTCAGTGGAAATTTGCGTAGTAGGAAAGTGTGGATCAAAGAATCAGCTTCCAACAGATGGGGAACGTCACGCAACATTTTTATTTATTCGGTCATGGGGCGTGGGCGTCGCTGGCTGTGCCATCATTTATTGCCTCTGCCTAATTGCCCCCTGGGACCTCGGCGCCACGAGGCAGTAATCCGCCGCCTTGTTGCCCTTCAGCTGAATACTTAAGTCCACGACTACCTCCACACACAATAGATCACCTCCGCCTCAGAAACGGCCCGCTGCCCCAGGGTCAAATAAAAGCGGAGAGGCAAGACGAGGAGCAGCTCGTGTGAGGAAGTTGCCAAGTTTAAAACCTGCACGTTGTAGCAGGGAGGCAACTGAAGTCCCAGTGGGAAGGAGCTAGAATGGGAGTGCGTGCAACGAGGTCCGATGCAGGGAGCAGCACGTGCGGTTGGAAAGGGAAACAAAGAGCGCAGTTCGCTAAATGTTTATCCCCATCTGATCCAGTACAAGTCGAGGTGAACAGGATACGTGTCACATAAGGGGCAGCTGCAGATAGGGGGGGGGGGGGGGAGAAAAGGAACAGACGGATATGTTCGTGGAGATGAAGAAGAATGGTGGAAAGACTTGGGTGCAGCATCAACCTGCTGGGGTGATGGCCTGCCTCTGTGAAGTAAATTGAGTGCGCGTTCTGGGTAAACCTCAGCACGGATCTTTCCTTTGAAGGCTGTAACATGGATGTCAGAATCAGCTGGCTGCCAAAGGCTGCACAGGCAAACCCAGCTGGACGGTTTCCTTGCAAAAATCCATTGGGCTCCGGCAAGCCGCTTCATCCCCCGGTTGCCAGTGTTGTGGCTTCGCAGGCACTCGCGATCCTGGTAGTCATATCTCGCGTTGCATACAATCCTGACAGTGCGGGGTGTCATTCAGAACTCGTCTGCACCAGCCCTCTGAATGAGCACGCTATCTAGGCCCTCTCCCCCGTCATCATTGGCCAATCCACCTAACCTGCACATCTTTGGACCGTGGGAGGAAGCCCACGCAGGCTCGGGGAGAACGTGCAGACTCCGCACAGGCAGTCATCCAAGGCCAGAATCAAACCCGGGTCCCTGGCGCTGTGAGGCAGCAGTGCTGGCCACGGTGCCCTCAGATTATGGATTCATTTCTCGTCCACATCTTCTCCGCCCCGGCAGATCGCCCTTTCCTCAGGCGGAAATTCTTTCCAATTGACAAAACCGGTGATACCTGTCAGATTATGGACGTGCCACCTACCGCTGCGAGTCAGTGCACAGTTGATCCTCACGGCTGCCCCGCAGAGCCAGGGACCCGGGTTTGATTCCATCCTTGGGTGACTGTGCGGAGTCTGCACGTTCTCCCCGTGTCCGCGTGGGTTTCCTCCGGGTGCTCCGGTTTCCTCCCACAGTCCAAAGATGTGCCGGTTAGGTGGATTGGCCGTGCTGAATTGCCCCATTGTATCCAAAGATGCGCAGGTGAGGTGGGATTGCAGGGATAGGGCGGGGGAGTGGTCCTAGCTAGGGTGCACTTTTAGGGGGTTGGTGAGGACTCGATGGGCCAAATGGCCTCCTTGTGCACTGCAGAGATTCGAAGGAAAAATTCAGGGACACAGCAGAAAACGCTTCATTCCAGAGCAAATGTAGGGCCACACACACTTAATTTTAAAAGTTTATTTTCACACATGCCATCATGAAAATACATGCACAAGTGACAAGATAAACCCCATTTCTCCTGACGTGACAATCACTCAGCAATAAACCCACTGCATGGTGCTAATTATGCCCGTGATTCCAGTCTGCACCAACCCACACATTGGCTCTGGTACAAGGGCAAGTATCAGATGAGACGCACCAACAATCTCAACGACACTCTACACCCTTTCAGGGGCACGTGACGGAGCTGTATCATTAGGGAGCATGAGTATGTCTCACACCCTCATCCTCGGCAACTGGTTGTGGGGCAGAGGCTTAGAAGCAAGAATTCTTTACTGCCAAGTCTTGGGGTACAATTAACAAGCTCCCTCAAACGGAACCTTGATAATAACCGGATAATCTGCTTTGGTGATGACGAGCGAAGAGTAATAATAATCTTTATTGTCACAAGTCGGCTTACATTAACACTGCAATGAAGTTACTGTGAAAAGCCCCTAGTCACGGCAGAGACCCAGAGTAACGATCCGGGGACATACCCCACCACGGCAGAGACCCGGGCTAACGATCCGGGGACATACCCCACCACGGCAGAGACCCAGAGTAACGATCCGGGGACATACCCCACCACAGCAGAGACCCGGGGTAACGATCCGGGGACATACCCCACCACAGCAGAGACCCAGAGTAACGATCCGGGGACATACCCCACCACGGCAGAAACCCAGACACCCGGGGTAACGATCCGGGGACATACCCCACCACGGCAGAGACCCAGACACCCGGGGTAACGATCCGGGGACATACCCCACCACGGCAGAGACCCAGACACCCGGGGTAACGATCCGGGGACATACCCCAGCACGGCAGAGACCCAGAGTAACGATCCGGGGACATACCCCACCACGGCAGAGACCCAGACACCCGGGGTAACGATCCGGGGACATACCCCACCACGGCAGAGACCCAGAGTAACGATCCGGGGACATACCCCACCACGGCAGAGACCCAGACACCCGGGGTAACGATCCGGGGACATACCCCACCACGGCAGAGACCCAGAGTAACGATCCGGGGACATACCCCACCACGGCAGAGACCCAGAGTAACGATCTGGGGACATACCCCACCACGGCAGAGACCCAGGCACCCGGGGTAACGATCCGGGGACATACCCCACCACGGCAGAGACCCAGAGTAACGATCCGGGGACATACCCCACCACGGCAGAGACCCAGAGTAACGATCCGGGGACATACCCCACCACGGCAGAGACCCAGAGTAACGATCCGGGGACATACCCCACCACAGCAGAGACCCAGACACCCGGGGTAACGATCCGGGGACATACCCCACCACGGCAGAGACCCAGACACCCGGGGTAACGATCCGGGGACATACCCCACCACGGCAGAGACCCAGAGTAACGATCCGGGGACATACCCCACCACGGCAGAGACCCGGGGTAACGATCCGGGGACATACCCCACCACGGCAGAGACCCGGGGTAACGATCCGGGGACATACCCCACCACGGCAGAGACCCAGAGTAACGATCCGGGACATACCCCACCACGGCAGAGACCCAGAGTAACGATCCGGGGACATACCCCACCACGGCAGAGACCCAGACACCCGGGGCAACGATCCGGGGACATACCCCACCACGGCAGAGACCCAGAGTAACGATCCGGGACATACCCCACCACGGCAGAGACCCAGAGTAACGATCCGGGGACATACCCCACCACGGCAGAGACCCGGGGTAACGATCCGGGGACATACCCCACCACGGCAGAGACCCAGAGTAACGATCCGGGACATACCCCACCACGGCAGAGACCCAGAGTAACGATCCGGGGACATACCCCACCACGGCAGAGACCCAGACACCCGGGGCAACGATCCGGGGACATACCCCACCACGGCAGAGACCCAGAGTAACGATCCGGGACATACCCCACCACGGCAGAGACCCAGAGTAACGATCCGGGGACATACCCCACCACGGCAGAGACCCGGGGTAACGATCCGGGGACATACCCCACCACGGCAGAGACCCAGAGTAACGATCCGGGGACATACTCCACCACAGCAGAGACCCAGAGTAACGATCCGGGGACATACCCCACCACGGCAGAGACCCAGAGTAACGATTCGGGGACATACCCCACCACGGCAGAGACCCAGAGTAACGATCCGGGGACATACCCCACCACGGCAGAGACCCAGAGTAACGATCCGGGGACATACCCCACCACGGCAGAGACCCAGAGTAACGATCCGGGGACATACCCCACCACGGCAGAGACCCAGAGTAACGATCCGGGGACATACCCCACCACGGCAGAGACCCAGACACCCGGGGTAACGATCCGGGGACATACCCCACCACGGCAGAGACCCAGACACCCGGGGTAACGATCCGGGGACATACCCCACCACGGCAGGTGTTGAAATTTGAATTCGATAAAAGAAATCTGGAAAGAAAGGTCTAACCATACCATGTAGCCGGTCGATTGTTGGAAAAACCCACCTGGTTCACTCATGTCCTTCAGGGAAGGAAATCTGCCGTCCTTACCCGGTCTGGCCTACACGTGACTCCAGACTCACAGCAATGTGGTTGCTCTTAACTTCCCCTCTGAAATGGCCGTGCGAGACACTCATAGAATCATCATAGAATTTACAGTGCAGAAGGAGGCCATTCAGCCCATCGAGTCTGCACCGGCCCTTGGAAAGAGCTCCCTACTTAAGACCACACCTCCACCTTATTCCCATAACCCAGTAACCCCACCTCACCTTTGTGGACACTATGGGGCAATTTAGAATGTCCAATCCACCTAACCTGCAGCTCTTTGGACTGTGGGAGGAAACCGGAGCACCCGGAGGAAACCCACGCACACACGGGGAGAACGTGCAGACTCCACACAGACCCAAGCTGGGAATCGACCCCAGGACCCTGGAGCTGTGAAGCAACCGTGCTAACCACTGTGCTGCCGCACTCAGTTTGAGGGCAATTAGGGACGGAAAACAGAATGCTGGGCCAGTGAGGCCCCACATCTCCCAGAAATATTTTTTTATATTTCCTGTCCTGAACGACATTAGTGCCACAAATGGGGTTTCAGGACACTCTCTCTCCCACCCCCGGTAATTTCAAAATCACCCCTGCAGATACGAGCTGTTGTGGCGGGTTTTGGCTCTCTGCATTGCTAATCCAATAACATTACCACCAGGCTGCCATCCTTTTGTGCTGTGCCCAAGCCAAGCTCTAGCTCAGCACCCACTCCACAGGCTCGAACACGGAATCAAGGCTCCACCCTGGGTGGGTGTAAAGGACCCCACGGCACTACTATGGAAACAAGATCAGAGGCACTCCCGGAATCTTGGCCAATATCTATTTGAACACCACCAGAAACAGATTGAATCTTCATGTCATTCTGCGTTTACTGACACTGTTGTGTCAGTGGCTGCTGCACTGCGGGAGTAATTCACTGGGGCACAGCTTTTGGGGCGTTCCGAGGACGTGCCAGATGCTACATCAATGCAAGGCCTATTTCCTCTTTGGAAGTTGGCAGCACGTAAATCATGTTTCCTAAGCCACCGGGTGAAATCCACAGGCTGGAAGCTGCACCACATTCTGTTCAGCAAGAACTGTTTTATTAGACACAAACCTGATCCATTCTCTCTCCTCCGTCAGATCTTCAACACCCCATTCCTCATGGACAAGGCCCCAGCTGACCAAACAACACAGCCCTGCCTGCTGACTTTGAGAATCATCACTCGGTCGCGCACACCACAGGGAGCCGAGGCCCAGACGGTTCTCGCTGGCGCCAGGGGGGGGGGGGGGAAACAGAAAAATACCAAGAGGGCTGTGACAGCTGACCAACTCTTCACGAGCTGCAACCCAGGAGTAAGAATTAAACTTTGGAATTTGAGGGGCCCTTTCATCACCTGAATTACAAAATAAGCCCCCCCCCCCCCAAACCCGGGGAACCTCTGTGCTGCGTGGAAATTCTCCCGACAGGTTTACATGAAAACAATAAGAGTGTCACACACCTCGGAGTCTGCACCTAAAATAAACCTTGCTATTAGAACAGGGTGGGGGAGAAGATGGGGAGGCAGCGAACGGTGAACACAGCCCTTTACAGAGCCTCAGCTCTGTGGATATCACCTCACCCGAGTCAGAGGTTGTGTGTCCGAGTCCAGAGACCCGACCGTACATTCCAGGCCGACAGCCCTCAGCGCCAGTACGGAGTGGATGCCGCACCGTGGGAGGTGCAGCCCTTTCGGAGGAGCTATTCCTCGACCAACATCACAGATTAATAATATTTTTAATAATCTTTAGTGTCACAAGTAGGCTTACATTAACACTGCAATGAAGTTACTGTGAAAAGCCCCTAGTCGCCACATTCCGGCGCCTGTTCGGGTACACAGTGGGAGAATTCAGAATGTCCAATTCACCCAACAGCACGTCTTTCGGGACTTGTGGGAGGAAACCGGAGCACCCGGAGGAAACCCACGCAGACACGGGGAGAACGTGCAGACTCCGCACAGGCAGTGACCCAAGCCGGGATTCGAAGCTGGGACCCTGGCGCTGTGAAGCACCAGTGCTAACCATTGTGCTACCGTGCCGCCAATACCTGGTCATTATCACATGGCGTGGGGGGGGGGGGAGCTCTCTGTGTGCAAATTGGCCGCTACCTTTCCTAACATTACAAACAGTGACTTCAAAAGTACTTCATTAGCTGCAAATCACTTTGGGTGCCTCGAGAGCTGCTGTAGAACAGCAAGTTTGCCTTTTTAGATTAAAGAAAAAGCGCCCTGGATCTACTTATCACCCTTTCCGCATACGCAAGAGTGTCGTACGTAAGAGTGTCGCACATTTACAGAGTGCGCACATGATGCTGCATTTCCTTCCAGACGGTGTGAATAAAAGGTGGCCACAGACAATATAATCAAAAACCCAACCAAACCTCAAAACCCAATGCAGAAGACAATACAAAATTACAGAATAAATACAGCACTGGGAGGTCAGTCCGCCCATCACATCCGTGCCAGCCCTTTGAAAGAGCTATCCAATCATCCCCCATATATACACAGAATATATTACCTGACATAAATTATTTGAAACAGGAAGGATGAGAAGGTACAAGCAAAGAGGTTAATGACCTCGCGGATCTGAAACCACTGGAGGGTCACATTCCCACGAAAGTTTATTGGTGATTAATGAACCGTTTCTCTGGAAGCCCTTGGCAGCGCCGCACTAGATGCAACCAAACAGGGAAGTATGTACAAGAGGCAATAAATAGAAAAGCGAAGGAGGTGGCCGGTTAACCCACGGTGCTTCCACAACGCACATCCCGTTTACAAAAGACATAATTAGAGGAGTCAGTTCGTAACTCGTATTAGTGTTAAATATTTACAGCAATGTTACCAGCAGCTTTCTTTCATCGCAGTAGGTTCTGGGTATCTCACAACCTACAGTCTGAACAGGCTCAGGGAGACGGTGACTTTTCCTCCTCCAGCCTGCCTGCCTAGCCACCCAATTCCGATCCGGGGGCTCAGAAGGTCACGTGTGTACAACCGGATGTATTGAATTAATCGAAGCAGGAAGTGGGGGGGGGGGGTTCTGTGCGCACGCGGGTGCTTGCAGTACTCATTCAGACAGGGTCCACTTTATTTCGCCCTACACACCGAGACTGGGAGCTCGGTAACAACGGAGGCATTGGCAGGCATGGGGTATTAAGGTTTCAGAACTTGCCCGACAACACAATGCTGTGAGACAGCGAGTGTTTTTATTTAAAGAGGAGGGCTGCAACGATCAGATAGAATATGGCAGCTGGCATTAAAAACTGTCACATTGTCACAGCACATGTGGGGGATTAAAAGGTTAAGAGAGATATTCGACCTCCCGGCTGTCACTTTTGGGGTGATCAGTGGGGTGTCTTCAAGAGGACAGCACTGCGATGACCAGAGCTTCACCTCTCAGACCCAGATCAGGGGACGAGTTCCTCTGCTGAGCGCAGACTCCCCCTCGATGCATGTGTCAGTTGGCAGTCTGATGACAGCGCAACCCTGATACGATCGGCCTACCCAACCCCACCGGGTTCTGGTAGGCTACCGGGGGAAGGCAAGATGTACAGGGAGAGGAGGCGGCCATTTAACTCCTTGAGCTTCCTCCACCATTCAATCAGATCACCTCTGACCTGTACCTCAACACCAAGCCCCTGCCTTTGCACTCCCTGTGTCGACTATGTAAAATGGAGTGAGCTCAGTCACGGAAGCATCACCTGCCTTTTGGGGGGGGGGGGGGAAGAGTCCAGAGGGTCTTGGCAGCTTGACCACCACGATCGTGGATTCCAGCAGGGAGCTCGCAGCAGAACTATGGGCAGATCGGTACTGTGGGGCGGGTCCAAGCCTGCCCTGAACTCGCTTCATTGTTAGGAAACGTCGCAAGTCGGTCAGGGGAAAATCGGCCATCGATTAAAGTGAGACTCGGTTTAAAAAGAGGGTTTTTCGGAATAGAGAAAGTAAACAAAGGAAACATGTATTTGCTTCTAAGATCCTTTGCCTTTGGTATTACACTTGGGTGTGAGTTGCTCGAATTTCTGCTCCTTCTGAACCCCATGCTCTCTCCTGTTTAAGACACTGCTTCGAACAGGATTCAGTGTCCCTCTCTGTACATATCATGCACACCGCCCGCTCCCCCCTCCCACAACCCAACCCAGCATCTGGGTGGCCAGCTGGGCGAGGGTCTTCTTCCCGCATCGCCTCTCTCCACCTTACACCTCGATGTGGACGTCCGATCCTTTCCCCTCTTTCAGCAGCAGGTCCTCCTGCTTCATCTTGGGTTTCTCGGCGCGCGTGTGCCAGACCAGGACCTGGGAGCAGAGGAGGAAGAGACAGTGAAAGGAACAGCAGCCATCGGCGCCCAACAGCTCTCGCCCGACGAGACGAGCGAGCGTCCAACACCGGCCTGGTGGTTAGCGCACTGGAGGCCGGGGTCAGGACTTACGGCAGGAACCGCAGCGGGCAGTCTTACCTTACAGCACTTACCCAGCAGGTAGCAGAACCCATACACTGAGTGGCTTTAAGACAGAGACAGATAGGTTCTTGATCAATAAGGGGATCAGGGGTTATGGGGAGAAGGCAGGAGAATGGGGATGAGAAAAATATCAGCCGTGATTGAATGGGGGAGCAGACTCGATGGGCCGAGTGGCCTAATTCTGCTCCTGGGAGTCTTATTCCTAGAACTGCAGCAAAGATTTCTGATGAAACTAGAATTGTTTCAACAGCAAAGCAGTGAGCGAGGAGGATAGCCACACGAAGCAAATTAGGTGGATAAAATCAATGGTAGTCACTGAAGTGATCACCAGGCATGACTGACCAGGGAAGTATCCGGCTATCTCCATTCTGCCGGGGCATGCGGCGGTCAGGATGCGCGTGCGGCCAGTTAAAGATGATGCGTTCAGTAAATGCTCTGCCCGATCTGACACTGAAGGTCTCTCCCACACAACGTTCCAGGTGCGCGTGCGCGCATGTGTGGAAATATCTTTTGAGGCGTGTTCCGTGCTCGATGACGAGTTCCCAGCTCAATCAGCACCAACAGGTGGCAACGATTCGCAAGATCTTTGTGCACAAACCGCGGCCATTTATTCTCCAACAGCAAGTCAGCGAACAGCAACGCAAATGACTAGGATAATATTGCGAGGGATGAGGGGCCTGCGATTACGTGGGAGAGACGAGGAGTATGTGGGGGGGATCGCTCGCCATACAGAAGGTTAAGAAGAGGTTTAATCAAAGTGTCCAAAAGCATGAAGATTTTGGGCAGAGCAAATATAAGGAGCGAGTGTTTCCATTGGTGGGAGGAGGGTACCCAGATGGACGCGGTTGGAAGAGAATGGGTATAAGAACCATCGGGGGGGGGGGGGGGGGGGGGGGGGAAGAGAGAGAGAGAGAGAAGAGATAGGAGAACGGGGGCGGAAGCAGATCGAAAGCACGGACTGCTGCAGTTCCAAGCGGGGCCTCTGCACCACTTTCTCAAGGGCAATTAGGGATGGGCAATAAATGTCATCCTTGCCTGGGACGATCACATCTTTTACCAAAGAAAGTACCATTAGGAGAGAGATTTGGATAAATTCTCGCAGGGAGATAATGTACAGGGCTCTGGGGAAGGATAGAACTCTTGCCGAATCATTGCATGAATCAGCTACGTGGCAGGATAGGAGTACAAGACCCTCATAAGTGGAATATGCATTTGATTTATATCCTTCCAACTCCACTGAGGCCCCCCCCCCCCCCCTCCCCCCTCTCCTCTTGCCCCTGTTGGCAAACTGGTGCCCCTGCCGCCGCTTACCGTGTTGCAGTTGTCGGCCCTGGGCTCCAGCTCCTCAATCGAGACCAGCGATTGCAGCAGGCTGCTCTCCAGGTAACCCCGCTCCGCGTTGATGTCGAACCTGGCCTCCCGGTTAGCCAGCAGCAACTGCAAAGCCACGGCAAACCCTGCCATGTCCATGGGGAAGGGGCGGTTCGGCTTCCAGGCCGTGTAGAATCCGACCACCTTCCCGTTCTCCACCAGCGGCCTCTCGAAGCGCAAGCCGCCAACGAGCCCCACTGGCCAGACCGAAACGCGTTTCGTCCACCGCATCTGCAGCAGGAGGGAGACAGGAGGTAGAATTTATAGAGCGAGCCCCACCACTTAAAAGCACCCACAATTAAATTGGACAGTCAGGAAATGCCAACTGTTGTCCAGTTCCGTCAAGTGTCCTTTTCAAAGTTGGAAGTGTTATGGGCGAGTTCAGAAACGCCAAAAGTTCACCTGACTTTATGCTGACAAACTTTATGTTGAATTTGGCATGGATGAGTGCAAAAGCCTTCACTGCCGGTGAGATTCATCAGACACTCTAGACACTTTAATCATAACAAGGTTTATTCTAAGAAGGTAGTTAACATACAGAACACAAGTTCCTCGATCTTGTCGTGTGAGGAACTGTTTTTTTTTAAAAAAATATGTTTTATTGAAATTTTTTTCCCAAACAACAATTTTTCCCCTCTTACAAAGCAAACGCAACAATAACAATACAGAAATTTTTAACAATACACAAGTAACAAAACCCCTTTATCTTTGACCTAAACTAAACCCCCCCCCCCCTTCCCCCTGGGTTGCTGCTGCTGGTCATCTGTCTTCCCTCTAACGTTCCCTTAGGTAGTCGAGAAATGGCTGCCACCGCCTGGTGAACCCTTGAGCCGATCCTCTCAGGGCAAACTTTATCTGCTCCAGTTTAATGAACCCCGCCATATCGTTTACCCAGGCCTCCAGTCCGGGGGGTTTCGCCTCCTTCCACACGAGTAGGATCCTGCGCCGGGCTACTAGGGACGCAAAGGCCACAACGTCGGCCTCTTTCGCCTCCTGCACTCCCGGCTCTTCCGCAACTCCAAATAGAGCTAACCCCCAGCCTGGTTTGACCCGGGCCTTCACCACCTGCGAAATCACTCCCGTCACTCCCTTCCAATACCTTTCCAGTGCCGGGCACGCCCAAAACATATGTGCGTGGTTTGCCGGGCTCCCGCCACACCTCCCACATTTGTCCTCCACTCCAAAGAACCTGCTCAATCTTGCCCCCGTTATGTGTGCTCTATGTAGCACCTTAAATTGAATCAGGCTAAGCCTGGCGCATGAGGAAGAGGAATTTACCCTGCTTAGGGCATCAGCTCACATACCCACCTCTATCTCCTCCCCTAATTCTTCTTCCCACTTTCCTTTTAGTTCGCCCACCGACTCCTCCCCCTCTTCCCTCATCTCTCGATAAATCTCTGACACCTTGCCCTCTCCGACCCACACCCCTGAAAGCACCCTGTCCTGTATCCCATGTCGGGAGCAACGGAAAGTCCCTCACCTGTTGTCTAGTAAACGCCCTCACCTGCATATATCTCAAGAAATTTCCCCGGGGCAACTTATATTTTTCCTCCAATGCTCCCAAGCTCGCAAAAGTCCCATCTATAAATAAATCTCCCACCATCCTAATTCCCAACTGGTACCAGCTCTGAAATCCTCCATCCATTCTTCCTGGGGCGAACCTATGGTTGTTCCTGATAGGGGACCCCACCAGGGCTCCCTGCACCCCTCTCTGTCGCCTCCACTGTCCCCAGATATTCAGTGTTGCCGCCACCACCGGGTTCGTGGTAAACCTTTTAGGTGGGAACGGTAGTGGCGCCGTTACCAGCGCCTCTAAACTCGTCCCTTTACAGGACTTTCTCTCCAGTCTTTTCCACGCCGCTCCCTCACCCTCCATCATCCATCTACGTATCATTGCCACATTGGCGGCCCAATAGTAATCGCCCAAGTTCGGTAGTGCCAATCCTCCTCTGTCCCTACTACGCTGAAGGAACCCCCTCCTTACTCTCGGGACTTTCTCTGCCCACACGATGCTCGTGATGCTCCTGTCTATTTTATTAAAAAAGGTCTTGGTGATTAATATAGGGAGACATTGAAATACAAATAAGAACCTCGGGAGGACCATCATCTTAATTGCTTGCACCCTGCCCGCCAGCGATAGAGGCTGCATGTCCCACCTCTTGAAGTCCTCCTCCATTTGTTCTACCAGCCGTGTCAGATTAAGTCTGTGCAAGGTTCTCCAGCTCCTTCGCGATCTGAATCCCCAGGTATCGGAAGTTTCTTTCCACTTTCCTTAGCGGCAAGCCTTCTATCTCTCTACTCTGGTCCCCTGGATGTATCACAAATAATTCACTCTTCCCCATGTTTAGCCTATACCCCGAGAATTCCCCGAACCCCCTCAAAATTCGCATAACCTCTATCATCCCCCCCGCTGGGTCCGACACGTATAACAATAGGTCATCCGCGTATAACGAGACTCGGTGTTCTTCTCCCCCTCTAATCACCCCTCTCCATTTCCTGGAGTCTCTCAACGCCATGGCCAGAGGTTCAATTGCCAACGCGAACAACAATGGAGACAGCGGGCATCCCTGTCTTGTTCCCCTATATAGTCGGAAATACTCCGATCTATGTCGACCTGTAACTACGCTTGCCGTTGGAGCCCCATAAAGAAGTCTAACCCAGCTAATAAACCCGTTCCCAAACCCAAACCTCCTTAACACTTCCCATAAATACTCCCACTCCACCCTATCAAATGCCTTCTCTGCGTCCATTGCCGCCACTATCTCTGCCTCCCCCTCCACTGGGGGCATCATTATCACCCCTAATAGTCGTTGCACGTTAACATTCAGTTGTCTCCCTTTTACGAACCCTGTCTGGTCTTCGTGCACCACCCCCGGGACACAGTCCTCTATCCTCGATGCCAGTACCTTTGCCAGCAATGTGGCATCCACGTTCAGTAGTGAAATAGGTCTATAGGACCCGCACTGCAACGGATCTTTGTCCCTCTTCAAAATTAGCGATATCGTCGCCTCCGACATTGTCGGGGGTAGAGTCCCCCCTTCCCTGGCCTCATTGAACGTCCTCGCCATCAACGGGGCCAACAAGTCCACATATTTTCTGTAATATTCCACCGGGAACCCGTCTGGCCCCGGGGCCTTCCCTGCTTCCCAGTCCCTTAATGACCTCGTCCACCTCAATCGGTGCCCCCAGGCCTACCACCTCCTGCTCCTCCACTTTCGGGAACCTCAATTGGTCCAGGAACTGCCGCATCCCCTCCTCTCCCTCTGGGGGTGGAGACCTATACAGTTCCTCATAAAAGGTCTTGAACACCTCATTTATCTTTCCTGCCCTTCGCACCGTATCTCCCCTTTCGTCTCTAATTCCTCCCATCTCCCTCGCCGCTGCCCTCTTTCGCAATTGATGAGCCAACAGGCGACTAGCCTTTTCCCCATATTCATACCTCCTCCCCTGTGCCTTCCTCCACAGTACCTCCGCCTTTCTGGTGGTCAGAAGGTCAAACTCCGTCTGGAGTCGTCTCCTCTCCCTGTACAATTCCTCCTCCGGGGTCTCTGCAAATTCCCTGTCCACTCTTAAAATCTCCCCCAGTAATCTTTCCCTTTCCTTGGCCTCTGTTTTCCTTTTGTGGGCCCCAATAGAGATCAGCTCTCCTCTGACCACCGCTTTTAGTGCTTCTCAAACCACTCCCACAGGGACCTCGCCGTCGTCATTGACCTCCAGGTATCTCTCAATACACCCCCGCACTCTTGCACATACTCCCACATCCGCCATCAGTCCCACATCTAATCGCCAGAGTGTTCTCTGCTCCCTTTCCTCTCCTAATTCCAGGTCCACCCAATGTGGGGCATGATCCAAAACCGCTATGGCTGAGTACTCAGCTTCTTCCACCCTAGAGATCAACGACCTTCCCAAAACAAAAAAATCTATCCGGGAGTACACTTTATGGACATGGGAGAAGAAGGAAAACTCCCTAGCCCTAGGTCTAAGAAATCGCCATGGATCCACTCCCCCCATTTGGTCCATAAACCCCTTAAGTACCTTGGCCGCTGCCGGACTTCTTCCGGTCCTTGAGCTGGATCTATCTAGCCCCGGGTCCAGCACTGTATTAAAGTCCCCTTCTAAAATCAAGTTTCCTACCTCCAGGTCCGGTATACGCCCCAGCATCCGTCTCATAAATCCCGCATCGTCCCAGTTTGGGGCATACACATTAACCAACACGACCTCCATTCCCTCCAGCCTGCCACTCACCATTACATATCTACCTCCGCTATCTGCTACGATGTTCTTTGCTTCAAATGCTACCCGTTTCCCCACCAAAATGGCCACCCCTCTATTCTTTGCGTCCAGTCCTGAGTGGAACCCCTGTCCCACCCATCCTTTCCTTAACCTAACTTGGTCCGCCACCTTTAGGTGCGTCTCTTGGAGCATAACCACGTCTGCCCGGAGTCCTTTCAAATGCGCGAGCACTCGGGCCCTTTTTATCGGTCCGTTCAGGCCTCTCACGTTCCACGTGATCAGCCTCACTAGGGGGCTACCTGCCCCCCTCCCGTGTCGACTAGCCATTACCTTCTCTAGGCCAGTCCCATATCCCGCCTCCGCGCTCCCGCTCGCTCCCCCAGCGTCGCACACCATCCCCGCCCACCCACTCTTTAGCCATTTCCTTTTGGATTTCCGCAGCAGCAACCCAGTTGTCCCCCACCCCCCCCGGCTAGATCTCTTTCTAGCATGATTGCTCCCCCCATATTACTTCCGTAAGTCAGCTGACTTCAACTGACCCCGGCTACTCCTGCTCACTCCTCGACCCCCCCGTGTGGGGAACTCCCATCCGCCTTGCGCCTGTCTTCCCGCCTTATTCTTTCTGGCGCGGGAACATCCCTTTACCTGACCCGCCTCTTATGGCGCAGCTCCCTTTCCCCTCCCCCTCCCCTTCCCCATTCTCCAACTATGTCCCGTCTTTCCCCCCTCACCGGCGCCCACATTTCCCCAATGTCTCCCCCCTTCCCAATTTACTTCTCAATTAACTTCAACCATAACATTAACAATAACATTTCCTGCAGCATCAGTCCCTCAGTTCCGATCCAATTTCTCTTCTTTGATGAAGGTCCATGCTTCCTCCGCCGTCTCGAAATAATGGTGTCTCTCCTGATACGTAACCCATAGTCTTGCCGGCTGCAGCATCCCGAACTTCACCTTCCTTTTATGCAACACCTCTTTGGCTCGGTTGAAGCTCGCCCTCCTTCTCGCCACCTCCGCACTCCAATCCTGGTATACCCGTACCACTGCATTCTCCCATCTGCTACTCCGCACCTTTTTAGCCCATCTCAGGACCTCTTCTCTATCCTTAAGGCAGTAAAATCGCACGATTATCACCCTGGGTGGTTCTCCCGCTTTTGGTCTTCTCGCCGGAATCCGATTTGCCCACTCCACCTCCAAGGGGCCCGTAGGGGCCTCAGCACCCATCAGTGAGCTCAGCATCGTACTTGCGTACGCTCCACAGTCCACTCCTTCCACACCCTCAGGGAGACCCAGTATCCAAAGGTTCTTCCTTCGCGCTCCATTTTCTAGGGCTTCGATCCTTTCAGTACACTTTTTATGAAGTGCCTCGTGCGTCTGTGTCTTAACCGCCAGGCCCAGGATCTCGTCCTCAATATCTGTCACCTTCTGCTCCACCATGCGGAGCTCTGTCTCCTGGGTCTTTAATGTCTCCTTGAGCCCCTCAATTGCCTGTAGCAACGGGGTCAGCACCTCCCTCTTCAGCAGCTCCACGCACCGTCTCACAATTTCATCCTGCTCAGGCCCCCATGTCGCCTGCGCTTTCTCCGCTGCCATCTTGTACTTCTCTCTTTCTGACCCTTTGGTCGACGATTCCTCGCGCTGCAGCCCCCGCCGCCGTTTTTTTCCCTCCTTCGTTTGGGGGGGGGGGACTCCCTTCTCACACACCCCACACCGGGTTGCGTCGTCGAAAAATTCCCCGTTGGGGCTCTTAAAAGAGCCCGAAGGTCCATCGGAGCTGGAGCCGCCGAAGCGTGCGGCTAGCTAGGCGTCACCGCAACCGGAAGTCCCTTCAGTGGCCTTGATGAGATCTTTTCATAGTTGTTCCCTCTGCTGCTCGAATTCACCTTTGATACAGGCCCTCAGGTCAGCTTGCAGCTTTAAGCTTGCCCTTCCCCCGCCTGCATGCTGGAAGAGGCCCTGTTTATCCTGCAGTTGCAGCCAAATCTTTTACTGTATCTGACGTGTCTGGCAACCCAGAGACATACCCTTCCTGGGGGACACTGTCGGGGGAATATTGCAGCCTTCTTCCCACACCGGGAAATGGCAAACAAATGCCGTGGGGGCCCTGTAAAAGAGCCCAAAAGTCCGTTCCAAGCGGGAGCTGCCGAATATGCGACCTAGCTCTGCATAGCCGCACCCGAAGTCCTCGTGTGAGGAACTGTTGAGGACTCTGGGTCTGTACTCGGAGTTTAGAAGGATGAGGGGGGATCTTATTGAAACTTACAGGATACTGCGAGGCCTGGATAGAGTGGACGTGGAGAGAGTGTTTCCACTTGTAGGAAAAACTAGAAGCAGAGGACACAATCTCAGACTGGAGGGACGATCCTTTAAAACAGAGATGAGGAGGGATTTCTTCAGCCAGAGGGTGGTGAATCTGTGGAACTCTTTGCCGCAGAAGGCTGTGGAGGCCAAATCACTGAGTGTCTTTAAGACAGAGACAGATAGGTTCTTGATTAATAAGGGGATCAGGGGTTATGGGGAGAAGGCAGGATAATAGGGATGAGAAAATATCCGCCATGATTGAATGGCGGAGCAGACTCGATGGGCCGAGTGGCCTAATTCTGCTCCTATGTCTTATGGTCTATATATATATATATATATATGTATATATATATATAAACACAGCAAGAATTTTTATCAATTACAAACATAAAGAACCCACACAGCTACACTAATCTATGTATAACACTTAATGAATTCCCCCTTAGCTGTTCCAATTCAATAATTTGGGGCAGCACGGTGGCAGTGGTTAGCACAATTGCTTCACAGCTCCAGGGTCCCAGATTTGATTCCCGGCTTGGGTCACTGTCTGCGCGGAGTCTGCACGTTCTCCCCGTGTCTGCGTGGGTTTCCTCCGGGTGCTCCGGTTTCCTCTCATAGTCCAAAGATGTGCAGGTTAGGTGGATTGGCCGTGATAAATTGCCCTTAGTGTCCAAAATCGCCCTTCGTGTTGGGTGGGGTTATGGGGATAGGGTGGGGGGGGGGGGGGTGGCTTGGGCAGGGTGCACTTTCCAAGAGCCGGTGCAGACTCGATGGGCCGAATGGCCTCCTTCTGCACTGTAAATTCTATGATAATCTATGAATTTAGCCACAATCAATGTGCTTTTTACTGGAACAGCTTTTAAAACAAAAACAGCGAAAAACAGGAGAAAAAACCCCACTTCTTTCTCCTTCTGCCGTCCAAAGCAGTCGAACTGAAACTGAAACCCCCCTCTCACCTCACAGCCACAGCCCAATGTGCTACAAGTCACATGATAGGGGATTAAACCTCTTAAAGGGACACTCGCGTAACAACAGTCACTGCATGTTGAGTGGTCCCCGTATCCGGGCTGTGCTTACTCACCAGCTCGCGCCTCATCAGAGGGAGCTGAAGGCAGCAAACCACAAGTAGCGTCCGTGTACTGGAACTCTTCTAATGCCCTCCAGGTGGTTTCTATGAGCACGGATGGCAGGTCAGAGCGGAGTTGGGAACAACTGGAGCAAAAAGGTTTCCACGCAGACGGAGCCTTCCTATATAACTGAGTGCAGCAATAACGCTGCCCCCCCCCCCCACTATACCGGCAATCGCTAGTCACAGCAAAGTGCCGGACCACAAACTCGCCCTCTGGAAGCAACGGAGACTGCACACACTAATCCGCCACCATTTATGCACCAGTAGCCGAGTGCTATCCCAATGAGGCATCGGCATTAAATCGCCCAGGTTTATTTAAAAACGACTCCTTGGGATGTGGGCGTCACTGGTCACACCAGGAGATATGACCCATCGCTGAATGCCCCTCGAGAAGATGGTGGTGAGCCACCTCTCTGAGCCGCCGCAGTCCCCTGCGCTGCAGGTACACCCACTGTGCAGTTAGGCAGAGGGAGTCCCAGGAGTTTGACCCAGCGACGGTCAAGGAACGGCCAATATATTTCCTAGTCAGGAATGTGTGCGAGTGAAGGGGATGGGGCAGATCTTGTTCCCTTTAATATTCCTCCTGGTCCTTCTAGACGGCAATGATATTGGGTTTGGAAAGCGCTGTAGAAGGAACCTTGGCGAGTTGCTGCAATGCATCTTGCCGATGTTACACACGGCTGCCACTGTGCTTCGGTGGTGGAGGGAGTAATCCCTCAGTCTGCACTCACTACCCTCAGTAATAATGGGGAGAGTTATAGAACAAAGAGATCTAGGAGTACAGGTTCATAGCTCCTTGAAGGTGGAGTCGCAGGTGGACAGGGTGGTGAAGAAGGCATTCGGCATGCTTGGTTTCATTGGTCAGAACATTGAATACAGGAGTTGGGACGTCTTGTTGAAGTTGTACAAGACATTGGTACGGCCACACTTGGAATACTGTGTTCAGTTCTGGTCACCCTATTATAGAAAGGATATTATTAAACTGGAAAGAGTGCAGAAAAGATTTACTAGGATGTTGCCGGGACTTGATGGTTTGAGTTATAAGGAGAGGCTGGATAGACTGGGACTTTTTTCCCTGGAGCGTAGGAGGCTTAGGGATGATCTTATAGAGGTCTATAAAATAATGAGGGGCATAGATAAGTTGGATAGTCAACATCTTTTCCCAAAGGTAGGGGAGTCTAAAACTAGAGGGCATAGGTTTAAGGTGAGAGGGGAGAGATTCAGAAGGGCCCAGAGGGGCAATTTCTTCACTCAGAGGGCAGTGAGTGTCTGGAATGGGCTGCCAGAGGTAGTAGTAGAGGCGGGTACAATTGTGTCTTTTAAAAAACATTTAGATAGTTACATGGGTAAGATGGGTATAGAGGGTTATGGGCCAAGTGCAGGCAACTGGGACTAGCTTAATGGTAAAAACTGGGCGGTTGGGCCGAAGGGCATGTTTCCATGCTGTAAACTTCTATGATTCTATGAATCCCTCACTCTGCACTCCATACCCTCAGTAATCCCTCACCCTGCACACCCTACCCTCAGTAATCCCTCACTCTGCACTCCCTACCCTCAGTAATCCCTCACTCTGCACTCCCTACCCTCAGTAATCCCTCACCCTGCACTCCCTACCCTCAGTAATCCCTCTCTGCACTCCCTACCCTCAGTAACCCCTCACTCTGCACTCCCTACCCGCAGTAATCCCTCACTCTGCACTCCCTACCCTCAGTAATCCCTCACTCTGCACTCCCTACCCTCAGTAATCCCTCACTCTGCACTCCCTACCCTCAGTAATCCCTCACTCTGCACTCCCTACCCTCAGTAATCCCTCACTCTGCACTCCCTACCCTCAGTAATCCCTCACTCTGCACTCCCTACCCTCAGTAATCCCTCATTCTGCACTCCCTACCCTCAGTAATCCCTCACTCTGCACTCCCTACCCTCAGTAATCCCTCACTCTGCACTCCCTACCCTCAGTAATCCCTCACTCTGCACTCCCTACCCTCAGTAATCCCTCACTCTGCGCTCCATACCCTCAGTAATCCCTCACTCTGCACTCCATACCCTCAGTAATACTTCACCCTGCACTCCCTACCCTCAGTAATCCCTCACTCTGCACTCCCTACCCTCAGTAATCCCTCACTCTGCACTCCCTACCCTCAGTAATCCCTCACTCTGCACTCCCTACCCTCAGTAATCCCTCACTCTGCACTCCCTGCCCTCAGTAATCCCTCACTGTGCGCACCCCACCCTCAGTAATCCTTCACTCTGCACTCCCTGCCCTCAGTAATCCCTCACTCTGCACTCCCTACCCTCAGTAATCCCTCACTCTGCACTCCCTACCCTCAGTAATCCCTCACTCTGCACTCCACACCCTCAGTAATCCCTCACTCTGCACTCCCTACCCTCAGTAATCCCTCACTCTGCACTCCCTACCCTCAGTAATCCCTCACTCTGCACTCCTTACCCTCAGTAATCCCTCGTAATAATCTTTATTGTCACAAGTAGGTGCGTGTCCATATCCTAACAGGTGGTGTGTGGCTTGTGACATCCGTGTTATATCGAGACGTTGAGTTGGCCGATACCAGAGTCTAACCTTTCACCCTCTAAACATCAGCTCCTCCAAAATGCTGCTGTCCATATCCTAACTCGTACTAGATCCCATTAGCCCAGCACCCTTTTCTTCACTGACCTCCGAACGGTTTTAATCGTTCCACCATTATCAGCCGTACCGTGAGGTGCCCGGGCCCAAAGCTCTGAAATTCACTCCCACAACCTCGTCACCCACTCTCCCCTCCTTTAAGACTCCTTCAAGTGTTTACTGTGCATATGGAGAGTTTTTCTCTTCGCAGTACAAGCTCCGCCCTACCTCGTCAAAGAGCTTCAAGCCGTACGTGTTGTCATCGTCCGCGAAGTAAACAACGGCCTCCTCACTGAGCTCGCGGTTCTCCCGCAGCCACTGGATACCTCGATTCCTCTGCTCCACCCCCCGAGGCTTCAGCCAGTTGGGATCGCTCTCCCTCAGCTTGTAGATGGTGGGCGTTGGCAGGTTGAGGTGAGTGTAGGGCAGGCCGCTCTGTGCCAGCAGGTCTGCCACCAGCTTCGAGCGGTTGGCAGCGTCTTCCACCACGATCCAGTGGAACTTCTTCACGTGCAGAAAGGTTTGGGAGAGGCGGATCAGCTCGGCTTTCTGCACCAATCTGCCAGGAAGGAGGAGGCACGAGAGAAATTACAAACCGAAGGAATGCAAAGAGTGAGGGAGCATGGATTGTAGGGTGCGCAGAGTCAGGGATTACTGAGGGTGGGGTACGCAGAGTGAGGGATTACTGAGGGTGGGGAGTGCAGGGTGAGGGATTACTGAGGGTAGGGAGCGCAGAGTGAGGGATTACGGAGGGTGGGGTGCGCAGAGTGAGGGATTACTGAGGGTAGGGAGTGCAGAGTGAGGGATTACTGAGGGTAGGGAGTGCAGAGTGAGGGATTACTGAGGGTGGGGTGCGCAGAGTGAGGGATTACTGAGGGTAGGGAGCGCAGAGTGAGGGAGTACTGAGGGTATGGAGTGCAGAGTGAGGGATTACTGAGGGTAGGGAGTGCAGAGTGAGGGATTACTGAGGGTATGGAGTGCAGAGTGAGGGATTACTGAGGGTATGGAGTGCAGAGTGAGGGATTACTGAGGGTAGGGAGTGCAGAGTGAGGGATTACTGAGGGTAGGGAGTGCAGAGTGAGGGATTACTGAGGGTAGGGAGTGCAGAGTGAGGGATTACTGAGGGTAGGGAGTGCAGAGTGAGGGATTACTGAGGGTATGGAGTGCAGAGTGAGGGATTACTGAGGGTAGGGAGTGCAGAGTGAGGGATTACTGAGGGTAGGGAGTGCAGAGTGAGGGATTACTGAGGGTATGGAGTGCAGAGTGAGGGATTACTGAGGGTAGGGAGTGCAGAGTGAGGGATTACTGAGGGTATGGAGTGCAGAGTGAGGGATTACTGAGGGTAGGGAGTGCAGAGTGAGGGATTACTGAGGGTAGGGTGCGCAGAGTGAGGGATTACTGAGGGTAGGGAGTGCAGAGTGAGGGATTACTGAGGGTAGGGAGTGCAGAGTGAGGGATTACTGAGGGTAGGGAGTGCAGAGTGAGGGATTACTGAGGGTAGGGAGTGCAGAGTGAGGGATTACTGAGGGTAGGGAGTGCAGAGTGAGGGATTACTGAGGGTATGGAGTGCAGAGTGAGGGATTACTGAGGGTAGGGAGCGCAGAGAGAGGGATTACTGAGGGTAGGGAGTGCAGAGTGAGGGATTACTGAGGGTAGAGAGTGCAGAGTGAGGGATTACTGAGGGTAGGGAGTGCAGAGTGAGGGATTACTGAGGGTAGGGAGTGCAGAGTGAGGGATTACTGAGGGTATGGAGTGCAGAGTGAGGGATTACTGAGGGTAGAGAGTGCAGAGTGAGGGATTACTGAGGGTAGGGAGTGCAGAGTGAGGGATTACTGCGGGTAGGGAGTGCAGAGTGAGGGATTACTGAGGGTAGGGAGTGCAGAGTGAGGGATTACTGCGGGTAGGGAGTGCAGAGTGAGGGATTACTGAGGGTAGGGAGTGCAGAGTGAGGGATTACTGAGGGTAGAGAGTGCAGAGTGAGGGATTACTGAGGGTAGGGAGCTCAGAGAGAGGGATTACTGAGGGTAGGGAGTGCAGAGTGAGGGATTACTGAGGGTAGGGAGTGCAGGGTGAGGGATTACTGAGGGTAGGGAGTGCAGAGTGAGGGATTACTGAGGGTATGGAGTGCAGAGTGAAGTATTACTGAGGGTAGGGAGTGCAGAGTGAGGGATTACTGAGGGTAGGGAGTGCAGAGTGAGGGATTACTGAGGGTATGGAGTGCAGAGTGAGGGATTACTGAGGGTAGGGAGTGCAGAGTGAGGGATTACTGAGGGTATGGAGTGCAGAGTGAGGGATTACTGAGGGTAGGGAGCGCAGAGTGAGGGATTACTGAGGGTAGGGAGTGCAGAGTGAGGGATTACTGAGGGTAGGGAGTGCAGAGTGAGGGATTACTGAGGGTGGGGTGCGCAGAGTGAGGGATTACTGAGGGTAGGGAGTGCAGAATGAGGTATTACTGAGGGTAGGGAGTGCAGACTGAGGGATTACTGAGGGTAGGGAGTGCAGAGTGAGGGATTACTAAGGGTATGGAGTGCAGAGTGAGAGATTACTGAGGGTAGGGAGTGCAGAGTGAGGGATTACTGAGGGTATGGAGTGCAGAGTGAAGGATTACTGAGGGTAGGGTGCGCAGAGTGAGGGATTACTGAGGGTAGGGAGTGCAGACTGAGGGATTACTGAGGGTAGGGAGTGCAGAGTGAGGGATTACTGAGGGTAGGGACTGCAGAGTGAGGGATTACTGAGGGTATGGAGTGCAGAGTGAGGGATTACTGAGGGTAGGGAGCGCAGAGAGAGGGATTACTGAGGGTATGGAGTGCAGAGTGAGGGATTACTGAGGGTAGGGAGTGCAGAGTGAGGGATTACTGAGGG
Organism: Scyliorhinus torazame; assembly: GCF_047496885.1. NCBI lineage: Eukaryota > Metazoa > Chordata > Chondrichthyes > Carcharhiniformes > Scyliorhinidae > Scyliorhinus > Scyliorhinus torazame. The sequence continues at coordinate 4,978,096 of NC_092730.1, read as the reverse complement.
TAGGGAGTGCAGAGTGAGGGATTAATGAGGGTAGGGAGCGCAGAGAGAGGGATTACTGAGGGTAGGGAGTGCAGAGGGATTACTGAGGGTAGGGAGTGCAGAGTGAGGGATTACTGAGGGTAGAGAGTGCAGAGTGAAGGATTACTGAGGGTATGGAGTGCAGAGTGAAGGATTACTGAGGGTAGGGTGCGCAGAGTGAGGGATTACTGAGGGTAGGGAGTGCAGAGTGAGAGATTACTGAGGGTAGGGAGTGCAGGGTGAGGGATTACTGAGGGTAGGGAGTGCAGAGTGAGGGATTACTGAGGGTAGGGAGTGCAGAGTGAGGGATTACTGAGGGTAGGGAGTGCAGAGTGAGGGATTACTGAGGGTAGGGAGTGCAGACTGAGGGATTACTGAGGGTAGGGAGTGCAGACTGAGGGATTACTGCGGGTAGGGAGTGCAGAGTGAGGGGTTACTGAGGGTAGGGAGTGCAGAGTGAGGGATTACTGAGGGTAGGGAGTGCAGAGTGAGGGATTACTGAGGGTAGGGAGTGCAGACTGAGGGATTACTGAGGGTAGGGAGTGCAGAGTGAGGGATTACTGAGGGTAGGGAGTGCAGAGTGAGGGATTACTGAGGGTATGGAGTGCAGAGTGAGGGATTACTGAGGGTAGGGAGCGCAGAGAGAGGGATTACTGAGGGTAGGGAGTGCAGAGTGAGGGATTACTGCGTGTCGGGAGTGCAGAGTGAGGGATTACTGCGTGTCGGGAGTGCAGAGTGAGGGATTACTGAGGGTAGGGAGCGCAGAGAGAGGGATTACTGGGGGTAGGGAGTGCAGAGTGAGGGATTACTGAGGGTAGAGAGTGCAGAGTGAGGGATTACTGAGGGTAGGGAGTGCAGAGTGAGGGATTACTGAGGGTAGGGAGCGCAGAGAGAGGGATTACTGAGGGTAGGGACTGCAGAGTGAGGGATTACTGAGGGTAGAGAGTGCAGAGTGAGGGATTACTGAGGGTAGGGAGCGCAGAGAGAGGGATTACTGGGGGTAGGGAGTGCAGAGTGAGGGATTACTGAGGGTAGGGAGTGCAGAGTGAGGGATTACTGAGGGTAGGGAGCGCAGAGAGAGGGATTACTGGGGGTAGGGAGTGCAGAGTGAGGGATTACTGAGGGTAGAGAGTGCAGAGTGAGGGATTACTGAGGGTAGGGAGTGCAGAGTGAGGGATTACTGAGGGTAGGGAGCGCAGAGAGAGGGATTACTGAGGGTAGGGAGTGCAGAGTGAGGGATTACGGAGGGTAGAGAGTGCAGAGTGAGGGATTACTGAGGGTAGGGAGTGCAGAGTGAGGGATTACTGAGGGTGGGGTGTGCAGAGTGAGGGATTACTGAGGGTAGGGAGTGCAGAGTGAGGGATTACTGAGGGTATGGAGTGCAGAGTGAGGGATTACTGAGGGTAGGGTGCGCAGAGTGAGGGATTACGGAGGGTAGAGAGTGCAGAGTGAGGGATTACTGAGGGTAGGGAGTGCAGAGTGAGGGATTACTGAGGGTAGGGAGTGCAGAGTGAGGGATTACTGAGGGTATGGAGTGCAGAGTGAGAGATTACTGAGGGTAGGGTGCGCAGAGTGAGGGATTACTGAGGGTAGGGAGTGCAGACTGAGGGATTACTGAGGGTAGGGAGTGCAGAGTGAGGGATTACTGAGGGTAGGGAGTGCAGAGTGAGGGATTACTGAGGGTAGGGAGTGCAGAGTGAGGGATTACTGAGGGTAGGGAGTGCAGAGTGAGGGATTACTGAGGGTAGGGAGTGCAGAGAGAGGGATTACTGAGGGTAGGGAGTGCAGAGTGAGGGATTACTGAGGGTAGGGAGTGCAGAGTGAGGGATTACTGAGGGTAGGGAGTGCAGAGCGAGGGATTACTGAAGCGAGGGACCAGTCTGTGCTGTTGCTACGACACAGGCCCCAGAAACACAGTGGCCGCTCGGAAGGATCCACGTCATAATTCCACCACTTTACCAGTGCCATCACCTCAGCTTGGCACTGCACCGTACCTGCCGTACGTCGGCGTGATGGCGTAAATGGCCGGCAGAGGCTGTCCGTCTCCTGCTGCGGCGGCCGCCTCCTCCGCTTTGACCTGCCTCTGCAATTTCTTCACCTCAGCCTGGAGGTGCAGGAGCTTTTGGTCTTTCTGTCGAACCATGTCGTTGGCTGACTTCATCTGTGGCGTGCAGTCGCAGGGCTGACCTGGAGACAACCAAGAAAATAAAAAGAGCAATCAACCGACAGGAGGACCTCAACCTGTAGAATAGCCATCACCGTTCTGCCTCCGAGACATCACCGACCCACTCGCATGAAATGAAGTTCCACTGGAATTCTCTTCAAGGCCTTAAGGCTGAGGAGCAGTAGCCCATTCAGCCCTTAGAGTCTGGTCAATAATTTGTGACTCCTAGTACCACCACACTGATTCGAATCATCCACACATCCCATAAACTGCAATGTTACCTCACTCTTTGTGCAAAGAATTTCTCCGTCCAAAGCCTGCGCTCCCTTGCGCAGCCGTCACACTTTCTGGATTACCAGTCCCACCTCATCGTTATCCTCTGTACTTCGGAGAGGATCTTTCAGAGCTGGGATTCCCAATTCAATTACAAAGGTGATTCCTGCAGCCCGTCCACACGCCTTTCCGCCAGCGTTCAAATATCTCCCACCGCTCCACGACCTGAACTACACCCAGCCCCCAAATTCAAGGGACCATTTGCTCTCCCTTCCTAAAGGAGCAGGTGGGTCGCTGGGTTCAGTTCCAGGGACACGAGGAATGATCAGCAGCCGCTGGGTTACCGATCAGAAGGAGTCCTGCCTTTGGTGGCCCCCAAGTAAGCTTGGCAAGCCCCCAGCACAGATCAGGTCGCAAAGCCAGAGTTAAATGTCTCGAACACAAAAACCAGGAGGTAAAGTGGCGGCAGTTCTGCTGACGGCAGTCTGGAACACTGCATCAGTGACAAAGGATCAGAGACCTGAAGCATTAACCCTTGCTTCTCTGTCTGACCTGAGCATCTACTGAAATAGCAGAAAGTACTGGATAGGTTGATTCAGCTGGAACCACACAGGAGCGCAGAGCAGGTCAGTGAAAACCGCAAAGCTGAACTTTTCTGACAGCCAAAAAAATATTCAAAAGTATTAAAATGAAGATGTACAAAGGATGAGGGCAACGGGAGGAGGATTGTAAATGGGAGGGATTAGAGGCATTGAGGAAGTGAGGCAGAGATGGGAGGGATGGTGAAGGAGACTGATGTGGGGGAGGGGGGGCATGGTGGGGTAATGGGGGCATGGTGGGGTAATCGAGGGGAATGGTGGGGTAATCGAGGGGAATGGTGGGGTAATCGAGGGGAATGGTGGGGTAATCGAGGGGAATGGTGGGGTAATCGGGGGGAATGGTGGGGTAATCGGGGGGAATGGTGGGGTAATCGGGGGGAATGGTGGGGTAATCGGGGGGAATGGTGGGGTAATCGGGGGGAATGGTGGGGTAATCGGGGGGAATGGTGGGGTAATCGAGGGGAATGGTGGGGTCATTGGGGGTAATGAGGAAGAGTTGGAACTGATTAGGAGGAATGATAAGCGAGGAGGATGTGATCATCAGAATCAGAGGATTTTGATGGAGAATTTATGAGGGAACTGTGACGACGGTGCTGGACAACTATGTGTGTGTGTGTGTGGGGGGGGGGGGTGCTAGGTTTGGGGGGGGTAGAATTACAGTGAGGATGTTTGTGGAGGGGAGATTAGGAGATGTTTCTGGGGGGAGGATTTGGGGAGGTTTATGAGAGAGAATGTTTGTGAGGGAGAGTGTTCACCAAGGAGGGGAATCAAGGGGATTTTGAAACGGGAGAATGTTTGAGGGGGAGGATGTTTTGGAGGAAGATTCGGGATGGGGCGAGACCTTTACCCAGGCGGGGGGAACGAGAGATACTAATGGAGGGGGGGCACGCAATTTTATGAGGGCAGGTGGAGGGAGTTTTACGAGGAGATTGAGGGGGTTTATGATGGAGTTGGAGGGTTTGAGTAATTATGCCGAGGGTTGAGGGATTTTGATGAGGGTTTGAGATTTGCGGAGGGGTTTAGGAGGGGTCTATGATGGAGATGGAGGGTTTGAGTAATTATGACGAGGGTTTGAGGAGATTTGTGGAGGGGGTTTAGAAAGGGGGTGGGGATTTGCGAGGTGATTGAGGGGTTTACGAGGGGATTGTTTGGAGGGGTTTATGATGGAGGCGGAGGGTTTGAGGGATTACAATGAGAGTTTGAGATTTGCGGAGGGGGTTGAGGAGGGGGATGGGGATTTGTGAGGTACATAGAACAGTCAGTGCAAAAGGAGGCCATTCGGCCATCGAGTCTGCACCGACCCACTTAAGCCCTCACTTCACCCTATCCCCGTAACCCCACCCAACCTTTTTGGACACTAAGGGCAATTTAACATGGTCAATCCACCTAACCTGTACATCGCTGGACACTAAGGGACAATTTATCACGGCCAATCCACCTAACCTGCACGTCTTTGGACTGTGGGAGGAAACCTGAGCCCCCGGAGGAAGCCCACGCAGACACGGGGAGGACGTGCAGACTCCGCACAGACAGTGACCCAGCCGTGAATCGAACCTGGGACCCTGGCACTGTGAGGCAACCGTGCTAACCACTGTGCTACCGTGGTGATTCTGAGACGGGCTCGGGAAGGGGGGGGATTGAGGTGGAGTTTATGAGGGATTGTGAGGAGGGTTATGAGGGGATTGTGAGGAGGGTTTATGAGGGGATTGTGAGGAGGGTTTATGAGGGGATTGTGAGGGTTTATGAGGGGATTGTGAGGTGGAGTTTATGACGGGATTGGGAGGGTTATGAAGGGGATTGTGAGGGTTTATGAGGGGATTGTGAGGAGGGTTTATGAGGGGATTGTGAGGGTTTATGAGGGGATTGTGAGGTGGAGTTTATGAGGGGATTGTGAGGTGGAGTTTATGAGGGGATTGTGAGGTGGAGTTTATGAGGGGATTGTGAGGAGGGTTTATGAGGGGATTGTGAGGAGGGTTTATGAGGGGATTGTGAGGAGGGTTTATGAGGGGATTGTGAGGTGGAGTTTATGAGGGGATTGTGAGGAGGGTTTATGAGGGGGATTGTGAGAGGGTTTATGAGGGGATTGTGAGGTGGAGTTTATGAGGGGATTGTGAGGTGGAGTTTATGAGGGGATTGTGAGGAGGGTTTATGAGGGGATTGTGAGGAGGGTTTATGAGGGGATTGTGGGGAGGGTTTGAGGGGAGTTTATGAGGGAGGTGGAGGGGAGTTTATGAGGGGATTGTGAGGGGTTTATGAGGGATTGGGAGGGTTTATGAGGGGATTGTGAGGGTTTATGAGGGGATTGGGAGGGTTATGAGGGGATTGTGAGGGTTTATGAGGGATTGTGAGGAGGGTTGAGGGGAGATTATGAAGGAGGTGGAGGGGAGTTTGAGGGGATTGAGAGGAGGATTTATGAGGGAGGTGGAGGGGGAGTTTGAGGGGATTGTGAGGGTTTGTGAGGGGATTGTGAGGGTTTGTGAGGGGATTGAGAGGGTTTATGAGGGGATTGTGAGGGTTTATGAGGGGATTGTGAGGGTTTGAGGGGATTGTGAGGAGGGTTTATGAGGGGATTGTGAGGGTTTGAGGGATTGTGAGGGTTTATGAGGGGATTGTGAGGGTTTATGAGGGGATTGTGAGGGTTTGAGGGGATTGTGAGGAGGGTTTATGAGGGGATTGTGAGGGTTTGTGAGGGGATTGTGAGGTTTATGAGGGGATTGTGAGGGTTTGAGGGGATTGTGAGGAGGGTTTATGAGGGGATTGTGAGGGTTTATGAGGGATTGTGAGGGTTTATGAGGGGGTTGTGAGGGTTATGAGGGGGTTGGGTTGTGAGGGTTTATGAGGGGATTGTGAGGGTTTGAGGGGATTGTGAGGTTAATGAGGGGATTGTGAGGGTTTATGAGGGGATTGTGAGGGTTTATGAGGGGATTGTGAGGGTTTATGAGGGGATTGTGAGGGTTTATGAGGGGATTGTGAGGGTTTATGAGGGATTGTGAGGGTTTATGAGGGATTGTGAGGGTTTATGAGGGGATTGTGAGGGTTTATGAGGGGATTGTGAGGGTTATGAGGGGATTGTGAGGGTTGAGGGGATTGTGAGGGTTTATGAGGGGATTGTGAGGGTTTGAGGGGATTGTGAGGGTTTATGAGGGGATTGTGAGGGGTTTATGAGGGGATTGTGAGGGTTTATGAGGGGATTGTGAGGGTTTATGAGGGATTGTGAGGGTTTGAGGGGATTGTGAGGAGGGTTTATGAGGGGATTGTGAGGGTTTATGAGGGGATTGTGAGGGTTTATGAGGGGATTGAGAGGGTTTATGAGGGGATTGAGAGGGTTTATGAGGGGATTGAGAGGGTTTATGAGGGGATTGTGAGGGTTTGAGGGGATTGTGAGGGTTTATGAGGGGATTGTGAGGGTTTATGAGAGGGATTGTGAGGGTTTATGAGGGGATTGTGAGGGTTTATGAGGGGATTGTGAGGGTTTATGAGGGGATTGTGAGGGTTTATGAGGGGATTGTGAGGGTTTATGAGGGGATTGTGAGGGTTTATGAGGGGATTGTGAGGGTTTATGAGGGGATTGTGAGGGTTTATGAGGGGATTGTGAGGGTTTATGAGGGGATTGTGAGGGTTTATGAGGGGATTGTGAGGGTTTATGAGGGATTGTGAGGGTTTGAGGGGATTGTGAGGAGGGTTTATGAGGGGATTGTGAGGGTTTATGAGGGGATTGTGAGGGTTTATGAGGGGATTGTGAGGGTTTATGAGGGATTGAGGGTTTATGAGGGGATTGTGAGGGTTTATGAGGGGATTGTGAGGGTTTGAGGGGATTGTGAGGGTTTATGAGGGGATTGAGAGGGTTTATGAGGGGATTGTGAGGGTTTATGAGGGGATTGTGAGGGTTTATGAGGGGATTGTGAGGGTTTATGAGGGGATTGTGAGGGGTTTGAGGGGATTGAGGGGATTGTGAGGGATTGTGAGGGTTTGAGGGGATTGTGAGGGTTTATGAGGGGATTGTGAGGGTTTATGGGGGGATTGTGAGGGTTTGAGGGGATTGTGAGGGTTTATGAGGGGATTGTGAGGGTTTATGAGGGGATTGTGAGGGTTTATGAGGGGATTGTGAGGGTTTATTAGGGATTGAGGGTTTATGAGGGGATTGTGAGGGTTTATGAGGGGATTGTGAGGGTTTATGAGGGATTGAGAGGGTTTGAGGGGATTGTGAGGGTTTATGAGGGGATTGTGAGGGTTTATGAGGGATTGTGAGGGTTTATGAGGGGATTGTGAGGGTTTATGAGGGGATTGTGAGGGTTTATGAGGGGATTGTGAGGGTTTATGAGGGGATTGTGAGGGTTTGAGGGGATTGTGAGGGTTTATGAGGGGATTGTGAGGGTTTATGAGGGGATTGTGAGGGTTTATGAGAGGATTGTGAGGGTTTATGAGGGATTGTGAGGGTTTATGAGGGGATTGTGAGGGTTTATGAGGGGAATGTGAGGGGATTGTGAGGGTTTATGAGGGGATTGTGAGGGTTTATGAGGGGATTGTGAGGGTTTATGGGGGATTGTGAGGGTTTATGAGGGGATTGTGAGGGTTTATGAGGGGATTGTGAGGGTTTATGAGGGGATTGTGAGGGTTTATGAGGGGATTGTGAGGGTTTGAGGGGATTGTGAGGGTTTGAGGGGATTGTGAGGGTTTATGAGGGGATTGTGAGGGTTTGAGGGATTGTGAGGGTTTATGAGGGGATTGTGAGGGTTTATGGGGGGATTGTGAGGGTTTATGGGGGATTGTGAGGGTTTATGAGGGGATTGTGAGGGTTTATGAGGGGATTGAGAGGGTTTATGAGGGGATTGTGAGGGTTTATGAGGGGAATGTGAGGGGATTGTGAGGGTTTATGAGGGGATTGTGAGGGTTTATGAGGGGATTGTGAGGGTTTATGAGGGATTGTGAGGGTTTATGAGGGGATTGTGAGGGTTTGTGAGGGGATTGTGAGGGTTTATGAGGGAATGTGAGGGGATTGTGAGGTTATGAGGGGATTGTGAGGGTTTATGAGGGGATAGTGAGGGTTTATGAGGGGATTGTGAGGGTTTATGAGGGGATTGTGAGGGTTTATGAGGGGATTGTGAGGGTTTATGAGGGGATTGTGAGGGTTTATGAGGGGATTGTGAGGGTTTATGGGCGGATTGTGAGGGTTTATGAGGGGATTGTGAGGGTTTATGAGGGGATTGTGAGGGTTTATGAGGGATTGTGAGGGTTTATGAGGGATTGTGAGGGTTTATGAGGGATTGTGAGGGTTTGTGAGGGGATTGTGAGGTTTATGAGGGATTGTGAGGGTTTATGAGGGGATTGTGAGGGTTTATGAGGGATTGTGAGGGTTTATGAGGGGATTGTGAGGGTTATGAGGGATTGTGAGGGTTTATGAGGGGATTGTGAGGGTTTATGAGGGGATTGTGAGGGTTTATGAGGGGATTGTGAGGGTTTATGAGGGGATTGTGAGGGTTTATGAGGGATTGTGAGGGTTTATGAGGGGATTGTGAGGGTTTGTGAGGGGTTGAGAGGGTTTATGAGGGATTGTGAGGGTTTATGAGGGGATTGTGAGGGTTTATGAGGGGATTGTGAGGGTTTATGAGGGGATTGTGAGGGTTTATGAGGGGATTGTGAGGGTTTATGAGGGGATTGAGAGGGTTTATGAGGGATTGTGAGGGTTTATGAGGGGATTGTGAGGGTTTATGAGGGGATTGTGAGGGTTTATGAGGGGATTGTGAGGGTTTATGAGGGGATTGAGAGGGTTTATGAGGGATTGTGAGGGTTTATGAGGGGATTGTGAGGGTTTATGAGGGGATTGTGAGGGTTTGAGGGGATTGTGAGGGTTTATGAGGGGATTGTGAGGGTTTATGAGGAGATTGTGAGGGTTTATGAGGGGATGAGGGTTTATGAGGGGATTGTGAGGGTTTGAGGGGATTGTGAGGGTTTATGAGGGGATTGTGAGGGTTTATGAGGGGATTGTGAGGGTTTATGAGGGGATTGTGAGGGTTTATGAGGGGATTGTGAGGGTTTATGAGGGGATTGTGAGGGTTTATGAGGGGATTGTGAGGGTTTATGCGGGATTGAGAGGGTTTATGAGGGGATAGTGAGGGTTTATGAGGGGATTGTGAGGGTTTATGAGGGGATTGTGAGGGTTTATGAGGGGATTGTGAGGGTTTATGAGGGGATTGTGAGGGTTTATGAGGGATTGTGAGGGTTTATGAGGGGATTGTGAGGGTTTATGAGGGGATTGTGAGGGTTTATGAGGGGATTGAGAGGGTTTATGAGGGATTGTGAGGGTGTATGAGGGGATTGTGAGGGTTTATGAGGGGATTGTGAGGGTTTATGAGGGGATTGTGAGGGTTTATGAGGAGATTGTGAGGGTTTATGAGGGGATTGTGAGGGTTTATGAGGGGATTGTGAGGGTTTATGAGGAGATTGTGAGGGTTTATGAGGGGATTGTGAGGGTTTATGAGGGGATTGTGAGGGTTTATGAGGGGATTGTGAGGGTTTATGCGGGATTGAGAGGGTTTATGAGGGGATAGTGAGGGTTTATGAGGGGATTGTGAGGGTTTATGAGGGGATTGTGAGGGTTTATGAGGGGATTGTGAGGGTTTATGAGGGATTGTGAGGGTTTATGAGGGGATTGTGAGGGTTTATGAGGGATTGTGAGGGTTTATGAGGGGATTGTGAGGGTTTATGAGGGGATTGAGAGGGTTTATGAGGGATTGTGAGGGTTTATGAGGGGATTGTGAGGGTTTATGAGGGGATTGTGAGGGTTTATGAGGGGATTGTGAGGGTTTATGAGGAGATTGTGAGGGTTTATGAGGGGATTGTGAGGGTTTATGAGGGGATTGTGAGGGTTTATGAGGAGATTGTGAGGGTTTATGAGGGGATTGTGAGGGTTTATGAGGGGATTGTGAGGGTTTGAGGGGGTTGTGAGGGTTTATGAGGGGATTGTGAGGTTTATGAGGGGATTGTGAGGGTTTATGAGGGGATTGTGAGGGTTTATGAGGGGATTGTGAGGGTTTATGAGGGGATTGTGAGGGTTTATGAGGGGATTGTGAGGGTTTATGCGGGATTGAGAGGGTTTATGAGGGGATAGTGAGGGTTTATGAGGGGATTGTGAGGGTTTATGAGGGGATTGTGAGGGTTTATGAGGGGATTGTGAGGGTTATGAGGGGATTGTGAGGGTTTATGCGGGATTGAGAGGGTTTATGAGGGGATAGTGAGGGTTTATGAGGGGATTGTGAGGGTTTATGCGGGGATTGTGAGGGTTTATGAGGGGATTGTGAGGGTTTTATGAGGGATTGTGAGGGTTTATGAGGGGATTGTGAGGGTTTATGAGGGGATTGTGAGGGTTTATGAGGGGATTGTGAGGGTTTATGAGGAGATTGTGAGGGTTTATGAGGGGATTGTGAGGGTTTATGAGGGGATTGTGAGGGTTTATGAGGAGATTGTGAGGGTTTATGAGGGGATTGTGAGGGTTTATGAGGGGATTGTGGGGTTTATGAGGGGATTGTGAGGGTTTATGAGGGATTGTGAGGGTTTATGAGGGGATTGTGAGGGTTTATGAGGGGATTGTGAGGGTTTATGAGGGGATTGTGAGGGTTTATGAGGGGATTGTGAGGGTTTATAGGGGGATTGTGAGGGTTTGAGGAGATTGTGAGGGTTTATGAGGGGATTGTGAGGGTTTATGAGGGGATTGTGAGGGTTTATGAGGGGATTGTGAGGGTTTATGAGGGGATTGTGAGGGTTTATGAGGGGATTGTGAGGGTTTATGAGGGGATTGTGAGGGTTTATGAGGGGATTGTGAGGTTTATGAGGGGATTGTGAGGGTTTATGAGGGGATTGTGAGGGTTTATGAGGGGATTGTGAGGGTTTATGAGGGGATTGTGAGGGTTTATGAGGGGATTGAGAGGGTTTATGAGGGGATTGTGAGGGTTTATGAGGAGATTGTGAGGGGATTGAGGGGGTTTATGAGGGGATTGTGAGGGTTTGAGGGGATTGTGAGGGTTTATGACGGGATTGTGAGGGTTTATGAGGGGATTGAGAGGGTTTATGAGGGGATTGTGAGGGTTTATGAGGGGATTGTGAGGGTTTATGAGGGGATTGTGAGGGTTTATGAGGGGATTGTGAGGGTTTATGAGGGGATTGTGAGGGTTTATGAGGGGATTGTGAGGGTTTATGAGGGGATTGTGAGGGTTTATGAGGGGATTGTGAGGGTTTATGAGGGATTGTGAGGGTTTATGAGGGATTGTGAGGGTTTATGAGGGGATTGTGAGGGTTTAGGAGGGGATTGTGAGGGTTTATGAGGGGACTGTGAGGGTTTATGAGGGGATTGTGAGGGTTTATGAGGGGATTGAGAGGGTTTATGAGGGATTGTGAGGGTTTATGAAGGATTGAGAGGGTTTATGAGGGGATTGAGAGGGTTTATGAGGGGATTGTGAGGGTTTGAGGGGAATGTGAGGGTTTATGAGGGATTGAGAGGGTTTATGAGGGGATTGTGAGGGTTTATGAGGGGATTGTGAGGGGATTGTGAGGGTTTATGAGGGGATTGTGAGGGTTTATGAGGGGATTGTGAGGGTTTATGAGGGATTGAGAGGGTTTATGAGGGGATTGTGAGGGTTTATGAGGGGATTGTGAGGGTTTATGAGGGGATTGTGAGGGTTTATGAGGGATTGAGAGGGTTTATGAGGGGATTGTGAGGGTTTATGAGGGGATTGTGAGGGTTTATGAGGGGATTGTGAGGGTTTATGAGGGGATTGTGAGGAGGGTTTATGAGGGGATTGTGAGGGTTTATGAGGGGATTGTGAGGGTTTATGAGGGGATTGTGAGGGTTTATGAGGGGATTGTGAGCGTTTATGAGGGGATTGTGAGGGTTTATGAGGGGATTGTGAGGAGGGTTTATGAGGGGATTGTGAGGGTTTATGAGGGATTGAGAGAGTTTATGAGGGGATTGTGAGGGTTTATGAGGGGATTGTGAGCGTTTATGAGGGGATTGTGAGGGTTTATGAGGGGATTGTGAGGAGGGTTTATGAGGGGATTGTGAGGGTTTATGAGGGGATTGTGAGGGTTTATGAGGGGATTGTGAGGGTTTATGAGGGATTGTGAGGGTTTATGAGGGGATTGAGAGGGTTTGTGAGGGGATTGTGAGGGTTTATGAGGGGATTGTGAGGGTTTATGAGGGGATTGTGAGGGTTTATGAGGGATTGTGAGGGTTTATGAGGGGATTGAGAGGGTTTGTGAGGGGATTGTGAGGGTTTATGAGGGGATTGTGAGGGTTTATGAGGGGATTGTGAGGGTTTATGAGGGGATTGTGAGGGTTTATGAGGGGATTGTGAGGGTTTATGAGGGGATTGTGAGGGTTTATGAGGGGATTGTGAGGGTTTATGAGGGGATTGTGAGGGTTTATGAGGGATTGTGAGGGTTTATGAGGGATTGTGAGGGTTTATGAGGGGATTGAGTTAGGGATTATGAGGGTTTAAGATTGTGAGGGTTTATGAGGGATTTGAGGGTTATAGATTGGATTGTGTGGGTTTATGAGGGATTGTGAGGGGGTTTATGAGGGATTGTGTGGGTTAAGATCTGGGTATTTAGTGATGGGTTTATTGAGGGTGTTGTGAGGTGTTAGTTTATGAGGATTGTGAGGTTTATGAGGATTAGGTTTATATGCTTGAGGGTTTATGAGGGGATTGTGAGGGTTTATGAGGGGATTGTGAGGAGGGTTTATGAGGGATTGTGAGGGTTTATGAGGGGATTGTGAGGGATTGTGAGGGGATTGTGAGGGTTTATGAGGGATTGAGAGGGTTTATGAGGGGATTGTGAGGGTTTATGAGGGGATTGTGAGGAGGGTTTATGAGGGATTGTGAGGGTTTATGAGGGGATTGTGAGGGATTGTGAGGGGATTGTGAGGGTTTATGAGGGATTGTGAGGGTTTATGAGGGGATTGTGAGGGTTTATGAGGGATTGAGAGGGTTTATGAGGGGATTGTGAGGGTTTATGAGGGATTGTGAGGGTTTATGAGGGGATTGTGAGGGTTTATGAGGGGATTGTGAGGGTTTATGAGGGGATTGTGAGGGGATTGTGAGGGTTTATGAGGGGATTGTGAGGGTTTATGAGGGGATTGAGAGGGTTTATGAGGGGATTGAGAGGGTTTATGAGGGGATTGTGAGGGTTTGAGGGGATTGTGAGGGTTTATGAGGGGATTGAGAGGGTTTATGAGGGGATTGTGAGGGTTTATGAGGGGATTGTGAGGGTTTATGAGGGGATTGTGAGGGTTTATGAGGGGATTGAGAGGGTTTATGAGGGGATTGTGAGGGTTTATGAGGGGATTGTGAGGGTTTATGAGGGGATTGTGAGGGTTTATGAGGGGATTGTGAGGGTTTATGAGGGGATTGTGAGGGTTTATGAGGGATTGTGAGGGTTTATGAGGGGATTGTGAGGGTTTATGAGGGATTGTGAGGGTTTATGAGGGATTGTGAGGGGATTGTGAGGGTTTATGAGGGGATTGTGGGGGTTTATGAGGGGATTGTGAGGGTTTATGAGGGGATTGTGAGGGTTTATGAGGGGATTGAGAGGGTTTATGAGGGGATTGAGAGGGTTTATGAGGGGATTGTGAGGGTTTGAGGGGATTGTGAGGGTTTGAGGGGATTGTGAGGGTTTGAGGGGATTGTGAGGGTTTGAGGGATTGTGAGGGTTTATGAGGGGATTGTGAGGGTTTGAGGGGATTGTGAGGGTTTATGAGGGATTGTGAGGGTTTATGAGGGGATTGTGAGGGTTTATGAGGGGATTGTGAGGGTTTATGAGGGGATTGAGGGGGTTTATGAGGGGATTGTGAGGGTTTATGAGGGGATTGTGAGGGTTTATGAGGGGATTGTGAGGGTTTATGAGGGGATTGTGAGGGTTTATGAGGGATTGTGAGGGTTTATGAGGGGATTGTGAGGGTTTATGAGGGGATTGTGAGGGTTTATGAGGGGATTGAGAGGGTTTGTGAGGGGATTGTGAGGGTTTATGAGGGGATTGTGAGGGTTTATGAGGGGATTGTGAGGGTTTATGAGGGGATTGTGAGGGTTTATGAGGGGATTGTGAGGGTTTGAGGGGATTGTGAGGGTTTATGAGGGATTGTGAGGGTTTATGAGGGGATTGTGAGGGTTTATGAGGGGATTGTGAGGGTTTATGAGGGGATTGAGGGGGTTTATGAGGGGATTGTGAGGGTTTATGAGGGGATTGTGAGGGTTTTATGAGGGGATTGTGAGGGTTTATGAGGGGATTGTGAGGGTTTATGAGGGATTGTGAGGGTTTATGAGGGGATTGTGAGGGGATTGTGAGGGTTTATGAGGGGATTGTGGGGGTTTATGAGGGGATTGTGAGGGTTTATGAGGGGATTGTGAGGGTTTATGAGGGGATTGTGAGGGTTTATGAGGGGATTGTGAGGGTTTATGAGGGATTGTGAGGGTTTATGAGGGGATTGTGAGGGTTTATGAGGGGATTGTGAGGGTTTATGAGGGGATTGAGGGGGTTTATGAGGGGATTGTGAGGGTTTATGAGGGGATTGAGGGGGTTTATGAGGGATTGTGAGGGTTTATGAGGGGATTGTGAGGGTTTATGAGGGGATTGTGAGGGTTTATGAGGGGATTGTGAGGGTTTATGAGGGGATTGTGAGGGTTTATGAGGGGATTGTGAGGGTTTATGAGGGGATTGTGAGGGTTTATGAGGGGATTGTGAGGGTTTATGAGGGGATTGAGGGGGTTTATGAGGGGATTGTGAGGGTTTATGAGGGGATTGTGAGGGTTTATGAGGGGATTGTGAGGGTTTATGAGGGGATTGTGAGGGTTTATGAGGGGATTGTGAGGGTTTATGAGGGGATTGAGAGGGGATTGTGAGGGTTTATGAGGGGATTGTGAGGGTTTATGAGGGGATTGTGAGGGTTTATGAGGGGATTGTGAGGGTTTATGAGGGGATTGAGAGGGGATTGTGAGGGTTTATGAGGGGATTGTGAGGGTTTATGAGGGGATTGTGAGGGTTTGTGAGGGGATTGTGAGGGTTTATGAGGGGATTGTGAGGGTTTATGAGGGGATTGTGAGGGTTTATGAGGGGATTGTGAGGGTTTATGAGGGGATTGTGAGGGTTTATGAGGGGATTGTGAGGGTTTATGAGGGGATTGAGGGGGTTTATGAGGGGATTGTGAGGGTTTATGAGGGGATTGAGGGGGTTTATGAGGGATTGTGAGGGTTTATGAGGGGATTGTGAGGGTTTATGAGGGGATTGTGAGGGTTTATGAGGGGATTGTGAGGGTTTATGAGGGGATTGTGAGGGTTTATGAGGGGATTGTGAGGGTTTATGAGGGGATTGTGAGGGTTTATGAGGGGATTGTGAGGGTTTATGAGGGGATTGAGGGGGTTTATGAGGGGATTGTGAGGGTTTATGAGGGGATTGTGAGGGTTTATGAGGGGATTGTGAGGGTTTATGAGGGGATTGTGAGGGTTTATGAGGGGATTGAGAGGGGATTGTGAGGGTTTATGAGGGGATTGTGAGGGTTTATGAGGGGATTGTGAGGGTTTATGAGGGGATTGTGAGGGTTTATGAGGGGATTGTGAGGGTTTATGAGGGGATTGTGAGGGTTTATGAGGGATTGAGAGGGTATTTGAGGAGGGGGTCAGGAAGGGATGATGAGGGAGGAGGGGGGGGGTCTCTCTCAGGCACAGTCTCTGACCCCCGGGCACTGACCAAGCTGCAGCAACGCGTACATCAGGCCCAGGACGGACACCAGGAAATAAAGCAGGAAAACGCTTCGGAGCTTCAGCCGCCTCAGCCTCATGGCGGCGGCCCAGCGGACAGCCCGACGTCACCTCCGCCCCGCAGACTGCGTCACCTCCGCCCCGTCCAGCTACGACGGCGACGTCTCCTCCGCCCAGCCCCGCCGGCGACGTCACCTCCGCCCAGCCCCGCCGGCGACGTCACCTCCGCTCCGCTCCGCCACGCAGGCCGCGTCTCATCCGCCCCGCTGGCCGCGTCAATACTGCCCCGCCGGACGCTTCACTTCCGCCCCGCAGTTCGCTTCACTTCCGCCCCGCAGTTCGCTTCACTTCCGCCCCGCAGATCGCTTCAATTCCGCCCCGCTGCTGCCTGGTTGGCTCCACAAGCAACCTGTTTGTTCCTCACTGTCCCTGGCAGTGTCAGCCCCCGCCCCCCCCAGCCAGCAGTGTTAACCCGGGTCCCTGGCACTGTGAGACAGCAGTGTTAACCCGGGTCCCTGGCACTGTGAGGCAGCAGTGTTAACCCGGGTCCCTGGCACTGTGAGACAGCAGTGTTAACCCGGGTCCCTGGCACTGTGAGGCAGCAGTGTTAACCCGGGTCCCTGGCTCTGTGAGGCAGCAGTGTTAACCTGGGTCACAGGCACTGTGAGACCGCAGTGTTAACCCGGGCCCTGGCACTGTGAGACAGCAGTGTTAACCCGGGTCCCTGGCACTGTGAGACAGCAGTGTTAACCCGGGTCCCTGGCACTGTGAGACAGCAGTGTTAACCCGGGTCCCTGGCACTGTGAGACAGCAGTGTTAACCCGGGTCCCTGGCACTGTGAGGCAGCAGTGTTAACCCGGGTCCCTGGCACTGTGAGGCAGCAGTGTTAACCCGGGTCCCTGGCGATGTGAGGCAGCAGTGTTAACCCGGGTCCCTGGCACTGTGAGACAGCAGTGTTAACCAGGGTCCCTGGCTCTGTGAGACAGCAGTGTTAACCCGGGTCCCTGGCACTGTGAGACAGCAGTGTTAACCCGGGCCCCTGGCGCTGTGAGACAGCAGTGTTAACCCGGGTCCCTTGCACTGTGAGACAGCAGTGTTAACCCGGGTCCCTGGCTCTGTGAGACAGCAGTGTTAACCCGGGTCCCTGGCACTGTGAGACAGCAGTGTTAACCCGGGTCCCTGGCACTGTAAGGCAGCAGTGTTAACCCGGGTCCCTGGCACTGTAAGGCAGCAGTGTTAACCCGGGTGCCTGGCTCTGTGAGACAGCAGCGTTAACCCGGGTCCCTGGCACTGTGAGATAGCAGTGTTAACCCGGGTCCCTGGCACTGTGAGACAGCAGTGTTAACCCAGGTCCCTGGCACGGTGAGACAGCAGTGTTAACCCGGGTCCCTGGCACTGTGAGACAGCAGTGTTAACCCGGGTCCCTGGCACTGTGAGACAGCAGTGTTAACCCGGGTCCCTGGTACTGTGAGACAGCAGCGTTAACCCGGGTCCCTGGCTCTGTGAGACAGCAGTGTTAACCCGGGTCCCTGGCACTGTGAGACAGCAGTGTTAACCCGGGTCCCTGGCTCTGTGAGACAGCAGTGTTAACCCGGGTCCCTGGCACTGTGAGACAGCAGTGTTAACCCGGGTCCCTGGCACTGTGAGACAGCAGTGTTAACCCGGGTCCCTGGCTCTGTGAGACAGCAGTGTTAACCCGGGTCCCTGGCACTGTGAGACAGCAGTGTTAACCCGGGTCCCTGGCTCTGTGAGACAGCAGTGTTAACCCGGGTCCCTGGCTCTGTGAGACAGCAGTGTTAACCCGGGTCCCTGGTACTGTGAGACAGCAGCGTTAACCCGGGTCCCTGGCTCTGTGAGACAGCAGTGTTAACCCGGGTCCCTGGCTCTGTGAGACAGCAGTGTTAACCCGGGTCCCTGGCACTGTGAGACAGCAGTGTTAACCCGGGTCCCTGGCACTGTGAGACAGCAGTGTTAACCCGGGTCCCTGGCACTGTGAGACAGCAGTGTTAACCCGGGTCCCTGGCTCTGTGAGACAGCAGTGTTAACCCGGGTCCCTGGCACTGTGAGACAGCAGTGTTAACCCGGGTCCCTGGCACTGTGAGACAGCAGTGTTAACCCGGGTCCCTGGCACTGTGAGACAGCAGTGTTAACCCGGGTCCCTGGCACTGTGAAACAGCAGTGTTAACCCGGGTCCCTGGCTCTGTGAGGCAGCAGTGTTAACCCGGGTCCCTGGCTCTGTGAGACAGCAGTGTTAACCCGGGTCCCTGGCTCTGTGAGACAGCAGTGTTAACCCGGGTCCCTGGCACTGTGAGACAGCAGTGTTAACCCGGGTCCGGGATCTGTGAGGCAGCAGAGTTAACCCGGGTCCCTGGCTCTGTGAGACAGCAGTGTTAACCCGGGTCCCTGGCACTGTGAGACAGCAGTGTTAACCCGGGTCCCTGGCACTGTGAGACAGCAGTGTTAATCCGGGCCCCTGGCACTGTGAGACAGCAGTGTTAACCCGGGTCCCTGGCACTGTGAGACAGCAGTGTTAACCCGGGTCCCTGGCACTGTGAGACAGCAGTGTTAACCCGGGTCCCTGGCACTGTGAGACAGCAGTGTTAACCCGGGTCCCTGGCACTGTGAGACAGCAGTGTTAACCCGGGTCCCTGGCACTGTGAGACAGCAGTGTTAACCCGGGTCCCTGGCACGGTGAGACAGCAGTGCTAACCCGGGTCCCTGGCACTGTGAGACAGCAGTGTTAACCCGGGTCCCTGGCACTGTGAGACAGCAGTGTTAACCCGGGTCCCTGGCACTGTGAGACAGCAGTGTTAACCCAGGTCCCTGGCACTGTGAGACAGCAGTGTTAACCCGGGTCCCTGGCACTGTGAGACAGCAGTGTTAACCCGGGTCCCTGGCACTGTGAGACAGCAGTGTTAACCCGGGTCCCTGGCACTGTGTGACAGCAGTGTTAACCTGGGTCCCTGGCACTGTGAGACAGCAGTGTTAACCAGGGTCCCTGGCACTGTGAGACAGCAGTGTTAACCCGGATCCCTGGCACTGTGAGACAGCGGTGTTAACCCGGGTCCCTGGCACTGTGAGACAGCAGTGTTAACCCAGGTCCCTGGCACTGTGAGACAGCAGTGTTAACCCGGGTCCCTGGCACTGTGAGACAGCAGTGTTAACCCGGGTCCCTGGCACTGTGAGACAGCAGTGTTAACCCGGGTCCCTGGCACTGGGAGACAGCAGTGTTAACCCGGGTCCCTGGCACTGTGAGACAGCAGTGTTAACCCGGGTCCCTGGCACTGTGAGACAGCAGTGCTAACCCGGGTTCCTGGCTCTGTGAGGCAGCAGTGTTAACCCGGGTCCCTGGCGCTGTGAGACAGCAGTGTTAACCCGGGTCCCTGGCACTGTGAGACAGCAGTGTTAACCCGGGTCCCTGGCACTGTGAGACAGCAGTGTTAACCCAGGTCCCTGGCACTGTGAGACAGCAGTGTTAACCCGGGTCCCTGGCACTGTGAGACAGCAGTGTTAACCCGGGTCCCTGGCACTGTGAGACAGCAGTGCTAACCCGGGTTCCTGGCTCTGTGAGGCAGCAGTGTTAACCCGGGTCCCTGGCACTGTGAGACAGCAGTGTTAACCCGGGTCCCTGGCACTGTGAGACAGCAGTGTTAACCCGGGTCCCTGGCTCTGTGAGACAGCAGTGTTAACCCGGGTCCCTGGCACTGTCAGACAGCAGTGTTAACCCGGGTCCCTGGCTCTGTGAGGCAGCAGTGTTAACCCGGGTCCCTGGCACTGTGAGACAGCAGTGTTAACCCGGGTCCCTGGCACTGTGAGGCAGCAGTGTTAACCCGGGTCCCTGGCTCTGTGAGACAGCAGTGTTAACCCGGGTCCCTGGCACTGTGAGACAGCAGTGTTAACCCGGGTCCCTGGCACTGTGAGGCAGCAGTGTTAACCCGGGTCCCTGGCACTGTGAGACATCAGTGTTAACCCGGGTCCCTGGCACTGTGAGACAGCAGTGTTAACCCGGGTCCCTGGCACTGTGAGACAGCAGTGTTAACCCGGGTCCCTGGCACTGTGACACAGCAGTGTTATCCCGGGTCCCTGGCACTGTGAGACAGCAGTGTTAACCCGGGTCCCTGGCACTGTGAGACAGCAGTGTTAACCCGGGTCCCTGGCACTGTGAGACAGCAGTGTTAACCCGGGTCCCTGGCTCTGTGAGACAGCAGTGTTAACCCGGGTCCCTGGCACTGTGAGACAGCAGTGTTAACCCGGGTCCCTGGCACTGTGAGACAGCAGTGTTAACCCGGGTCCCTGGCACTGTGAGACAGCAGTGTTAACCCGGGTCCCTGGCTCTGTGAGACAGCAGTGTTAACCCGGGTCCCTGGCACTGTGAGACAGCAGTGTTAACCCGGGTCCCTGGCACTGTGAGACAGCAGTGTGAACCCGGGTCCCTGGCACTGTGAGGCAGCAGTGTTAACCCAGTTCCCTGGCTCTGTGAGGCAGCAGTGTTAACCCGGGTCCCTGGCACTGTGAGACAGCAGTGTTAACCCGGGTCCATGGCTCTGTGAGGCAGCAGTGTTAACCCGGGTCCCTGGCTCTGTGAGACAGCAGAGCTAACCCGGGTCCATGGCTCTGTGAGGCAGCAGTGTTAACCCGGGTCCCTGGCTCTGTGAGACAGCAGTGTTAACACGGGTCCCCGGCACTGTGAGACAGCAGTGTTAACCCGGGTCCCTGGCACTGTGAGGCAGCAGTGTTAACCCGGGTCCCTGGCACTGTGAGACAGCAGTGTTAACCCGGGTCCCTGGCACTGTGATGCAGCAGTGTTAACCCGGGTCCCTGGCACTGTGAGACAGCAGTGTTAACCCGGGTCCCTGGCACTGTGAGACAGCAGTGTTAACCCGGGCCCCTGGCTCTGTGAGACAGCAGCGTTAACCCGGGTCTCTGGCACTGTAAGGCAGCAGTGTTAACCCGGGTCCCTGGCACTGTGAGACAGCAGTGATAACCCGGGGCCCTGGCGCTGTGAGACAGCAGTGTTAACCCAGGTCTCTGGCACTGTGAGACAGCAGTGTTAACCCGGGTCCCTGGCACTGTGAGACAGCAGTGTTAACCCGGGTCCCTGGCACTGTGTGACAGCAGTGTTAACCCGGGTCCCTGGCTCTGTGAGACAGCTGTGTTAACCCGGGTCCCTGGCACTGTGTGACAGCAGTGTTAACCCGGGTCCCTGGCTCTGTGAGACAGCAGTGTTAACCCGGGTCCCTGGCTCTGTGAGACAGCAGTGTTAACCCGGGTCCCTGGGACTGTGAGACAGCAGTGTTAACCCGGGTCCCTGGCACTGTTAGACAGCAGTGTTAACCCGGGTCCCTGGCTCTGTGAGACAACAGTGTTAACCCGGGTCCCTGGCACTGTAAGACAGCAGTGTTAACCCGGGTCCCTGGCACTGTGAGACAGCAGTGTTAACCCGGGTCCCTGGCACTGTGAGACAGCAGTGTTAACCCGGGTCCCTGGCACTGTTAGACAGCAGTGTTAACCCGGGTCCCTGGCTCTGTGAGACAACAGTGTTAACCCGGGTCCCTGGCACTGTAAGACAGCAGTGTTAACCCGGGTCCCTGGCACTGTGAGGCAGCAGTGTTAACCCGGGTCCCTGGCTCTGTGAGACAGCAGTGTTAACCCGGGTCCCTGGCACTGTGAGACAGCAGTGTTAACCCGGGTCCCTGGCTCTGTGAGACAGCAGTGTTAACTCGGGTCCCTGGCACTGTGAGACAGCAGTGTTAACCCGGGTCCCTGGCACTGTGAGGCAGCAGTGTTAACCCGGGTCCCTGGCACTGTGAGACAGCAGTGTTAACCCAGGTCCCTGGCTCTGTGAGACAGCAGTGCTAACCCGGGTCCCTGGCACTGTGAGACAGCAGTGTTAACCCGGGTCCCTGGCTCTCTGAGACAGCAGTGTTAACCCGGGACCCTGGCACTGTGAGACAGCAGTGTTAACCCGGGTCCCTGGCACTGTGAGACAGCAGTGTTAACCCGGGTCCCTGGCACTGTGAGACAGCAGTGTTAACCCGGGTCCCTGGCACTGTGAGACAGCAGTGTTAACCCGGGTCCCTGGCACTGTGAGACAGCAGTGTTAACCCGGGTCTCTGGCACTGTGAGGCAGCAGTGTTAACCCGGGTCCCTGGCACTGTGAGACAGCAGTGTTAACCCGGGTCCCTGGCACTGTGAGACAGCAGTGTTAACCCGGGTCCCTGGCACTGTGAGGCAGCAGTGTTAACCCGGGTCCCTGGCACTGTGAGACAGCAGTGTTAACCCGGGTCCCGGGCTCTGTGAGACAGCAGTGTTAACCCGGCTCCCTGGCACTGTGAGGCAGCAGTGTTAACCCGGGTCCCTGGCACTGTGAGACAGCAGTGTTAACCCGGGTCCCTGGCGCTGTGAGACAGCAGTGTTAACCCGGGTCCCTGGCGCTGTGAGACAGCAGTGTTAACCCTGGTCCCTGGCACTGTGAGACAGCAGTGTTAACCCGGGTCCCTGGCACTGTGAGGCAGCAGTGTTAACCCGGGTCCCTGGCACTGTGAGACAGCAGTGTTAACCCGGGTCCCTGGCGCTGTGAGACAGCAGTGTTAAACCGGGTCCCTGGCACTGTGAGGCAGCAGTGTTAACCCGGGTCCCTGGCACTGTGAGACAGCAGTGTTAACCCGGGTCCCTGGCTCTGTGAGACAGCAGTGTTAACCCGGGTCCGAGGCACTGTGAGACAGCAGTGTTAACCCGGGTCCCTGGCCCTGTGAGACAGTAGTGTTAACCCGGGTCCCTGGCTCTGTGAGGCAGCAGTGTTAACCCGGGTCCCTGGCATTGTGAGACAGCAGTGTTAACCCGGGTCCCTGGCACTGTGAGACAGCAGTGTTAACCCGGGTCCCTGGCACTGTGAGGCAGCAGTGTTAACCCGGGTCCCTGGCACTGTGAGACAGCAGTGTTAACCCGGGTCCCTGGCACTGTGAGACAGCATTGTTAACCCGGGTCCGAGGCACTGTGAGACAGCAGTGTTAACCCGGGTCCCTGGCACTATGAGACAGCAGTGTTAACCTGGGTCCTGGCACTGTGAGGCAGCAGTGTTAACCCGGGTCCCTGGCACTGTGAGACAGCAGTGTTAACCCGGGTCCCTGGCACAGTGAGACAGCAGTGTTAACCCGGGTCCCTGGCACTGTGAGACAGCAGTGTTAACCCGGGTCCCTGGCACTGTGAGACAGCAGTGTTAACCCGGGTCCCTGGCTCTGTGAGACAGCAGTGTTAACCAGGGTCCCTGGCACTGTGAGACAGCAGTGTTAACCCGGGTCCCTGGCACTGTGAGACAGCAGTGTTAACCAGGGTCCCTGGCACTGTGAGATAGCAGTGTTAACCCGGGTCCCTGGCACTGTGAGACAGCAGTGTTAACCCGGGCCCCTGGCACTGTGAGGCAGCAGTGTTAACCCGGTCCCTGGCACTGTGAGACAGCAGTGTTAACCCGGGCCCCTGGCACTGTGAGACAGCAGTGTTAACCTGGGTCCCTGGCACTGTGAGGCAGCAGTGTTAACCCGGTCCCTGGCACTGTGAGACAGCAGTGTTAACCCGGGCCCCTGGCACTGTGAGACAGCAGTGTTTAATCCGGGTCCCTGGCTCTGTGAGACAGCAGTGTTAACCCGGGTCCCTGGCACTGTGAGACAGCAGTGTTAACCCGGGTCCCTGGCTCTGTGAGACAGCAGTGTTTAATCCGGGTCCCTGGCTCTGTGAGACAGCAGTGTTAACCCGGGTCCCTGGCACTGTGAGACAGCAGTGTTAACCCGGGTCCCTGGCTCTGTGAGACAGCAGTGTTAACCCGGGTCCCTGGCACTGTGAGACAGCAGTGTTAACCCGGGTCCCTGGCTCTGTGAGACAGCAGTGTTAACCCGGGTCCCTGGCTCTGTGAGACAGCAGTGTTAACCCGGGTCCCTGGCTCTGTGAGACAGCAGTGTTAACCCGGTCCCTGGCACTGTGAGATAGCAGTGTTAACCAGGGTCCCTGGCACTGTGAGATAGCAGTGTTAACCCGGGTCCCTGGCACTGTGAGACAGCAGTGTTAACCTGGGTCCCTGGCACTGTGAGGCATCAGTGTTAACCCGGTCCCTGGCACTGTGAGACAGCAGTGTTAACCCGGGTCCCTGGCACTGTGAGACAGCAGTGTTAACCTGGGTCCCTGGCACTGTGAGGCAGCAGTGTTAACCCGGGCCCCTGGCACTGTGAGACAGCAGTGTTAACCCGGGTCCCTGGCACTGTGAGACAGCAGTGTTAACCCGGGTCCCTGGCACTGTGAGGCAGCAGCGTTAACCCGGGTCCGTGGCACTGTGAGACAGCAGAGTAAACCCGGGTCCCTGGCACTGTGAGACAGCAGTGTTAACCCGGGTCCCTGGCACTGTGAGACAGCAGAGTTAACCCGGGTCCCTGGCTCTGTGAGACAGCAGTGTTAACCCAGGTCCCTGGCACTGTGAGACAGCAGTGTTAACCCGGGTCCCTGGCACTGTGAGACAGCAGTGTTAACCCGGGTCCCTGGCTCTGTGAGACAGCAGTGTTAACCCGGGTCCCTGGCACTGTGAGACAGCAGTGTTAACCCGGGTCCCTGGCGCTGTGAGACAGCAGTGTTAACCCGGGTCCCTGGCGCTGTGAGACAGCAGTGTTAACCCTGGTCCCTGGCACTGTGAGACAGCAGTGTTAACCCGGGTCCCTGGCACTGTGAGGCAGCAGTGTTAACCCGGGTCCCTGGCACTGTGAGACAGCAGTGTTAACCCGGGTCCCTGGCGCTGTGAGACAGCAGTGTTAAACCGGGTCCCTGGCACTGTGAGGCAGCAGTGTTAACCCGGGTCCCTGGCACTGTGAGACAGCAGTGTTAACCCGGGTCCCTGGCTCTGTGAGACAGCAGTGTTAACCCGGGTCCGAGGCACTGTGAGACAGCAGTGTTAACCCGGGTCCCTGGCCCTGTGAGACAGTAGTGTTAACCCGGGTCCCTGGCTCTGTGAGGCAGCAGTGTTAACCCGGGTCCCTGGCATTGTGAGACAGCAGTGTTAACCCGGGTCCCTGGCACTGTGAGACAGCAGTGTTAACCCGGGTCCCTGGCACTGTGAGGCAGCAGTGTTAACCCGGGTCCCTGGCACTGTGAGACAGCAGTGTTAACCCGGGTCCCTGGCACTGTGAGACAGCATTGTTAACCCGGGTCCGAGGCACTGTGAGACAGCAGTGTTAACCCGGGTCCCTGGCACTATGAGACAGCAGTGTTAACCTGGGTCCTGGCACTGTGAGGCAGCAGTGTTAACCCGGGTCCCTGGCACTGTGAGACAGCAGTGTTAACCCGGGTCCCTGGCACAGTGAGACAGCAGTGTTAACCCGGGTCCCTGGCACTGTGAGACAGCAGTGTTAACCCGGGTCCCTGGCACTGTGAGACAGCAGTGTTAACCCGGGTCCCTGGCTCTGTGAGACAGCAGTGTTAACCAGGGTCCCTGGCACTGTGAGACAGCAGTGTTAACCCGGGTCCCTGGCACTGTGAGACAGCAGTGTTAACCAGGGTCCCTGGCACTGTGAGATAGCAGTGTTAACCCGGGTCCCTGGCACTGTGAGACAGCAGTGTTAACCCGGGCCCCTGGCACTGTGAGGCAGCAGTGTTAACCCGGTCCCTGGCACTGTGAGACAGCAGTGTTAACCCGGGCCCCTGGCACTGTGAGACAGCAGTGTTAACCTGGGTCCCTGGCACTGTGAGGCAGCAGTGTTAACCCGGTCCCTGGCACTGTGAGACAGCAGTGTTAACCCGGGCCCCTGGCACTGTGAGACAGCAGTGTTTAATCCGGGTCCCTGGCTCTGTGAGACAGCAGTGTTAACCCGGGTCCCTGGCACTGTGAGACAGCAGTGTTAACCCGGGTCCCTGGCTCTGTGAGACAGCAGTGTTTAATCCGGGTCCCTGGCTCTGTGAGACAGCAGTGTTAACCCGGGTCCCTGGCACTGTGAGACAGCAGTGTTAACCCGGGTCCCTGGCTCTGTGAGACAGCAGTGTTAACCCGGGTCCCTGGCACTGTGAGACAGCAGTGTTAACCCGGGTCCCTGGCTCTGTGAGACAGCAGTGTTAACCCGGGTCCCTGGCTCTGTGAGACAGCAGTGTTAACCCGGGTCCCTGGCTCTGTGAGACAGCAGTGTTAACCCGGTCCCTGGCACTGTGAGATAGCAGTGTTAACCAGGGTCCCTGGCACTGTGAGATAGCAGTGTTAACCCGGGTCCCTGGCACTGTGAGACAGCAGTGTTAACCTGGGTCCCTGGCACTGTGAGGCATCAGTGTTAACCCGGTCCCTGGCACTGTGAGACAGCAGTGTTAACCCGGGTCCCTGGCACTGTGAGACAGCAGTGTTAACCTGGGTCCCTGGCACTGTGAGGCAGCAGTGTTAACCCGGGCCCCTGGCACTGTGAGACAGCAGTGTTAACCCGGGTCCCTGGCACTGTGAGACAGCAGTGTTAACCCGGGTCCCTGGCACTGTGAGGCAGCAGCGTTAACCCGGGTCCGTGGCACTGTGAGACAGCAGAGTAAACCCGGGTCCCTGGCACTGTGAGACAGCAGTGTTAACCCGGGTCCCTGGCACTGTGAGACAGCAGAGTTAACCCGGGTCCCTGGCTCTGTGAGACAGCAGTGTTAACCCAGGTCCCTGGCACTGTGAGACAGCAGTGTTAACCCGGGTCCCTGGCACTGTGAGACAGCAGTGTTAACCCGGGTCCCTGGCACTGTGAGACAGCAGCGTTAACCCGGGTCCCTGGCACTGTGAGACAGCAGAGTTAACCCGGGTCCCTGGCTCTGTGAGACAGCAGCGTTAACCCGGGTCCCTGGCACTGTGAGACAGAAGTGTTAACCCGGGTCCCTGGCACTGTGAGACAGCAGTGCTAACCCGGGTCCCTGGCGCTGTGAGACAGCAGTGTTAACCCAGGTCCCTGGCACTGTGAGACAGCAGTGTTAACCCGGGTCCCTGGCACTGTGAGACAGCAGTGCTAACCCGGGTCCCTGGCGCTGTGAGACAGCAGTGTTAACCCAGGTCCCTGGCACTGTGAGACAGCAGTGTTAACCCAGGTCCCTGGCACTGTGAGACAGCAGAGTTAACCCGGGTCCCTGGCTCTGTGAGACAGCAGCGTTAACCCGGGTCCCTGGCACTGTGAGACAGCAGTGTTAACCCGGGTCCCTGGCACTGTGAGACAGCAGTGCTAACCCGGGTCCCTGGCGCTGTGAGACAGCAGTGTTAACCCAGGTCCCTGGCACTGTGAGACAGCAGTGTTAACCCAGGTCCCTGGCACTGTGAGACAGCAGTGTTAACCCGGGTCCCTGGCACTGTGAGACAGCAGCGTTAACCCGGGTCCCTGGCACTGTGAGACAGCAGTGTTAACCCGGGTCCCTGGCACTGTGAGACAGCAGTGCTAACCCGGGTCCCTGGCGCTGTGAGACAGCAGTGTTAACCCAGGTCCCTGGCACTGTGAGACAGCAGTGTTAACCCAGGTCCCTGGCACTGTGAGACAGCAGTGTTAACCCGGGTCCCTGGCACTGTGAGACAGCAGCGTTAACCCGGGTCCCTGGCACTGTGAGACAGCAGTGTTAACCCGGGTCCCTGGCACTGTGAGACAGCATAGTTAACCCGGGTCCCTGGCACTGTGAGACAGCAGCGTTAACCCGGGTCCCTGGCACTGTGAGACAGCAGAGTTAACCCGGGTCCCTGGCTCTGTGAGACAGCAGCGTTAACCCGGGTCCCTGGCACTGTGAGACAGCAGTGTTAACCCGGGTCCCTGGCACTGTGAGACAGCAGTGTTAACCCGGGTCCCTGGCACCGTGAGACAGCAGTGTTAACCCGGGTCCCTGGCACTGTGAGACAGCAGTGTTAACCCGGGTCCCTGGCACTGTGAGACAGCAGTGTTAACCCGGGTCCCTGGCACTGTGAGACAGCAGTGTTAACCCGGGTCCCTGGCACTGTGGGACAGCAGTGTTAACCCGGATCCCTGGCACTGTGAGACAGCAGTGTTTACCAGGGTCCCTGGCACTGTGAGACAGCAGTGTTAACCCGGGTCCCTGGCACTGTGAGACAGCAGTGTTAACCCGGGTCCCTGGCACTGTGAGACAGCAGTGTTAACCCGGGTCCCTGGCACTGTGAGACAGCAGTGTTAACCCGGGTCCCTGGCACTGTGAGACAGCAGTGTTAACCCGGGTCCCTGGCACTGTGAGACAGCAGTGTTAACCCGGATCCCTGGCACTGTGAGACAGCAGTGCTAACCCGGGTCCCTGGCACTGTGAGACAGCAGTGTTAACCCGGGTCCCTGGCACTGTTAGACAGCAGTGTTAACCCGGGTCCCTGGCACTGTGAGACAGCAGTGTTAACCCGGGTCCCTGGCACTGTGAGACAGCAGTGTTAACCCGGGTCCCTGGCAGTGTGAGGCAGCAGTGTTAACCCGGGTCCCTGGCTCTGTGAGACAGCAGTGTTATCCCGGGTCCCTGGCTCTGTGAGACAGCAGTGTTAACCCGGGTCCCAGGCACTGTGAGACAGCAGTGTTAACCCGGGTCCCTGGCAGTGTGAGGCAGCAGTGTTAACCCGGGTCCCTGGCACTGTGAGACAGCAGTGTTAACCCGGGTCCCTGGCTCTGTGAGACAGCAGTGTTAACCCGGGTCCCTGGCACTGTGAGTCAGCAGTGTTAACCCGGGTCCCTGGCACTGTGAGACAGCAGTGTTAACCCGGGTCCCTGGCACTGTGAGGCAGCAGTGTTAACCCGGGTCCCTGGCACTGTGAGACAGCAGTGTTAACCCGGGTCCCTGGCACTGTGAGGCAGCAGTGTTAACCCGGGTCCCTGGCACTGTGAGACAGCAGTGTTAACCCGGGTCCCTGGCGCTGTGAGGCAGCAGTGTTAACCCGGGTCCCTGGCACTGTGAGACAGCAGTGTTAACCCGGGTCCCTGGCACTGTGAGACAGCAGTGTTAACCCGGGTCCCTGGCACTGTGAGTCAGCAGTGTTAACCCGGGTCCCTGGCTCTGTGAGACAGCAGTGTTAACCCGGGTCCGTGGCACTGTGAGACAGCAGTGTTAACCCGGGTCCCTGGCACTGTGAGGCAGCAGTGTTAACCCGGGTCCCTGGCACTGTGAAGCAGCAGTGTTAACCCGGGTCCCTGGCTCAGTGAGACAGCAGTGTTAACCCGGGTCCCTGGCACTGTGAGACAGCAGTGTTAACCCGGGTCCCTGGCACTGTGAGACAGCAGTGTTAACCCGGGTCCCTGGCACTGTGAGACAGCAGTGTTAACCCGGGTCCCTGGCGCTGTGAGGCAGCAGTGTTAACCCGGGTCCCTGGCACTGTGAGACAGCAGTGTTAACCCGGGTCCCTGGCACTGTGAGACAGCAGTGTTAACCCGGGTCCCTGGCACTGTGAGACAGCAGTGTTAACCCGGGTCCCTGGCACTGTGAGACAGCAGTGTTAACCCGGGTCCCTGGCACTGTGAGACAGCAGTGTTAACCCGGGTCCCTGGCGCTGTGAGGCAGCAGTGTTAACCCGGGTCCCTGGCACTGTGAGACAGCAGCGTTAACCCGGGTCCCTGGCACTGTGAGACAGCAGTGTTAACCCGGGTCCCTGGCACTGTGAGACAGCAGTGCTAACCCGGGTCCCTGGCGCTGTGAGACAGCAGTGTTAACCCAGGTCCCTGGCACTGTGAGACAGCAGTGTTAACCCAGGTCCCTGGCACTGTGAGACAGCAGTGTTAACCCGGGTCCCTGGCACTGTGAGACAGCAGCGTTAACCCGGGTCCCTGGCACTGTGAGACAGCAGTGTTAACCCGGGTCCCTGGCACTGTGAGACAGCATAGTTAACCCGGGTCCCTGGCACTGTGAGACAGCAGCGTTAACCCGGGTCCCTGGCACTGTGAGACAGCAGAGTTAACCCGGGTCCCTGGCTCTGTGAGACAGCAGCGTTAACCCGGGTCCCTGGCACTGTGAGACAGCAGTGTTAACCCGGGTCCCTGGCACTGTGAGACAGCAGTGTTAACCCGGGTCCCTGGCACCGTGAGACAGCAGTGTTAACCCGGGTCCCTGGCACTGTGAGACAGCAGTGTTAACCCGGGTCCCTGGCACTGTGAGACAGCAGTGTTAACCCGGGTCCCTGGCACTGTGAGACAGCAGTGTTAACCCGGGTCCCTGGCACTGTGGGACAGCAGTGTTAACCAGGATCCCTGGCACTGTGAGACAGCAGTGTTTACCAGGGTCCCTGGCACTGTGAGACAGCAGTGTTAACCCGGGTCCCTGGCACTGTGAGACAGCAGTGTTAACCCGGGTCCCTGGCACTGTGAGACAGCAGTGTTAACCCGGGTCCCTGGCACTGTGAGACAGCAGTGTTAACCCGGGTCCCTGGCACTGTGAGACAGCAGTGTTAACCCGGGTCCCTGGCACTGTGAGACAGCAGTGTTAACCCGGATCCCTGGCGCTGTGAGACAGCAGTGCTAACCCGGG
Organism: Scyliorhinus torazame; assembly: GCF_047496885.1. Lineage (NCBI taxonomy): Eukaryota > Metazoa > Chordata > Chondrichthyes > Carcharhiniformes > Scyliorhinidae > Scyliorhinus > Scyliorhinus torazame. Next base: position 4,947,830 of record NC_092730.1, on the reverse strand, counting down.
TCCCTGGCACTGTGAGACAGCAGTGTTAACCCGGGTCCCTGGCACTGTTAGACAGCAGTGTTAACCCGGGTCCCTGGCACTGTGAGACAGCAGTGTTAACCCGGGTCCCTGGCACTGTGAGACAGCAGTGTTAACCCGGGTCCCTGGCAGTGTGAGGCAGCAGTGTTAACCCGGGTCCCTGGCTCTGTGAGACAGCAGTGTTATCCCGGGTCCCTGGCTCTGTGAGACAGCAGTGTTAACCCGGGTCCCAGGCACTGTGAGACAGCAGTGTTAACCCGGGTCCCTGGCAGTGTGAGGCAGCAGTGTTAACCCGGGTCCCTGGCACTGTGAGACAGCAGTGTTAACCCGGGTCCCTGGCTCTGTGAGACAGCAGTGTTAACCCGGGTCCCTGGCACTGTGAGTCAGCAGTGTTAACCCGGGTCCCTGGCACTGTGAGACAGCAGTGTTAACCCGGGTCCCTGGCACTGTGAGGCAGCAGTGTTAACCCGGGTCCCTGGCACTGTGAGACAGCAGTGTTAACCCGGGTCCCTGGCACTGTGAGGCAGCAGTGTTAACCCGGGTCCCTGGCACTGTGAGACAGCAGTGTTAACCCGGGTCCCTGGCGCTGTGAGGCAGCAGTGTTAACCCGGGTCCCTGGCACTGTGAGACAGCTGTGTTAACCCGGGTCCCTGGCACTGTGAGACAGCAGTGTTAACCCGGGTCCCTGGCACTGTGAGACAGCAGTGTTAACCCGGGTCCCTGGCTCTGTGAGACAGCAGTGTTAACCCGGGTCCGTGGCACTGTGAGACAGCAGTGTTAACCCGGGTCCCTGGCACTGTGAGGCAGCAGTGTTAACCCGGGTCCCTGGCACTGTGAAGCAGCAGTGTTAACCCGGGTCCCTGGCTCAGTGAGACAGCAGTGTTAACCCGGGTCCCTGGCACTGTGAGACAGCAGTGTTAACCCGGGTCCCTGGCACTGTGAGACAGCAGTGTTAACCCGGGTCCCTGGCACTGTGAGACAGCAGTGTTAACCCGGGTCCCTGGCGCTGTGAGGCAGCAGTGTTAACCCGGGTCCCTGGCACTGTGAGACAGCAGTGTTAACCCGGGTCCCTGGCACTGTGAGACAGCAGTGTTAACCCGGGTCCCTGGCACTGTGAGACAGCAGTGTTAACCCGGGTCCCTGGCACTGTGAGACAGCAGTGTTAACCCGGGTCCCTGGCACTGTGAGACAGCAGTGTTAACCCGGGTCCCTGGCACTGTGAGACAGCAGTGTTAACCCGGGTCCCTGGCGCTGTGAGACAGCAGTGTTTACCCGGGTCCCTGGCACTGTGAGACAGCAGTGTTAACCCGGGTCCCTGGCACTGTGAGGCAGCAGTGTTAACCCGGGTCCCTGGCTCTGTGAGACAGCAGTGTTAACCCGGGTCCCTGGCTCTGTGAGACAGCAGTGTTAACCCGGGTCCCTGGCTCTGTGAGACAGCAGTGTTAACCCGGGTCCGTGGCACTGTGAGACAGCAGTGTTAACCCGGGTCCCTGGCACTGTGAGGCAGCAGTGTTAACCCGGGTCCCTGGCACTGTGAAGCAGCAGTGTTAACCCGGGTCCCTGGCTCAGTGAGACAGCAGTGTTAACCCGGGTCCCTGGCACTGTGAGACAGCAGTGTTAACCCGGGTCCCTGGCACTGTGAGACAGCAGTGTTAACCCGGGTCCCTGGCACTGTGAGACAGCAGTGTTAACCCGGGTCCCTGGCGCTGTGAGGCAGCAGTGTTAACCCGGGTCCCTGGCACTGTGAGACAGCAGTGTTAACCCGGGTCCCTGGCACTGTGAGACAGCAGTGTTAACCCGGGTCCCTGGCACTGTGAGACAGCAGTGTTAACCCGGGTCCCTGGCACTGTGAGACAGCAGTGTTAACCCGGGTCCCTGGCACTGTGAGACAGCAGTGTTAACCCGGGTCCCTGGCGCTGTGAGGCAGCAGTGTTAACCCGGGTCCCTGGCACTGTGAGACAGCAGTGTTAACCCGGGTCCCTGGCACTGTGAGACAGCAGTGTTAACCCGGGTCCCTGGCACTGTGAGACAGCAGTGTTAACCCGGGTCCCTGGCGCTGTGAGGCAGCAGTGTTAACCCGGGTCCCTGGCACTGTGAGACAGCAGTGTTAACCCGGGTCCCTGGCACTGTGAGACAGCAGTGTTAACCCGGGTCCCTGGCGCTGTGAGACAGCAGTGTTAACCCGGGTCCCTGGCACTGTGAGACAGCAGTGTTAACCCGGGTCCCTGGCACTGTGAGGCAGCAGTGTTAACCCGGGTCCCTGGCTCTGTGAGACAGCAGTGTTAACCCGGGTCCCTGGCTCTGTGAGACAGCAGTGTTAACCCGGGTCCCTGGCACTGTGAGACAGCAGTGTTAACCCGGGTCCCTGGCACTGTGAGACAGCAGTGTTAACCCGGGTCCCTGGCTCTGTGAGACAGCAGTGTTAACCCGGGTCCCTGGCTCTGTGAGACAGCAGTGTTAACCCGGGTCCCTGGCACTGTGAGACAGCAGTGTAAACCCGGGTCCCTGGCACTGTGAGACAGCAGTGTTAACCCGGGTCCCTGGCGCTGTAAGACAGCAGTGTTAACTCGGGTCCCTGGCACTGTGAGACAGCAGTGTTAACCCGGGTCCCTGGCACTGTGAGACAGCAGTGTTAACCCGGGTCCCTGGCTCTGTGAGACAGCAGTGTTAACCCGGGTCCCTGGCACTGTGGGACAGCAGTGTTAACCAGGATCCCTGGCACTGTGAGACAGCAGTGTTAACCCGGGTCCCTGGCTCTGTGAGACAGCAGTGTTAACCCGGTCCCTGGCACTGTGAGATAGCAGTGTTAACCAGGGTCCCTGGCACTGTGAGATAGCAGTGTTAACCCGGGTCCCTGGCACTGTGAGACAGCAGTGTTAACCTGGGTCCCTGGCACTGTGAGGCATCAGTGTTAACCCGGTCCCTGGCACTGTGAGACAGCAGTGTTAACCCGGGTCCCTGGCACTGTGAGAAAGCAGTGTTAACCTGGGTCCCTGGCACTGTGAGGCAGCAGTGTTAACCCGGGCCCCTGGCACTGTGAGGCAGCAGTGTTAACCCGGGTCCGTGGCACTGTGAGACAGCAGAGTTAACCCGGGTCCCTGGCTCTGTGAGACAGCAGTGTTAACCCAGGTCCCTGGCACTGTGAGACAGCAGTGTTAACCCGGGTCCCTGGCACTGTGAGACAGCAGTGTTAACCCGGGTCCCTGGCACTGTGAGACAGCAGCGTTAACCCGGGTCCCTGGCACTGTGAGACAGCAGAGTTAACCCGGGTCCCTGGCTCTGTGAGACAGCAGCGTTAACCCGGGTCCCTGGCACTGTGAGACAGCAGTGTTAACCCGGGTCCCTGGCACTGTGAGACAGCAGTGCTAACCCGGGTCCCTGGCGCTGTGAGACAGCAGTGTTAACCCAGGTCCCTGGCACTGTGAGACAGCAGTGTTAACCCAGGTCCCTGGCACTGTGAGACAGCAGTGTTAACCCGGGTCCCTGGCACTGTGAGACAGCAGTGTTAACCCGGGTCCCTGGCACTGTGAGACAGCAGTGTTAACCCGGGTCCCTGGCTCTGTGCGACAGCAGTGTTAACCCGGGTCCCTGGCTCTGTGAGACAGCAGTGTTAACCCGGTTCCCTGGCACTGTGAGACAGAAGTGTTAACCCGGCTCCCTGGCGCTGTGAGACAGCAGTGTTAACCCGGGTCCCTGGCACTGTGAGGCAGCAGTGTTAACCAGGGTCCCTGGCACTGTGAGACAGCAGTGTTAACCCGGGTCCCTGGTGTGGTGTTGGGTGCTCTGGTGCACAGATGAGCCAACACAGTTGTATGTGGTACAACTCTATTTTATTATAACTCTTATAATACAGTTCGTTCTGGATACTCTGCACGTGCTGTCTCCCTGAGTGTGTTTGGTAACAGATGTGTCCTGGTTCTCCTCTGCAGCTAATACTGACCACCGGGGGTCGTGTCTGTGCTTTTATATCTTTCTGTCATTGGTTGTGGTGTTGTGTGTTCTGATTTGTCTGTTGGTGTGTCTATCATGATGTGTGTGTTTGAATATCATGACATCCCTCCTTTTTACAAAGATATGTGCCTACGTGGTTATAAATATAATTGTGTCGTGAGTGCATCTAAGAGTGTGTGTGTGTGTTGTGTACAGCGTGTGTTTATGACGTAACTATTTACATGGGGCGATGTCGGGTGCGTCACACTAACAAGGTTGTACCATAACAAAACTTGGATGGGAGAGAAAAAAAACTTGAACATTGGTCCGGTCAGACGATATCTGGAACAATAAACAACAACAGGTTATAATACAGAAGTGTTTGACTTTTTGAACGTATGAACAGCGTTATAAGTCCAGTCTAATGGGTGACCGCCTCAAGAATGGGCTGGTCCTCAAGCCGGTTCAGCTGTGGAGATTTGGGGTCACACTGGTTCACCTTGGACTGTTGGACGTGATGCTGTTGCCGAAGTCTCTACTTTACCATTTGTTGTACTTCGTGCAGTGCTTGGTTTTTTCATTCGTGCAAATATAACATTCAACATCTTTGTTAGTGGTGCCTTGGCTGTGGTTTGGTTCTGGTGGCGATGGAAGGGGCATGATCCGTGGCATCTCCACGAAGTCATCCTTGGGAACCAGTGGAGGATCCGGCGTGTGCGTACGGTGCAGTTGCGAGCGTGGAAGGCGGCACAAAGCCCGCTGATTGCGCCTACGCACCAATCCATCCGCCCTGCATGCCAGGAACAAGGTGGAGTCTGTTTTCTTTTTATGTTTGTGGTGGACGGCATCTTGTAGCCGATGGGTCGTTGCCATCGAAGTAGCACCATCACTAATATCATGCAAGGCGATGACTGTGCCAGATGTGGAAGTTGGCCGAGACCGTGTACGCTGGTTCCGGCCACCTGCTGTGCCGGAAGGGCGACTCCGCAGAGAAACGTCGAAGCATGTCGCCTTGGAGAGAGAATTGTTGCTCGCATCAACGTCTGGCGATGGCGCGAATTGGTGTGTCCATCTTGGACCGCCGGTGCTGGTTGCCACTGCCGACCCAGTGGGACTGCCACGCGATCCATTCCCTGTCGCCGTGGCATCCGCCGTCACCCTGAGCGTGCCATCACCGAGGCCGCGACACCGCCCGTCCGGAGCAAGGTCTGGCGTGCGCAAATCAGAGTCGGCGCTTGGCTGCTCCCCATCTGGAGTCCGGTCTGCCTTCCGTCGATGCCCCCCGTCCGGAGTCCCAACAGGTTCACTGGAGGCAGCCGAGATTCCCTGAAGCTGCACTTCTGGAGTCGGAACATGCAGGAATGCACCAACCAGTGGAGAGGGTCGAGCCATCGAGGGTGGAAGCGGTGCGCCGCCACCGCAGTCGTCAGTGGTCCCACCGTGATCGTCGAGTGCCTCGGTACGCACTAGGCGAGGTCTGTCACCTTGCACCTTTTGCATGGGAAGTGGGATGCTGTCGTCACTCGTCTCACATCCCGTGGATAGATCCTCATTAGCAGCTTGCTGTTCACTAGGGTTGGGTAAATTGTCAGAGTTTTCATCTGGTGGTGCACACCATGTCGGTGGACTGTCATTGTCTTGCCGTTGTCCTTCATTTGGGCTTTTCTTCTTTGGAATTTTAAATCTTCCCCCAGACATTGCAGAACCTTGTTTATTACCCCCAAATTCTCCCATATGTATGGTCTCGAATATAGGATCCAATGTTTCTATCGACATTGTACTATTTTCCAAAGAACATTCCGTTTCACTTTTCTTCTCAGGTACCTCATATGTAACTTTGTCTAATGTACATGCCTTCATGGTCTCTGGGTCTGATTTTGCTGGGACTGGCATGGTCACAATCTCTCTTTTACTGTTCTCAATTGCCCACATTATACTCCCCATACCTAACTGCTTAATCACTGGGGTTAGTGTGGTACAATGGATAATCGGGTCGACCTTATCTGCATCTTCACCATTAGTGGAAAGCACACTTGGTTCACTTGAAACTGCTGTGGGTTTTAAATTCGTTATCTGGCTACTCGATGTCGGTGTCCTCAGGATTCTTGCTCCAATGTTCTGCTCAATAATCAGTGGAGTGTGTATAGGTTCAATGCAATTAATGTTCCCCTCAAGGTTTGAAGAGTCATTACTGACTAACTGCTGGTCTCCGAAGTTGGGATTTTGCGGCGTTGTGTTGAAGGGAGACATTTGTCCCTGCTGTAGATATGATTCAGGTTGTGTTATTTCCATTACCTGAGGATCAAT